>NC_134354.1:750154413-750754413 GCF_048569485.1 Anomaloglossus baeobatrachus | reverse complement strand
ACCAGAGACTGAGAGACAAACAAGAGGGGACCCCCAGACGCTCCAAGCCATGGGGACCCACCAACTTGAGAGAGGTGCAGGGGAAAGAAGCCATCAAGGGTCATCAACCCGCCACTGCGACTAAGGGAACCAGAGGGGAACACCAGCCTTCTTCCGGGTACCAGTTACCATCCACTGTGAGTAAAGAGAACCAGTTACACCGCAACGTCTTGTGTGGCCTACCTTCCTTCCGCACCTAACTCCATCACCTACCCCCTAGGGCCCCGGCCCTACTTGCCGAGGGCCCAACATCCAGGCTGTCGTCAACATCAGCCCCAGTGGAGAGACTGTGCAGTGACGGTTCTATCTCCATAACCGCAACCCGAAAGTGGCGTCATGACTTTAACTTTATTGAACATTGCCCTGTATATAATTCCCCTTTTAAAAACAACCCCAGGGTCACGGAACCGGGCAACGGCTACCCAGTGAACTGTTCTCCGTATAAATACGGCTCAGGAACGAGTACCCCATAGCCCTGGGGTGACACACCTGACACAGGCAATGTAATAGCACATCTCAGAGCCTCATACTTGGGATTGGGGAGTGTTTCAGTGGTCAAACCCCAGCGATCTCTAAAGGCCACTTTACATGCCACTTTACACGCTGCGATATTGTGACGCCCTGGACCCCCAGGTGTCACAGTTAACAACACCACCAACATCACACACACACCCCCACCCCTAGTGAGGACACAACAGTCACCCGAAAGGGAGACCTGATGCCTCCCTCAGGGCAAGTAGGGCACACCAGGTGGGCAGAGTCAGGCGGAAAGACACGCCCACCGAGGAGACTACTGTCCTGAGGCAGGAAATACAAACAGATGGAGTTGTAGAGTGACAGTGACAGGAGGTGTAGAGGGGTAGAGCTGTCAGTGACCCGGGTAGGAGCCTGGGACCCTTGTAACGTCAGGCAGGCAGACGGTGGTGGCCGCCTGCAGGAATACCGGTGTACGACCGGCGGAACTGTAGGGACCGGGCAGGGTTGGAGCCCGCCAGACCTGAACCGGGGAGTCAACCGTTTACCGAAGCACCAGAAACCGGGTACTCAGACCCCGTCCTAGCTTGGAAACCACTGAGTGTAAGCAAATTAACTGATTGCAGTCTGGACCTCACGGGTTCATTCTCACCCCAAGACCTGAAAGAAGGCAAAAG
This sequence comes from Anomaloglossus baeobatrachus, assembly GCF_048569485.1. NCBI lineage: Eukaryota > Metazoa > Chordata > Amphibia > Anura > Aromobatidae > Anomaloglossus > Anomaloglossus baeobatrachus. The sequence continues at coordinate 750,753,223 of NC_134354.1, read as the reverse complement.
CCCACAGAGACCGGGTGAGCGCCACCGCCAAAGGCCAACCACCCGACGGGCCAGCGCCTGCGGGCAACAGAGGGCTCCTCCGGCAGCTGAACGCCGGGGAGCGGGCTACCACTGCCCAGGCAGGGGAGCCGAACACCAAAACCAGAGGTGCAGGGAAGAGGGACCATCACCAACCTCACTGGGGACATCAGCAGCCGGCCGCGGGCACCGACCATCCTCAAACTTTGGTTTACCAGTGACTCTGAATGTGATTAACCGTGAGTACACCAGTGCCATCCGGGCACCGCACCGCAGCGTGGCGCCCTGCACTACATTGCCATCGCCTTCCCCATCGGGCCCCGGGACGCACCGCCCCTACCCACGGAGGGGTTAACACTGAGGCTGCGCCACCAACACCGATCCCGGGAATACCCTCCACTCCTGCCGCAGCAGTGGTGCATCCCGTCACCACAAACCGTGGGTGGCGTCACGGCTCACCCGACACCCACCGTACACCACCACCCCCGTGCTTCCCCTTAACGGAGTGACGTGGCCCCCGGTCCGGAGGAGCTCGAGCCACCGACAACCCGGGCCCGGACCCGAGCGGCTCGGCCCAAGCAGCGGAGCGGCCGAGCCCTCTCAGGGCGGTACTCCTCTACTCTTTTTGGTGTCACGAACAGGATTCGGACAGTCCACTCACCCGTGGAAGTGCGCCTTAGAAGTGTCCGTCAGCGGTGTCCTGCCGAAAAAGTTGAAGTCCCGCCATCTTAGGCGCGAAAGTTTCCCGCTCGAGTCGTCTTCCCCGAGCAGTGAAGGCGCGAAAAAGGAAGCCCAGCCCCCAAAAGCAGAGAGTGCTGAAAAAAAGACCACGGGGGAGGACGGGTGAAGGAGCTGCCTCATGTGATCGCGAAGATAAAAGGCAGGGACTCCAGGACTCTGCATCCGTTCCGTTCCTGGACCCCGTCGGTGTAGAAGCAGCATATCTGCCCCATCCGCGCAGCCAGAGGTTTCGGAGCCCGCGCCCGGAACAGCGGCGTGGATGAGAGCCCGGACAGCGGAGATTTGTCAGCGCCACCGGAGCCAGATACGCCTCCTGATGGAGCAGTGGACCGCAGAGGTGGAGGAGCTGGCTGCGGCTGCCCGGGCGTATGAGATGGAGACCGTGTTGGAGGAGCTGGTGAGTGACCCACGCCCCACACCGGCCGCTGCGGCTGAGGGACCCGGTCTCCCCTTGGCCCCTGTGCGGCCTCCTCCGTTGCCCGCGTTGACCGCCGCTGCTGGTCCGCCTGGCCTGCTGCCCCCTGTAATGGCGATGGAGCCCGGGATGCCGCGTGAAGAAGGCCTGGAGGTCGGAGAGGCTCAGGAGGCGGCAGGCCCGGAGGTGGCGGCCGCTGGTGGCGACGTGCCTGACACCGAGAGAGGGATGGCCCCGGCAGCCTGCCTGACCCAGAGGGAAGTGAGGCCCAGCCGAGAGGGAGCCGACAGCAGTGACTCCGGTACTGATACAGAGCCGGTCTCAGGGTCAGAGGAGGCCAATGAGAGTCTCCTCAATGGCAGTGCCCCGGCAGCCACTTACATCCCACGCAGCGGTGGAAATGGGTACCGAATGGCCCTGTCCCACCATGTGTGCTGCATGTTGGAGATGTTTGAAGTGGAGGTCGAGTCCGCGTCAGGAGAAGATGACTAGAAGAGGATTACCGGTAGCCATTGCTACTGAAGTGCCCGTCCCCGTTGGGACTTGTGTTGCCCCGTTGACCCCCGTTTTGCCTCTGTTGCGTGAGTGACTGCTCATGGACAAGGCCGTGGACTTGCTGGCCACCCAAAAACTTTTGGGCTTGTAAATATTGTCCCATCCTGCCCCCTTTTACATACCTTCCCATCCCGTTAGCCTCTAGAGAGGCAGATTGGAGGAAGGACCCACAGCTGAGCAGGCTGGGGTCCGGTCACCACCGGGACCGGTGACCATCCTCCGGGGAGCCTTTGAGCAACTGCCGGGTGCGCCGCACCGTACCCATTCCCACCTGGTTGATCTGGCCATGTTCCTGTTTCCGGACTGGGGAAAAGGGGTGCTGCCCATTTCTTAGGGGCAGCATCAAGGCTAGGTTGTTTGGGTGGGAAAGGCGGAAGGACATGAACTCGTTCCATAATAAAGTTATGCAACGTTAAAGTAAATACCTCCCGTTATGGGAAGACCTGCAGAAATTGTATATTGTACAAATGTTATTATAATTGTAATTATTTTCCCCGTTTTCCACAGTTAAACAGCAAAAAAAAAACGAAGTTGGTGGGGCAGCCCACGGACGGTCTGCATTAAACCAAGGGGGAATGTGATGCCCTGGACCCCCAGGGGTCACAGGTAACAACACCACCAACATCACCCCCCCCACCCCTAGTGAGGACACAACAGTCACCCGAAAGGGAGACCTGATGCCTCCCTCAGGGCAAGTAGGGCATACCAGGCGGAGTCAGGCAGAAAGACATGCCCACCAAGGAGACTACTGTCCTGAGGCAGGAAATACAAACAGATGGAGTTGTAGAGTGACAGTGACAGGAGGTGTAGAGGGGTAGAGCTGTCAGGGACCCGGGTAGGAGCCTGGGACCCTTGTAACATCAGGCAGGCAGACGGTGGTGGCCGCCTGCAGGAGTACCGGTGTACGACCGGCGGAACCGTAGGAACCGGGCAGGGTTGGAGCCCGCCAGACCTGAACCGGGGGGTCAACCGTTTACCGAAGCACCAGAAACCGGGTACTCAGACCCCGTCCTAGCTTGGAAACCACTGAGTGTAGGCAAATTAACTGATTGCAGTCTGGACCTCACGGGTTCATTCTCACCCCAAGACCCAAAAGAAGGCAAAAGTCCACCGAGACCGGGTGAACGCCACCGCCAAAGGCCAACCACCCGACGGGCCAGCGCCTGTGGGCAACAGAGGGCTCCTGTGGCAGCTGAACGCCGGGGAGCGGGCTACCACTGCCCAGACAGGGGAGCCGAACACCAAGACCAGAGATGCAGGGAAGAGGGACCATCACCAACCTCACCAGGGTTTACCAGTGACTCTGAGTGTGATTAATCGTGAGTACACCAGTGCCATCCGGGCATCGCACCGCAGCGCGGCGCCCTGCACTACATTGCCATCGCCTTCCCCATCGGGCCCCGGGACGCACCGCCCCTACCCACGGAGGGGTTAACACTGAGGCTGCGCCACCAACACCGATCCCGGGAATACCCTCCACTCCTGCCGCAGCAGTGGTGCATCCCGTCACCACAAACCGTGAGTGGCGTCACGGCTCACCAGACACCCACCGTACACAACCACCCCCACTGCTTCCCCTTAACGGAGTGACGTGGCCCCCAGTCCGGAGGAGCTCGAGCCACCGACAACCCGAGCCTGGACCCCGAGCGGCTCGGCCCGAGCAGCGGAGCGGCCGAGCCCTCTCAGGGCGGTACAATATCGGTACCGATATCGCTAGCGTGGGTACCCGCCTCTATCGGTTGTGCGACATGGGCAAATCGCTGCCCGTGGCGCATAACATCGCCCAGACCCGTCACACTACTTACCTGCCCTGCGACGTCGCTGTGACCGGCGAACCGCCTTCTTGCTAAGGGGGCGGTTCGTTCAACGTCACAGCGACGTCACTGCTGCGTCACTGATGCGCCGCCCAATAGAAGCGGAGGGGCGGAGATGAGTGGGAGGTAACATCCCGCCCACCCTCTTCCTTCCGCATTGCGGCCGGGAGGCAGTTAAGGAGAGGTTCCTCGTTCCTGCGGTGTCACACGTACTGATGTGTGCTGCCGCAGGAACGAGGAACAACTTCGTTACTGCTGCAGCAACGATATTAGAGAATGGACCCCCATGTCACCGATGAGCGATTTTGCACGCTTTTGCAACGATGCAAAATCGCTCAAAGGTGTTACACGCAACGGCATCGCTAAAGCGACCGGATGTGCGTCACAAATTCCGTGACCCCAACGAGTTCTCTTGAGCGATGTCGCAGCGTGTAAAGGGGCCTTTACTTCACTTATCACCCCTCCTTTAGATTCCTAAGATAAGGTATAACATAACCATTTAAGGGGAAATTATGTGCTAAGGGGATGATTAAAGTATATAGACTTATAATTAAGGCACATGGCTGACTATTGGCAGAGCTCGTATACTTTACTCAACACTTATTGGCAGAGGAAATATTGTTATGAAACATTTTCCAGCATTAGGAATATTTATTATGGCAAAGGGTAAGTCATCTACTGTTGTGTGAGCATCCAAGAGACTTTACAGCAGACATTTATCATAGTTATTGTACTGTACATCGAGCTAAATATCATTAACAGGGAAGATCAGATGACACAGAGAGGACCGGACACCACCACGAAGAGTGACTGTCAGATTTGTCTTAGGCTAGAATCATACATGCAGTTTCTGAAGCAGTTTTGTTGTAGTTGTTTTGAGCACAACAGAGTGGATAAGCTTGGATCCAGAAGTTATTCAACGAGCCTAAAAACCTGCATTGGTGTTGAAGCAGTTTTCAAGGCTCTTTTGGGTTAAGATGTTGAATAAGCAAGCACAACCTTTTAACGACCACGGGCAGCAATATTTCGTCCTAAACCACCATAGTGTAATCCTCGCTGGCTGTTGCAGGCAGCCAGCTGGGATCCGCACACGTCAGGTGAGTTGATTTGTACAGCTGACGTGTGTCCTGCAGGCACAAGTGGATCCGCATTCCACCCGTGCCTGTGAACTCCTTAAATGGCACTGTGAAAATGTCACAGCGTCATTTAAATGCTGGTCACGGTAAATCTTTACTCACTTGGCTCCACTGGCGTCGCAGTGAAGTGATCACTGTGAGCCCATGGTTGTCATGGTAGCATAGGGTCATGTGATGACTCCTGTAGCTCACTTGACTTACGTCCTGTTTCACCCGGCCGGCTGCTGTCAGTGACAAGAGGTGAGTATTTCTGCTGTTTTCAGCTGACCTTCATGTAAAGTAGACTCTCCTGTGTACCCATCTTTATGGGGGACCCCCTTCCAGGCCCGTACTCCTCCTATGTCTACAGCTTTGAGTAGTATGGGGTGCTGTGCAGACCAGAGTATTCTATCTGCCTAAATGTGTGCAAGTCCTAAGAGATCCTACTTGTAGTTTTGGGTCAGTCTGTTAGCATACAGCCCGCTGGAGTAGGAAATAAATTTCCACTACATGTTTCTGCCTTGTGCACTCGCTGAGCTCCAACTGTACTCTGACTAAAACCTGAGGTAACGATAGTTAGGTGTATTAAGACTGCATCCACCAGGTTATTATGCCCAGTAACAAGGCCTGTGGGGATTTAAACTCTTGATGTAAAAGTGTACACCGATTCCTCATGTAAGCAATGAAAGCTACCGTTAAGACTACAAAACATTTTGATAGTACCCAACTCTGTGGTACTAGACCTCCGACCTCCACCATGCTGCACTATTGGTACGGTGTTCTTTCAGTGATGCGCAATGTTCACGTTATGGCTAAAACGTTTAACCATGGTCTCATCAGATCATAATAAATTTTCCCACATGCTTTTGTCAGACTAGATGTAGGTTTTGGAAAAACATAGCTGGGCTTGGATATTTTTCTTTGCAAAAAAAGAAGACTTCTGTCTTGCCACCCTTCACCCACTGACCAGACATTAGAATAATATTGTAGATTGTTGTCACGTGTAGTACACAACCAGTGCTTTTGAGAAACTCCATGCCTTGGAAATGTTTTTGTACCCTTCTCCTTTCTGATAACTTTAAGCAGTGAGATCCCTTTGCTGTGTTGTAACCTGTTTACGGACCATGAATTGCTGTAAAATGCAGCTAACAAATGTCAGGAAAATTCTCCCAGATCATCTAAACATTATATTAATCAGAATCAGTATAAATGTTGACACATCCCCAATTATAAATGGGTGCTCACACTTATGCAACCACATTATTTTAGTTTTAGTATTTATATAACCCTGCTCAAAATTATTTCAGTTTATTTCTCAATGGATTTGTACAGATTTTGAGTGACATTAAAGATGGAAAAAATTCTAAAATTATTCATCTTGGTAAAGTTTCTTTTACATGACAAAACCTTGCATTTTCACAGGGATTTGTAGACATTTTATATCCTCTGTAGAAGATTTACCTGCAGTCCTATGTAAGATGACAGCTAATACTTAGTGACAATACAGAAAATTATAATTCGCAAACTCAGCCTGGCTGCATCAGTCTGCAATGAATATAAACCCTTCCCCCATTCTAAAATCACCATCTCTCTGCTCTCCAATATAGTCTTACGGCAGAGGACTGGGAATTCTACGCATTTCCTCTCTAGTTCTTTTTTATTAGAAAATGACCTATGACTTGTGTTCCTCCCCAGATCCCCAAACATCAAGAAAACTAAAAATATTTCATTTGTCTTCCTTGACGTACAAGTAAAACGCTATGTGAATGTGTAATGTCTGTGGGAGACAGCAGCTGGGTACTTGTATTCAGTCTGCAATTAAAATAATACGTAACATAGAAACATGGGAGGTGGTAAGTACCGACGTGTATAAACATCCCATAACTGCTCAATCTATAACTACACATACACAAATATGTACAATAGTACTGCCACATCTCACTGGTATACCGTACTGCCATATAACACTGTAAAAGTGTTGTATATGGACCTAGCAACACCCATCTACTGTTTGGGGAAGTCTGGCCAGAAGTGGTCTTCATGGAAGACGTCTGCCCAGAAGTGGTCTTCACGAAAGACGTCTGCCCAGAAGTGGTCTTCACGAAAGACATCTGGCCAGAAGTGGTCTTCACGAAAGACATCTGGCCAGAAGTGGTCTTCACGAGAGACATCTGGCCAGAAGTGGTCTTCATGGAAGACGCCTGTCCAGAAGCGGTCTTCATGGAAGACGTCTGGCCGAGAAGTGGTCTTCATGGAAGATGCCTGGCCAGAAGCGGTTTTAATGGAAGACATCTGACCAGAAGCGGTCTTCATGGAAGAAGTCTGGCCAGAAGCGATCTTCATGGAAGAAGTCTGGCCAGAAGTGGTCTTCATGGAAGACGTCTGCCCAGAAGTGGTCTTCATGAAAGAGGTCTGCCCAGAAGTGGTCTTCACGAAAAACGTCTGGCCAGAAGTGGTCTTCACGAAAAACGTCTGGCCAGAAGTGGTCTTCACGAAAGACGTCTGGCCAGAAGTGGTCTTCATGAAAGACGTCTGGCCAGAAGTGGTCTTCATGAAAGACATCTGGCCAGAAGTGGTCTTCACGAAAGACGTCTGGCCAGAAGTGGTCTTCATGAAAGACGCCTGGCCAGAAACAGTCATCATGGAAGACGTCTGGCCAGAAGCGGTCATCATGGAAGACGTCTGGCCAGAAGCGGTCATCATGGAAGACGTCTGGCCAGAAGCGGTTATCATGGAAGACGTCTGGCCAGAAGCGGTCATCATGGAAGACGTCTGGCCAGAAGCGGTCATCATGGAAGACGTCTGGCCAGAAGCGGTCATCATGGAAGACGTCTGGCCAGAAACGGTCATCATGGAAGACGTCTGGCCAGAAACGGTCATCATGGAAGACGTCTGGCCAGAAACGGTCATCATGGAAGACGTCTGGCCAGAAGTGGACTTTATAGAAGAATTGCAACCAAGAACCATAACTTCAACATGGAACCAAGACAAAGTGACTCAACTTTGCACAAAACAAAAGAACTGGAGAGCACAAAAATGGCAGCAGGTGCTCTGGAAGGATGAGTTAAAATGTGAAATATGTGGCCGTTTAAGAAGTGGTTTGCTTGTAATTGGCTGAAAAGTGGCACAATAAAAGTGAAATCTGCAGGAACAGTGAAGCATGGTGAAAGTTTTTTTTTCAATCCTGAGGCTGCTTTACAGGAAATAAAGTTGGGTATTTGCTCAGGATTAATGGTATCCTCAATGCTGAGAAATACAGGATGATACTTATCCGTCATGCAATACCATCAGGGAGACATCTATTTGGCTCTAAACTTATTTTGCAGCCAGACGACACCAAACATACAAGCCAGTGTTATAAAAAAAACAAAAAAACAAAAACTATCTGGAGGTGATGATCCGGCACCCACAGAGCCCTGATCTTGCATCATCAAGTCTGTCTCATATTCCATGAAAAGACAGAAGGAATGGCACAAGCCGACATCCACAGAAGATCTGTGGTGAGTTCTCTAAGATGTTTGGAACAAACCTTCTATTTATTCCTAGGGTCGATGTTCAATTTATGGCTAAATTAAGGCTGCTGTCATACACCGGGGGATGAAAATTGTAAAAGCCTGGTGCATGAGAGAGAATCACTTTATTTTTTGAGGAGACAGTTGTTTCACTTGCAAAGCCATAATAGCTGCACGATTTTTGCGGGTAAAACTATTGTTTCCCTGAAAAGGAAATGATTCTAGAACAAAGAGTTCAAGGACTTTCGGTGGATCAGAACAGCTGAATTTTTGTGAGCACATCTGTTGCATATGAACATAGACATAAAAGGGTTGTCCACTACTACAAAAACCCCTTCTCAATCCACATGTTCCCCCCTAATAAAATAATAAAGCCTATACTCCCCTTCAATGGTGGCGCGGTTCCAGGGGTGAATTGGTTCACATTTGGGGGCTCAAGTGAGGTTGTGACATCATGCGTGCCCTGCGACCAATCACCAGTGGCTTTTCGCTCACCGCCTTCGTACACAGGATCAACCTACAGAAAGTGAGCCCTGCAACCAATCACTGTCGGCTTGTCTATGTCTGCATTCGGACAAATGAGTTAATCAACAGGAAGTGAGAGCTGCAGCTGCCGCTCACTTCCTGTTGGTTGCTCCGGTGTCCAAAAGGTGGCAAGAGAGAAGCTGGTGGTGATTGGTTGCAGGACTCACTTCCTGTTGGTTGATCCTGTGTATGAAGGCGATGAGAGAAGCCAGCGGTGATTAGGTGCGGGGCTCGCATGACATCACAACCTCACTTGAGCCCTAAAATGCGAACCAAGTCACTGCTGGACCTGCGCCATCTCCAACGGGGAGTATAGGCTTTATTATTTGCTCTCTCCCATTGACGATGTAGGGAGCAGACGGTAAGCATGTGCACTGCCGTTACATTTAAGATGGGCTCTGCTGAACTTCATTCACAGGTCCAGAACCCGGCTTCGGTATCATGGGGGTTCTACAATGTGTGCAGACTTATTAGGCAAATGAGTATTTTGATCACATGATAATTTTTAAACATGTTGTCCTACTACAAGCTGTATAGGCTTGAGAGCCAACTAACAATTAAGTAAATCAGGTGATGTGCATCTCTGTAATAAGGAGGGGTGTGGTGTAATGACATCAACACCCTATATAAGGGGTGCACACTTATTAGGCAACTTCCTTTCCTTTGGCAAAATGGGTCAGAAGAGAGATTTGACGGGCTCTGAAAAGTCCAAAATTGTGAGATGTCTTGCAGAGGGATGCAGCAGTCTTGAAATTGCCAAACTTTTGAAGCGTGATCACTGAACAATCAAGCGTTTCATGGCAAATAGCCAACAGGGTCGCAAGAAGCGTGTTGGTCAAAAAAGTCGCAAAATAACTGCCCATGAATTGAGCAAAAATCAAGCGTGAAGCTGCCAAGATGATATTTGCCACCAGTTTGGCCATATTTCAGAGCTGCAACGTTACTGGAGTATCAAAAAGCACAAGGTGTACCATATTCAGGGACATGGCCAAGGTAAGGAAGGCTGAAAAACGACCACCTTTGAACAAGAAACAAGAGATAAGAAATTCCTTGACCCAGTCTTGATGTTTTAAGACTGATTTTTCAAAGGTTTTATGGACTGATGAAATGAGAGTGTCTCTTGATGGGCCAGATGGTTGGGCCAGATGGTTGGTCCAGAGGCTGGATCAGTAAAGGGCAGAGAGCTCCACTCCGACTCAGACGCCAGCAAGGTGGAGGTGGGGTTCTGGTATGGGCTGGTATTATCAAAGATGAACTTGTGGTACCTTTTTGGGTTCAGGATGGAGTGAAGCTCAACTCCCAGACCTACTGCCAGTTTCAGGAAGACAACTTCGTCAAGCAGTGGTACAGGAAGAAGTCGGTATCGTTCAAGAAAAACAAGATTTTCATGCAGGACAATGCTCCATCACATGCATCCAACTACTCCACAGCGTGACTAAGGTCTAAAAGATGAAAAAACAATGACATGGCCCCCTTGTTCACCTGATCTGAACCCCATAGAGAACCTGTGGTCCCTCATAAAATGTAAGATCTAGAGGGAGGGAAAACAGTACACCTCTCGGAACAGTGTCTGGAGGCTGTGGTGGCTGCTGCACGCAATGTTGATCGTAAACAGATCAAGCAACTGACAGAATCTATGGATGGTAGGCTGTTGAGTGTCATCAGAAAGAAAGGTGGCTGTATTGGTCACTAATCTAATTTTTTGGGGTTTTGTTTTTGCATGTCAGAATTGTTTATTTCTAAATTTTGTGCAGTTATATTGGTTTACCTGGTGAAAATAAACAAGTGAGATGGGAATAGATTTGGATTTTATTAAGTTGCCTAATAATTCTGCACAGTAATAGTTACCTGCACAAACAGATATTCTCCTAAGATACCCAAATCTAAAAAAACCCACTCCGACTTCCAAAAATATTAAGCTTTGATATTTATGAGTCTTTTGGGTTGATTGAGAACATAGTTGTTGATCAATAATAAAAAAAAATCCTCTAAAATACAACTTGCCTAATAATTCTGCACACCGTGTATGAGTTATCTAATGGAAGCCGCTTCCGGAAATGCTGCTAAGTTATCCCCTACCCTATGGACTGGAGATATTATAGATATATATCTATATCTATCTATATATATATATATATATATATATATATATATATATATATATATATATATATATATATATATATATATATATATTATAGCAATGAATTTATGGGTCTATATATCCTTCCAGCATGTGGTAGTTTTAGATTTGTAGCAACTGGAAAGAAACAGGAGAGATATCAGCGTATTATGCGAAACAGAAGGATTCTGAGCATTTTGAGAAATAAAATGTAATAATTGAGGCCATAAAACCAAGATAATTAAAGTCCTTCATTAGATTGTCTCCATTCTCAATTAGTCGATTTCAAGAAACATGACATCACATTACATCCAGGCGGTATTTGGATGCCCACTTCCAGGCATTTGTATCTTGTGTACAAGTAATTTCTGCCATAATTGCTTTTTATAAAAAAAAAAATAAAAAAAATAACATCAGTCACTGATTCATTAGGATGTCGTCTTTAACCCAAGGGATCATTGCAATTTGCTGCAGTACCAAGAAAACCACGCAGAGTATGGACGTAAAAGGTGAAAGAGAAGACATATAATCATTCAGAGCGCATTTTTAAGGGGATGTAAACCCTTATTGGAGGCGAAAGATTGAAGGAGGTTGTAAAGGTTTGTTCTAGAAACAGCGCCACTCTTCTTTATAGACTGAATATGGAATTGCAGTTTAGCCTTATTCACCTCAAAGGCAATGCAGTGCAATAGCAGAAAAAGCCATTTCCATGAGTGATGCTTCAAAAAAAAATAGTTTTTTTGTAATCCTGGACAACCGCTATTATTCTAGATTTACAAAACAACATTTTATTCAAATAAATTAAAAAGTTACCCCTAAGACTACGACATACGCTGTCCAGCATGCGTCTATGACAATGGTGTCATGCCAGACTATTACTCAGAATAGGCACGGGGAAGGAGATTTGTAGGGCTCTACAGGAGACCGGCTTGTGTCTTTGTAACGTTCGTCACTAGAGATGGTACTGCGTCGAGCAAGAGTTGACCCACTGGACCACAGGGGAACCAGGGTTTTCCTTTTCGTGGGGTAAAGACACGGATTGTGGCTCCTGACCCCCAGGGCAGGGACTGACACAGAAGCAGACAGCACAAGCAGGGCGGACAGGCACAGTCTCTAGCACCAACAGGGCAGGACGGACAGGCAGAGTCTTTAGTATTAACAGGGCAGGCGGAGTCTATAGTACTAACAGGGCAGGCAGGACAGGTTACAGGTACTAACCGAACAAGATGAACTGGTAGACAGGTACAGGCAGACGGGACCACTGGAGTGGCTGAAGTAGATGGCACGGCCAGGACGGACACAGTCACTAATATCAACAGGGTAGGACTGACAGGTAGCAGGTACCAACAGGGCAGGATGGGCTGGTAGCAGGAACTGGCAGAACAGGACTGGAACCAGGTGCCAACAGGGCAGGACAGGAATGGGACCAGATGCCAACAGGGCAGGACAGGAATGGGACCAGGTACAGGCAGGTACAAGTAAACAGGACGGCCAGGTGACCTGACAACTCACTAGACAGAACACAACTGACTAAACTTAGGGTGTAGAACAGGCACCTTCCCTAGTGGGAGCATACCTGAAATACCCAGTGCCTCTCAGCAATAGGCTGAGAGGCGCTTCCTAGGAGTGGCACGCTGACCTCGGGAGCACTCCCAGAGGCCCTGTGCCATGTGCACAGGCCCTGGGAGGAGGAGCCCATGTGGAGGAGAGCAGGGACACCAGGCAGCATGGAAGGAGCCAGCTGAGGCCGTGAGCAACCGCTCAGGAGGGAAGAACAAGGAGTGTAGGGACGCAGTGTTACAGTCTTTCATGTAGGCCATGTTTTGCCATCCATTTTTTTGCATATGAGTGAAAACAGACCACATTTCAGAAATATGCTAGATCTGATTTTCATCCGTTTTTGGTCTTTGTGTCCTTTTTTTTACATACGTGTGACATCCATTTCCTTTTGTATGTAAAAAATAATAATAATTCCAAGCTTCTCTTACCCATGACATAAAGGGAAGACGAAGACAGCTCTTGAGGGATACATTTATTTCATTGACCGTTAGTCGCCTGTCCTAGTTCCACTGCTGGGCTTTGCCTTATAACCAGCTTGTCACGGTATACAGTTAGGTCCAGAAATATTTGGACAGTGACACAAGTTTTGTTATTTTAGCTGTTTACAAAAACATGTTCAGAAATACAATTATATATATATATATATATATATAATATGGGCTGAAAGTGCACACTCCCAGCTGCAATATGAGAGTTTTCACATCCAAATCGGATAAAGGGTTTAGGAATCATAGCTCTGTAATGCATAGCCTCCTCTTTTTCAAGGGACCAAAAGTAATTGGACAAGGGACTCTAAGGGCTGCAATTAACTCTGAAGGCGTCTCCCTCGTTAACCTGTAATCAATGAAGTAGTTAAAAGGTCTGGGGTTGATTATAGGTGTGTGGTTTTGCATTTGGAAGCTGTTGCTGTGACCAGACAACATGCGGTCTAAGGAACTCTCAATTGAGGTGAAGCAGAACATCCTGAGGCTGAAAAAAAAGAAAAAATCCATCAGAGAGATAGCAGACATGCTTGGAGTAGCAAAATCAACAGTCGGGTACATTCTGAGAAAAAAGGAATTGACTGGTGAGCTTGGGAACTCAAAAAGGCCTGGGCGTCCACGGATGACAACAGTGGTGGATGATCGCCGCATACTTTCTTTGGTGAAGAAGAACCCGTTCACAACATCAACTGAAGTCCAGAACACTCTCAGTGAAGTAGGTGTATCTGTCTCTAAGTCAACAGTAAAGTGAAGACTCCATGAAAGTAAATACAAAGGGTTCACATCTAGATGCAAACCATTCATCAATTCCAAAAATAGACAGGCCAGAGTTAAATTTGCTGAAAAACACCTCATGAAGCCAGCTCAGTTCTGGAAAAGTATTCTATGGACAGATGAGACAAAGATCAACCTGTACCAGAATGATGGGAAGAAAAAAGTTTGGAGAAGAAAGGGAACGGCACATGATCCAAGGCACACCACATCCTCTGTAAAACATGGTGGAGGCAACGTGATGGCATGGGCATGCATGGCTTTCAATGGCACTGGGTCACTTGTGTTTATTGATGACATAACAGCAGACAAGAGTAGCCGGATGAATTCTGAAGTGTACCGGGATATACTTTCAGCCCAGATTCAGCCAAATGCCGCAAAGTTGATCGGACGGCGCTTCATAGTACAGATGGACAATGACCCCAAGCATACAGCCAAAGCTACCCAGGAGTTCATGAGTGCAAAAAAGTGGAACATTCTGCAATGGCCAAGTCAATCACCAGATCTTAACCCAATTGAGCATGCATTTCACTTGCTCAAATCCAGACTTAAGACGGAAAGACCCACAAACAAGCAAGACCTGAAGGCTGCGGCTGTAAAGGCCTGGCAAAGCATTAAGAAGGAGGAAACCCAGCGTTTCATGATGTCCATGGGTTCCAGACTTAAGGCAGTGATTGCCTCCAAAGGATTCGCAACAAAATATTGAAAATAAAAATATTTTGTTTGGGTTTGGTTTATTTGTCCAATTACTTTTGACCTCCTAAAATGTGGAGTGTTTGTAAAGAAATGTGTACAATTCCTACAATTTCTATCAGATATTTTTGTTCAAACCTTCAAATTAAACGTTACAATCTCCACTTGAATTCTGTTGTAGAGGTTTCATTTCAAATCCAATGTGGTGGCATGCAGAGCCCAACTCGCGAAAATTGTGTCACTGTCCAAATATTTCTGGACCTAACTGTATGTACTGACAGGGGCCCCTAGGTTGGCCCTCAGACATGAGACCCTGCACTGTCCCTTATCTTGGAGGTAGGTTTGATGGTAGCCAGGTCCGAGCCCCTAGTGTGACCCTAACTCCTGTTCAAGCCCTGATCTTACGCCCCCTCTCCCACACCCTTGGGGTGCGCTGGAAAATACAAAGACAAAACCCCACAAAATGACACGGACAAGGGAGAATGGAAACTCGTACACGAAGCACTCAAAACACACAGGAGAGACAATATGTGTACAGGGGAGCAACAAAGAAGGGGAGGAAGCAACGCACAACAGGAACGCTCACACCACTCAGAAGCGCAACACAGATCACCATAAACAGGATAACCACCAAGACTGGGATCATTGGAGTTTATGCTGAAGCTATCATCGCCACCTACTGGAAGGAAGCCATGCCTTAAATAGGGAGGAGACAGCTGCATGAGGTGATTACCAACCTGAGCTCTTAGGTCCTGCTCACCAGTCTGCAGGAATTAACTCCAGTAGGGCTGAAGTGAACCTGAATCAGCCAACACCCGACTCTGGCTGAACAATTCAGAAGCCTCAGGTTGCTTGTCAGACTCAATGGTGAGAACAGAGTCCGATGATGCCAAACATTGCATGACACAGCTACTTCTAGTCCATGACAGGTTACTATGGTAGTTTAGCAAGCGCCTCTGACATCATTAACCTAGACCTTTTAAGGCGAGCTCTGGCGGCTGTGCACTGCCTGAGTGTTCAGGCAGTAGAGCATCCTGCTACCACATGCTTTTCCAGTTTACCTCACTATTCTCTTGGCTTAATTCCAGCCAGGGGTCAGATTATCTTTCCAGCTTCTTCTGATGTGAATGAAGAAAAAGTTACTACTTCCATACTCAATAACTCAGTCCAGGTAATCCGGGTGCTATTGCATACTACATTCTCAGCTCTACTGCATCAAGCTATATGTTTACAAAACCAACTCTGCTATCAACGTACATGATAGTTCATTTCTTTCTACTATCTTGGTGCTAGAGCACACGTATGACTCTGGATTCCTGTGTAACCACCCACCTGCTACAGGTTATTACATTGCCTGCACAGCTCTGCTGTTCCTGTGTGTAATCGCACTTCTGCAAGAAAGATACCAGTTTATTTTTACATCTCTACTATTACTGTGCGTCAATGTAGTCTTGTAGCAAGACAGCGATTGCCTATACATCAGTGCTGTTCCTGTACAATCCGTACAACTGGCTCAGCCACATCTAGTGCTTCCAGCTCCACTGCCATCTGCCACCCTACATACCCGGCCATCTGCCATCCTACATACCCGGCCATCTGCCATCCTACATACCCGGCCATCTGCCATCCTACATATCCGGCCATCTGCCATCCTATATACCTGGTCGTCTGCCATCCTACATACCCGGCCATCTGCCACCCTACATACTGGCGATCTGCCATCCTACATTCCTGGCCATCTGCCAACCTACATACCCGGCCATCTGCCACCCTACATACTGGCCATCTGCCATCCTACATTCCTGGCCATCTGCCAACCTACATACCCGGCCATCTGCCACCCTACATACTGGCCATCTGCCATCCTACATTCCTGGCCATCTGCCAACCTACATACCCGGCCATCTGCCATCCTACATACCCGGCCATCTGCTGTGACGCCCTGGACTAGCCAGGTAGTCACAGATAGTCCCATGCACAACACCCATCCCCAAATAAAGTGTCAGCAGCCACCCATTAAAACCCTGGTTACCTCCCTCTGGGTTTGATGTCCACACCATGGGGGCGGAGCCTGGCGGTCGCACGCCCCCCCCAGGAGTTAACATGCCCAGAGGCAGGAAGTTCAAGCGGAGATTAGTTTTGGAGGAGGAGAGGAGTAGTTGAGAGAGGAGTTAAGAGGAGTAGAATCTGTCTGTGCCCTGGGTAGGCGCCCGGGCACTTTGACCAGGAGGCAGGCGGTGGTGGGCGTCTGCAGGAGCTGGGAAGACAGTCCTGGTGGAACCGTAGGTAGCCGGGACAGGGTAGTGGCCCGCCGGTACCGAACCGGGGAACCGGAGCACAGTGGGGGTACTCAGACCCTGAAACGCGGTCCCGAATCTACCGGACCCCGTTAATTAACTGATTGAGGTCTGGACTTCCGATCCTTTCCCACCCAAAGTCCCGAAAGAAGGCAACAGCCCACCGATTCTGGATAACGGCCACTGCCAAGGGTCAAACATTCACCGGGCCAGCACCTGCGGGGAAAGGGCTCTCCCGACGTAAACGCCGTGGAGCGGGACTCCCGTCACTGAAGCGCGGTTGTCCAATCTTACAAAAAAGGTACAGGAGAAGGCGGACACCACCAACCGTTTGGGGACCGAAGCGACCGGCTGCGGGCACCGACTATCCACCGTTTGGTTTACCAGAGACTCCCGTGTGTTTGTCCGAGTGAGTACTACTGGGCCCGCGGGCCGCACACCGACACTGTGTGGCGCCCTGGACAAGCCAGGGGCCACAGGTAACAACACACACACACCCCCACCCCCAGCAGTTCACAGCAGACATCCCCAGTGAGACCTGATTCCTTCCCTCGGGTTCAGACAGACACACTAGGTGGGCGGAGTCAAGCAGATAGGCACGCCCACCGAAGAGTCTGGCTGGCCTGAGGCAGGAAACTAGAGCAGACAAGTCCAGGCAGAGGAAGAGAGAGGAGGTCTGCAGAGAGGCAGACGCAGACTGGGGCCTAGGTTGGAGCCTAGGGCCCTCGTGCAGCAGTCAGGCAGACGGTAGTGGCCGTCTGCGAGAGCCGGGAAGACAGTCTGGTGGAACCGTAGGTAGCCGGGGCTGGGCAGTGGCCCACCGGTACTGAACCGGGGAGCCAGCTGGAAACCGGAGCGCAGGAGGAGTGTACGGAAGGTGCAGGAAAGGACTTACATTACCAACCTGGGGTCAGGGGAAAACACCGCAGCCGTCTGTGGGACCCGTCCATCCAGCCGTTTGTTTCATCAGAGAGTCAGTGTGTGTTACTGGCTGAGTGAGTACCACCGTGCCATGCGGCACAGCGCTGCCCTCGCGACCCTGCACCTCGCCAGGCCCTGTAATCCGCCTGCCATTTATACCTACCCCATCACCGGGCCCCGGGACAACCAACCCCCCTACCCACGGAGGGGAGAACTAACATCCAGGCTGCTCCCTGTCATCGCTCCCGGGATCCCCGTCCAGAGCAGCGGTGGTGTCACCAATCTCACCACAACCGTGGGTGGCGTCACGGACAATATCAAATCCCCACAATCAATCCCCCCTTTTCATTCACGGGCGAGGAACGCCGCTCGAGTCACTGGGATCCAGCCCACCGCTCGAGCCACCACCGAGCAGCAGCAGCCGGACCCGAGCAGTGGGTGAGTGCAGCGTCCCCTCCTCCGCCCGCGACAATTGCACCACACCAACCGGGTCCCGGGGCCACCATCCCCTGCCCACGGAGGGGTTAACAACACAAGCTGCCCCCAACTTCTCCCCCGGGGTGCCCAGTAACCGGCAGCAGTGGTGCCTACATTCACCACAACCCATGGGTGGCATCACGAACTCTAAATCTAATCCAAACCCCCCCCACTCGACACGCCAGCCCCCTTTACAGAGCAACGTGATCCCCGGTCCGGAAACGCTCGAGCCACAACACACGAGCCTGGATCCGAGCGGCTCGGCTGCGGCCGAGCGCGGGGCGCTACACTGCCATCCTACATACCCGGCCATCTGCCATCCAACATACCCGGCCATCTGCCATCCAACATACCCGGCCATCTGCCATCCAACATACCCGGCCATCTGCCATCCAACATACCCGGCCATCTGCCATCCTACATACCCGGCCATCTGCCACCCTACATACCCGGCCATCTGCCTACATACCTGGCCATCTGCCACCCTACATACCTGGCCATCTGCCACCCTACATACTCGGCCATCTGACATCCTACATAACCTGCTATCTGCCATCCTACATACCCGGCCATCTGCCATCCTACATACCCGGCCATCTGCCATCCTACATACTCGGCCATATGCCATCCTACATACTCGGCCATATGCCATCCTACATACCCGACCATCTGCCATCCTACATACCCGGCCATCTGCCACCCTACATACCCGGCCATCTGCCTACATACCTGGCCATCTGCCACCCTACATACCTGGCCATCTGCCACCCTACATACTCGGCCATCTGACATCCTACATAACCTGCCATCTGCCATCCTACATACCCGGCCATCTGCCATCCTACATACCCGCCAACTGCCAACCTACATACCCAGCCATCTGCCATCCTACATACCCGGCCATCTGCCATCCTAAATAACCGGCCATCTGTCACCCTACATACCCAGCCATCTGCCACCCTACATACCCAGCCATCTGTCACCCTACATACCTGGCCATCTGCCACCCTACATACCTGGCCATCTGCCACCCTACATACCTGGCCATCTACCATCCTACATATTCGGCCATTTGCCATCCTACATACCCGGCCATCTGCCACCCTACATACCTGGCCATCTGCTATCCTACATACCCAGCCATTTGCCATCCTACATACACGGCCATCTACCATCCTACATACACGTCCATTCTACATACCTGGCCATCTGCCATCCTACATACCCAGCCATCTGCCATCCTATATTCCTGGCCATCTGCCATCCTACATACCCAGCCATCTGCCATTCTACATACCCAGCCATCTGCTATCCTACATACCTGGCCATCTGCCATCCTACATACCCGGCCATCTGCCATCCTACATACTTTGCCATCTGCCATCCTACATACCCGGCCATCTGCCATCCTACATACCCGGCCATCTGCTATCCTACATACCTGGCCATCTGCCATCCTACATACCCAGCCATCTGCCATTCTACATACCCAGCCATCTGCTATCCTACATACCTGGCCATCTGCCATCCTACATACCCGGCCATCTGCCATCCTACATACCCGGCCATCTGCCATCCTACATACCCGGCCATCTGCCATCCTACATACCCGGCCATCTGCTATCCTACATACCTGGCCATCTGCCATTCTACATACCTGTCCATCTGCCATCCTACATACCCGGCCATCTGCCATCCTACATACCTTGCCATCTGCTATCCTACATACCTGGCCATCTGCCATTCTACATACCCGGCCATCTGCCACCCTACATACTCCACTGATGCATCTGCCGCCTGGCAAGTCCAGTTCAACTGCATCATCACCTCTGGTCAGCGCTGATCATCCTACCTTACAGCTTAGAGAATCCCCTTCACCAAAAAAAAAAACAAACAAAAAAAAAAAAAACGACATGAATACGTGAATAACCCCACAGACTATCATGGATAGGTGTCATATGTGTGGAAAAAAACCCATGATCTAATGTATATTCAGAGGGACCGCATATAGGCAGTGGCAATGGATCTGGGTGGCTTCAGCGCTGCAAGTGCAAAGGAGCGAAAATTTCAAAGGGGAAATAAATTATAACTTTTTTTTTCTTTTGATATGTTGAAGCCTCGTTACCGCACAAGAACCAGAGAGCACATGGCCCAGACGTCTGGCCGGATCTCTGGATGATTGCTTGTTTTGAACTGTATCATAATCATCATCATCCTCATCATCAACATGGCGCCGATTGAGCAGGATCCTGTGGTAGAGCAAAAAGTGCTCCAGATGTCAGTGTTGGGCGCAGGTAGCGCACCCCGGGCGCTGGCATCCCATGCAGTAGGGTTACATTTCCAGGGCTCATCCATTGCTGTGACCCCAGTTGGCCCCTGAGAATGATGAGGGTAATTGTACCGGATGTTCTGGAGAAGTAGTCTACAGCTCTGCGTTACTCTTCACTCCCATGGATCTGTTTTATCTCCAGCATCGGTATTATTGACAAATGGTGAAGGTTTTGATGGCCAAATCTTCCCAGAGATCTCGGAGATTACTCCAGGACGGCTCTCATCTCCATGTATGGTAGAGATAGCACTAAGCAATACTCTGTACTGATGCAGCAGGGCTGATTATTATCATGTACTATAAAGCAGTAGATCACTTGTAATCCTAACATCATCACAGATAATCACATAACATCGAAATGAGTAGTGCAACCCGACACACTCAGCTCTGCTACATCATAGTCATCGCGTATATTCGCTAATGGTAGTAGAATTGATTTAGATGGCTGCACAGACTTGTAACAATGTGATAAGATTGCCTTGGGCCCTCAAGTTGGCTACTCTCAGGGCATGCTGGGAATTGTAGTTCTGAGATACACTACAGAAAGCAAAGAATTGGTCATTCAAGTTTTTCAGTCAACCCCATTGCCCCCAATGTTACCATGCAGCCCTTCAACCAACTGGTGTATAATCTCCGAACCATCACCTCCAGTGTATAACATATGGACCATCATCCCCCGATATATAACATCCGAACCATCACCTCCAGTGTATAGCATACGGACCATCATCCCCCGATGTATAACATATGGACCATCACCCCCCCGATGTATAACATCCGAACCATTACCCCCCGGTGTATAACATCCGGACCATCATCCCCCAGTGTATAACTTCCGGACCATCACCCCCCGATGTATAACATATGGACCATCACCCCCCGATATATAACATCCGAACCATCACCTCCAGTGTATACCATACGGACCATCATCCCCCGATATATAACATCCGAACCATCACCCCCCGATGTATAACATCCGGACCATCACCCCCCGGTGTATAACATCCGGACCATCACCCCCCGATGTATAACATATGGACCACCACCCCCCGATGTATAACATATGGACCATCACCCCCGATGTATAACATATGGACCATCACCCCCCGATGTATAACATATGCACCATCACCCCCCGATGTATAACATATGGACCATCACCCCCCGATGTATAACATCCGGACCATCACCCCCCCGGTGTATAACATCCGGACCATCACCCCCCCAGTGTATAACTTCCAGACCATCACCCCCCGATGTATAATATCCAGACCATCACCCCCCCGATGTATAATATCCAGACCATCACCCCCCCGATGTATAACATCCGAACTATCACCCCCCAGTGTATAACTTCCGGACCATCACCCCCCGATGTATAACATCCGGACCATCACCCCCCGATGTATAACATCCGGACCATCACCTCCGATGTATAACATCCGGACCATCATTTCCAGTGTATAACTTCCACACCATCACCCCCCGATGTATAACATCCAGACCATCACCCCCCAGTGTATAACTTCCAGACCATCACCCCCCGATATATAACATCCAGACCATCACCCCCCAGTGTATAACTTCCGGACCATCACCCCCCGATGTATAACATCCAGAGCATCACCCCCCCAGTTTATAACTTCCAGACCATCACCCCCCAGTGTATAACTTCCAGACCATCACCCCCCGATGTATAACATCCAGACCATCCCCCCCCAGTGTATAACTTCCAGACCATCACCCCCCGATGTATAACAACCAGACCATCACCCCCCAGTGTATAACTTCCAGACCATCACCCCCCGATGTATAACATCCAGACCATCCCCCCCAGTGTATAACTTCCAGACCATCACCCCCCGATGTATAACAACCAGACCATCACCCCCCAGTGTATAACTTCCAGACCATCACCCCCCGATGTATAACATCCAGACCATCACCCCCCGATGTATAACATCCAGACCATCACCCCCCAGTGTATAACTTCCGGACCATCACCCCCCGATGTATAACATCCGGACCATCACCCCCGATGTATAACATCCGGACCATCACTGTGCTGTCTGCCATTACTAACACATGACACAACGGCCGGTGGTGCAGAGCTCACTGATATCAGAGCGGTCCTGTAATAGGAGTCACAGGGGTAAGAAGTCCATTCATGACACTTCTTCCCTCCTAAATCTTCCTCATCACCTGTGAGTGATATCATTGAGAAGTGGAAGGAACCACAGCAGCTCAACCACGAAGTGGAGACCCCATAATATTGTAAAGCGGGGGCCATATCTACAGAGTTCAGACCTCCTCTGGTAAGATTAGCACAAACCCTGCGCCCGCTGGGAGCTTCATGGCCGAGCAGCTGGACATCACCAAGCACAATGCCGAGCCGTACATCACCAAGCACAATACCGAGCCGTACATCACCAAGCACAATACCGAGCCGTACATCACCAAGCACAATACCGAGCCGTACATCACCAAGCACAATGCCGAGCAGTACATCATCAAGCACAATGCCGAGCCGTACATCACCAAGCACAATGCCGAGCCATACATCACCAAGCACAATACCGAGCCATACATCACCAAGCACATTGCCGAGCCATACATCACCAAGCACAATACCGAGCCATACATCACCAAGCACATTGCCGAGCCATACATCACCAAGCACAATGCCGAGCCGTACATCATCAAGCACAATGCCACGCTGTACATCACCAAGCACAATGCCACACTGTACATCACCAAGCACAATGCTGAGCCATACATCACCAAGCACAATGCCGAGCCGTACATCACCAAGCACAATGCCACGCTGTACATCACCAAGCACAATGCCGAGCCATACATCACCAAGCACAATGCTGAGCCGTACATCACCAAGCACAATGCCAAGCATCATCAAGCACAATGCTGAGCCATACATCACCAAGCACAATGCCGAGCCGTACATCACCAAGCACAATGCCGAGCCCTACATCACCAAGCACAATGCCGAGCCATACATCACCAAGCACAATACCGAGCCATACATCACCAAGCACATTGCCGAGCCATACATCACCAAACACAATGCCGAGCCGTACATCATCAAGCACAATGCCGAGCCGTACATCACCAAGCACAATACCGAGCCGTACATCACCAAGCACAATACCGAGCCGTACATCACCAAGCACAATGCCGAGCAGTACATCATCAAGCACAATGCCGAGCAGCACATCATCAAGCACAATGCCGAGCCATACATCACCAAGCACAATGCCGAGCCATACATCACCAAGCACAATACCGAGCCATACATCACCAAGCACATTGCCGAGCCATACATCACCAAGCACAATGCCGAGCCGTACATCATCAAGCACAATGCCACGCTGTACATCACCAAGCACAATGCCACACTGTACATCACCAAGCACAATGCTGAGCCATACATCACCAAGCACAATGCCGAGCCGTACATCACCAAGCACAATGCCACGCTGTACATCACCAAGCACAATGCCGAGCCATACATCACCAAGCACAATGCTGAGCCGTACATCACCAAGCACAATGCCAAGCATCATCAAGCACAATGCTGAGCCATACATCACCAAGCACAATGCCGAGCCGTACATCACCAAGCACAATGCCGAGCCCTACATCACCAAGCACAATGCCGAGCCGTACATCACTAAGCACAATGCCGAGCCGTACATCACCAAGCACAATGCCGAGCCGTACATCACCAAGCACAATGCCAGCCGTACATCACCAAGTACAATGCCGAGCCATACATCACCAAGCACAATGCCGAGCCGTACATCACTAAGCACAATGCCGAGCCGTACATCACCAAGCACAATGCCGAGCCGTACATCACCAAGCACAATGCCAGCCGTACATCACCAAGTACAATGCCGAGCTGCACATCACCAAGCACAATGCCGAGCCGTACATCACCAAGCACAATGCCAGCCGTACATCACCAAGTACAATGCCGAGCCGTACATCACCAAGCACAATGCTGAGTTGTACATCACCAAGCACAATGCCGAGCGTCGGATGGAGCGGTGTATTCCAGGAGAACATTATCCCCTGACTACATTATGCCGCAGAATAGGTTGGTGAAGGAGGGATAATACTATGGGGTTGGTTTTTTCAGGGGTCGTCCTTGGCCTCTTAGTCCCAGAGAAGGACAATCTTATTACTTAAGCAGGCAAGACATTATGGACAACTAATTGTAGCTTGCAACTTTATGGGAACAGTTTTGAGAAGGTCCTTTTCTGTTCTGCATGTCTGTGTCCGATACACAAGGTCCACACAAACATGGTTGGTGTTTGGTGGAAGAACATGACCGGCCGCACAGAGCCCAGACCTCAGACCCATCCTACATCTTTGAGAAAAACTAGAAAAGAGATTGTGACCCCGGCCTCCCCTCCAGATGCCTGACCCCACAAATGTTTATCTATACAAATGAGCAAAAATTCCCACAGACTCCTACAAAATTTTGTAAAAATCCTTCCCAGAAAAAAAGGAGCTGTTATATCTGCAGAGGGTCCGACTCCATAATAATGCCTATGGATGTAGATCGGGAGGTCAGAAAAGCTCCTGTAGGATTAATGTGGAGGGGCACATACTATTCTCCATGTCATGTATCTGGAGAGCCATTGGATGGAGACTACAGACCCAGACTGTAATAGCATTCAATTAGCACAGGCTTGTGTATAGACAGTTACTAAGCACGCTGCCTACTCCGGAGCTCTCAAGTGTTCACATGGCAGGGCATGCTGGGAGTTGTAGTCCTGTGACAAATAGACACTAGACAAACTGGTTGGCGAACTTGTAATATTACTATATTTACCAAGGTTACATTTTGATTCTAAAAATGTATGGTAATTTATGGCAGTGGTATATATATACACACACACACATACATGTATACATATACACAGACCATGTATGTATTTGTACATATATTTACATACATAGTAATAACACTCATGTTTTGTATGTGCAACACATATTCTCTCTTTTTACAATATATAAATTTGCATAATTGATATTTAGTTGTATCTATATACATACATATATATATATATATATATATATATATATATATATATATATATATATATATATATAAAAATTTATATATTGTATAAAAAGAGACAGGACATGAATTTCAAATACAAAGCATGAAAGCATGAAGGTATAATATATATATATATATATATATATATACCTCTTCGTGCTTTGTATTTGCAATTCATGTTCTCTCCCTCTTTTTACAATATATAATATATATAAAGCAATATATATATATATATATATATATATATATATATATATATATATATATATATATATATATATATATATATATATATATATATATATATATATATATACACACATACACTGTATATATACTGCTCAAAAAAATAAAGGGAACACTTAAACAACAAAATGGTATTTTAGTGTTCCCTTTATTTTTTTGAGCAATATGTATATATATATATATATATATATATATATATATATATATATAATCTGTTTTTAATACTCCAAATATTCTCCAATGTGCTTTAAAAAAGTGAAAAATTACTCTGTCAATTGATATCAAATTGCGGATCCCATCTAAAGGCACCCGGCAATCCCCATCCAACCTGACGGCTATCAATCACATCCTCCCAATCATTTATATGCATTTATGCTAATTAGATAAACCCCTGCACAACTAACCCATTTGCTTATTTTAAGACCTATTGATTGCACATGATAGATCAAAAGATAGGATGTAGCACTACAAGTCACAGCATGTATTTTCAGACAGAATTTGCTGGGAATTGTAGTTCTTGCGACTTCTCAAGCAAAGAACCTATAATATTGGCAAACAAATCCACATATAACCCTATACATTACAATAAGGCACTTACATGTGAGGATATCCATAGTGATGTGAAGAGTTATCACCCCCATCCTCCACCTCCATAAGCAGGTAGTCCTGGCTCTCATTCCTGACAGCTGTGATGGGACAGTTGTTATTCCTTGACACATAAGGCTCACAGTGGCTCATGGTAATTCCAGAAATTCTCTTGGACAAACTCTTCTCCCAGCAGAGGCATGCAATACAAGGCCCCTCAGTGTCCAGAGATGGCTGCTGCCTGCACCCTGTGTCCAGGAGCCCCGGCAATCTCTGCTGCTCCAGGAGCCCCCCGCATGCTTTTTATTCCTCTATCTGGTCCCCCAGCTCCAATTTTTGACTTTCTGTCTTCACACGCCCTCTGGCGGCGGAGGATAGAATGCAGGCCTGACTTGCAGCTGGTTTTGCTCTGATTGTTCATTATTGTTTTTCATTATGTAGCCAAATACGGTTTTTTTTTCTTCCAATTTGGAACATGATTGGATAGATAAAATGTAATCAACAGCCATATCTAATCAATTATACATTATTTGCATGGAGCCAATATTCTGCATCAATATTAAATTGCATTCAGGTGTATTAGCCTGCAATTAAAAAAAATGAAAATGCAAATGATAATGACAATATTGCAGGAATGTAATATTATATTTGTAAATAATGGGCAGCCATTGATTTTAAAGGGAATCTGTCAGCAGATTTTTACATAGAGGTATGACTGTATAAAAGCTTGTTTCCAATTAAAATGATACCAGTCTTGTGCAGATCTGATCAGAAATCCAGTTTAGAAGACATATGCAAATCAGGCTGAAGTGCATTGGGGCGTGTCAGAAAACGTCAGCCCAAGTGCATTGACAGATCCCAGTGCACTTCCAGACAGATTTGCATATGGCTTGTGTTCTAGATTGGATCCCTACAAAAAAGTATCATTTTATGTGATGATAGGTTCCCTTAGATGTTGATAGTCATTTGTCACAACAGATTTCAAGGTATCACAGACATATAGGATGTTAGACGTAAGTAGGGGCTACACTACAAGACCATAAGTGGGGTGAGAAAATATGGCTGCAATATGGTCATTTGAAATAGCCATTATATTGATATCATATCATAAAAATTGCACTCAAGGGACAGTGTGAAGAAGGGGCACAGTATGAAAAGGGGACAACGTGGGGGACATACTGAAGATAGGGACACTATGGTAATTATAACTAACTAGAAGGTGGCCCGATTCTAACGCATCGGGTATTCTAGAATTTACGTATTGTGTAGTTAATGTATGATTTTTGTTATTTATATATATATAGATGTTGTTGTGTGTAGTTACCAAGTGTTTGTGTAGGGCGCTGTAAATGTTCTGGGTGTTGTCTGGGTGTGGGGGTGTGAGAGCGGTGTTGTATGTGTGTTGCGTTTGTGGAGCGCTGTGTGTCTGCAGCGCTCTGTGTGTGTGGTGCTGTGTGTGTTGCGCGGTTTGTGTGGGTGTGGAGTGCGTGTGTGTGTTTTGGGGGGAGGTATGTTTTGTGCAGTGTGTGTGTTGCGCGGTATGTGCGTATATGTATGCCGCGGTGTTTGTGTGTTGGGTGTTGTGTGTGTGCGGCGTTGTCTGTGTGTGTGTGGGTGTCTCTGTAGGGCGGTGTTTGTGGTTCCCAGTGTGTGTGTGGTGTGTTGTGCGGTGCGCGTGTGGCGGTGTGTGTGTGTTTTGGGGGGAGGTGTGCACCCCCATCGTGCTCCATCCCCCATGCTGTGCACCCCTCATCGTGCTCCTTCCCCCATGCTGCGCATCCCCATCATGCTCCATCCCCCATGCTGCGCACCCCCCATCGTGCTCCATCCCCCATGATGCGCACCCCCATCATGCGCCATCCCCCATGCTGCGCACCCCCCATCGTGCTCTATCCCCCATGCTGCGCACCCCTCATCGTGCTCCATCCCCCATGCTGCGCACCCCTCATCGTGCTCCATCCCCCATGCTGCGCACCTCCCATCGTGTTCCATCACCCATGCTGCGCACCCCCCATCATGATCCATCCCCCATGCTTCTCACCCCCCATCGTGCTTCATCCCCCCATGCTGCGCACCCCCCATCGTGCTCCATCCCCCATGCTGCGCACCCCCTATTGTACTCCAACCCCCGTGCTGCGCACCCCCTATCGTGCTCCATCCCCCATGCTGCGCACCCCCCATCGTGCTCCATCCCCCATGCTGCGTACCCCCCATCGTGCTCCATCCCCCATGCTGCGCACCCCCTATTGTACTCCAACCCCCATGCTGTGCACCCCCTATCGTGCTCCATCCCCCATGCTGCACCCCCCCATCGTGCTCCATCCCCCATGCTGCGCACCCCCCATCGTGCTCCATCCGACATGCTGCGCACCCCTCATCGTGCTCCATCCCCCATGCTGCGCACCCCCATTGTGCTTCATCCCCCATGCTGCGCACCCCCCATCGTGCTCCATCCCCCATGCTGCACACCCCCCATCGTGCTCCATTCTCCATGCTGCACACCCCCCATCGTGCTCCATCCTCCATGTTGCGCACCCCCCATCGTGCTCCATCCCCCATGCTGCGCACCCCCCATCGTGCTCCATCTCCCATGCTGCACACCCCCCATCATGCTCCATCCCCCATGCTGCGCACCCCCCATCGTGCTACATCTCCCATGCTGCGCACCCCCCATCGTGCTCCATCCTCCATGCTGCACCCCCCCCATCGTGCTCCATCCTCCATGCTGCACACCCCCCATCGTGCTCCATCCCCCATGCTGGGGCCGCCGGGGGCGGGTCCGAGGGTGGCAACGTGTGCCGGGGCTGAGCGGGCGAGGCGTCAGCGTATGCCGGCTTCCTGCACATGTGTACCGGGAGCCGGTGTACGCTGGTAACCATGATACACATCGGGTAACTAAGGGAAGCGCTTCCTATAGTTACGCGATGTGTATCATGGTTACCAGTGTACACCAGCTCCGTCACGATCCCAGCATCGCAAGGTTATGTCCGCCGGGGGCGGGGCCGAGTGTGCCAACGTGTGACGTGGGCGAGCTGGCGAGGCGTCAGTGTATGCCAGCTCCCTGCACATGTGTACCGGGAGCCGGTGTACGCTGGAGCGGGCGATGCGTGCGGAAGGCCGGGGTGAGCGGCTAACCCGTGCGGGGGGCGGGGCCAGGCCGAGGCGAGCGGCCATTCCGTGGGGGGGGGGGGCCAGGCCGAGCCCAGCAGCCAATCCAACAGTTGTCACTCTAACGACACTGTCACGGTGACACAATTTTGGAGCAAGACAGACTGACAGACAGCATAAGGCAATTACAGTGCCTACAAGTAGTATTCAACCCCCTGCAGATTTAGCAGGTTTACACATTCGGAATTAGCTTGGCATTGTGACATTTGGACTGTAGATCAGCCTGGAAGTGTTAAATGCACTGCAGCAAAAAAGACTGTTATTTCTTTTTTTTTTTTTTTTTTTTTTTTTAAATTGTGAAAATTTTATTCAGATGGTCATTTATTATTCAACCCCTCAATCCACCAGAATTCTGTTTGGTTCCCCTAAAGTATTAAGAAGTATTTCAGGCACAAAGAACAATGAGCTTCACATGTTTGGATTAATTATCTCTTTTTCCAGCCTTTTCTGACTAATTTAGACCCTCCCCAAACTTGTGAACAGCACTCATACTTGGTCAACATGGGCAAGACAAAGGAGCATTCCAAGGCCATCAGAGACAAGATCGTGGAGGGTCACAAGGCTGGCAAGGGGTACAAAACCCTTTCCAAGGAGTTGGGCCTACCTGTCTCCACTGTAGGGAGCATCATCCGGAAGTGGAAGGCTTATGGAACTACTGTTAGCCTTCCACGGCCTGGACAGCCTTTGAAAGTTTCCACCCGTGCCAAGGCCAGGCTTGTCTAAAGAGTCAAGGCTAACCCAAGGACAACAAGGAAGGAGCTCCGGAAAGATCTCATAGCAGTGGGGACATTGGTTTCAGTCAATACCATAAGTAACGTACTCCACCGCAATGGTCTCCGTTCCAGACAAGCCTGTAAGGTACTTTTACTTTCAAAGCGTCATGTCAAGGCTCATCTACAGTTTGCTCATGATCACTTGGAGGACTCTAAGACAGACTGGTTCTAGGTTCTCTGGTCTGATGAGACCAAGATCGAGATCTTTGGTGCCAACCACACACGTGACGTTTGGAGACTGGATGGCACTGCATACGACCCCAAGAATACCATCCCTACAGTCAAGCATGGTGGTGGCAGCATCATGCTGTGGGGCTGTTTCTCAGCCAAGGGGCCTGGCCATCTGGTCCGCATCCATGGGAAGATGGATAGCATGGCCTACCTGGAGATTTTGGCCAAGATTCTCCGCTCCTCCATCAAGGATCTTAAGATGGGTCGTCATTTCATCTTCCAACAAGACAATGACCCAAAGCACACAGCCAAGAAAACCAAGGCCTGGTTCAAGAGGGAAAAAAATCAAGGTGTTGCAGTGGCCTTAGTCAGTCTCCTGACCTTAACCCAATTGAAAACTTGTGGAAGGAGCTCAAGATTAAAGTCCACATGAGACACCCAAAGAACCTAGATAACTTGGAGAAGATCTGCATGGAGGAGTGAGCCAAGATAACTCCAGAGACCTGTGCCGGCCTGATCAGGTCTTATAAAAGACGATTATTAGCTGTAATTGCAAACAAGGGTTATTCCACAAAATATTAAACCTAGGGGTTGAATAATAATTGACCCACACTTTTATGTTGAAAATTTATTAAAATTTAACTGAGCAACATAACTTGTTGGTTTGTAAGATTTATGCATCTGTTATTAAATCCTGCTCTTGTTTGAAGTTTGCAGGCTCTAACTTATTTGCATCTTATCAAACCTGCTAAATCTGCAGGGGGTTGAATACTACTTGTAGGCACTGTATATATATAGATAAGGGCTGACAGTGTGGAAGTTATCACTAATAAGGGTGGACAGTGTGGTGGTTACATCTCATAAGGGCAGACAGTGTGGCTGCTATAGGTAATAAGGGTTGAAAATGTGTTGGTTTTAGCTAATAAGGGTGGACAGTGTGACGGTTATATCTCATAAGGGCAGACAGTGTGGCAAATATAGGTAATAAGGGTTGAAAGTGTGTCTGTTATATCTCATAAGGGCAGACAGTGTGGCAGCTGTAGTTAATAAGGGTAGAAAGTGTCGGTTATCACTAATAAGGGTGGATGGCGTGGTGATTATATCCCCTTAGGGCAAACAGTGTGGCAGCTATAGCAAATAAGAGTTGAAAGTGTGTCGGTTATAGCTAATAAGGGTGGACAGTGTGATGGTTATATCTCATGAGGCCAGACAGTGTGGTGGCTATAGCTAATAAGGGTGGACATTATCACGGTTATAGCTAATAAGGGTTGACAATGTGGAATTTATAGTTCAGAAGGTGGACAGTGTGGCCATTATAATTCATAAGAGGGGATGGTATGGAGGCAATATTGTATAGGAGCGGACAGTGATGAGGTATTTTACTATAAGAGGGACATATTTTATACATTGAGTACAGTGAGAGATAATTATTTATTCAGGGATACAGCATGGCCAGATATTTTTTTATTCAGAAGTCATTATAATAACTGTTATTTTTAAGTACACAATATACTGTATGTGCTGCAGAAGACTGGAGAAGATGCATTTCTGCACAGACGAGCTGTAGATGTGAAACGTCATCATGGTGTCTGGACAAAATGGACATGAAAGAGATGAAAACAATACCTATAAGGTTCCTGGATGCACAAGTTTATTTGTAACTAGCTGTACTACCCGGCTTTGCCCGGGTTAATAACTGCTTTTAACAAAATAGAATGTATTAACAAAAATGTATTCTGCACACAAAAACCACAAAACAAATAGATAGAAATCTAATTATTAAAAGGCAAAAACTAAGCTAATAGAAGCATTTCACAACATATATTTCAACAACACAGATATTCCACACAGATTTAACTAAATTGGCCAAGTAATGTGCTCCATCTGTCTCTTTCCAGATCTGTCTCTTTCCAAATCTGTCTCTTTCCCCATCTGTCTCTGTCTGTCTCTTTCCCCGTCTGTCTCTTTCCAGGTCTGCCTCTTTCCCCGTCTGTCTCTTTCCAGGTCTGTCTCTTTCCAGGTCTGCCTCTTTCCTCGTCTGCCACTTTCCCCGTCTGCCACTTTCCCCGTCTGCCTCTTTCCCCGTCTGCCTCTTTCCCCGTCTGCCTCTTTCCCCGTTTGCCTCTTTCCCCGTCTGTCTCTTTCCCCGTCTGCCTCTTTCCCCGTCTGCCTCTTTCCCCGTTTGCCTCTTTCCCCGTCTGTCTCTTTCCCCGTCTGCCTCTTTCCCCGTCTGCCTGTCTCTTTCTTTGTCTGTCTCTATCTCTCTGTTTCTTTCCCCATCTGTCTCTTCCCCATCTTTCTCTTTCCAGGTCTGTCTCTTTCCCCATCTGTCTCTTTCCCTGTCTGTCTCTTTCTCCGTCTGTCTCTTTCTCCGTCTGCCTGTCTCTTTCTTTGTCTGTCTCTATCTCACTGTTTCTTTACCCACCAGTCTCTTTCCCAGGTCTGTCTCTTTCCCTGTCTTTCTCCCCGTTTTTTTGTCTGTGTCTTTCCTGTCTGTCTCTTTCCCTGTCTGCCTGTCTTTGTCTGTCTCTAGTTCTCTGTCTCTTTCCCCGTCCAGGTCTGTGTCTTTCCCCATCTATCTTTGTCTGTCTCTCTCGCTGTCTCCTCCTTCCCTGTCTGCCTGTCTCTGTCCCTTTCTGCATGTCTGTCTGTCTCTTTCCCCATCTGTCTCTTTCCCCATCTGTCTCTTTCCCCATCTGTCTCTTTCCAGGTCTGTCTCTTTCCAGGTCTGTCTCTTTCCCCGTCTGTCTTTTTCACCGTCTGTCTCTGTCTGTCTCTATCTCTCTGTCTCTTTCACTGTATGTCTCAGTCTGTCTCTATCTGTCTCTTTCCCTGTCTGTCTCTGTCTGTCTCTCTGTCTCTCTCTGTCTGTCTCTATCCGTCTCCCCACCGACATCTTATTACCTCACATATAAGCTTCTTATACTATGAATGTCTTTGGTTCCTGTAGCAACCACTCACAGCTCCTACTAATAACCTGTAGTTCCAGGCTCCATTTACTTTAATGAAGGCATGCTTTTTGGAGAGTAACTGTAAAGCGCGGGGTTAAATTTTCCTGTTAAAACATAGTCTGCGACGTTCCCTGGGTCACATGAGGTGTCTGTGCAAAATTTTGTGATTGTAAATGCAATGGTGCAGATACACTTTTCGTTTCACTTTTTCCCAATTATGTAGATAGGGGCAAAATTGATTGGTAAATTGGGACGCGTGGGGTTAAAATTTTGTCTCACAACATAGCCTATGATGCTCTCGGGGTCCAGACATGTGAGTGTGCAAAATTTTGTGGCTGTAGCTGCGACGGTGCAGATGTCAATCCCGGACATACGTACATACATACATACATACATACATACATACATACATACATACACACACACATTCAGCTTTATATATTAGATAGGGACTATATCAATATTGTGGTTCCTGTATTGTCTGCAGTCTGATGATGGCTGATAACATCCACTCCTATTATCTCCTTAAAATTGCTAATGACAAACTAGAAGTTGTAGGTTTATGTTATACAAATGTATATGGAATTGACCTTACATTGCAATTGATCACTGTACTAACCTTGGTGATGTCTTCATATACTGATGATGGTTCTGTACTCATGTAGTGATGGAGGGTTTGGTGTTGAATTCATGTACTGATGTAGTACTGGTGATATATTCATGTACTATTGGTAGTTTTGGTGCTGTATTCATGTAGTAATGGGATTGCTGAGCTGTATTTATGTACTGATGGTGGTTCCAGTGCTGTATTCATGCCCTGATGATTGTTCTGGAAATGTATTCATGTACTGATGGTGGCTTTGTTGATGTATTCAGGTACTAATGATGGATCTGGTGATGTATTCATATACTTATGGTGGTTCTGGATATATATTCATATACTGATGGTGAATCTGGTGGTGGTTTTGGTGCTAAATTCACGTAGTGATGGGGGTTCTTGTGCTGTACTCTTCTGCTGATGATTTTGGTGTTGTATTTATGTACTTTTGGTAATTCCGATGATGTTTTCATGTACTGGTGATATCTCATATATAAACACTATGCAAAATAATGAACAACAGGTGTGAATCTAAAACTGACACTATTTTTAAGTCTCTTGCTGATGAAATGTGCTGTAGTCAGAGTTTCATAAACTCTGAAAATAAATCGGTATTGCTACACAATAGTATAATATAATAGTGGAAGTAATCTGTATATGTTTCTACACAGTCTTCATGGAGTATATGTCTTTCATGGTTACAATTGAACTACATCCTGTCTACTATGTCCTATGAGAAGACTTCCCTTTTTAAAGATAAATATTTTTTAGTTGTAAGTTTGGCAATTGTCTCAAATATGTTTTACAATCTGTCATTATTTTGTCTTGAGGCTTTTATTTTTTCAAGCACAGAAAAAAATCAATCAAGTACCTGAGTGGCATAGTCTAAAGGAATACAGATGCCAGACTGGAGCTCTTAAAGGGTGACTATAAGCTGCGGCCATCACCAGTGGGCTCTTATATACAGTATTCTAACATGGTGTATATAAGAGCCCAGGCCGCTGTGTAGAATGTAAAAATCCCTTTATAATATTCCCCTAATGGTCGGTGTGTTGCAGACCGGTCAGATGGGTGTCTCCGTTCTCCGGTACCGGCGCCTCCTCTTTCGGCCATCTCTTTCCTCCTTCTAAAGCCTGGGTGCATGATGCCTCCTACGTCATGCACACAGGCCGACACTGGGGTGCAGCGCAGGCGCACTTTGATCAGTCCTGAGCAGAACAGATCAAAGTATTGTAGTTTGAAATTTGAAGTGACCAAAAAAACGTAATTTTGGCATTTGGAATTATTTTGCACTACACTGTTTACCAATCAGATTAATAGATGTTATATTTTGATAGATCGGGCATTTCTGAACGCAGCGGTACCAAATGTGTGTATATTTTTCTTTTTCTTTTAACCCTTTAATTTTCAATGGGGGGTGATTTGAATTTTTAGTTGCTTTTTTTTAAACTTATGTTTACTTTTTTTTTATTTCACTAGTGCCCCTAAGGGACTATAAGGCTCAGCAGTCTGATCGCTCCTTCATTTCTGTTGATCACAGCTACACAGCTCAGATCCGGTCCACCACAGCAGCCGGAGGTGATTACCCCTTGATGATTTAGGATGTACCGGTACATCCTCGGTTGTTGAGGGGTTAAGCAGTGAATAGGAGGGGGCTCCAAACTTATTTTTTTGTCCTAGGTGCTACATATATATATATATATATATATATATATATATATATATATATATACATATTTAACAGTCTTCAACTGGCCATAGCAACTTGATGGATGAACGTTTTGTAGGAAGAGCGATCTTGTGGAGCCTAGATAGGTCCATCAAGGTCTTCTCCGTCATTTTCTTGATTCTAGCAAGCCATCGGGTTGCTGGTTTTCCTCTTCAAAATTTATGATATCTTTGCAGCTTTTGATCTTTCCTTTTGACCAAGCGATATATACGCCAAGACAACCTTGTGGCTTTGATTCTGGCACGTCATGAGACTTAAACGGAACCTGTCAGATGCAATATGCACCCAGAACCTTAAACACTTCTGGGTGCATATTGCTAATCCCTGCCTAATCATCCCTGTATCTAGTAACATAGATAAAGACTAGTTCCAAGGGTGTTATATGCCTCAACTAGTCCGCCCTCTTAGCATGGTAGCACAACCACAGGGGCATACTAACATGTTATTCAATTCAGCATCACCAGCGGTGCCGCGTGTACCTGTGTTCGCTGAGACCGCGCTTCTGAATGCTTGGCACTTCCGGTCATGCGCACTTTGAAGTTGGGTGTACGCGTCCTGGTTTCAGAAAGGTCTAGTGCGCATGACTGGAAGTGCCCAACATTCAGAAGAGTGGCCACAGCGAACACAGGAACGTGCGGCACCACTGGTGATGCTGAATGGAATAGCATGTTAGCATTCCTCTATTGGTGTACTAACATGCTAAGAGGGCGGACTAGTCGGGGATAGACTGCTCTTGTGACTAGTCCCTGCGCTCATTAGCATAAGATATACAGTAAGATCTTTAGAAATACTTTTTCTAAAGATCCTTTTATCTATTCTAGTGTATACAGGGACAGTTAGGCAGGGATTAGCAATATGCACCCAGAACTGCTCATGGTTCTGGGTGCATGTTTCACCTGACAGGTTCCCTTTAATCATACTCAGGTCAACCATCGGCTCTTTCCCAGTTCCTTTTCTAGTCTCCATTATCATACCTCCCAACCGTCCTGGATTCTGCGGGACTGCCACGATTTATCAGGTCTGTCTTGCACTCCCGCGGCTCACAGCTGATGTCCCGGCTCCTCCCCTCAGTGGAGTGAATAAATTAAATTAAATTAGTGGCTCACAGCTGATGTCCCGGCTCCTCCCCTCAGTGGAGCGAATAAATTAAATTAAATTAAATTATCGGCTGGATTTTCAGGTCGGCCGGGACTCGAACTCATGGAGCTGTGAGTTCTTTGTTTCAAAGACAGCAGCTTTACCACTGAGCGACTGCCTCTATTGAAAGCAATAGGAAGATTTTGTTATCTTGACCTCTATACTGCAGGTGAGACACCAGAAGCAGGTTATTCAGCTGCAAAGATGGATGGAGGGAGGGATGAATGGAGGGATAGAGGGATGAATGGAGGGATAGAGGGAGGCATGAATGGAGGGATAGAGGCAGGGATGGATGGATGATAGAGGGATGAATGGAGGGATGAATGGAAGGATAGAGGGAGGGATGGATGGATGATAGAGGGATGAATGGAGGTATGAATGGAGGGATAGAGGGATGAAAGGAGGGATAGAGCGAGGGATGGATGATAGAGGGATGAATGGAGGGATGAATGGAGGGATAAAGGGAGGGATGAATGGAGGGATAGAGGGAGGCATGAATGGAGGGATAGAGGCAGGGATGGATGGATGATAGAGGGATGAATGGAGGGATGAATGGAAGGATAGAGGGAGGGATGGATGGATGATAGAGGGATGAATGGAGGTATGAATGGAGGGATAGAGGGATGAAAGGAGGGATAGAGGGAGGGATGGATGATAGAGGGATGAATGGAGGGATGAATGGAGGGATAAAGGGAGGGATGAATGGAGGGATAGAAGGAGGGATGAATGGAGGGATGAATGGAGGGATAGAGGGATGAATGGAGGGATAGAGGGAGGGATGGATGATAGAGGGATGAATGGAGGGATGAATGGAGGGATAGAGGGAGGGATGAATGGAGGGATAGAGGGATGAATGGAGGGATAGAGGCAGGGATGGATGGATGGATAATAGAGGGATGAATGCAGGGATGAATGGAGGGATAGAGGGAGGGATGGATGGATGATAGAGGGATGAATGGAAGGATGAATGGAGGGATGAATGGAGGGATAGAGGGATGAATGGAGGTATGAATGGAGGGGTGAATGGAGGGATGAATGGAGGGATGAATGGAGAGATAGAGGGAGGGATGGATGGATGATAGAGCGATGAATGGAGAGATGAATGGAGGGATAGATGGAGGGATGGAGGATAGAGGGATGAATGGAGGGATGAATGGAGGGATAGAGGGAGGGATGGATGCATGGATGATAGAGGGATGAATTGAGGGATGAATGGAGGGATAGAAGGAGGGATGAATGGAGGGATAGAGGGATGAAAGGAGGGATAGAGGGAGGGATGGATGGATGATAGAGGGATGAATGGAGGGATGGATAGAGGGAGGGATGAATGGAGGGGTAGAGGGATGAATGGAGGGATGAATGGAGGGATAGAGGGATGAATGGAGGGATGAATGGAGGGATAGAGGGAGGGATGAATGGAGGGATAGAGGGATGAATGGAGGGATAGAGGCAGAGATGGATGGATAATAGAGGGATGAATGGAGGGATGAATGGAGGGATAGAGGGAGGGATGGATGGATGATAGAGGGATGAATGGAGGGATAGAAAGAGGGATGAATGGAGGGATAGAGGGATGAATGGAGGGATAGAGGGAGGGATGGATGGATGATAGAGGGATGAATGGAGGGATGAATGGAGGGATAGAGGGAGGGATAGAGGGAGGGAGGGATGGATGATAGAGGCATGAATGGAGGGATGAATGGAGGGATAGAGGGAGGGATAGAGGGAGGGATGGATGGATGGATGATAGAGGGATGAATGGAGGGATAAATGGAGGGATAGAGGGATAAATGGAGGGATAG
Organism: Anomaloglossus baeobatrachus; assembly: GCF_048569485.1. Taxonomy (NCBI): domain Eukaryota; kingdom Metazoa; phylum Chordata; class Amphibia; order Anura; family Aromobatidae; genus Anomaloglossus; species Anomaloglossus baeobatrachus. Next base: position 750,714,624 of record NC_134354.1, on the reverse strand, counting down.
AGGGATGAATGGAGGGATGAATGGAGGGATGAATGGAGGGATGAATGGAGGGATGAATGGATGGATGAATGGAGGGATGAATGGAGAGATAGAGGGATGAATGGAGGGATGAATGGAGGAATAGAGGGAGGGATGGATGATAGAGGGATGAATGGAGGGATGAATGGAGGGATAGAGGGAGGGATAGAGGGAGGGATGGATGGATAATAGTGGGATGGATGGATGATAGAGGGATGGATGATAGAGGGATATATAGATACACGACAGATAATAGATAGATAGAGATAGAATCATAGATAGATAGAGGGATAGAATCATAGATAGATAGAATCATAGATAGATAGAATCATATAAAGAATCATAGATAGAATCATAGATAGATAGATGGATAGATAGAATCATAGATAGAGAGATAGAATCATAGTTAGATAGAATCATAGATAGATAGAATCATAGATAGATAGATAGAGAGATAGAATCATAGATAGATAGATAGATAGATAGAATCATAGATAGATAGATAGAGGGATAGAGATAGATAGATAGATAGATAAATACTGTATCTCAATGTTGGTGAAAGAGTCAGATTCATTTGTTCCCATAAAACTACTATAAAGAAATGAGGAAAAAAATACAAATACAATTTTTTTATTTTTTTTTTTATCTTCACCACCTTGGATTCAAACCAGCAACGTTCAAAACTTGTGTCCAGCAGCCTCCTAGCTTTCCTAGCTGCTCTAGCTGTTGAGCCACTAGGATTGATGATGTCAGAGGGAGGATTTCACATAAATGAACCTACAATGCAGCCTCTTACACAGCAGATTACACAGGACACAGCTACATTGTACAGAGCAGCATCTCTATGTCCTGTATTCTAGAGGGAGAGGAAAAGAGGATTTTTTTTCTTCTAATAAAGTTACTAAAAATAATAAAAAAAAATAGAATAATGTAATTTTATTGCACTTTTTTTATAAAGTAATAAACATCACAAATCAGCAAATAACATGGACATATTTGGTGTCCCTGTAATCGTAATGACCTGAACAACACAGCGATCAGATTATTTATGGGGATCAGTAAATGGCGGGGAAAAAAAGGCGCAATTTATTATTTTTCTTTATTAAAACCCATAAAAAATGTAATAAAAATGGATCACTGAGGCCGTGTTCACACATAGCGTAAATGCTGCATTTTTTCTGCAGGTGTCCGCGCCACGAGTGCAATAACAATGTTCTCTGATTATTGCGTGTTTGCGGTATTTTTTATACATTGTCCCCCTTATTTGATACATGTTTGTTGCTGATGTGAATCCTGAAGCTTATAAAGAAACAAACACCAAATCCGCACAGTTCAGCGGCGTCTTTCCACGCACCAGGAGCGGAGATTTCAGGACGGCTCATCCACTTTGCTTGGACAATTAGTCCGTGTTCACATGTAGTGTAAATGCTGCATTTTTTCTGCTGTTTCTTTGCACATTTATTCTGCTGTGTTTAATTGTCCAAGTAAAGTGGATGTGATTCCATGAAAAGACGCCGCTGAATTCTGCGGTTTTCGGGGGGGGGGGGGGGGGGTTCTCTGGAGGTTTCTATGTGGAGCTTAAAAAAATGCAGGAAAAAGCTTCTCTGTACAATAAAAACACTTAAAAATGCAGATTCACATCTGAACCAAAAACGCATTAAATAATGGAGAAAAGGCAGAAAAAATGCAGCAAAAATGGAAAAAACAGAGAAGATTGTTATTGTGTAGTTTGGTGCAGACAGAAACAAAAAGAAACAGAATTTATGCAACATGTGAACACGGATTGATAGGCACAAATAAGCAACATGTCATATAGTGACACAGAAATATAAAAAAATTCTGACTGCTATAAATATGAATGAACAGTCCGGGGCATCTGCTGAATGACCCTTACTGCTAAATGGGTGTGGCTAGGGGTGTGGCTAGGGGCGTGGTCAAAATTTGCCGCAGCGCGCTGCGCGCGCCGCATACTTTGTCCCTCTTTCCTTTCTTGAAAAGTTGGGAGGTATGCCTTTATATCGCATAGATAGCCTTCCCTAGAAGCTATTCAAATCAAATCAAATAAGCTTTATTGGCAGGACCAAATACAAATTAGTTTTGCCAAAGCAAGTGTACATTAGGGACTGGGACTGTGGGGATGGTGGGTGGGGACTGTAGGAAGGATGGATGGGGCACATCCAGGGTGGGGACACATCTAGGGTGGGAGCTATGTAAGTCCATGGCTTATGGTGGGGCATATCCAGGGTGGGGACTGTAAGAAGGATGGATGGGGCACATCTAGGGTGGGGACGTTGGGGGCTATGGAAGTCCATGGCTTATCATAGTTCTCTTTCTCGATGTCTATGACATTCGCTCACATACCGCGCTGCTATCTCCACTGCGCACTCTTCTTCCCCCAGCAGGATATATGTTTTTGTGACGCCCTGGGCAAGCCAAGGGTCACAGGTCATCACACCACCACACCCTACACCCCAGTTAGGAACACCAAAGCTATCAAAATCCTTGTTGCCTTCCTCCAGGGCCTGATGTTCACACCAGGGGGTGGGCCAGGTGGTTGGCTCCGCCCACTGAGGAGTTCACAGCCCTGGAGGCGGGAGGATCCAGGCAGTCAGCTCAGGGAAGAGCTTGAGAGCAGAGTAGCTCAGGGGGAGCTTGAGTGAGGAGCTAAGTGAAGGAGTAAACAGTGAAGTGTAAAGAAAGTGAAAGGTGACAGAAGTGAAGCCTGAAGTGAGTCCGGCTGTGTGCCCGGACAGTGACAGCAAGGTCAGCAGACGGCGGTGATTGTCTGGAGGGGTGACTGCTCGGAGGTTCCTGGAAGGACCGCGGACGGGTAGTGGCCCGGCGGTCTGGAGCAGTATACGAAGAACAGTCAGCACCAGGGCAGGGGCCTCTCGGACCCCGGCAAGGCTAGGAGTCGCCATAATTTGCCAAATCCGTCAGTGAAGGGGACGTCTGTCTCCCAACAGCCAAGTCCCGATTGAAGGCAACAGCTCAACCATTAAAGTAGAGACACCGCCACCGCCAGGGCACCAGTTTCTAAGGGCCAGCGCCTGCGGGCAAAGAGTAGAGCTCCTCCGGTCCAGCTTGAAGCCGAGGAGCGGGTTACCGGTGGGAACCCATCGAAACCATCAACAACATAGGTGCAGGACAGAGGGACCGTCACCGTCACCTTCTGGGGAAAGCAAGTGCAGCCGTCCGTGGGAACCGTCTTTCTAGCCGTGTGTTTTACCGAGAACTGTGTAATCGTCTCAGGCTGAGTGAGTACCACAGTGCCGCAAGGCACAGCGCTGCCCCCGCGTCCCTGCGCCCACCAAGCCCTGCATCTCCCACCTTATCACTGGGCCCCGGGATCACCAACCCCTACCCATGGGCCCCTACACAACAACTTGCTGCTTCACACCATCACTCCCGGGGTCCCCACACCGAGCAGCGGTGGTGCTAACAAATCACCACAACCGTGGGTGGCGTCACGGACAATAGACTATATCCCAAAACCCAATCCCCGTTCACTCACGGGCGAGGAGCGCCGCTCGAGAACCCCCGGGATCCGGCCCACCGCTCGAGCCACCACTGAGCAGCAGCAGCCGGACCCGAGTAGAGGGGTGAACGCAGTGCTGACACCCTCCTCCCCGCCCGCGACATTTTCTCTTACTCCTTCATGGAGCTGAAATCCAGGAAGAGATGGGAGAGTCTCCTGAAGTGAGTGTCCCTCACTGCTGAGTACTTGGTGCAGTGTAGCAGGAAGTGGGTTTCATCCTCCAGGGCCTCCAGGTCACAGTGTTAGCACAGTCTGTCCTCCCTGGTCTTGTAGCTCTGCTTGTGTCGGCCGGATTCAATGGCTTGACTGTGGGCACTGAGTCTATATCGGCTCAGGGTCCTGCGGTCTCTGGGGTCTGGGAGTTTTTCCAGATATGGGGCCAATCTGTAGTCTCTCTGTAGACTCTGGTACGTGGTCAGTTTCTTTGAGGTGTTGATGTCGGTGTCGGTCCTCCAGTCATTTAACTGAATAGGATAACTGAAGTGAGCACTAATATATATATTATGAGTGCAAGCCAAAAATTACATACTATATACTGATAAGGCTGCACATCAAACTTAGATAATGGTATAATGCCTCAAGCATATGGAAAAACATTGGAATATACAATGAAAAATGCTACTTGCTAATTTGAACATGTGAATAATGAATTGCATACCTGCCATGAATATTAGGAAAAAGGAGATATTTAGCAATCGCATTGATCAATGTAACTGAGCCCCAAGGCCTCGTCAAGGCATATCTCTATATTGGGGTCCCTAGCTCTGTGACCCTAACTGTGTGTCATCTCATTGCAATTAAAAACTGCCATGGGTGGAGAGGGGTAACTAAGGACTTTCTTATATAGGAGATGGAAAAAACATGGCCGAAAGGGGCGGAGCTGTGTTCACATTCAGAAAAAAACTTGCACTCATAATATATATATTAGTGCTCACTTCAGTTATCCTATTCAGTTATATGTAGTTTTTTTCTGAATGTGAACACAGCTCCGCCCCTTTCGGACATGTTTTTTCCATCTCCTATATAAGAAAGTCCTTAGTTACCCCTCTCCACCCATGGCAGTTTTTAATTGCAATGAGATGACACACAGTTAGGGTCACAGAGCTAGGGACCCCAATATAGAGATATGCCTTGACGAGGCCTTGGGGCTCAGTTACATTGATCAATGCGATTGCTAAATATCTCCTTTTTCCTAATATTCATGGCAGGTATGCAATTCATTATTCACATGTTCAAATTAGCAAGTAGCATTTTTCATTGTATATTCCAATGTTTTTCCATATGCTTGAGGCATTATACCATTATCTAAGTTTGATGTGCAGCCTTATCAGTATATAGTATGTAAATTTTGGCTTGCACTCATAATATATATATTAGTGCTCACTTCAGTTATCCTATTCAGTTATATGTAGTTTTTTTCTGAATGTGAACACAGCTCCGCCCCTTTCGGCCATGTTTTTTCCATCTCCTATATAAGAAAGTCCTTAGTTACCCCTCTCCACCCATGGCAGTTTTTAATTGCAATGAGATGACACACAGTTAGGGTCACAGAGCTAGGGACCCCAATATAGAGATATGCCTTGACGAGGCCTTGGGGCTCAGTTACATTGATCAATGTGATTGCTAAATATCTCCTTTTTCCTAATATTCATGGCAGGTATGCAATTCATTATTCACATGTTCAAATTAGCAAGTAGCATTTTTCATTGTATATTCCAATGTTTTTCCATATGCTTGAGGCATTATACCATTATCTAAGTTTGATGTGCAGCCTTATCAGTATATAGTATGTAATTTTTGGCTTGCACTCATAATATATATATTAGTGCTCACTTCAGTTATCCTATTCAGTTATATGTAGTTTTTTTCTGAATGTGAACACAGCTCCGCCCCTTTCGGCCATGTTTTTTCCATCTCCTATATAAGAAAGTCCTTAGTTACCCCTCTCCACCCATGGCAGTTTTTAATTGCAATGAGATGACACACAGTTAGGGTCACAGAGCTAGGGACCCCAATATAGAGATATGCCTTGACGAGGCCTTGGGGCTCAGTTACATTGATCAATGCGATTGCTAAATATCTCCTTTTTCCTAATATTCATGGCAGGTATGCAATTCATTATTCACATGTTCAAATTAGCAAGTAGCATTTTTCATTGTATATTCCAATGTTTTTCCATATGCTTGAGGCATTATACCATTATCTAAGTTTGATGTGCAGCCTTATCAGTATATAGTATGTAATTTTTGGCTTGCACTCATAATATATATATTAGTGCTCACTTCAGTTATCCTATTCAGTTATATGTAGTTTTTTTCTGAATGTGAACACAGCTCCGCCCTTTTCGGCCATGTTTTTTCCATCTCCTATATAAGAAAGTCCTTAGTTACCCCTCTCCACCCATGGCAGTTTTTAATTGCAATGAGATGACACACAGTTAGGGTCACAGAGCTAGGGACCCCAATATAGAGATATGCCTTGACGAGGCCTTGGGGCTCAGTTACATTGATCAATGCGATTGCTAAATATCTCCTTTTTCCTAATATTCATGGCAGGTATGCAATTCATTATTCACATATTCAAATTAGCAAGTAGCATTTTTCATTGTATATTCCAATGGTCCTCCAGTCATTGACATACCTCTCTTGGCCCTCGTCTACCATCTTCCTGATTCTGTTTTTTGTCAGGCTGGTGTGATTGGTTATTTTGTCCAGTTGGGTTTGGGAGAGATGTGCCAGGGGTCCTGGTTCATCTGGTCCACGTATATATATCAGAGCTTTGTGGTGATGGGAGCTTGGATTGCTACTCTGTAGGTGAGCCTGAAATGATAGTGACCTCTTCAGAGCTGCTAGGTGTAGAGGGAATCTGCCCAGCTCGGCTCGACAGGCACTGTTGGACGTGCTTCGATGGGCCTGGAGAAGGTGCTTACAGAATTCCAGGTGGAATATTTCTATTGGGCTGGAATCCCACCTTGACCAATCTGGGTAAGTGTGAGGGCCCCAGACTTCACTGACTTACAAGAGGATTGGGGCGATGATGGAATCGAAGATTTTTAGCCAGACCTTCACTGGAGGCTTCAGATGATAGAGTTTCCTTCGGATGGCATAGAAGGTCTTGGAGGCCTTGTATTTCAGGGTCTCTATGGCTTGTTTGAAGCTCCCTGACTGGTGAATTTCCAGGCCCAAGTAGGTGTATTTGTCTATTCCTGTAAGAGTGCAGTTGTTTAGGACAAATGGTGGATGCTGGTCAAATCTCCTTTTTCTCTTCTGGAACACCATGATGTTGGTTTTCTTTAGGTTGATCGGTAGTGCCCGTGTGGAGCTGAATTTCTCCAAGATTTGTAGGTTGTCTTGGAGGCCTTTCTCGGTTGGTGACACCAGCAGTAGGTCATCTGCATAGAGCAAGAATTTCACCTCGGCATCAAGGAGTGTGAGACCTGGAACAGGTGAAGACTCCAGAGCAGTAGCCAGCTCATTGATGTAGATATTGAAGAGCGTTGGACTTATGCGGGCTTTACACGTGACGATAGATTGTGCGATATGTCGTCGGGGGTCACGGTTTTTGTGACGCACATCCGGCATAGCGCACGATGTCGTCTCGTGTGACACCTCTGAACGACGCAGTATCGCTCACAAATCATGAGTCGTGTACTCGTCGTTAACTTTCATAATCTCGTTTATTTTCATGGGTGCAGGTTGTTCATCGTTTCCGTGGCATCACACGTTGCTCTGTGTGACACCACGGGAACGATGAACACAGCGTACCTGCGTCCCACGGCACCCGCCGGCTTAATGGAAGGAAGGAGGTGGGTGGGATGTTTACATCCCGCTCATCTCCGCCCCTCCGCTTCTATTGGCCGGCTGCCGTGTGACATCGCTGTGACGCCGAACGTCCCTCCCACTCCAGGAAGTGGATGTTCGTTGCCCACAGCGAGGTCGCTCAGCAGGTAAGTGCATGTGACGGGGGTTAAAAGAGTTTGTGCGCCACAGGCAGCGATTTGCCTGTGACGCAAAAACGACGGGGGCGGGTACGATCGCTTGTACTATCGCAGAATCGGTCGTCCCGTGTAAAGCAGGCTTTAGGCTTCAGCCCTGTCTGACTCCTCGGCTCTGCTGGAAATAGGCCGTTCTTCTACCGTTCACACTCACGCTGCAGAGGTTCTCGGTGTAGGAGCTTTTGATGACATCGTAGGTCTTTCCTCCTATTCCGCTCTCCAGCAATTTCAAGAACAAGGACCGAGTGCCACACTGAGTCAAAGGCCTTTTTAAAGTCTACAAAGCAGGCGTATATCTTCCCATGCTTTGTATTGTGGACGTGCTATGTCTATTTCTCTCCAGGATTATATCTCTAACATGCCATGCACAAAGCATCATATGGCGATACACCAAGTTCTGACACTTCTGCCATCCAATGCATGGTAGTATTGTATTAGTATCCTGGGAATTTGTATTAAAAATATTTTATTAATCCTCTTTGCAGTGTCATAATTTCATGCTCATGGAACCCCAATGCAAAATCTAAAACAGAACTCCAAATGATCAACTTTAGTATTATGGTATTTTTATATGGGTAAAAGGGATATTTTGAGCACTCATAGCTCCAGGGCCAGGTGTAACTGCAACTTCTGCATACATGTAACATAGTGACTAACGGGGTTCCACCAGGAATAAAGGAACCCCCAGCAAGCGCCTCAGCAAACAGGGTACACCGGGAACACAATATGATGGTGAGCCCTGATGTTAGGGAGAGGGGAGCAGGGTCACCTCCTGCACTAACCTGAAGCTATTCCCTGCATCTCTAATGTGCCTATATGAGTCCTTCTTTCGTTGCTGATCACGTGCCTAGGCCCCCGCTTGCCCTGAACTCACCCTGGCTAGCGAGAAGGCCAGCAAAAGCACTAGTCTCAGCACTGAGAATCTATAACCAGCATCAGATGGTAAGACATGTGACTATTTATAGAGAAGAAGAGTAATCACAAAGAGCTTCACCTTGGATTAAGGCTCCAAAGGATAGCCATTGATAAATACTATATGTCCAGTTGGATGGAAAAATATAAACCCGATAAAGCACTTGAAACAAGGGTTTAATATATTTCAACTATTTGCAATAAACTAATCCTTTTCTCTTATGGTAATGATTATCTATAATGCTAAGGAATCGTTCAGTGACACATGACTGGACCTTGGCAAAAAAATGTAATAAAAAAAAAATATTATGGAAAATAAACCAAGGAGACAATGCAAAACAGCAAGACTATTTACAGAAGAGAACAATCCATGCAAATGATCCCTGGTGTACTGGAGCCTAAATTGGTTTAAACACGGTAATAACATTGGATGAATGAGATGATCGGAGATCGGTAGAGACCTGCAGCAGATGCAGGGCAAAAATCCCAGCAGTAAATGCTCTGTGTACATAGACGGCAGAGATACAGCTGCTTCCGGCAATCACTGCCTCATTAGTGACATCCAGCAGACGGAGCGAGGTTAGAAGTCAATTGTATTTCAGCATAAATGTTCCATTGCTGATAGGGGCCTGGTGTATGGGCGCGGGCAATGACGGCAGGACAGGTCTGTACATACTGTAATATATTTATCAGCATCTTATTACAGTTACAGAGCACCAGGAGATATGTCTAAGTAAATTATTACAAGATAGATGCAATTTATGTGTCCCCATTACTGAAAAAATCAAAGGCCCACTGCGGGTCTAGTGAAACAAACTAAAAGAAAAATAGCTCTTAGTATTACACTCCTATAAACTGATACTGTGTTTCCCCGAAAATAAGCCCTATCAGGAATTTTCAGTAAGGCTTAATATAAGCCCTACCACGAACATAAACCCAAGTCACGCTTCAATAATGAAGTGTCCCTGCAGCTAAAAAAGTTAAAGATGCTGCAGGACACTTCATTATATTGCATACAGCACTCGGTGAACAGACAGCTTCTTTAGCAATGACCTTTTGTGGCTTACCCTCCTTGTGGAGTGTGTCAGTGACTGCCTCCTGGACATCTGCAAGTCAGCAGTCTTCCCATGATTGTGCAGCCTACTGAACTAAACCAGGGCACCATGTTAAACGTTTAGGAAGCCTTTTGCAGGTGTTTTGTGGTAATTATTGTAATTTTTTGAGATAATGACTTTTGGGTTTTCATTGGCTGTAAGCCATAATCATCAACACTAACATAAATTAACACTTGTAATAGATCCCTCTGTATGTAATGATTCTATATAATATATAGGAATAGATTCCTCTGTGTGTAGTGACTCTATATAATATAAAGGAATACATCCCTCTGTGTGTAATGAGTCTATATAATATATAGAAATAGATCCCTCTGTGTGTAATGAGTCTATATAATATACAGAAATAGATCCCTCTGTGTGTAATGACTCTATATAATATATAGAAATAGATCCCTCTGTGTGTAATGACTCTATATAATATATAGGAATAGATCCCTCTGTGTGTAATGAGTCTATATAATATATAGGAATAGATCTCTCTGTGTGTAATGACTCTATATAATATATAGGAATAGATCCCTCTGTGTGTAATGACTCTATATAATATATAGAAATAGATCCCTCTGTGTGTAATGACTCTATATAATATATAGGAATAGATCCCTCTGTGTGTAATGACTCTATATAATATATAGGAATAGATCTCTCTGTGTGTAATGACTCTATATAATATATATAAATAGAGCCCTCTGTGTGTAATGACTCTATATAATATATAGGAATAGATCCCTCTGTGTGTTATGACTCTATATAATATATAGCAATAGATCCTTCTGTGTGTAATGACTCTATATAATATATAGGAATAGATCCTTCTGTGTGTAATGACTCTATATAATATATAGGAATAGATCCTTCTGTGTGTAATGACTCTATATAATATATAGGAATAGATCCTTCTGTGTGTAATGACTCTATATAATATATAGGAATAGATCCTTCTGTGTGTAATGACTCTATATAATATATAGGAATAGATCCCTCTGTGTGTAATGACTCTATATAATATATAGGAATAAGTGCCGCTGTGTAATGACTCTATATAATATATAGGAATAGATCCCTCTGTGTGTAATGACTCTATATAATATATAGAAATAGAGCCCTCTGTGTGTAATGACTCTATATAATATATAGGAATAAATCCCTCTGTGTGTAATGACTCAATATAATATATAGGAATAGATCCCTCTGTGTGTAATGACTCTATATAATATATAGGAATAGATCCTTCTGTGTGTAATGACTCTATATAATATATAGGAATAGGTCCCTTTGTGTGTAATGACTCTATATAATATATGTGTTTCCCTTTTTGTATTGAATTACTGAAATAAATTAACTCTTTGATGATATTCTAGTTTATTGAGATGCACCTGTATTTTCAAGAATAGAGAGCAGGCACAATCCTAGTGGAAGCCGTCTGAAGTTTCCATGTCTCTTCTTTTAACCGCTTAAATGAAGTGACATAAGAAGGAACAAATGCACAGCAATGTCATTTTGACATTGCAGTACAATATGTTCATTTTATGGGGCGCTTTTGTGGAGCTTTTTCAAGTGGATTCTGAGTTGAATATACCTGTCATGGAAGTGTTGGGATAACAGTAGCAGGGACCCCTAAACTGGCCCTCAGACTAGGGATCCTGCTCTGTCCCTTATCCCAGAGGTAGGATTGATGGTAGCTAGGTCTGGACCGCCAGCGTGACCCTTACCCCTGTACGAACCCTGAGGAGAGAACCGGGAGTGGAGAATCAAATCCCACAAATACCACAGATAGGGGAAGGACCAAAACACATGCACACTGCAACCAGACACAGGAAGGAGGCAATACATGCCCAGGAAGAAATAAAACACAGGGAGGAAATAAACTATCAACAGCAATCTTTCCACACCACACAGGAAAGCACACCACAGATCACCAGGCTCCGGATCACTACAATAGGAACCAATATCGCTGAAGCTATGCTGAGCTATATTCGGCAAGGAACAAGTGGATCCAGTACCTTAGAAAGAGTGAATTCGGCTGTGAGTGGTTATTAGCAGCCTGAGCTCCTAGCAACAGTTCACAAGCCAGCAGGAGTTAATTCCTGCTGGACTGGAGAGAAGTGAAGATAAAAACAGTTGACAACCGAGTCAGGCTAAGCAACTAAGAGACCTCAGGTTGTTTGTCAGACTCTGTGGTGTGAATAGAGTCCAATGCTGCCATGACACCCAGTGAGTGCAAAACAAAACACTGCATGACAATACATGGAAAAGATGTCATGAGAACATAAACATAGACTGATGGGAGGCGTGTTCTCTCCACCTATGGAGGCAGGCACCAGTTCCAAAAGTATAGTACAAAAACTAACCAGCATCTACTTACTTACAGGCTGAAGTGTGAACAGGTACAAGCTGCTATGACCACATTATATCATCTGTACATATCAAAAAGTGCAACAGTGCGTTGTATGCGCTCAACTATATACAAAGTTTGAATTATTGCATTACTACCATACGTATTACACTTATAAAATTGGGGTACTTAGTGGACAAATTGGCCAGTTTGTATGTTCCCAACCGGACAAGGACTACCTTTCTTTGATGAGTCCATAACATTTATCAGACATACCTATCCAGGGCCAGTGCCTACAAATTTTAATAGATGGATGGATAGTTTCGTTCTACTGGACAGTACAAAGAAAATTATATCCTTTGTCAAGATTTTGGATTCATCACCTTATCAAACCATTAGTCTTTAGAAATGTCATCCTTTTGAGAACAATGTACTTTTATGTTTGAAACTTAACAGTTAGGTCTAGTGAGACTGAAACATTTAACACAAAGATGTCAAAAAGTGCTAAGTGGCCAAATCATTTCAATATGTCAACGTGCTGCAGATGGTGACAACAAGGTGCTAATTGAGTTAAATGGAAGTGTGTATATATATATATATATATATATATATATATACACATACACACACACACACACACACATTCTAGAACTCAAAACATGTTGACAGCAGACATTTCTATTAACACATTGACATTTAGTTTAATAATACATACCCTGGTCTCCTATCATTTAGCAGATTGCATCTCCCTTAATAGTCTCATAGCCAGTGGCTTCCTAGTTCTGCTGGGACCTTTGGTTCTGTTCCTAGGACTCACACGCTGACACCTGATCTCTATGATAGACGTGAACTCCCTAGCTCATTTCCCCAACAAAAACCAAATTGATCCAAAATGCTTATAGGTATCTATCCCGGTATCCCATTATTCTTTGTCTGAGCAATCAGCCCATATACTGATGCATCTCAATAAATTAAAATATCATCAAAAAGTTAATTTATTTCAGTAGGGTACACAATCATGGGGAAGACTGTTGACTTGACAGATGTCCAGAAGGCAGTCATTGACAATCCACAAGGAGGGTAAGCCACAAAAGGTCATTGCTAAAGAAGCTGGCTGTTCACAGAGTGCTGTATCCAAGCATATTAATGGAAAGTTGAGTGGAAGGAAAAAGTGTAATAGAAAAAGGTGCACAAGAAACTGGGATACCCGCAGCCTTGATAGGATTGTTAAGAAAAGGCCATTCAAAAATTTGGTGGAGATTCACAAGGAGTGGACTGCTGCTGAAGTCAGAGCTTCAAGAGCCACCACACACAGACATATCCAGGACATGGGCTACAACTGTCGCATTCCTTGTGTCAAGCCACTCAAGGAGCCCCAACCAAGTATTGAGGCATTTTCTGTACAGACTTTTCAGCAGGCACCAACATTTCTGAGTTTAAAATATTTTTTCAGTTGGTCTTCTATAATTATTCTAATTTTCTGTAATAATGACTTTTGGGTTTTCATTGGCTGTAATATATATGTGATTCACTTTTTGTATTGAATTATTGAAATAAATAAATTTTTGGATGATATTCTAATTTATTGAGATGCACCTGTAGTTCCTGTTTGTCCAAAAGTGATTTTCAGTGTTGTCTTCCAGTTGCTGTTCAGCTTGTATCCTGACCTTGATTCTTGTTTGCAGCCTGATTTCACCACTGCCTGTCTTATTACACATTACAGATGTTACTGTAGCGCCCCACAGGGCAGGTGTTTTAATCTACTCGTTGCCGAGCCGGGGGTGCAGATCCTCTGCGTCGTCAAGGGGTGGCCTGGCACGGTTCTGTTGCACCAAGGCATTCAGCAAGGAGGATTGGAGGGTGGCAGGGAGGATGGAGGTAGTAGTTGGATGGTTAGAAAAGTCTGTTAAATGATCGTGGCGCCACCTGTAGTACGCGGCCAGGGATTGGCCGCCGCTGACGGGTCTCTCGCTTGGGCAGATGTCGGCGTGCAGCTGGGATGGTGTCGCTCCCCACAGGCAGAGCAGGATTACCCTGGGGAGGATGATGGAGGACAGGGATGGTGGTAGTCCCTGTTGGCGCCTCAGTGCTGGGCGTTGGTGCTGGTTAAAGGAGAAGCAGAGGCTTCAGTTTCAAGTCTTTTTACTCACAGGTTGTTCAAGCAGTGCCCCAGAGTACCATCCTCTGCCACGATGGGCTCCAGCCGATCCCAGATCCGTTGGCGGTCACCGCCGGTGCTCGTGAAAGTCTGTTAGTGAAGTGTTCCTAGGTTGCTATCCGGAACCCGGGCCGAGCCTCCTGCTCCAAGCCATGGGCCCACGAAAAGAGAAGAACACTAACTCCAGTTGTCAGTGCTAGGTGTTATCCCAAGCTGTGCCCAGGAAAGTTCTGTCTCAAGTGTGATCGTTGCGCCTACTTCTACCCCATGTGGTGCCCGCCCCCAGTGGTTGTCCTAGCGACTGGGGAAGTCCCATGCTGCATGATGGCTGGCTCCCTAGTCCAACCCCCTGTGAGTAAGCACCTGCTGTTGTATGTGTGTGTCTTGTGAAGGTACTGGCAGGTTAACCCCCTCCTCACCAGGGATAGATATTACCCGTGAAAATAGGTGTAATACCCTGTGGCGCCTGAAGCCCAGGGGCGCCACATTCCATGGTGGCAAATGGCAGTACTCCCGGGCTACAACATTTTACAAAGATTACCGCATTTTTGTTTTGCATTAACCCAAAACATTATTCCTTTCCTTAATGGGAGGCACAGCACAGTAAACATTTGAAACATTTCAACTGTTTCAAACAGGTCAGCAAGTCATGAAGATATTTTCAAAGTGCAGCATAGAAAATCAACATTAACTTTAACTTTTTCTTATGCAAGAAAACATTTACTATCACTCTTTCTTTTCTGCTGCTGGTGAAAATTACAGAGGGCCGGTCCCGTTCCACTGGCGCTGGCAGCTCATAAGAGATGCTCGAGAAAAATGTCCAGCCCTTTCATAGTGACGGCAAATAGGTATTAAGACATCCACAGTACCAGGGGTAGACTTCCTTTCAAGTCCCGCTCCATGGTAGTCCTCCGGGTTAGTCTTTTGCAGTGGTTGGATCGCGACCACCTTAGGCTTCTGTCCATCACAGCACTCCGGATGGTAGAACTGCGAAGACCAAATCTCTCCAGGACTCGGGTGGACTGAGGGTGTCATCTTTACCGCCGCAGCCAAGTGGAGTGGTGCTGACAGGTTGCAGGGCTCATCCACACCTTCAGCCTGCGGTTGTAGTGTAAGCAAATTCTGGTTTTCCTCCTTACTGGAGAAGTCCGGTATCACAGGTGTTAAGTGGCTGGGACATCCTGATCCCCTGCATCAATTGCCAGATCCTTGTTCTCCTCTTCAGCGGGCATATTACTTTTGAGTCTCTGCTTGCTGACGTGCTCTGGACCGGAACACTTGTTCGCGCCTTTTGCTGTGGGCTCCACCCACGAAGACACACTCTCTCTGCTCCTGCGTTTTGCATTAATGCGTCTGCTGATTTTGCTAAACGCAACACACAGTCCATAAACAAAAAGTTCAATAGACGCACAGTACCCGATGGTTGCGGGCATGAATATCCTGTTCGTGACGCCAAATGTAGCGCCCCACAGGGCAGGTATTTTAACCTACTCGTTGCCAGTGTGACACCCTGGACCCCAGGGGTCACAGGTCACTACACAACTTCAGGCACCCCCCTTCCCTGGACAGGGCACACTAGTCAAACATTAAACCCTTGTTGCCACCCTCCAGGGTTGATGTCCACACCAGGTGGTGTGGAGCCAGGTGGTTGGCTATGCCCACCGAGGAGTTCACAGCCTGGAGGCGGGAAAAACACAGTAGTCAGTCCAGTTGTGGTCTGTAGTGAGTGAGGAGTGAAAACTGTTGGTGTCTGGGTTGGAACCTAGGCACATTCAGCAAGGTCGTCAGATGGTGGTGGCCGTCTGCAGGAGTTGGCGAAGGTCAGCGGAACCGTAGGACCGGGGTCGGGCGGTGGCCCGCCGGTACCGAACCGGGGAGAAGATTGGAGCCAAGCACCAGGCAGGGTACTCAGACCCCGACTAGGCTTAAAGCCAACCTTTAGTCAAATTCTCTGATTGCGGTCTGGACCTCAGGGGTTCATTCCCACCCAAGTCCCGATTGAGGGCAACAGCCCAACCGTTCCGGATAAGTGCCACCACCAAGGGCCAGAGATCCAAAGGACCAGCGTCTGCGGGCAAACGGGCTCCTCTGGCACATATTCGTCGGGGAGCGGACTCACGGTGCTCAGGCATTGGGCTCAAAACACAAAACACAGGTGCAGGGAACGACAGCCACCATCAACCCGTCCAGGGAGAACACCGCAGCCGGCTGCAGGCCCCGTCCATCCAGCCATTTGGTTTACCAGAGACTCTGTCCATCTGTGTCTAAGTGAGTACACCAGTGCCATCCGGCACCACGCTGCACTGCACCGCGACCCTGAACCCTGCCAAAACCCATCCTGAGGAATTCAACCTTCTTCCGGGCCCCAGGACCACCAGCCCCTACCCACGGAGGGGCCAACACCTAGCTGCTCCCCGCCATCGCTCCCAGGAACCCCGTCACCAGCAGCGGTGGTGCCCACCATCACCACAACCCGTGGGTGGCGTCACGAACACTCCATCCATTCCAACAATCCAACTCCCCTCCCCTTTCACTCGTGGGCGAGGATTGCTGCTCAAGCCCCGGGTCCGGCCCGCTCGAGCCACCGAGGAGAAGGCACCGGATCCGAGCGCAACCTCCCCGAGCAGCCCCCGCGATGGGGAAAGCTGGCCCCCGCCCTCGACACCAGGCCGGGGGTGCAGATCCTCTGCGTCATCACGGGGTGGCCTGGCCCGGTTCCGTTGCTCCGAGGCATACAGGAAGGAGGAGGGTGGCAGGGAGGATGGAGGTAGTAGTTGCAGGTTTAGGAAAGTCTATTAAATGATCGTGACGCCACCTGTGGTACGCGGCCAGGGATGGGCTGCCACTGCAGTGTCTCTTGCCGGGGCAGCCGGGATGGTGTCGCTCCCCACAGGCGGAGCGGCATTACCCTGAGGAGGATGATGGAGGATGGCGATGGTGGTTGTCCCCTTTGGCGCCTTAGCGCTGGACGTTGGCGCTGGTTAAGGGAGAGGCAGAGTCAGGGACTGCGGTTCCAAGTCTTTTTACTCACATGTTGTTCAAGCGCTGCCCCAGAGTACCATCCTCTGCCACGATGGGCTCCAGTCGATCCCGAATCGGTCGGCGGTCACTGCCGCTGCCCATGAGATTTCCATGAAGAGAGAGCAACACTAACTCCAGTTGTCAGTGCTAGGTGTTATCCCAAGCTGTGTCCATGAAGGTTCTGTCTCAAAATTTGATCATTGCGCCTACTTCTACCCCATGTGGTGCCCGCCCCCAGTGGCTGTCCTAGCGACTGGGGAAGTCCCATGCTGCATGATGGCTGGATCCCCAGTCCCACCCCCTGTGAGTAAGTGTACCGCCCTGTGGGCACAGACAGCTGCCGAGCCGCTCGGACCCATGCTCATACGGTGGGTGGCTCGAGCTCCTCACGGACCCGGGGGACACATCGCTCCTCAAAGGAGTTGGCGCTACATGTATGGACTTTGTTGGGGAGTTCCACAGCCGGAGTCACGGTGGTTTGTAGGGGATTTAAGTTCGTGACGCCACCCACGGGTTGTGGTGAATGGATGGACACCACCGCTGCTGTTGACTAGGCCTCCCAGGGACAGTGTTGCGCAGCTTGGTGTTGACCCCTCCGTGGGTAGGGGAGTGATGGTCCAGGGGGCCCGAGGGAGGTGCTGAGGTGAGGAGATGTGTGCGTGCTGGGTGCTGGTGCGGTGCGGCGCAAAGCACGGCCTGAAGGCACTGGTGTACTCACTATGACACAACACACTGGAGTCTCTGGTAAACCAAACGGGGTGATGAACGGGGCCAGCAGCCGGCTGCAGCTTCTCCCTTAACAGGTTGGTGGTTTCCGCCTTTCTCCTGCACCTCCTTAATGTGAATGTTGTGACTCCTATGCCTAAGAAACGGTAGTCCGCTCCCCGGCTTGTTGGGTGTCGGGAGAGCCCTGTTTTCCCGCAGACGCTGGCCCTTTGGGTCTCTATGCCTTGGCAGTGGCTTTACCCTAATGGTTGGGCTGTTGTTTTCAGTCGGGTCTTGTGTGGGAAAGGTCCTTAAGTCCAGTCCTCAATCAGTTGATTTGACTCAGCCCTGTGGTTTCTGGGCTTCGTACTGGGTCTGAGTACCCCTCCGGTTGCTCTGGTTTCCAATCGGTTCCCCGGTTCGGTACCGGCGGGCAACCGCCCGACCCTGGTCCCTACGGTTCCACCGGCTGTAATCCCAGCTCCTGCAGGCGGCCACGACCGTCTGCCTCCTTGCCAGAGGTGACTGGGCTCCAACCCAGACACCTGAGTAGACTATTGGCAGGCCTGGTCATAGGTCTGCCCTTGAACTCGACTTCTCTCCTCCACTGTCAAAGCTAATCTACCTTCAGCCCTAGAACTTGTGTTTTTTCCCGCCTCCAGGCCTGTGAACTCCTCGGTGGGTGGAGCCAACTGCCTGGCTCCACCACCCTGGTGTGGACATCAAACATGGAGGGTGGTGACAAGGGTTTTGTAGTTTGGCTGCTGTGACCTTTTTAGGGAGGGGGTGTGTGTGCATGGGACTACCTGGGACGACCTGACTAGTCCAGGGCGTCACATTAGCACCTGTGTTGTATGTGTGTGTTTTGCAACGGCATCAACAGGTTAACCCCCTCCTGACCTGGGATAGATATTACCCCTGAAAAGTGGTGTAATACCATGTGGCGCCTGAAGCCTAGGGGTGCCACATTACTAAAGAAGAATACTCTGAGGTTGTAACTGGTGATGAACAAACACTAAAATGCTCGTGTGAAGCCCCGCGGGTGTAGTGTCGGTGCATTACCTTCAGGGACTCCACGTAGCTGGATCTGGTCACAGGTAGGAGATCTTCTTCTTGTCGTGACGCCACTCTCAGTATTGCGGCCAGTAGGGACCGCCACTGCAGGTTGAGGGTCGCCTGGGGCTGATGGTATGTGCAGTTAGTTGGGATAGCCTCCTGAGAGTGAGGCAAGCCCCAGGGCCCGATGTAGGTGCGTAGTACCACAAGGCGCAGAATAACTCCACACAGGCAGAATGTCTTTCAGGGTTTTTACTCACTTCAGGTGGCAGGGTGAGTAACCCGGGCGTAGCTGGGATGAACCAGGCGGGAACCAGGTGTCCTTCAGGCTGACTTGTGAGGGTGACTACTAACTCGCCTTCCTTAGCCCTTGGTGGTTTGGGGTGACCCCGACTTTGAGTCCCTATGGGGGTCACCCAGGGAAGTTGCTGAAGCCTCACTCCCCTTCGTTTGCCGTGTGCTTGTTGCCTGGGCCAGATCACTCCAGCTTCTTGCCTCCTGTGAGCTATGGGCCCTAACTGTGGCTACGTGGCTGCGGCTTTTTGTGGTGTTGCGGCGTGGGCTTTGAGAGCCCCACACCGGCAGGTTTAGCAAAAGAAAGCTGGATCTATCTCCGCTTCGGGATCTGCCGCCCGTTTGGGCCTGGTGCTCTCTAGCAGTCTCCTTACTTCCCACTCCGTGCTCTCTCTTTAGCTGAAGATGGATTTCGGGTAGCACTCCTAGTTGACCGTTCTCCCCCGTCAGTAGCCACTGCGCGGGCGCTGTTAGACAGCAACAGCCCCACAGGTCTGCTCCTCACTGAGCCCTATGGAGTTCTGCTCTAACTGACTCACTGCCCCTCCTCTCCTGTTCTTGCCTACGCCACCTAGCAACCAGATTCTCTTACCACACCCCTTGAGAGGAGATGGAGGCTTTTGGCCCCCTCCACTATTCCAGTGAAGGTCAAGGCTTTTCCCCCTCCTGGGATCCCCAGGGGTCCTCTCATGGGTACATGTGTGAGAGCTGATTACTATGCGCCTGTGTTCCACACCCCTGTCAGCCTTCTGGATTACCTGTATTGTACTGTCCCCAGCATGGGTGCAGTACTCAGTGGTGCCTGACCAGGTCAGGGGCGCCACATTCCCCCTTAGTTATCACCAGCACGTCCTCGGGCTGCAAGACAACATTTTAAAATGCATAAAACACTAAAACATGTAAAACATTTTTAAAAGCACCAGGTACCATACATCACCACCCTCCACCCACAAGTCCGTTAACCCACCCAAAACCCTCTCACGTTGGCCGCGACTTCAGCCACTTCTGGCAGGATGTAGAGGCGGCTTACATGGGCTGGTGGTTTCAGGGTATACCTGGCCTGGTGGATCCGCGCCTTCAGCCTCTTCTGGCAGGATGCAGAGGCGGCCTCCACGGTTGGTGCTGACCAGGTACCCTCTTTGTGGTGGAGAGCCAGGCCCCATAAACAGGCATGCTCTCTGGTTGCAGGTGAGCCAAGGCCCTATATACGGACGGGCTCCTCCTGGTTGCAGACGAGCCAAGCCCCTAAACAGGCTGACTCTGGTGGTGGTGGTGCCCTCTGGTGTAACTATTTACACTGCGAGAGTTTGTGGCTATAGCCAGTTCATAGCCTTAAGGTTTATGGTTTTTCTCACAATAGTTTTTGTGGGCACATGCTTAAACGTGAACGTTGCAAAACAAAACTTTTCAAAACTTCAACTGGTAACTTCTTTCTTTACTTTACTCCTCCATTTCACCAGGGCTTTGGCCTGTTGGGCTGCGGCACCTGCTGCTTTCTTGCTCTTTGTCGTCGTCTGAGGTAGTTTCATCTGTAGGTTCCTTGTCTTTTCTCTCTTGATCTTCATCTGTGTCTTTATCTCTGTCTTTTCTTTCTTGTAGCATGGGGTGGCTGTAAGGTTTGCTGGTGCATAGTGCTACGTCAAGCGCGTACAGTCCTCTTTCGCCTTCATGCATAGTGAATTGTACTGAATCCCCCATCTTTAGGTTTCTGCCAGGGTGTCCTCTAGGCAGATGAGCACTCACATCTCTTCTGTTGACAAATATCCCTTCTTTGATACCAGGGGCTACAATAAAGCCATATCCGCTTTTCAAGTTAAAGTCCTCCACAACCCCTCTGCAAAGGGGTCCTCTAACCTGGGCTTTGGACCTTCTCAGTAACCTTTTCTCCTGTAGGTCTCTGGCTGTGACTTCTCTCTGCTCTGGAGACTGTGGTGCAGGGGACAGCGTTGTTCTGTTGCGACGCTTTGTCTTGCGGGCTGGGTTTTGCCGGGCTGTTACTTCAATGCCTGCAGGGCCCCAGGTGAGGTTTCTGGGCTGGTCTTCATCAGCAGACGGTGTCAAGTCCTCCTCATCCCAACGGGAATAGGGTAACATCTCCGGCTCTGAGTATTGCTCCACTGCCGGTGGCTCCGGAGTCAGCTCCTCAGCTTCCTGGCCTCCTCTCCCCCTTAGTTCTTCTTGGCACTCCTTTGGTGGCAGTGCTGGGGATGGGCTTTCTTCAGCTGGTCTGGGCGGTGGACTCTCTGGCGCGGCTGCAGGGGTTGCCTGAATCTCCTTGGGGGTATGCGGAGGGAGCAGATACCGATCCACCATCTCTTGTGGGAACTGGGCCTCTAGGTCAGCCTTCAGCTTCCAGTATTCGGGGTCCTCTCCTATCAGGGTCTTCCTAGCAGGGACCTCTTTGGACTGGGGAGCGGTGTCTGCTCTGGCCTTGCAGGCCGGGGTAAATGATGAGGTAATCTCTTCTTGGCGGGCCGCGCCTGGCATGGCGGCGGCCTGATCTTGGCGGGCCGCGCCCGGCATGGCGGCGGCCTGGTCTTGGCGGGCCGCGCCCTGTATGGCGGCGGCCTGGATCGGCGTCGTAGCTGCGATGGGATCTGTGCAGGCTGGGCTGGGCGTCGCTGCAGGGACCGGGTCTTGGTGAACCGAGCAGGGCATCGCTGCGGCGGCCGGGGCTTGGCGGGCCGCGCCTGGCGTGGCTGCGGCCTGGTTCAGCACCTCACTTGCGGCGCGGACGAGCGTTGCTGCGGCGGTGGGGTCTCGGCGGGCCGGGCCTAGCAGGGCGGCGGCCTGGGTCAGCGTTACGCCTGCGGCACGGATGAGGGTCGCGGTGGCAGCCGGTTCTTTGCGGGCCGGACTGGGCGTTGCTGCAGGGACCGGGTCTTGGTGGGCCGAGCAGGGCATCGCTGCGGCGGCCGGGGCTTGGAAGGCCGCACCTGGCGTGGCTGCGGCCCGCTTCAGCGTCGCCGCACCGGACGCCTCTTCGGGGACCGCGGGCGTGGCAGCAGGGGTCGGGGCACTTGCGCTGGCCGGGGCATCACTCGACTCACCCACCGGTGGCAGCATCGGGGTCTGCGTCATCGCCGTCCTGTCTGGCACCCGGCGCGCGGCTCTCCTTTCATAGGCCCGAACCGCCGCGGTCATCTCCAGCATTTCCATTCGTTCTTCCCGGATCTGCTCCACAACCCGGGTCTCCAGTCGGTCGCAGAACTGGGCCAGCTCCCGATACCACCAGGCAGCGGAGCCCGGTTCTGGATTTCTGCGGTCAGACGCCATTTCTTCTGCGCCCTCTTCTGCACGACTCTCCAGCTGTGGACTCGCCGTTGCCTCTGATAGCAAGCTGTTCAGTTTCTGCTCTGCCTCTTTCAGCAGCTCCTCTCCCAGCAGCAGGCTTCTGGCTCCCTTTCTGTCCCGACGTCTCTGGACGCTTCCACTCTCATAGCTGGCAAGGTCAGAACTCTGCAGGGGATCTCTGGGTAGCCACACCTCTTCGTGGGCGGTAACTTCTTCCAGCGCGGGCTGCTGTTGTTTTTCAGCGCGCTTTTCATGGTGGCAATATGGCGGCGCTTCCAATTTTTCAAGCGGACCGCCTAGGCACATGGTCACCTGTCTGAACAGGTCTAGTCCTTATCCTGTTCGTGACGCCAGATGTGAAGCCCCGCGGGTGTAGTGTCGGTGCATTACCTTCAGGGACTCCACGTAGCTGGATCTGGTCACAGGTAGGAGATCTTCTTCTTGTCGTGACGCCACTCTCAGTATTGCGGCCAGTAGGGACCGCCACTGCAGGTTGAGGGTCGCCTGGGGCTGATGGTATGTGCAGTTAGTTGGGATAGCCTCCTGAGAGTGAGGCAAGCCCCAGGGCCCGATGTAGGTGCGTAGTACCACAAGGCGCAGAATAACTCCACACAGGCAGAATGTCTTTCAGGGTTTTTACTCACTTCAGGTGGCAGGGTGAGTAACCCGGGCGTAGCTGGGATGAACCAGGCGGGAACCAGGTGTCCTTCAGGCTGACTTGTGAGGGTGACTACTAACTCGCCTTCCTTAGCCCTTGGTGGTTTGGGGTGACCCCGACTTTGAGTCCCTATGGGGGTCACCCAGGGAAGTTGCTGAAGCCTCACTCCCCTTCGTTTGCCGTGTGCTTGTTGCCTGGGCCAGATCACTCCAGCTTCTTGCCTCCTGTGAGCTATGGGCCCTAACTGTGGCTACGTGGCTGCGGCTTTTTGTGGTGTTGCGGCGTGGGCTTTGAGAGCCCCACACCGGCAGGTTTAGCAAAAGAAAGCTGGATCTATCTCCGCTTCGGGATCTGCCGCCCGTTTGGGCCTGGTGCTCTCTAGCAGTCTCCTTACTTCCCACTCCGTGCTCTCTCTTTAGCTGAAGATGGATTTCGGGTAGCACTCCTAGTTGACCGTTCTCCCCCGTCAGTAGCCACTGCGCGGGCGCTGTTAGACAGCAACAGCCCCACAGGTCTGCTCCTCACTGAGCCCTATGGAGTTCTGCTCTAACTGACTCACTGCCCCTCCTCTCCTGTTCTTGCCTACGCCACCTAGCAACCAGATTCTCTTACCACACCCCTTGAGAGGAGATGGAGGCTTTTGGCCCCCTCCACTATTCCAGTGAAGGTCAAGGCTTTTCCCCCTCCTGGGATCCCCAGGGGTCCTCTCATGGGTACATGTGTGAGAGCTGATTACTATGCGCCTGTGTTCCACACCCCTGTCAGCCTTCTGGATTACCTGTATTGTACTGTCCCCAGCATGGGTGCAGTACTCAGTGGTGCCTGACCAGGTCAGGGGCGCCACACTCGAGTGCTCATTACTCGAAACACGCAGGTTGGACGCTTGGACTGGTTTTATTTGAGATACAAGTATAATTGAACTCAAAGGAGAACTCAAGCATTTTTCTAGATGACCCTAACAGGAGGCCTTGGGGGAGAAGGAGTGGAAAATTGCTTGTAGAGATGGAAACAGCTCTCAAGTAGAATGGAAACAGAATGGGGAAGATGCCTGGACACATCTCTGACTCCCAGGTTGCTGCTGGGAACTAAAAAAATATATAAATAAATAAATAATTAAAAAAAAAAAAAAGATGTACGGTTTCCCCCATTTTTGATAACCAGCCAAGGTAAACTAAACAGCAGCGGGCTGATATTATCAGGCTGGGAAGGTCCATGAATATTGGCCCATTCCCAGCATAAAAATATCAGCCTGCACCCCCCCCAGTATTTGTGCATCACATTAGTGCACCAATTCTGGCGCTTTGCCCAGCTCTTTCCGATTGCCATAGTGCAATGGCAATAGGGGTAATATTTTTGGGGGTTGGTGTCATTTTTGACAGCTGGCATTAAGTCCAGGGTTAGTAATGGAGTGGTGTCAATCAGACACTCCTATTACTAACCCAGTAAGTGAAGAAAAAAAAAGGAAAACAGGAAAAATAGCTTGTTTGAAAAAAGACTCCCCCCCACTATCCCTCATTCACCATTTTATTATCAAAATTGTTCCTATAAAGCTTCTCCATCATTGTCCATGATTCATGAAAGCAGCTCCAGCAACTGTGAATATCAGTAATGTACAGCTATTCCCAGGTGCCGGGTAGTGACTACAATGCTCATCAGCGTTGTTGGGTCTTGCTAAGTACAGCGATGAGCCGGTGGTTCCGATGAGAGTTGTTGCCACTACCCAGTGCATGTGAATAGCTGTACTTTACTGCTATTCACAGTCACTGGAGCTGCATTTGTGGATTGTGGGCTATGATGTAGCTTTGTGGGAACATTTTTGATAATAAAATGGTGAAGAAAGGATAGTGTGGTGGAGTCTTTATTCAAATAAACTATTTTTCCTGTGTATGTGTCTATATTTCTTTTCACTTACTGGGTTAGCAATCGGTTGTCTGATAGATACCTCTCCATTACTAACCTCTGGCCTTGATGCCAACTGACATTACACAGCTGACGTCGACTCCCAAAAATATTACCCCAATTGCCATTGCACCAGGGGAATTGGGAAGAGCCAGTCAATGCACCAGAATTGACATATTAAATGTGATGCGCCAATTCTTGGGAAGCTGCAGGCCAGAATTTTTAGGCTGGAAAAGACTAAATAACATGGATCTTTCCAGCCTGATAATATCAGCCCCCAGCTGTCTGCTTTACCTTGGCTGGTTCTGAAAATTAGAGGGCACCCCATGCAGTTTTCTTAAATTATTTATTAGATTAAACATGGCTAAAAACACCTTTTAGTGCCACATGAAACGCACTAAGGGTATGTGCGCACGTTGCTTTTTACCTGCTTTTTACCTGCTTTTTTGCTGCTTTTTCTTCTGCGCTGTTTAATGCCAAAATGGATGTGTTCTTCTATTCAAGCAAAGTCTATGGGAATTTGGGTTTCTTGTTCACACTATGTTGTTCAAAATTCTGCCTTTTTGTGGCAGAACTTTGGTCAAAAACTCAGCTTTGCAGTGCAAAACCCAAATGGCAAAAACAATTGACATGTTGCTTCTTTGAAAAGCTGAGTTTTTGACCAAAGTTCTGCCACAAAAAGGCAGCATTTTGAACAACATAGTGTGAACAAGAAACCCAAATTCCCATAGACTTTGCTTGAATAGAAGAACACATCCATTTTGGCATTAAACAGCGCAGAAGAAAAAGCAGCAAAAAAGCAGGTAAAAAGTAGGTAAAAAGCAACGTGCGCACATACCCTTAAGGATGTTTTTAGCCTTGTTTAACCTAATTAATAAATAATTTAAAAATAACAGCATGGGGTACCACATATTTTTGATAACCAGTAGGGATAAGTGAAAAAGTAGAAGTTCGGGTTCACTGGGTTTGGCCGGACTTTAGTTTAAAGTTCAGTTCAGGACCCGGATTTGACCCTGAATTCGATATATGTCAATGGGGACCTGAACTTTGGTTCTGTAAAATGGCAGTAAAATGGTCATAGTAAGGGCCAGGGGGCCGCAAAAGGAAGTAAAATAGGGGTAAGAGCAGGACAATTGTCCTGCAAACAAATGTGGATAGGGAATAAATAAAAACAATTAGATGAGAGCCCTCCTATCTTTGATAACCAGTGCAGATAAAGCTGCAGCCCTCAGCTGTCTGCTTTAGCTTGGCTGATTATCAAAAATAGAGGGGACCCCATTTTGTATTTTTTTTAGTTAGAAAATATCGAGAGCGAGAAATTCTGTATCTGCTACTAAATGAGAACGACCTATGGAACCACGTTCTCAGAACATTATGAGAATTAATCACCATAGGATTCGATGGGTGTCTTGGGACATTACTCCATTGGATTATGTTGGAACTTTGAGGATATACTTTTACGTAATGAATTGGTAAACAAGAGAGTGTGGGGAAGTCTTTATTCAAATAAACTATTTTTTTCCTGTGTTTGTTTTTTATAACTTTATACTTGCCGCGTTAGTACCGTAATTTTCGGGCTATAAGACGCATCGGACCATAAAATGCAACCTGGTTTTAGAGTAGAAATAGGGAAATAAAATTTTAAGCAAAAAATGTGGTCATGACACACTGTTATGGGGTGAGGATCTGCTGCTGACACTGTTATGTCGGTAATGTCCCCAAAATTCTCTACTAAGGTACCCCATCCTAGTAATGATCCTCCTGCCTTGTATATGATCCCTATCCTTGTATATATATATGTCCCTCATCCTGGTATAGCCCCCATCCTGATAAATACCCTCATCCTGATAAATACCCCCATACTGGTATAGCCCCCATCCTGTTATATACCCCCATCCTGATATATACCACCATCCGGATAAATACCCCCATCGTGCTACATACCCCCATCCTGCTATATACCCCCATGCTGATAAATACCCCCATCCTGCTATATACTCCATCCTGCTATATACCCCCATTCTGCTCATAATATACCTCAATTCTGGTATATGCCCTCATTCTGCTATATACCCCATCCTGGTATATGGCCTGTATCCTATGGCATAGAAAAAAATAAACCTTTATACTCACCTTTCTTCACTCCCTGCATCTTCCTCTCTGTGTTAGCATCAGCGCCGCTGACCTGTGTAGAGCTGGTCACCGATCCCTGCAGCATCGCGATGTCCTCCTGTCTGCCGGCCCGCTGATGTGTGTGGAGAGCGATACGCACAGTGATGACATCATCCCTGTGCTCACCGTTCTCTACACAGATCAGCGGGCCAGCAGACAGGAATACATTGCGATGCTGCCGGAAACAACCGGTGAGTATACCGTACTAATTCACTGCCCCCGTGCTGATGATGATGCGCGGGGGGCACAGAATATAGCCACATATGATCACTCCAGGCTGTAGTTGCCAGGGGTAATCATGCGGGCCGGCTGTTAATTATGTGCGCATGCTCCGCCCATCACCCCGCCCACCTGTCGCGCCGGCTTCAGCACCTGAGAGATGATGGGCAGGAGGATGGGTGTGCATATGAAATGAGCGGGCCCACGTGGTCACGGCAGGTGCTGCTACAGCCTGCTCGATGACCTGCTCCACTGCAGCACCCTCATTCCCCACAGCCCTACATTCAGACTATAAGATGCACCCCCCACACTTTCCCCCAACATTTGGGGGAAAAAAGTGCGTCTTATAGTCCGACAAATACGGTAATTGGGGTGTCTGATAGACGCCTTTCTGTTACTAACATAGGAAAGTCCCCATGTCATTTTTTTTAAATATTTTTTTTTTTTCCCAGCAGCGTAAAGGCATCTTCCCCATGCCAAAAAGTTTGCTGATTGGCTGTGGTGCAACCTTTCAGGAAACTTTATTAGTATACAAAGAGCACCTGAACTCCGAACTTTTTTTTAAAAGTCCATGTTCGAGTTCAAACACTGGGTGTCTGGGACGAACATAACAAGCCAAGGTTAAGCAGACAGCTGGGGGCTGATATTGTCTGCCTGGCATAGGTCACTCCCGGTCAGGTTGCGCTCTGCAGAGTCACCAGTTATTGCAGAGTACAGCCTGACCGGAAGTGACCTATGAAGCTTTGTTCTCAGAATGAGACTCCGTAGGTCGATGGACGTTGTGGGAACACCATGGACTAATAATGAATTGGTGAACGAGGGACTGTCTCTTCCTTTTATTTCTTTACCCCTCTCTTTTTATGCCTTTCAGGTTCCCATTTGTGGACTATGTTGGATTTGGTGAACTACTTTGTATCTTCATGGCTTTGCTTTTATTAAAAAATAAATTGGTGAAAAAGGGCAAAAGTTGGAGTGTTTTTTCAATTATTTTATGCATATGTTCTTTGCTGTTGTTACTTACTGTGTTATTAATGGGGGTGTCTAATAGACGACTCTTCATTACTAGCCCCTAGGCTTGAAGCCAGCTGACATTACACAGCTAATATCAACCCTCAAAAATATTTGGCTGATCTGGGCAAAGTGCCAGAATTGACACATCTAATGGATCCACCACATCTGCGGCAGCTGCGAGCTGCTATTTTTAGGCTGGGAGCCAATATCCATGAGCCTTCACAGCCTGATAATATCAGCCCATAGCTGCCTGCTTTATCTTAGCTGGTTATCAAAAATAACGGGGAACTCACATTGTTTTTTTAATTATTTAATTAGTATGTTAAACAAGGCTAAAAACACTCTTTAGTGCTTTATGAAAGGCACTAAAGGGTGTAAATGTACAAACCCTGTTCTAATCTAAGCTCTCTCAACTACATCAACCTTCCCAGAGAAAAAAAAAAACAACACAACAGCTCACCTAGGCCTTGCAATTCATTTGGTGAATGATTAGATGCCCGGTTCCAAAACAGGCCGTATCCTGCCGAAAACATGCACAAAGGTGTGGAAAAAAACAGCACCTACTCAGGAGATCCAAAAAAATCTTCTTTATTGCAAAAACCGTGTATTTGAAAATATAGTGCAATTTTAAAAAGTAGACCACGTCTACGCGTTTCAGGCCCCAAAAACTTGGCCCTTAATCATGACAAGATAAGATATCATGATAAGATAATTAATCATGGCATGATTAAGGGCCAAGTTTTTGGGGCCTGAAACGCGTAGACGTAGTCTACTTTTTAAAATTGAACTATGTTTTTATATACACGGTTTTTGCAATAAAGAAGGTTTTTTTGGATCTCCTGAGTAGGTGCTTGTTTTTCCACTCTTTTCTGCATCAACCCTCCCAGACCTGCTTCCAGAGGACAGTCTGCCAAGCATCGCACCTTCATGTTTGAAATAAGACCCGATGATGCGATGCGACCGGCCAATCACAGTAAAGCCAGTAGTTAACATGGCTACGACATTAACGTGTACAGTAGGCAATCCCCACATGTTTAGTGGTTGTCTAACAGCTGCCAGACATTCAGGGCTGGGACTTGAGGACGGCGCTTGAGCAATTGCGATACTCATTCAAGTAACAAACGTGCCCAAGCACCCAGATGCTTGATTGAGTACCGAGCAATGCCGAGCATGCTCGCTCATTACTAATTATAACCCGAGAGACAAGTCATTGAAGTCAACACTTCTGTACTGAAGTTAAATGGTGAATTCCACGAAGTCCTCATTTCTCAGTATAGTCCAGGCCACAAGTCATATCAATTGCAACCTAAGCAGTCCACCACTCCCTTAGGCCCCCTTCACAGACGTGTCAAAGATGTGTGTTCCCCCCCATGTGCCATGTTCATGGCACTACGTGTGTTCTCCGTGTGTTATACGTTATAACACACGGAGAACAGAAAGCCCCGCCTTACCTGCTTCTTCTGTGGTGCTGACTGACAGTGTCCAGCACAGGCCATGTGGCGCCCTGGACTAGCCAGGTCGTCGCAGATAACACTCAAACACCCCCACCCCCATTAGACAGTGACACCAGCCAAACAAAAACCCTTGTTGCCTCCCTCCAGGGTCTGATATCCACAATAGGTGGGGCGGAGCCAAGCGGTTGGCCCCACCCACCGAGGAGTTCACAGGCCTGGAGGCGGGAAAAGTGACAGTTTAGTGTTGGAGTTTGAAGAGTGAGGAGTAGGCACTTAAGTGTCTGGGTTTGTGGCCCAGGCACTGACAGCAAGGTTGGCAGACGGTGGTGGCCGTCTGCAGGAGTGGTGAAGCAACGTGGAACCATAGGACCGGGGTCGGGCGTTGGCCCGCCGGTACCGACCGGGGAGCGAAGTGAAGCCAGCACACGTAGGCAGGGCCATCGGACCCCGACCAGGCTTGGAGCCGCCGACAATAGTCAAATCTGAGTGTGACCGGAACCCCAGGGGTTTCCTAACAGCCAAAGACCCGATAGAAGGCAACCGCCCACACCGTGAGGGTATACAGCTACCGCCTAAGGCTAGAGACCCAAGAGCCAGCGCCTGCGGGTAAACGGGCTCCTCCGGCATCCATACAGTGGGGAGCAGACTACTGTTGGGGATCCATAGTAGTCAACTAAGTACATCAAGGTGCAGGGAAAGACAGCTGCCATCACCTGTCCGGGGAGAGACACTGCAGCCGGCTGCGGGACCCGTCCATCCAGCCGTTTGGTTTACCGAGGACTTTGTGCATCTCTTACTGAGTGAGTACACCCGTGCCATCCGGCACCGCGCCGCGCTGTCCCTGCAACCCTGCACCTCCCCAACCCAACCTCCCCGTCACATCACCGGGCCCCGGGACCACCGACCCCTACCCACGGAGGGGGAAAACAACATCCCAGCTTCTCCCTACCATCGCTCCCGGGATCCCCGTCACCAGCAGCGGTGGTGCCCATCTTCACCACGACCCGTGGGTGGCGCCTCGGACTAAATCCCCCAAACCAACCACCCCTTTCACTCACGGGCGAGGAGTGCCGCTCGAGTCCCCGGATCCGGCCCACCGCTCGAGCCACCGAGCAGCAGCAGCCGCAGCAGCGCCGGACCCGAGCGTTAGCGAGCGCGCAGCAGTGGCGGCGTCCTCCCCGCCCGCGACAGCCACACCCCGCTGACGCTGCTTCCGGCCCCCAGTGAAGATGATGCATTGTTCAAATTCACTGGGAGACGGATGCAGGTGACAGCTGCGGCAGAGACTGCAGGGCTCGTGGGGGTGAGTATGTGTTTTTTTATTTTTTAACACGACACGTGTGTTTCTCTGGCGCGTGTCACGTGGGCCCGCATCCACACTACATCCGTGTGGTACGTGTGAGGTCCGCGTGACACCCGTGCTGCCGGAGAAACACGGACATTCATCCGTGTGGAGCACACGGGCTCACGTGTGCTCCACACGGACGCACGGGCCAATGGCTGCACACGTGCATGCACATAAACCCATTGATTTTAATGGATTAACGTGTGCCCGTGTCCCCGGTACATGCGGGCACGGACCTAGCACGTACCGGGGACACGTGCGTGTGAAGGGGGCCTTTGGTAGTTCTAGGAATTAAATTGAAAATAAAAAAGGTACAAAAGAATAAAACGGAAGAGTTTAAAAATAGTATATTCCATACAGAACAAAATAAATGAGATTATGCGTAGCTGCCTGATTTGGTCGTTGACTACAGATTAGAGCGCCACGTCCTGCATCTGGTCCACAGACCCCGGTGAAGAGGATAAATATAGGATATTTCTATTGTATTGGTTTTGATTACAGCGGCATGGTTGTATCCATTTACTACATTCATTTCTCAGGGGAATTTATGTAATTAAATATATAGTTATATAGAACGTATGAATGAAAGGATTGTATGGATTTAATTTCCTTTAGACAGGACACGGAGCTAAATAACCTTCAGACCAAAAATTAAATTGTAAGAGCGGTACTCGTTATTTCCTATCCGTTCCTGTTCTTCGACACAGAAAATTATTTTTAGACATATATTCTGTGTGCAGCTTTTTTTTATAAAATAATATAAAGAAGTCATTGTGATTACAAAATGCCCTGCTGGTAGGATGTTATCTAAATGAAACATCGCATCATTACACATTCAAGGGGCTCCTTCTCCTGGTACCGTAGCTCCTATACTGAAATACTGCATTATGTAAAAAAGACCTCCAGAGAACTTTTATGACCTGGTGGGGGGTGAGGGACTATAATATTTAAGAAATATAAATAAATATAAACTATAACAAAAAGCCATTAAAAAATACTCCTTGAAATATATAAAAAAGCCAAAATCATTTAGAAAAAAAATACATTTTATTCCATATAAATTACCTAAAGCAATAAAAACCCTTACACGTTGGTTATCCTGATGACCCTAATAACCTGAAGAATTATGTTAATAATGTAATTGGTTTAAACTGTGAACAATATATAAAAAATTTGAAATTTCTATATTTTTTTTTCAAATATGTTTTATAATGACAGAACCAACAAAAAATACAACTAAATCCTGCATAAAATAATGTTTACAATGCTCAGCTACAAAAAGAGTCATTTTTGGGGATTGCCACCATGACCCACCCAGAAACACCCAATATTGGGGTGTGGTTTACATAAATCCTGCCCCCCTTTTTTTAAAAAAAATGGGATGACCCCAAATTTACTAGGCAAATTTGGGACATATACATCAAATGGGATGACCCCAAATTTACTAGGCAAATTTGGGACATATACATCAAGTATGCTCTTTAATGACCTCACTGATTCAGTAAGCATCTCCTTAATTGCGACTGACAGCTAAACTCATACATGTTAGGGAAACAAAATCTAAGGACGCACCATTATTCATGTTGTCCAACTTTCTTTTAGAGAAATCATACAGCAGGGCACTTTGTGAAACAAAATGTCACCTTATTTTCCCCATCTGAACAAGAAAAAAAATATTATTTCAGACCACCAGGGATTTAAACGTTAACCTTTAGTAGCTCCTTTTATCTGCTGTTCTGCAAGATCCATGCACTACATTTAAACAGATTTTTTACCAGAATTCCAATGTCTAAAGGCCCCGTCACACACAGAGATAAATCTGTGGCAGATCTGTGGCAGATCTGTGGCAGATCTGTGGCAGATCTGTGGCAGATCTGTGGCAGATCTGTGGTAGATCTGTGGTTGCAGTGAAATCATGGACAGATTGTTCCATTTGTACACAGCCACAAACCTGGCACTGATTGTCCACAATTTCACTGCAACCACAGATCTGCCGCAGATTTATCTCTGTGTGTGTGACAGGGCCTTAAGTATGGGAAGTGGAGAAAAAAAATGCCCAAGCAGAGGAAATCCGACACAAACATTGATTGTTTAAATATATTTCATAGATCTTGCAGAGCAGCAGTTAAAACCAGCTTCTAAAGGAGCAAAACTGGGCAGTGAAAAAGCATTTTTGAGATAAAATAGCAAAATTAAGGTAATGATTAGTACATTACAAAAATTTGTAACTGTGAACATCCAAGAGGATAATAAAATAAAAAAGTTTAGTGGCTTTTTAATGTAAGAAATATGTGTGCCTAATTTTTTTTCTAATTTTTATTAATTTGTGTTTTACTTTCTACAATTTTAGGGCAAGTTATGCTATGGATATTGAATAGGCAACCATATTTCACTATATCTTTTGATTAATACATAATTCACTGTTTTAATAGAGGTAAGAGTCAAGCCACAAGGTCTTTTCATCATTATATTCTCTGCTGTACTACAGCGTTCACATGGCTCAGGTTAGCTCCAATGTATATATAATTCATTTTGATGGCAGCTTGCCCTACATAAATGTAAGGAATCACATAAAAATCTATATTGCATCATTGCAAACATTACACAAATAGCCTTGATGAGCTTCTTTAGGCTTTTTAGCCCATAGGCTTTTGATATTTGATCTCTAAATATACATTTATCGTACTTTTATACTTCTACTGTTTATGGGAAAGCAGAATCTTTATGTTGGTATATCGCAGTAAAGAGAAAATATGAACATCTTTACGGAGGCTCGAAGGAGCTCTAAAGACCTAAGAAATGGTTATACACAATTCAATGGACTCAACTATTCAATATCGGTGTGTACGAACCCAGCTGGACAAATGATTGCATGAATGCATTAATAGACATTTAGACTCCAATATATCATCCATAACTAGATTTTGTAGTAAGAGGGCATTTAAGTGTCGATTGCATCCACACTGTAGACCCTGCTGGCCCCCAAAGGAGTCGGGGTTCTGGGCTATTGGCCAGTTTGCCCTCCTCCATCCTAACGCCAGCCCTGTAGACCATCCATATACATGGACCGTCCACTCAATCATATACTCAGAAGCCTAATCTTAAAGTTGTTGATTGAGAACTGTACTAAGACGTCCAGATTGGTGACGCACATCCGGCCGCTTTAGCGATGCCGTTGCGTGTGACACCTATGAGCGATTTTTCATCGTTGCAAAAACGTGCAAAATCGCTCATCGGTGACATGGGGGTCCATTCTCAAATATCGTTACTGCAGCAGTAACGAAGTTTTTCCTCGTTCCTGCGGCAGCACACATCGCTCCGTGTGACACCGCAGGAATGAGGAAGCTCTCCTTACCTGCCTCCCGGCCACTATGCGGAAGGAAGGAGGTGGGCGGGATGTTACGTCCCGCTCATCTCCGCCCCTCCGCTTCTATTGGGCGGCGGTTCAGTGACGCAGCTGTGACGGCGCTGTGACGCTGAACGAACCGTCCCCTTAGAAAGGAGGCGGTTCGCCGGTCACAGCGACGTCGCCGGACAGGTAAGTAGTGTGACGGGTCTGGGCGATGTTGTGCGGCACGGGCAGCGATTTGCCCATGTCGCACAACAGATGAGGGCGGGTACCCACGCTAGCGATATCGGTACCGATATCACAGCGTGTAAAGCGGCCTTTTCTCTTGGAGACACCAAGAACCACACGAAGGAGTCTCAAGAGGTACAAAAATGGTGTTTTTTTTATGAATAATGACTAGCTGATACCTTTTTCTGTCTAGCTTGGATAAAGTACGCTGACAGGCGTCTGAAACGCGTCACTAAAAACCTCTTCGTGGTCATAATCCTAGAATCATCATGTTTTAAAGAAATGTTCTAATAAAGTCAAGTCTTAACCAGAAGTTGGAAGCTACTACTTTTTCTCACATGGATACTGATTAGTGATGAGCGAGCAGTAAAATTCCCCATAGCCTTCCATTATACTACCGTACTTCCCCGAAAATAAGACCTGCCCCGAAAATAAGCCCTAGCAGGAAAGCAAAGAATCCATATATTATAATGTACCTTCACAGTCCTCCATGTTTTAGAATGCACCCCCATAGTCCATGAGGTGTCCTTCATATTGTATTATGCAGCCCCAAAGACCTCCATCTATAATGGACTGCTCTAGTCCATGTATAAATGCACCCCTATAATCATGTATAAGGTGTCCTTCATATTGTATTATGCAGCCCCATGTTCCTCCATGTATAATGCACCCCTATAGTCCATGTATAAGGTGTCCTTCATGTTGTATTATGCAGCCCCATAGACCTCCATGTATAATGCAGCCCCAGAGACCTCCATGTATAATGCAGCCCCAGAGACCTCCATGTATAATGCAGCCCCATAAACCTCTGGCCACCGTGTACTCCCCCGCTGCTCCTGTCAGAGTGTCCCCTGTCCTGCGTTCTGCACTCTGCAGTCTCAGCACAGCAGTTGCACAGTGGTGACGATGAGTGCAGGCACAGGGAGAAAATGATGAAGCATGGAGCGGAGCTCTCCGCTCGATGCTTCATCATTGCTGTGTGCAATGACAGGCGAGGGGGGCCTGTTGCCGCCGCCACTGACACCAGGGTCCCCCTGACCGACGATCCACATAGCGGCCGCGTGGTCTAGTACAGAATAGTGCAGCTCCTCTCTCACACAGAGGAGTCGGCTGCTGATCTGCAGGGTGGACACCAGGCCCCTAACCCTGCGGGCCTGGTTGCGATGGCGACCTCTGCGACCGTGGTCGTTACTCCCCTGCTCAGTTGGAATTTCTAATAAAAAAAAAGTTTTAATTATGTTTACACAAGTACATGTAAGAAGGTTCATAGGATCAAATAAGACCAAACACGTGGTACATGGTATTCTGTCCAAACCTGGGCTCCGCTTGTCAGCTTCTTCTTGCTCGAAATGGCGAGATGTCTCTCTTTTTGTACAGTATGACAAGTTACATTATTATCATTCAGTATTAGAGGATACATTTCTTGTACAGCATTACATAATTTATTACAGTGCAGTATAACAATAGCATTGCACATTACGTTACAATATAACATTTCAATATTACACATTACAATAATATAGTGCAGTAGACTAGTATGACACTTTATTACATTACAGTATTCCATTTTATTTTAGTTCATCTGAACATACTGTGTTATATTATAAAGCTGTTTTACGTCACATTTTTATACAACTCTACAATGTTTCATGATTATGCAGCACGCGTCATTTCAGTATTACATGTTACATTATTATAGTATATTATTACATATTACATTGTTACAGTACAATACTACATACTATGTTATTTCAGTAACGTATTATATATTATATTTCGGTACAGTATTACATATTAATAGTGATGAGTGAGCACTAAACTGCTCGGATAGGCTTGACTTGAGTAACGAGTATTATGGAATTCAATGGGGAAACTCAAGCATTTTTCTGGGAGACCCCCCTAAGAGGGCTCGGGAGGCCAAAAAAATTGCTGAAATGGATGGAAACAGCGCTCAAATGGAATGGTAACAGCATCGGGAGGACGTCGGGATGCATCTCTGATTCCCAGCTCGCTGCTGGGAAGTAAATAAAAATATATTTTTTTTAAAAAAAGGCATTATTGATGAATAGCCAAGGTAAAGCAGGCAGCTGGGGCCTGGTATTATCAAGCTTGGAAGTTCTATGGTTATTTACCCCCCCCCAGCCTAAAAATACAAGCCCACAGCCGCCCCAGAATTGGCGTATCCATTACATGCACCAATTCTGGCACTTTGCCCCAGTTCTTTCTGATTCAGTTGGCTAGGAGCCAAGAATACGTAACCTGTCTCCTATTGGGTAAACTGTAAAAGAGCTTATTCTGCGATATATATATATATATATATATATATATACATACACACATGTATATATACTGTATGTATATGTGTTTCATCATTTTATATTAAGCTATGTCAGCATGATTCACTTATCACATGAAATCCCAGAATGTCTGGTGAGTCTTATGATGTCTCCTGAATATAGGTGTGGTATATATTTCAAGCACCATCTTAAGTCTTGTTTTTGGATATCTTCACATAATTCTTAATACTCATAACTAGAGATGAGCGAACCGGTCGCGGTTCGGCTCGAGGTCGGTTCGCCGAACAGGGGTCCCGTTCGAGTTCTGCTCGTCGAACGTTCGACGAACCAAACTCGAACCTATAGGCTATAATGGGAGGCAATCACAAACACATAAAAATGCATGATAAATGTACACAAACAGTTAATA
Organism: Anomaloglossus baeobatrachus; assembly: GCF_048569485.1. Classification (NCBI taxonomy): domain Eukaryota; kingdom Metazoa; phylum Chordata; class Amphibia; order Anura; family Aromobatidae; genus Anomaloglossus; species Anomaloglossus baeobatrachus. The sequence continues at coordinate 750,677,140 of NC_134354.1, read as the reverse complement.
AACATTGCCATAACACTTACCGGTCCCCGCGATCCCTCCTGCACTCTGTCTCCTGCCGCTATTCCATCCGATGATCGCTGAATCCTCCCGGTGACCGGCACTGCAAGCAGTGATGCAGGACCTATCGTGACGTCAAAATAGCCATGTGACCAGTCACGCGGCTATTATCTCATTGGCTACAGACTGGTCACATGACTATGACGCGTCATGTAGGACCTGCGAGTGCATCTCTCCGGTACACGGTGCACATTTGTGTATCGCCATGTACCGGCGACATGCTCTAGCACACGGTCGACTCCCCGTTCCGTTAGGGACCGGCTGACACAGACGGTCATTAACGGAGATCACCGTTGCCATAGCAACGCAGTTAGCGGTGACGTCACCGCTAACCGCGGCTCCGAGAGCACCGTTGCTATGGTAACGCATCTGTCAGCGTTACCGCTGACAGCCAGCAGCGCTGATCACTCACGGAGTGAAGGCTGCACGCTGCTTCTCGTGCAGCTTTCACGGAGTGAAGGCTGCACGGGAAGCAGCGTCTTCCCCCATGCAGCAGTGATGTAGCAGAGCTGCATTTGTTGAACGAGAAAGACAGAAGAGCAGGATCGTGGAGGGCTGACAGGGGGTAATAAAGATGGAGTCTCTAATGTGTCTGTGTATTTATTTCTATTAAAGTATTTTTTCTCTGTGTGGTGTCTTTTTTTTAACCCTTTATTGGAGATTCTTAATGGCCGGGTCAAACGTGCCTGACATTAAGAATCTCTGGCTTAATACTGGCTAGTAAAACAAAGCCAGTATTAACTCATGATTACCCAACAAGCCACCCGGCTCTAGGGCTGTTGGAAGAGTTGGATATGAGAGCGCCATTTTCTGGGACGGCTGCGGACTGAAATTCGCAGCAGAGGCGCCCAGAAACCTTGGGCTAACCTGTGCTGCGGATTCCAATCCCCAGCTGCCTAGTTGTACCCGGCTGGACACAAAAATGGGGCGAAGCCCACGTCATTTGTTTTTTAATTATTTCATGAAATAAGTGAAATAATTAAAAAAAAAGGGCTTCCCTATATTTTTGGTTCCCAGCCGGGTACAAATAGGCAACTGGGGGTTGGAGGCAGCCCGTGGCTGCCTGCTGTACCTGGCTAGCATACAAAAATATGGCGAAGCCCACGTCATTTTTTTGCTGGGCAAAAAACTTCTGCATACAGTCCTGGATGGAGTATGCTGAGCCTTGTAGTTCTGCAGCTGCTGTCTACTCTTCTCCAGACAGACAGCAGCTGCAGAACTACAAGGCTCAGCATACTCCATCCAGGACTGTATGCAGATGTTTTTTGCTGAAAAAATTATGTGGGCTTCGCCATATTTTTGTATGCTAGCCAGGTACAGCAGGCAGGTACGGCTGCCCCCAACCCCCAGTTGCCTATTTGTACCCGGCTGGGAACCAAAAATAAAGGGAAGCCTTTTTTTTATTATTTCATGAATTTCATGAAATAATTGGAAAACAAATGACGTAGGCTTCGCTCCATTTTTGTGTCCAGCCAGGTACATCTAGGCAGCTGGGGATTGAAATACGCAGCACAGGTTGGCCTGAGCTTTCTGGGCCCCACTGCTGCGAATTGCAGTCTGCAGCCGCCTCAGAAAATGGCACTTTCATAGAAGCGCCATCTTCTGGCGCTGTATCCAACTCTTCCAGCACCTGCCTGCTATACCTGGCTAGCATACAAAAATATGGCGAAGCTCACGTCCTTTTTTTGTAGTTTTTTGGCCAAAAAATTAAAAAATGCTTCCCTGGATTTTCCATTGCCAGTGAAGGTAACACCAAGCAGTGGGGGTTAGCAGCCAGTAGCTGCTTGGATTACCCTTAGCTAGCAATACAAAAAATGCAGCGGGAGCCCATATATTTTTTTTTAATTATTTATTTAAATAACTAAAAACAAAATGGGCTTCCCTGTATTTTGATTGCTGGACATCACAGTGCTGTAAAAATAAATCTTTAAAAAAAATGACATAGCGCTCCGCGGTATTTTTGATTCTCAGCGCAGATAAAAGCAGACAGCTATGGGTTGCCACCCCCATCTGCCTGTCGTTACCTTGGTTGGCAATCAAAATACAGGGAAGCCCATTAATTTTTTTCTATTTAAAAAATAGTTAAAAAAAAAATGACGTTGGGTCCCCCCATTTTTGATAGCCAGCTAGGGTAAAGCAGACGTCTGTAGCCTGAAAACCACAGCTGGCAGCTTTACCGTGGTTGGGGATCCAATGTGGAGGTCCCCCCAGGCTCTTTTTTTATAATTAATTTATAAATATTAATAATTACACAAAAAAAGTAGGGTCCCCTCCAAATTGGATCACCAGCCAAGGTAAAGCGGACAGCTGTGGTCTGGTATTCTCAGGGTGGGAAGGTCCATAGTTATTGGGCCTTCACAGCCTAAAAATAGCAGGCCGCAGGCACCCCAGACGTGGCGCATCCACTAGATGCGCCAATCCTGGCGCTTCACCCCAGCTCATCCCGTGCCCTGGTGCAGTGGCAAACGGGGTAATAAATCCGGTTGATACTAGCTGTAAAGTCACCTGAGATCAAGCCCAGCAGTTTGTGATGTCATGGCGTCTATTAGATACCCAACATCATAAACTGTCAGTACTAACAAAAACAAAAAATCGACAAAAGAAATTTATTTGAAAAAACAGTCCCCAAAACATTTCCTCTTTCACCAATTTATTGTAAGAAAAAAAATAAAGGGGTCCCACGACGACTCTGGACCGTCTAGAATATGGGGGGAGACACACAGGGAACATATCCCCCATTTTCTAGGAGTGCGGACCCTTCATGTGAGGAGTGTGGGTGCAATGAATCTGCACTCACTCTCACCGGGTCCACAGCAGCAGAGTCCATGTCGTAATGGTTGCTACCAAAGCTGCAATGCCCTGCTCATGAGGTAAGGGCATGCCTAATCAGGAGAACTACTGTAGAGGAAGCTCTGCTCACTAGTATATAGGTGCTCAGAGGTAATAATAGATAAAATTAGTGAGTAACCTCGGCACTCTAAATCTCCCAGACTAAGTCAGTAAGTCACAACGGATAGTAATGCAAAATCACTCTTTATTGGTCCGTATTAAGAAAAAAAAAATTTTCATAAGCATATATGTTTTTGTCCAAAACAAGTTACAAATGACGTTTCGGCCTGAGCCTTCGTCAGATTGGACTTATCTGCATGTAATCCTGAAAAATGACAATAATCAGTATCACATAAGAGTGAGAGAACAATAACATAAACTCGAACAATGTAGAGGTACAATTGGGATGCAGCAAAAAAATTGCAACACAGCAAGAAATGAAACACATGATACAAATGTCATAATACAGTACAAGGACAATATAGTAATGACAAATATGGGGTCAGAGTAGACTTAGACAGCTCTGGTACGAAAGAGATGTCAATCATAAAGTAACATGTGCAGTAGGTGTAGAGCTACACTATGCATGGCAGAGCTAATGGGTAGACCGACCATAGAAAAAGAATGGAGAAAAAGTGGAGAAAAAGTGGAGAAAAAGTGGAGAAAAAGTGGAGAAAAAATGGAGAAAAAATGGAGGAAAAGTGGAGAAAAAGTGGAGAAAAAATGGAGAAAAAGTGCAGAAAAAGTGGAGAAAAAGTGGAGAAAAAATGTAGAAAAAGTGGAGAAAAAGTGGAGAAAAAGTGGAGAAAAAGTGGAGAAAAAGTGGAGACAAAATGGAGAAAAAATGGAGAAAAAGTGGAGAAAAAGTGGAGAAAAAGTGGAGAAAAAATGGAGAAAAAGTAGAGAAAAAGTGGAGAAAAAGTGGAGAAAAAGTGGAGAAAAAATGGAGAAAAAGTGGAGAAAAAGTGGAGAAGTGGAGAAGAAGTGGAGAAGAAGTGGAGAAGTGTTTGTTCATGCCAGATGGGAGATAAATAATTTTTTACCGGCGCTGTCATTTACTGTAACGTGATCATCGGTGTACGGTGTATACCTGTGATCACGTGAGCGGGGACCGGAAAAACCGTCCTGAATCATGATCTCCAGGGTCTCAGCTAGCCCTGAAACCCCGGAGATTTTCTGACGCTGGGGGGCGTTATTCACTTATTTCTGCCTGCTGTTTATAAACGGCAGATCAGAATAAGGCTACATTAACACGACCGATCCATTTTTGTGGTCTGCAAAAAACAGTCCGTTTTTTTTCACGGGTGCATCCGTGTGGCATCTGTTTCCATTCCGTAGACGGTCCGTATGTCATCTGTTTGTCATCCGTGTGCCTTCCGGTTTTTTTGTGTACTGCAAAAAAAATGAATGAGGGTAAATGCATAAATTTACCCAGGATTCATAGCTTCATCCTACATGAGGCGGTCACATGTTCACTCCAGTGCCATTTTCTACTGCTTTTCACAGCGTAGAGCGCTCTGGTGCTTTTCTTGTGCTTGTGCACTTCATATCAGTCTTTTCTGTCATTATAATGGCAGAAAGACACATAATGTCCCACTCTCCTGCATTTTGTAATTTTGCACCCTTTGGTGCCTTTCATGTGGCACTAAGGGGTGCTTAGCTTTGTATTTAGCCAAAAAAATGAAAAAAAAAAATGTCGTAGGGTTTCCCCTAGTTTTGTAGCCAGCTAGGGTAAAGCAGACGGCTGCAGCCTGCAGACCACAGCTGGCAACCTCACCTTGGCTGGTAATCCAAAACTGAGGGCACCCCACGCTGTTAATTTAAATTAAATAAATAATTTTTTTAAAAAAACACGTAGGGGTCCCCCCAAAATTGGATCACCAGCCAAGGTAAAGCAGACAGCTGGGGTCTGTTATTCTCAGACTAGGGAGGTCCATGGTTATTGGACTCTCCCCAGTCTAAAAATAGCAGGCCGCAGCCGCCCCAGAAGTGGCGCATCCATTAGATGTGCCAATCCTGGTGCTTCGCCCCAGCTCATCCCGTGCCCTGGTGCGGTGGCAAACGGGGTAATATATGGGGTTAATACCAGATGTGTAATGTCACCTGGCATCAAGCCCTGGGGTTGGTGAGGTCAGGCGTCTATCAGATACCCGACATCACCAACCCAGTCAGTAATAAAAAAAAATAGACGACAAACACATTTTTATTTGAAAAAACACTCCCCAAAACATTCCCTCTTTAACCAATTTATTAGAAAGAAAAACAAATCCAGGTCTGGTGTAATCCAAGGGGTTGCCATGACGATCCACACTGTCCCAGTCAATGAAGAGCAGGATGTTCCCCATTGGCTGGGAGAGCAGTGCAGTGACCTGAGCTAACATCAATGGGTCAGCCCAGGTCACTGCAGGGGAGGACAAGTGCTGCTGTCAGCGAGGTACATTACCTGCGCTGATCTCCTGCACTGCTGACAGCACCTGTCACTGAGTTCAATGACCGGCGCCTTCACACCAAGTATCGCGAGAGGCCCGTGACGTCACCGCTAGTCAGTCTCGGGTCGGAAGCGAGAGAAGGTGATGTGACAAGCGGCGGCCATGGAGGACAGTGACAGCGCTGAGGTCGGGATGGCGGGACTTCATCACCGCAGGTAAGCCGAGCGGGACCGTGTGTGTGTGTGTGTGTGTGTGTGTGTGTACGTGTGTGTACGTGTGTGTACGTGTGTGTACGTGTGTGTACATGCCACGGGCAGGAGGGGGCGGAGTGAGCTGAGCGGGGAAGTGTGGGCTTCCTGTATGTAACTAGGATAAACATCGGGTTACTAACCAAAGCGCTTTGGTTGGATACCCGATGTTTATCTTGGTTACCAGCTTCTGGCAAGCTGCCAGCGATGGCTCCTGCACACTGTAGCTGTAAAAAGCCCTGCTTTTTGCTGCTAGAACCGTTCTCGAACGTATCTAGAACTATCGAGCTTTTGCAAAAAGTTCGAGTTCTAGTTCGATCTAGAACAGCCCCCAAAATCACTCGAGCCCCGAACTGGAGAACTTCGAACCGCGAACCGCGCTCAACTCTACTCATAACAGTTCATAAGTGAACTTCCGTAATGAAGCAGTCATATGTTCAACATAGATCAGTGTATATCTCTTACTGGTCTGTGTATGAATGAATAGCATGCTACTGACAAAATGACTCATGATTTGGATGCAGACAGTGTTAAGGTGCAGATGTACAACTTGGATTGCATCACTGCAAATTATGTCCTCCCTTAACAGGTGTAACTAAAGGCTGGTCTTCTCTAGAGCCTCTGGTGGTGAGGTTAGGTTTAAGCTGCAGGTAGCCACAAGGTACCATGCCAAAGCAGTCCCTGGATCCTTGGAAGCTGGCACTAATGGAAACAGGTGTGGCAGAGTGGGTGCCACTGCTGGGACAGGATCAAGATAACTGGTAGGGGGAAGCTGGTACTGGTACAGATGGGACTGGATCAGGTTCGGTCTCAGGTTCTAGTTCACACATTAACACAGATTCAGGAAAACAGGCAGTTATTGGGATGCTGGCATGGATTGCAGATTCTGTGACACAGGAACAGATATAGGAACTCAGGCTGATTCCATGATACAGGTGTAGTGGGTGAGCATATCCCCTACAAAAGGGAACATAGTTTACCGGAGATGCCATTAATAAAAATGTTTTACATTTCTTATGTGTATTGTGTTAGGGCACCCCTAGTGGCCGGGTGGGACGGCTGTCACCACAGTGGAAGGAGGAGCCGGCAGAAACCAAGGGGAATGAGTGTGTGTGCGTGTGTGAGAGGCAGTTGGATCCGGGACGTGAGAGAGTGAAGATCAAGGGGCAGAGTGTGGGGGCTGAATTAAGAGGGGACGCCGGAGAGAACGGGAGTGTACGGAACCTCGGAGAGTGAAGCAGCCGGTGTGGGTCCGGTGTGTGTGTAACCGCCAGTGGGAGCCCGGCGAAGTGGAATAACTAGGGCACATCCCCACGTGAGGGTACGTCAGGGCAGGTTGTCCCCCAGCCCCAGAAAGTGTTTGTTTCTGCAACAGCCGGATTGTGACTTCGTGTGTAAATAAAGATGTCTTTTGTTTTCACCACATCCTGCCTGAAGACTGTTTGTACAACGACCGACGAAGACATCACCACACTCTGCCCCACCAAGTTAGTTCCCGACCTTGAAGTAGTGATGGAGTCAGGGGAGAGCCTTGAATCTACCAAGGCCACGACTACAAGGCCGGAGGCCCCCCTGTCGCCTCATTACACAGGAACAGATAGATGAACTAATGCTCTTACCAGGACACAGTAACAGATATAGGAACTCAGGCATATACCAGGATACAGGAACTAAGGCTCTTACTGGGACTGACTGAAACTCAGTTACAGAATCAGGAACTCAGGCTAGTACCGGGACTCAGGAATGGATTCAGGAACTCAGGCTAGTACCGGGACTCAGGAAAGGATTTAGGAACACACACAGTTACCTAGCGCCTGGAAAAGATTCAGGTACTCGAACAGGGTCGGTTTTGACTTCAGGTTCACAACTGGTTCTGGTATATGGGCAAGTACCGAATCTGGAACATGAATCAGGGACAATGAGCCTGTTGCCACAGGACACACTGGCTACAGGAAACAACATTGCACAGGTACCTCCCAATAGTTAAAGGTGCTTTAAATACCTGTAGTTCCCAGCAAAAGTCTGAGAACACATCAGACATCATCTGGTACTCCCCAGCAATAGACTGGGAACACATTAGGTGTGTACCCTGCCCCTTTAACACTAGAAGTCCCAGAGAGGGGTCACTTAACATTTCTACCATTGGAACCCTATGGAGCTCGAAATTCCTGGGACTTCTAGTGTTAAGAACGGGGAACTGTGTATGCGTCCTAAGCATGCAGCCACGAAACTCACACGTCGTCAGCTGGCCCTGGAAGCCGCGGCAGGCATAGAAGGTAAGCTGAGAGACAGCTGGGCGGAGAGGAGCAGCGAGTACATCAGTGCCCTTGCTGTTTAGTGCAGGGAGCGCCGGCGTTGCAATCTTTTTACCTACATATTACATTATTACAATTCAATATTACATACATATTACATTACATTACAGTACTCCTTGCTATGTGATTACAGTATAAATTTTACAAATTACATTATTATAGTACAGTATCACATACTATATTACAGTATAGTGTTACATATTAAAATGCACTTCAGTATTATGTACTGTTACTACAGTACAGTATTACATACTACATTATTATAGAAATGCTGGAGCCATGTCTTTTTCTCATGTTCTGACCTCTCATTAATATACATTTTTACTTTTTATTTTCAACATTTTTACATGACTTTTCTGTAAATTTGGAGCTTGTAGCAAAGTTAAAGTTTGGTTTTTGCAGCCGGCTTTATGAATAAATGATAGAACTTTTAGTACTACATCTTTAACAAAAGTATTTTTTCAGTTCACGCTCTAAAAATTTCTTCCACCTTACTAAACTGGAAGAACAGACATGACAGATCAATGATGGAGGAAATGTGCTAGAGAACAGCGCGCCGGACCCAGCGATATATTCAATTATATTTAGCTTTCCACCTACAATTATTTTCACAGAGGCCTGTCATTATTAATTAGACAGTGACTGGTTACATTTTCGTCTCAAGCATCTCACAGCAATCAACGAGGAAGACAGAATTTAGTTAACATAACTAGATCCCGAGAGCCTCCGGCTCAGCCACAGCTCATTTATACCGCCACAGGAAGTTTCCATTGTAGAAACAGCATTGAAAGGAAAAAAAAAAATATATAAAATATTCTTTCCAATATGTAAAAAAAATGAAATCTCATATTGCCGGTCTAATATATATATTTCTTTTGTTCTTTTACACTACGTATTCCATTTAATAACATATAGTCAGAGTGGTTCGAAATTCGTTTTTGTGATGCAGGGAGTCTAATGTCCTGCATACCGTGTTCCCCCCGAAAAAATAAGACCTACCTTGAAAATAAGCCCTAGTAGTAATTTTCGGCCTGTTTGCAATATGCCTAAAATACAAGCCCTACTCCAAAAATAAGCCCTAGTTGCGGTTTAGTAATGAAGTGTCCAGGCAGCTAAACAAGTTAAAGAATACAGCAGGACACTTTAGTAAAGAAAGATGACAGCCGCAAAAGAGGGAAGGCAGCCTCAAAAGAGAGAAGACAGCCCCAAAAGGGAGAAGACAGCCCCAAAAGAGGGAAGACAGCCCCAAAAGAGAGAAGACAGCCCCAAAAGAGAGAAGACAGCCCCAAAAGGGAGATGACTACCCCAAAAGAGAGAAGACAGCCCCAAAAGAGAGATGATAACCCCAAAAGGGAGATGACAACCCCAAAACAGAAAAGACAGATCTAAAAGAGAGAAGACAGCCCCAAAAGAAAGATGACAACCACAAAAGGGAGATGACAACCCCAAAACAGAAAAGACAGACCTAAAAGAGAGAAGACAGCCCTAAAAGAGAGAAGACAGTCCCAAAAGAGAGAAGGCAGCCCAAAAGAGAGATGACAGCCCTAAATTACAGAAAAGAGCCCAATAAGAGAGCTGGCAGCCCCAAAAGACAGAAGACAGCCCCAAAAGAGAGATGACAGCCCCAAAACAAAGAAGACAGTCCCAAAACAGAGAAGACAGCCCCAAAACAGAGAAGTCAGCCCCAAAAGGGAGATGACAACCCCAAAAGAGAGAAGACAGATCAAAAAAAAAAAAAAGACAGTCCCAAAAGAGAAGACAGCCCCAAAAAAGAGAAGACAGCCCCAAAAGAGAGATGACAGCCCCAAACAACAGAAAAGAGCCCAAGAAGAGAGATGACAGCCCCCAAAGAGAGATGACAGCCCGCAAAGAGAGATGACAGCCCCAAAAGAGAGAAGACAGCTCCAAAAGTGAGAAGACAGACCCAAAAGAGAGAAGACAGCCTCAAAAGACAGATGACTACCCCAAAAGAGAGAAGACAGTCCAAAAAGTGAGAAGACAGACCCAAAAGAGAGAAGACAGCCCCAAAAGAGAGATGACTACCCCAAAAAAGAGAAGAGAGCCCCAAAAGAGAGAAGACAGCCCCAAAACAGAGAAGACAGTCCCAAACCAGAGAAGTCAGCCCCAAAAGGGAGATGACAATTCCAAAAGAGAGAAGACAGATCCAAAAAAAAAAGACAGTCCCAACACAGAGAAGACAGCCCCAAAAAAGAGAAGACAGCCCCAAAAGGGTGATGAAAATCCCAAAAGAGAGAAGACAGATCCAAAAGAGAAGACGATCCCAAAACAGAGAAGACAGCCCCAAAACAGAGAAGACAGTCCCAAAAGAGAGAAGACAGCTCCAAAAGAGAGACGACAGCCCCAAAAGAGAGATAACAGCCTCAAAAGATAGATGACAGCCCCAAACAACAGAAAAGAGCCCAAAAAGAGAGATGACAACCCCAAAAAAAGAAGACAGCCCCAAAAGAGAGAAGACAGCCCCAAAAGAGAGATGACAGCCCCAAAACAGAAAAGACAGCCCGAAATGAGAGAAGACAGCCCCTAAAAAGAGAAGACTGCCCCAAAAGAGAGAAGACAGCCCCAAAAGGGAGATGACAACCCCAAAAGGGAGACAACAACCCCAAAAGAGAGACGACAACCCCAAAAGGGAGACGACAACCCCAAAACAGAGAAGACAGTACCAAAAGAGAGAAGGCAGCCCCAAAAGAGAGATGACAGCCCCAAACTACAGAAAAGAGCCCAAGTAGAGAGCTGGCAACCCCAAAAGAGAGAAGACAGCCCCAAAAGAGAGATGACAGCCCCTAAACAGAGAAGACAGCCCCAAAAGAGAGATGACAGCCCCAAAAAAGAGATGACAGCCCCAAAAGGGAGATGACAGCCCCAAAAGGGAGATGACAACCCCAAAAGGGAGACAACAACCCCAAAAGGGAGACGACAACCCCAAAAGGGAGACGACAACCCCAAAACAGAGAAGACAGTACCAAAAGGGAGAAGACAGCCCCAAAAGAGGGAAGACAGCCCCAAAAGAGAGAAGACAGCCCCAAAAGAGAGAAGACAGCCCCAAAAGTGAGATGACTACCCCAAAAGAGAGAAGACAGCCCCAAAAGAGAGATGATAACCCCAAAAGGGAGATGACAACCCCAAAACAGAAAAGACAGATCTAAAAGAGAGAAGACAGCCCTAAAAGAGAGAAGACAGTCCCAAAAGAGAGAAGGCAGCCCCAAAAGAGAGATGACAGCCCCAAATTACAGAAAAGAGCCCAAGAAGAGAGCTGGCAGCCCCAAAAGAGAGAAGACAGCCCCAAAAGAGAGATGACAGCCCCAAAACAGAAAAGACAATCCCAAAACAGAGAAGACAGCCCCAAAACAGAGAAGACAGCCCCAAAAGAGAAGACAGCCCCAAAAAAGAGAAGACAGCCCCAAAAGAGAGATAACAGCCCCAAACAACAGAAAAGAGCCCAAGAAGAGAGATGACAGCCCCCAAAGAGAGATGACAGCCCGCAAAGAGAGATGACAGCCCCAAAAGAGAGAAGACAGCTCCAAAAGTGAGAAAACAGACCCAAAAGAGAGAAGACAGCCCCAAAAGAGAGATGACTACCCCAAAAGAGAGAAGACAGTCCAAAAAGTGAGAAGACAGACCCAAAAGAGAGAACAGCCCCAAAAGAGAGATAACTACCCCAAAAAAGAGAAGAGAGCCCCAAAAGAGAGAAGACAGCCCCAAAACAGAGAAGACAGTCCCAAAACAGAAAATACAGCCCCAAAACAGAGAAGAAAGCCCCAAAACAGAGAAGTCAGCCCCAAAAGGGAGATGACAATTCCAAAAGAGAGAAGACAGATCCAAAAAGAAAAAAGACAGTCCCAAAACAGAGAAGACAGCCCCAAAAAAGAGAAGACAGCCCTAAAAGAGTGATGAAAACCCCAAAAGAAAGAAGACAGATCCAAAAGAGAAGACGATCCCAAAACAGAGAAGACAGCCCCAAAACAGAGAAGACAGTCCCAAAAGAGAGAAGACAGCCCCAAACCAGAAAAGACAGCCCCAAAACAGAGAAGACAGCCCCAAAACAGAGAAGACAGCACCAAAAGAGAGATGACTACCCCAAAAGAGAGAAGACAGATCCAAAACAGAGAAGACAGTCCAAAAACAGAAAAGACAGTCCCAAAAGAGAAAAGACAGCCCCAAAAGAGAGAAGACAGCCCCAAAAGAGAGATAACAGCCTCAAAAGGGAGATGACAGCCCCAAACAACAGAAAAGAGCCAAAGAAGAGAGAAGACAGCCCCAAATGAGAGAAGACAGCCTTTAAAGGGAGATGATAACCCCAAAAGAGTGAAAATAGATCCAAAAGAGAGAAGACAGTCCCAAAACAGAGAAGACAGTCCCAAAACAGAGAAGACAGCCCCAAAACAGAGAAGACAGTCCCAAAAGAGAGAAGACAGCCCCAAAAGAGAAAAGACAGCCCCAAAAGAGAGAAGACAGCCCCAAAAGAGAGATAACAGCCTCAAAAGAGAGATGACAGCCCCAAATAACAGAAAAGAGCCCAAGAAGATAGATGACAGCCCCCAAAAAAGTGCAGACAGCCCCAAAAGAGAGAAGACAGCCCCAAAAGAGAAAAGACAGCCCCAAAAGGGAGATGACTACCCCAAAAGGGAGATGACAACCCCAAAACAGAAAAGACAGATCATAAAAAGAGAGAAGACAGACCCAAAAGGGAGATGACAGCCCCAAACAACAGAAAAGAGCCCAAGAAGATAGATAACAGCCCCCAAAAAAGAGAAGACAGCCCGCAAAGAGAGATGACAGCCCCAAAAGAGAGAAGACAGCTCCAAAAGTGAGAAGACAGACCCAAAAGAGAGAAGACAGCCCCAAAAGAGAGATGACTACCCCCATAAGAGAGAAGACAGTCCAAAAAGTGAGAAGACAGACCCAAAAGAGAGATGACTACCCAAAAAAGAGAGCAGACAGATCCAAAAGAGAGAAGACAGCACCAAAAGAGAGAAGAGAGCCCCAAAAAAGAGAAGACAGCCCCAAAAGAGACAAGACAGCCCCAAAAGAGTGACGACAGCCCCAAAATAGAGATGACAGCCCCAGAAAAGAGAGAAGACAGATCCAAAAGAGAGAAGACAGCCCCAAACCAGAAAAGACAGCCCCAAAACAGAGAAGACAGCCCCAAAACAGAGAAGACAGCACCAAAAGAGAGAAGACAGCACCAAAAGAGAGATGACTACCCCAAAAGCGAGAAGACAGATCCAAAACAGAGAAGACAGTCCAAAAACAGAAAAGACAGTCCCAAAAGAGAAAAGACAGCCCCAAAAGAGAGAAGACAGCCCCAAAAGAGAGATAACAGCCTCAAAAGGGAGATGACAGCCCCAAACAACAGAAAAGAGCCAAAGAAGAGAGAAGACAGCCCCAAAAGAGAGAAGACAGCCCCAAAAGGGAGATGATAACCCCAAAAGAGAGAAAATAGATCCAAAAGAGAGAAGACAGTCCCAAAACAGAGAAGACAGTCCCAAAACAGAGAAGACAGTCCCAAAACAGAGAAGACAGTCCCAAAAGAGAGAAGACAGCCCCAAAAGAGAAAAGACAGCCCCAAAAGAGAGATAACAGCCTCAAAAGATAGATGACAGCCCCAAACAACAGAAAAGAGCCCAAGAAGATAGATGACAGCCCCCCCAAAAAAGAGCAGACAGCCCCAAAAGAGAGAAGACAGCCCCAAAAGAGAGATAACTACCCCAAAAAAGAGAAGAGAGCCCCAAAAGAGAGAAAACAGCCCCAAAACAGAGAAGACAGTCCCAAAACAGAAAATACAGCCCCAAAACAGAGAAGAAAGCCCCAAAACAGAGAAGTCAGCCCCAAAAGGGAGATGACAATTCCAAAAGAGAGAAGACAGATCCAAAAAGAAAGAAGACAGTCCCAACACAGAGAAGACAGCCCCAAAAAAGAGAAGACAGCCCTAAAAGGGTGATGAAAACCCCAAAAGAGAGAAGACAGATCCAAAAGAGAAGACGATCTCAAAACAGAGAAGACAGCCCCAAAACAGAGAAGACAGTCCCAAAAGAGAGAAGACAGCCCCAAACCAGAAAAGACAGCCTCAAAACAGAGAAGACAGCACCAAAAGAGAGATGACTACCCCAAAAGAGAGAAGACAGATCCAAAAACAGAGAAGACAGTCCAAAAACAGAAAAGACAGTCCCAAAAGAGAAAAGACAGCCCCAAAAGAGAGAAGACAGCCCCAAAAGAGAGATAACAGCCTCAAAAGGGAGATGACAGCCCCAAACAACAGAAAAGAGCCAAAGAAGAGAGAAGACAGCCCCAAATGAGAGAAGACAGCCTTAAAAGGGAGATGATAACCCCAAAAGAGTGAAAATAGATCCAAAAGAGAGAAGACAGCCCCAAAAGAGAGAAGACAGTCCCAAAACAGAGAAGACAGTCCCAAAACAGAGAAGACAGCCCCAAAACAGAGAAGACAGTCCCAAAAGAGAGAAAACAGCCCCAAAAGAGAGAAGACAGCCCCAAAAGAGAGAAGACAGCCCCAAAAGAGAGATAACAGCCTCAAAAGATAGATGACAGCCCCAAATAACAGAAAAGAGCCCAAGAAGATAGATGACAGCCCCCAAAAAAGAGCAGACAGCCCCAAAAGAGAGAAGACAGCCCCAAAAGAGAAAAGACAGCCCCAAAAGGGAGATGACTACCCCAAAAGGGAGATGACTACCCCAAAAGGGAGATGACAACCCCAAAACAGAAAAGACAGATCCTAAAAAGAGAGAAGACAGACCCAAAAGGGAGATGACAGCCCCAAACAACAGAAAAGAGCCCAAGAAGATAGATAACAGCCCCCAAAAAAGCGAAGACAGCCCGCAAAGAGAGATGACAGCCCCAAAAGAGAGAAGACAGCTCCAAAAGAGAGATAATAGCCTCAAAAGGGAGATGACATACCCAAATGAAAGCAGACAGTCCCAAAAGAAAGCAGACAGCCGCAAAATAGAGATGACAGCTCCGAAAGAGTGATGACAGACCAAAAAGAGAGATGAGAGCTCCAAAAGAGAGAAGACAGACCCAAAAGAGAGATCACAGCCCCAAAAGAGAGAAAACAGCCCTAAAAGAGAGAAGACAGCCCCAAAAGAGAGAAGACAGACCCAAAAGAGAAATGTCGTGGGCGGCGGGGCGCTGCGCTCGCTAACGCTCGGGTCCGGCACTGCGGCTGCTGCTCGGTGGCTCAAGCGGTGGGCCGGATCCGGGGACTCGAGCGGCGCTCCTCGCCCGTGAGTGAAAAGGGGGTTGGTTGGTTTGGGGATTTAGTCCGTGACACCACCCACGGGTTGTGGTGAAGATGGGCACCACCGCTGCTGGTGACGGGGATCCCAGGAGCGATGTTAGGGAGCAGCTGGGATGTTGTTTTTCCCCCTCCGTGGGTAGGGGTTGGTGATCCCGGGGCCCGGTGGTGTGACGGGGAGGCAGGGTCGGTGAGGTGCAGGGTTGCTGGGACAGCGCGGCGCGGTGCCGGATGGCCCGGGTGTACTTGTCGCGGGCGGAGGAGGGGACGCCGCGCTCTCCCTACTGCTCGGGTCCGGCTGCCGCGGCTGCTGCGCCCTGCCGCTGCTCGGTGGCTCGAGCGATGGGCCGGATCCCGGGGACTCGAGCGGCGCTCCTCACCCGTGAGTGAAAGGGGATTGGGATTTGGGGATAGTTTATTGTCCGTGACGCCACCCACGGTTGTGGTGATGGAGTGGACACCACCGCTGCTCTGTTTGGGGGAGCCCGGGAATGATGGTACGGAGCAGCCAGTTGTTGATTTGCCCCTCCGTGGGTAGGGGTCTTGGTGCTCCCGGGGCCCGGTGGTGGGATTGGAATGGTGGACAGGCGGGGATGGGGCCTGTGAAGGTGCAGGGGCGCAGGGGCAGCGCTGTGCCGCACGGCACGGAGGTACTCACTCAGCCAGTAAACACGACACAATTTTCGGTAAACAAACGGCTGGTTGGACGGGTCCCTCGGACGGTTCACTGTGCTGATGTTCCCTGCAGTTAGCGGTGACGGTCTCTTCCCTGCACCTATGAAAGTCTCTTTGGTAGCGATGGGTCCCCACCGGTAACCCGCTCCCCAGCTTGGATATGAGCCGGAGGAGCTCCACTCTTGCCCGCAGGCGCTGGCCCTGGGAAACTGGTGCCTTGGCGGTGGCGGTGTCTCCCCTTAACGGTTGGACTGTTGCCTTCAACGGTACTTGGTTGTTGGGAGACAGTCGTCCCCTTCACTGACGGATTTGGCAAATTCGGCGACTCCTAGCCTTGCCGGGATCCGAAAGGCCCCTGCCCTGGTGCTGACTAATCTTCGTATACCGCTCCGGTACCGCCGGGTCACCACCCGTCCACGGTCCTTTCGGCAACCTCCAATCAGTCTCGCCTGCAGACGGTCACCACCATCTGCCAACCTTGCTGTCTCAGTCCGGGGCACACACCCGGACCAACTTCAGGCTTGCTTAACTGTTTCTTTTTACTTCTTTACTCCTCTTACAAGCTCCTCTCCTTTGCTCCACTACCACTTCACTTCCTTCTACCTCTTCCTCCTAAACTGCAGTGCCTGGTTCTCCCGCCTCCAGGGCTGTGAACTCCTCGGTGGGCAGAGCCCACCGCCTGGCCCACCCCCTGGTATGGACACCAGCCCCTGGAGGAAGCCAACAAGGATTTTAGTTTTTTACCTTGTGTGTACCTGCAGGGAATGTGGGTCCGTGTGATGTTGTGACCTGTGACCCCTGGCTTGCCCAGAGCGTCACATTCCCCCTTAGCAAAACGCAGACCGTCCTCGGGCTGCCCGTCCAACACCGGTTTTATTTTCCTTTTTGTTTTCTGTAAAGATAAGAAAAACGGTAACATATTTACAGTTTATGGCATCATCCCACATCGGGAGGTTCAGTGCTTAAACGTTGCAAACATTAAAACGGTTAACGGTTACGGTCTCCGCTCTCTCCCACCTAAGCAACCTGGCCCCGATACTGCCCCTAAAACCCAGGCAGCACCCCCTGACCCCAGTCCAGCACAAGCCACCCGAGCGGGATCTGTCCTTCCCCTCCAGAGGGTAGCCACCGGTTCCTGTGGTGGCTGGGCCCCAGCCTGCTCTGCTGTGGGCCCTCCCTCCAACCTGCCTCTCCGGAGGCGGTAAATGCGGAAACGGTAACGGTAACACAACTTATTTACAAGCCACTAGCGTCTGTGGTTGCCCTGCAAGTTCACGGGCTTGTCCATGAGCAGTTCCTCATGCAACTTTTTTAACAGCCCCCACGGGGACAACGGTGCCGGCAACGGCCGGTTTCAAATCACGGTAAATCAGGTGACTGTTCGGTTATCATCTTATCATCATTTTTTTTCAAACTTGCAAACAAAACTCAGTCAAACACCTTCCCCCCCCTCTTTTAAAGGACGGTCTCCCTGTACCTAAGTGGGGGTCTACCTAGGTTGGGACGGGTGGACCTCTGGGGTCCGGTGTAAGTAGGGCTAAGCGGTGGGGTAGAGGGAACAATCAGTTCCTCCTCCCTGCTATCGTGTAGGGCAGGCGGAGGCATAGGGGAGTTGGGTACAGGTTCATCCCTGGGCACTGGTACTGACTCACGGCTGACCGCTTCCATCACTTCCTCATCAACGGGTTGTGGGAACAGTATCACTGGAAGAATCACCGCGCCGTTCTGTGTAGGCCAGTCTGCTGGGAAGTCTCCCATCGCAGTGTGGATCACCTCTTTCACCTTATCCGCTGGTAGGGGAACCGGCACTTCTGCCGCCGCTCTTAAGGCTGGTGGGCACCTTTTCAGATGGTCCCGGGAAACTGTGGCCAAAGTGCCTCCTTGGTCACGACTGATTTGGTAGGCCTTCCCATCTTCCCATCCTGTGGACTGTATGACGTACGGGTTCTGTTCCCATTGATCATCCAGCTTGTGGGTTCTCCTCTTCCGCTTCAGTACGACATCTCTGGGCTGAAAAGGGCCAGAAGACGCCTTTTGATTAAAGTGCTGCTCCTGCTGTTCCCAACTCCGACTTAAGTTCTTCTCGACATATTCTTGAATCTGCCGGTATTGTGCTCTCCGCCGAGTTTCCCATTCAGCTGTTGAAGGGAGTGCTTCTGGGGCCTCCAACCCCATTTCCAGGTCCACCGGCAGGCGGCCGGGGCGAGCCCTCATCAGATATGCTGGGGTGCACTTTGTTGAGCTGGACGGGATATTGTTGTACATATCGACCAAGTCGGGTAGCTTTTCCGGCCACAGGTTCCGCTCTTCCAGCGGTAACGTCTTGAGGAGTCCCAGGACCAAGTGATTCATCTTCTCACACATGCCGTTGGTCTGGGCATGGTAAGGGGTGGTCCGGATCTTCTTACAGCCGTACAACTGGCAGAACTCGTGGAACACCTCCGCTTCAAAAGCCGGGCCTTGGTCAGTAAGCACCTTTTCTGGATATCCATGTGGTCAGCAGAAATAAGCCTGGAACGCTCGAGCGGCAGTTCGACCAGTTAGGTCCTTGACGGGGACAACCACCATGAATCTTGAATAGTGGTCTACGATGGTCAACGCGTAGGCGTACCCACTTCGGCTGGGGGTGAGCTTGACATGGTCTAGGGCGACCAGTTCCAGCGGCTGATGTGTGATTATCGGGTGTAGGGGCGCCCTCTGGCTGGCCTCGTCCTTCCTCCTCAGCGTGCAAGGACCACACTCTCGGCACCAGGCTTCTACCGACTCCCGCATCCCACTCCAGCAGAACCGCTCTCTCAACAGCATCTCTAGCTTCTTCCACCGAAGTGTCCGGCACCATCATGGTATGCCCGCAAAACAGTAGCCACATCAGCTTGGGGAATAACCAACTGGCAGATTTTCTCATGAGTCTTCGGGTTGATCAGCTCACGGTACAGCTTCTCTTGATGTAGATATAGCCGTTTCCGTTCCTTCCACAAGCGCTGGGCTTCAGCTGGGGCGGCAGGGTCCATCCCAACGGCACCTTGTTCCACCAGGGTCTTGACGAGGCGGACAGCCGGCGCCTGGTTTTGAGCTTCCTGCCACTCTTGACTGGGCCGTGGGTCCAGGTCCACCCGTTGTTGGTGTACATGTACCTTCTCAGTTGGTGGCTGGTGAAATGCAGGCAACTCGATCTCCTCGAGGTCGTCGTCCTCGCACCCTTCTTCTGACAAATGGGGCATTCTGGAGAGTGCATCAGCATTAATGTTGATACGACCAGCTCGGTACTTGATAGTGAAGTTATAGTTGGCTAGCCGGGCCACCCACCGCTGCTCCAACGCACCCAACTTGGCCGTGTCCAGGTGGGTCAACGGATTATTGTCCGTGAAAGCGGTGAATTTTGCTGCAGCCAAGTAGTGGCGGAACCGCTCTGTGATAGCCCATACCAATGCCAGGAGCTCAAGCTTGAAGGAGCTGTAGTTCTCAGGGTTCCTTTCAGTTGGCCGAAGCTTCCGGCTAGCATAAGCAATCACTTTCTCCTTTCCATCCTGGACCTGGGACAGGACTGCTCCTAATCCCACATTGCTGGCGTCTGTGTAAAGGATGAACAGGCAGCCATAGTCAGGATACGCTAGGACCTCTTCTCCGGTCAAGGCCGCTTTCAGCTGGCAGAAGGATTCCTCATGCTTTTCTTCCCACACCAGTGGGGCTCCGATGGGTCTACCACCTTTGGTCTGTCCCACGAGGAGATCTTGCATGGGGGCAGCCATCTTCATGTACCCTTTGATAAAGCGCCGGTAGTACCCCACCAGACCCAGAAACTGCCTTACTTCCCTCACTGTGGTTGGTCTCGGCCAGCCTTGGATGGCAGTGATCTTCTCAGGGTCGGGGGCGACACCTTCTGCACTTACCACGTGCCCCAGGTACTGCACTCTGGGTTTCAGCAGGTGACACTTAGAGGGTTTCAATTTCATCCCGTATTTGGCAAGGGACGCGAACACCTCGGCCAGGTGCTCCAGATGGGCTTCATACGTCTGGGAGTACACAATCACATCATCCAAGTACAATAGGACGGTCTCGAAATTTAGGTGTCCCAGACAGCACTCCATCAGCCGTTGGAAGGTTCCTGGGGCATTGCACAGCCCGAACGGCATACTATTGAATTCACAGAGCCCCATCGGGGTGGTGAAGGCGGTTTTCTACCGGTCCTCCGGTGCCACTGCCACTTGCCAGTATCCACTGGTAAGGTCAAGGGTAGAGAAGTAATTTGCAGTCCTCAGTGCGGCCAAAGACTCTTCAATACGGGGCAGCAGATAAGCATCTTTATGCGTTATCTGGTTAATCTTCCGGTAGTCCACACACATCCGCATGGTGCCATCCTTCTTCTTGACCAGCACCAACGGGGCAGCCCAGGGACTACAGCTGTCCTGAATAACCCCTGCCTCTTTCATGTTCCTCAACATATCTTTGGCGCACTGATAATGCGCAGGGGGAATAGGCCTGTACCTCTCTTTGATAGGGGGATGTTCACCGGTGGGGATGTGGTGTTGGACCCCTTTAATCCGCCCAAAGTCTAAGGGATGTTTGCTGAAAACTTGCTCATACTCCCGCACCACCCTGTACACCCCCTCTTTGTGATGTGTAGGGGTATCATCAGTGCCCACATGTAGCTGTTGGTGCCATTCACTTAACTCCCCTTGAGGCGGGTGAGGGCTGGCAGTAGGTGGAGAAACCGGGGGAGCTGCCTCGTGAATCGTGTGGGGATCTAGGGTGATCAGTTTGGCAAGGGTGGCATACCGGGGAAGCCTGACTTCTTCCTCCCCACAATTCAGCACCCTCACAGGCACTCTCCCCTTCTTTACATCTACCACCCCTCGGGCGGCCATTACGGTGGGCCAGTGTTCAGAGGGCATGGGCTCTATCATGGCAGGGTAGTCATGCCCCTGAGGCCCTACCGCCGCTCTACACCAAATCATCATTTCAGTCCTAGGGGGTACAATCAATGGGGCAGCATCCATCACTCTCACTCCACCAATCTCTCCTCCTGTTGAGTTCACATGTTGGCGGTACATCAGGGCTCGGATCTCACGCTGCACAGCTCTCTGCCGGCTTCCCGCCGCCGTGGCGGCCAACTGCTGCAGTAGGGCCAACACATCACCCATGCAGTGCTCCATCACATTGGTTCCTAGCACTATCTTCGGGTTATGGTCACTGGGTTCGTTCATAATCACAATCATACCCTGGTGTTGCAGTTCAGCTCGCCCCACAGTCATAGCCACTTGTTTATACCCCACTTGGGTCAATGGGAGTCCATTAGCGGCAATCAGTGTTATACTAGTATCTGGGGGTGCCAGCTCGTCTGTCCCCCAATACCGCTGGTATAAGGTGTATGGTATGGTGGTTACCTGTGATCCAGTGTCCAAGAGAGCCATCACCGGGATGCCGTCCACAGCCACGGGAATGATTGGACGGGCACCCATATACCGGTCCCGCCAGTCTGGAGGGCCACGGGGTTCTACTCCTGAGGATTGGCCCGTGGCCCCAGGGGTTGCTCGTTTAACGGGCACTGTCGGAAGTAATGGCCAGGCTTGTTGCACTTGTAGCAGGTTGAAGGCCTGTTCCGTGAGTTGTTAGCACTCCTCCGCTGCATCCAGGGAACATCCTCAGGGCTGTCGGCTAGCTGTATCCTGGGTGGAGGCTGGGATCTGGTCAAAGGTTGGAGTGCAGCGAGAATCTTGGCGAGGTCTCCGTCCATGCGGCGGACCTGGGTTGCTAGTTCCTCCATTGTGCTGCTGGAAGCTGCAGGTCTTGAAGAGGCTGGTGGAGCAGGGGCCACCACGACGGGGGCTGTCTCAATGGGCCACGAGGCTGGCTCCGAAATTTCCGAAGCTGGGGGTTGCAGTGCTTTAATGGCCCACTCCTTTAATACAGCAAAGTCAACATCAGGGTGTTCCAGGGCCCACAGCCGGAGCTGCTTGCGATCCTCAGAGGACTTCATCCCCTGCATGAATTGCTCTACCAGCATCTTGTTGCTGTCCGCCTCATTGATGGTATCTACCCGCTTTAGGGTTCGAAGAGCGGTTTGCAGGCGTAAAGCGTAGTCCCGAATGCTATCCACAGGCCGTTGCCGGCACTGGTAAAACTGCATCCTCAGCTCAGCTTCGGTACGGGTCTCAAAGGCAGTCTGTAGCTTCTCAAATATGGTGGCTATAGAGAGCCGGTCCCCCTCGGCCCAGGTCTCCACTTCCTGCTCAGCCGCGCCGGTTAACTGGCCCAGCACTATCGCTGCACGTTGCTTATCAGTTAGGGGGTACAATTCTAAAAGCGGATTAAGCATTTTCCGGAAGACCTGTAAAGCATCAGGTTTCCCGTCATACTGCGGAAGCCAGGTAGCTCCGGGCGCATAGGGCAAGGAGAACGGCATCTGGGCGAGAGCGGGGACCGCGGCACCTCCCGCCAGTGCGGCCGGGACCTTGGCAGGCCCATTCCCATCCACGGGTGCCCCTGCGGCTGCGACCGCCGCTCCTCCCGCGGCCTCGTCGGGCGCAGACATCTTGTTTCCGCCCCCCTTAGCTTCTTTCCGGCCCCTCCTCTATTGGGGCGGGGTTTTGGCCTTCGCGCCTCTGCTACTCGAGAAGACGCTCGAGCGGGAACTTTTCGCGCCAAAGATGGCGACTTCTGAAATTTTTCAGCCGGATACCTCCGGCGGTCACAAGGCGCACCTCTACCCAACGGCAGAGCGGTAAGATCCTGTTCGTGACGCCAAGTTGTCGCGGGCGGAGGAGGGGACGCCGCGCTCTCCCTACTGCTCGGGTCCGGCTGCCGCGGCTGCTGCGGCCTGCCGCTGCTCGGTGGCTCGAGCGATGGGCCGGATCCCGGGGACTCGAGCGGCGCTCCTCGCCCGTGAGTGAAAGGGGATTGGGATTTGGGGATAGTTTATTGTCCGTGATGCCACCCACGGTTGTGGTGATGGAGTGGACACCACCGCTGCTCTGTTTGGGGGAGCCCGGGAGTGATGGTACGGAGCAGCCAGTTGTTGATTTGCACCTCCGTGGGTAGGGGTCTTGGTGCTCCCGGGTCCCGGTGGTGGGATTGGAATGGTGGACAGGTGGGGATGGGGCCTGTGGAGGTGCAGGGGCGCAGGGGCAGCGCTGTGCCGCACGGCACGGAGGTACTCACTCAGCCAGTAAACACGACACAGTTCTCGGTAAACAAACGGCTGGTTGGACGGGTCCCTCGGACGCTTCACGGTGCTGATGTTCCCTGCAGTTAGCGGTGACGGTCTCTTCCCTGCACCTATGAAAGTCTCTTTGGTAGCGATGGGTCCCCACCGGTAACCCGCTCCCCAGCTTGGATATGAGCCGGAGGAGCTCCACTCTTGCCCGCAGGCGCTGGCCCTGGGAAACTGGTGCCTTGGCGGTGGCAGTGTCTCCCCTTAACGGTTGGACTGTTGCCTTCAACGGTACTTGGTTGTTGGGAGACAGTCGTCCCCTTCACTGACGGATTTGGCAAATTCGGCGACTCCTAGCCTTGCCGAGATCCGAAAGGCCCCTGCCCTGGTGCTGACTAATCTTCGTATACCGCTCCGGTACCGCCGGGTCACCACCCGTCCACGGTCCTTTCGGCAACCTCCAATCAGTCTCGCCTGCAGACGGTCACCACCATCTGCCAACCTTGCTGTCTCAGTCCGGGCACACACCCGGACCAACTTCAGGCTTGCTTAACTGTTTCTTTTTACTTCTTTACTCCTCTTACAAGCTCCTCTCCTTTGCTCCACTACCACTTCACTTCCTTCTACCTCTTCCTCCTAAACTGCACTGCCTGGTTCTCCCGCCTCCAGGGCTGTGAACTCCTCGGTGGGCAGAGCCCATCCGCCTGGCCCACCCCCTGGTGTGGACACCAGGCCCTGGAGGAAGGCAACAAGGATTTTAGTTTTGACCTTGTGTGTACCTGCAGGGAATGTGGGGTGCGTGTGATGTTGTGACCTGTGACCCCTGGCTTGCCCAGGGCGTCACATACTCACTCAGCAACAGATGCACAAAGTCTCCGGTAAACCAAACGGCTGGATGGACGTGTCCCGCAGCCGGCTGCAGTGTCTCTCCCCGGACAGGTGATGGTTGCTGTGTCTCCCTGCACCTTTGTGTACTGTCGTGACTACGATGGGTTCCCAACGGTAGTCCGCTCCCCGGTGTATGGATGCCGGAGGAGCCCGTTTTGACCGCAGACGCTGGCCCTTGGGTCTCTAGCCTGTGGCGGTGGCTGTATACCCTCGCGGTGCGGACGGTTGCCTTCTAACGGGTCTTTGGTTGTTAGGGAACCCCTAAGGTTCCGGTCACACTCGGATTTTACTTTTGTCGGCGGCTCCAAGCCTGGTCGGGGTCCGATGGCCCTGCCTGTATGTGCTAGCTTCACTTCGCTCCCCGGTCGGTACCGGCGGACCCCGGTCCTACGGTTCCGCGTTGATCCACCACTCCTGCAGACGGCCACCACCGTCTGCCAACCTTGCTGTCAGTGCCTGGGCCACAAACCCAGACACTCTCCACTTTACTCCTCTCACTTCAACCTCCTGAACTCAACTCCAAACTCTCACTGACTGCTTTTTCCGCCTCCAGGCCTGTGAACTCCTCGGTGGGTGGGGCCAACCGCCTGGCTCCACCCCACCTGGTGTGGGCATCAGACCCTGGAGGGAGGCAACAAGGGTTTTGTGTCTGGCTAATGTAACTGTCTGGGGGTGGGGGTGTGTGTTACCTGTGACGACCTGGCTAGTCCAGGGCACTACATTCCCCCTTGGTGAAATGCAGACCGTCCGCGGGCTGCCCATCCATCACCGGTTTTATTTTTTTTCAAACTGTAAAAATATAAATAACATGGTAACAGTAAACATTTAAAACATAAGCATTCTTTTTGGTCACTTTAACGTTGCACATATAAACATTTTTAATCAAAGATGGACGGACGGATGTCTTCCGCTCTCCCACCCAAGCAACCTAGCCCTGATGCTGCCCCTAAGAAGTGGGTAGCACCCCTTGACCCCAGTCCAGGTTCAGGCTGCCCAAGCCGGAACGGGTACGGTTACTCGCACCCGGCTGTCACTTCAGAGGACCCCACGTCCAAGGGGGACCCCTGACCCCCGGAGGATGGTCACTGGTCCTGGTGGTGCTCTGCCGCGGGCCCTTCCTCCAATCTGCCTCTCCGGAGGCTGCAACGGTATGCATCCCACAACATTATTTACAAACCCACCAGTTCGTGGGTGGCCTGCTAGTTCTCGGCCATGTTCATGAGGAGTTTCTCATGTGGGTATGAGGTGGTGTTAACTGAACAAAGACAACTCAAGTCCCAACGGGGACGGTTCTCTTCTCGGACGGTAATCAGATGATTTTTCGGTTTGATTCATTTTCATTCACTCACATAACCAACGGTGCTGGGAGTCCCAACAGGGACAACGGGTTGCAACGGTGGACCGCTGCCTTCACTTTAGGTTGACCTCTTCGTAGACCTGTTCCACCTCGACATCCTGACGGCTAGGTGGAGGAGGGGACTGGGACTCCGCCTGGAAACTACGACCTTCCCTCACCTTTACATCGAGAGCAAACCAGCCCCTCTCCCCGCAGTGTCGAGTGTAGGACACAAGGTCACCTGGCAGCAGGTCCCGGCCTGAGTGGCCCGTCGGCAAATGGGCATGCACGTCACAGCGAGCCACAAACACCTCGGTCTCCAGGCCCGGCTCATAAATGAAGCCATACCCCCAGTGGGGATCAAACCTTCGAACCTGTCCTTCATACACCGGGCCCAGTACCCGGAATGTAGCATGGCGGAGGTTGCCTTCTCGCGGATGGTGCATGCCACCACTTCGGCTCTTTGTTGCTCCCTCTCGGCAATTTCCCGGCCCAGCGGGGTCGGCTCCCTGTCCCAAGAAGGGGCGTCTGTATGCCCCCACGCACGGGTCGTGCCCCCGCGGAACTTCCTTCACGCTGCCCACAACTGGCGCCCTTTTTGGAAGGTCCCGCGGTGACATGGCCTGGGGTGCTGCCTCACAGCGGCGACCCGGCGCGGCCTCAGCCGAGATTTGCGGTATGGGAACAGGGGTTTTCACCAGCTGGACCTCCACCTCTTTCTGGACCGGACGGACTACCAGAGCCGGGACGGGCTTAGGTGCGGCCACTTCCGGTGCCGACGGCTCTTCTTCGCGGACGGGCACCTGCCGCTGGATATTCCATGGTAGCGGTGTGGGTCGTCTGCGGACATCGCTTGCAGGCTGGTCCTCCAGGGCGGACGGCTTGAACTCTGCTACCGGTGGTGGGGGTAGCGGGCCTAGTGGAGGGGCAGCAGCAACCGAAGCGGGTAGCGGGGGAGGCAGCAGGGTGAGCGGGCGCAGACCGGGCCCCTCAGCCGC
Organism: Anomaloglossus baeobatrachus; assembly: GCF_048569485.1. Taxonomy (NCBI): domain Eukaryota; kingdom Metazoa; phylum Chordata; class Amphibia; order Anura; family Aromobatidae; genus Anomaloglossus; species Anomaloglossus baeobatrachus. Next base: position 750,650,948 of record NC_134354.1, on the reverse strand, counting down.
AGCGACCGGTGCCTCGGGGACAGAGGCGCGTGGGTCACCTACCCGCTCCTCCAACTCTGTCTCCACCTCGCGTCTCCGCACGGCCGCCGCCACTTCTACCATGTCGGCCATCCATTCTTCCACGAGGGACTGCACTTGGGCCTGCAGGCGGCTGAACATCCGCGCGGTCCGGACCTCCACCCATGCCGCTGTTCCTATCGTGGGCTCTGGGGTTTCAGTGGTGCCGGACGGATGGGACATCTTGCGCAGCAGTGTTCCAGGAACCAAATGTTTGCAGAGTCCTGGCGTCCCCGCTTTTATGGCCTCGGCTACATTAAGCAGGCTCTCACCCGCCCCCCCTTGGTTCTCTTCAGCCCTTCCGGTTGTTAGGGGCGGGGCTTCACGTTCACGCCTTCCCTGCTCGGGGAAGACGCTCGAGCGGGAAATCTTCGCGCCAAAGATGGCGGCGCTTCAAATTTTTCGGCCGAACGCCGCCAGCGGAGACCACAAGACGCACTTCTACTGGTAAGTAGATGGGTTCAATCCTGATGCCAAGTTATCGCGGGTGGCGGGGCGCTGCGCTCGCTAACGCTCGGGTCCGGCGCTGCTGCTCGGTGGCTCGAGCGGTGGGCCGGATCCGGGGACTCGAGCGGCACTCCTCGCCCGTGAGTGAAAAGGGGGTTGGTTGGTTTGGGGATTTAGTCCGTGATGCCACCCACGGGTTGTGGTGAAGATGGGCACCACTGCTGCTGGTGACGGGGATCCCGGGAGCGATGTTAGGTAGCAGCTGGGATGTTGTTTTCCCCCCTCCATGGGTAGGGGTTGGTGGTCCCGGGGCCCGGTGGTGTGACGGGGAGGCAGGGTCGGTGAGGTGCAGGGTTGCAGGGACAGCGCGGCGCGGTGCCGGATGGCACGGGTGTACTCGATCAGCAAGAGATGCACAAAGTGTCCGGTAAACCAAACGGCTGGATGGACGGGTCCCGCAGCCGGCTGCAGTGTCTCTCCCCGGACAGGTGATGGTGGCTGTCTCTCCCTGCACCTTTGTGTACTGTCTTGACTACGATGAGTTCCCAACGGTAGTCCGCTCCCCGGTGTATGGATGCCGGAGGAGCCCGTTTTGCCCGCAGGCGCTGGCCCTTGGGTCTCTAGCCTGTGGCGGTGGCTGTATACCTTCACGGTGCGGACGGTTGCCTTCTAACGGGTCTTTGGTTGTTAGGGAACCCCTGGGGTTCCGGTCACACTTGGATTTGACTTTTGTCGGCGGCTCCAAGCCTGGTCGGGGTCCGATGGCCCTGCCTGTATGTGCCAGCTTCACTTCGCTCCCCGGTCGGTACCGGCGGGCCACCGACCGACCCCGGTCCTATGGTTCCGCATTGATCCACCACTCTTGCAGACGGCCACCACCGTCTGCCAACCCTGCTGTCAGTGCCTGGGCCACAAACCCAGACACTCTCCAATTTACTCCTCTCACTTCAACATCCTGAACTCAACTCCAAACTCTCACTGACTGCTTTTTCCGCCTCCAGGCCTGTGAACTCCTCGGTGGGTGGGGCCAACCGCCTGGCTTCGCCCCACCTGGTGTGGACATCAGACCCTGGAGGGAGGCAACAAGGGTTTTGTGTCTTGCTAATGTAACTGTCTGGGGGGTGGGTGTGTGTGTGTGTGTGTTACCTGTGACAACCTGGCTAGTCCAGGGCGCCACAGAAAAAAAGTCACAAAAGAGAGATGACAGCCCCAAACAAGAGAAGACAGTCCCAAAAGACAGAAGACAGCTCCAAAAGAGAGATGAGAGATTCAAAAGATAGAAGACAGACCCAAAAGAGAGATGATAGCCCTAAACAACAGAAGACAGCCCAAAAACAGAGATGACAGCCCCAGAAGACAGCCCTAAAAGAAAGCAGGTGACCCTTCAAAAAAAAATTGCATGCACCAGACCCCGAACAACTATTATAGCCAGCAAGTGACGATGGTGGATGGGCTCACACAGAGATCTGCGTCAATGTCAGGTCCCTCGCCATTCCACTCACACACCCATTGGGTCCAGTATCCCTCCTCTCACACACACATTGGGTCTAAAGATTATGTCATCTTTATGCCTATGCATAGTGAATAGGCAGAAAGTGGCCAACCAGTGGTGTGGTCTGGGTTATACAGAGCTCAGCATTTTGAGAACTGCAAGATCTGAAGCAGAGAAAAGAATGATTTTATCAAAACTAAAGCAAACAGCCCAGTGACACATCACTGGAATCAGGGTCTCTGCCCCTACAATATGCTGCTTTTAGATGTGGTAAAACCTCGTCTGTTTCCAGATAATGAAATTAGAAAAAACAACAATAATCCCGACACTCAACATTTACAAAACTATCCTCCATGTCGGGGAACTTATTTTACTTTGTTCCTTTTAATCTTACGTATGAAAAATAAGACTTTAGAGACTTATTTTTCGATCGTGTCGCCTCTTTTGTTCTCGTTCTCTGAATACGTTTAATAAATTCATGCGATTCCAAAGCGAAACGTTAATCGCTTCCTCGTTGTCTCGTCAGCCGTTCTCCTTTGTGTAGATTATGTCGCTTCATATCTTAGAATTTTGTCTCTTCTTTGCAGAAAAAACCACAATCCAGTACAATAATGACTTTTCTGTGAATTTTTATCCCTAATCCACCACTTACTCCCGGAGCACAGAACACAATATTTCTAATCTAGATTCATTTTATTTGCCAATGTAGGATTTTTTCCAAGATACTTCTTCGGCCATCTTAAGAGCCTACTTAGATAACGTTCAATTATGAGTCATTTTTATGAGTAAATGATTATCATCTATCCCACTATTTATAGTGGAGATCAGCCTGGTGATGCTCAGAACACATTATTTTTCTCAGAATTCCCAAAGGAACTCATTCTGGAATTTGTTTAGAAAAATCGTTAATTTCTTCTATCTCATCTTTTGGCCAGAATGGAAAGTGGTTACAAAGAGCTTTTCTGGAAGATCTGTCCTGTATTTCAAAGACACCCCATTGATTTTTAACCCCTTGCATCACACTCAGTCTTTAAAGAGGACCAACCACCAGGATTTTCCTATATAAACTAAAGCCAGTGCTATATTGGTGCTATCATGCTGATTCTATACATACCTTTAGTTGTGAGATCGGATGTATACTTTCTGAAATATAGGCAAGTAAAGTTAGTGAAATGCACTATTATTTGATAAGAGGTGCAATGGAATATCTAATAGGTGGGGCGGGTTTTGCTAGTTATTCCTGCCCCTGTCTGCCTGACTGTCCTTCCTCCCTCTGTAATAACAGTAATAGGGGGAGGAAGGACAGGCAGCAGACAGGGGTGGGAATAACTAGCAAAACCCAACCCACCTAGTAGATATCCTGTAGCTTCTATCAATCAAATAACAGTGCATTTCACAAACTTTACTTGCCTGTATTTCAGAAAGTATACATCCGATCTCACAACTAAAGGTATGTATAGAATCAGCATGATAGCACCAGTATAGCACTCGCTTTAGTTTATATAGGAAATCCTGGTGGTTGGTCCTCTTTAAGACAGACCATTTTTCCCCCACTTTTTTAGTGTCTCGTTCCAGGCACCATAACTTTTTTACTTCTTTTTTATGCGCTGTCCTATAAGGGCTTGAGCTTTTTCAGGGTGAGATGTGTTTGACAGTGGCATCATTTTGCATACAGTTTATTAAAAAACCTTCTATTAACGCCTAATGGGAAGATATATAAATCAAACAGATGGGGGGTGGGTAAATTTCACGCTATTTACAGTATTGCACAAATAAAGTGTTAACTTTATTACTTTATATTGTGGGTTAAACCAATATGTCAATGCCAAATTTATATAGTATTATTTATCTTGTGTTACTTTTATACAATTAGAGGGTTATTCACATCTGCAGGATACTATCCCAATATGTAGTAGGTGTAATAATAATAATAATAATAATAATAATAATAATAATATTTTTTATTATTAGAACATACCTTAAGTTAGAAATGTAGTATAGTTCTCCTGATTCACCATGTCACTTACCTCATTTGCGGGGCATTGCAGGACTTTAGGTATCAATGTTTATGACCACATATATAGTCATAGTGTGGCCTTGGCTCCACTTGCGGATCGCTTCTGATGCGATATGCTTATGACACCCAGCTGTAATTGTAAGATCCTTAGGTTTTTCCTTTTTTTGTTGCTGTATGACTTGTTTTTTTTTGTGTTACAAGAAATAATTTTTACTTGTACTATTTTGCACTGCATTAATTGAACACTTAATAATAATAATGATAATTATAATAATTATTATTATTATTATTTAGCTAAGAATAACAAAAACAGCAATTATGGCACAGTGCTTCATTTTTTCAGCATTCATTGTATAGTTTTGTAATGTGAGTCATTGTAATACCAGATACATTTATTTTTTGTAGGGTGTTGTTTAATATTTTTTATATACCGTAATTTTCATTTTATAAGACACACCGGATTATAAGATGCACCCCAAATTTAGAGGTGAAAAAAAGGTAAAAAAATATGGAGTCTGTTTTATAATCCGGTGGTGTCTTACCAGGGGGAGCGTGCGGCAGCGGTGGTGGAGCTGGGCACAGGAGGCAGGGACGCTGGTAGAGCTGAGCAATGCTGCGAGCAGGGCGGCAGTGCGGGCTACAAATAAATGGTGTATGCACAGATTGAGCTATTGGCTCAATGACAAGCTGACATCTCATCTGCACACGATACCATTTTCCCTAAGTCCACTACTTGGACTGAGAAAAATGAGGGGTGTGTCTTATAATCCGAATGTAACTTACCGGGAGGTGGTGGAGAGGGGTCACAGGAGGTGGGGGCAATGCTGTGGGCCACTGTGCTGTGGGCTGTGAGGCAGTGGCATCCTAAAAATGTCAGCGGTGCAGGCTTCAAATATTGGTGCCTGGAGGCGGCGCGTGCGCAGATGAGATCTTGCGCCGATAGCTTTATCTTGGCACGCACCGACTCCAGGCACAATTATTTGAAGCCTGCAGCGCTGACATTTTCAGGATTGCGACTGCCTCACGGCCAACACCACAGCAGCCCACAGCATTGCCCCCACCTCCTGCAACCCCTCTCCACCACCTCCCGGTAAGCTACATTCGGATTATAAGATGCACCCCTCATTTTTCTCCCAAATGCATCTTAATATCCCAAAAATATGGTATATTTTTTAGAACACTTAAATACACTTTGTTTACTTTTTACAGTACTTACTAGTCCCACAAGGTGATTTAGACATGTGAGATCCATTGATTACACATGGGATTACTTATGTGTATCAATAGTTTTTATTAAAGCTGTAGAAATTTTACATGAAAAAGAAAAAATTCTACACAAAAAAAATCACATCAAACCAAAAACGGGGGCAAGGAAAGTGGAGGGCAAAATGGTATAAAATAACATTTGACTGACGGTCTATCAAGCACCACCCTTTACAGGATCACTACGCTGCGAAAATGACATGAAAAACACAGCTACATGTGAATATAGCCTTAGGGGCACTTTGCACGCTGCGACATCGCAGGTCGATTCTGCGATGCCGAGCGCGATAGTCCCCGCCCCCGTCGCAGCGGCGATATCCTTGTGATAACTGCTGTAGCGAACATTATCGCTACGGCAGCTTCACATGGACTCACCTGTCCTGCGACCGTCGCTCTGGCCGGCGACCCGCCTCCTTATTAAGGGGGCGGGTCGTACGGCGTCACTGCGACGTCACACATCAGGCGGCCAATAGGAGCGGAGAGGCGGAGATGAGCGGGATGTAAACATCCCGCCCACCTCCTTCCTTCCGCATATCCTACGGAAGCTGCAGTGAGGCCGGTAGGAGAGGTTCCTCGCTCCTGCGGCTTCACACACAGCGATGTGTGCTGCCGCAGGAGCGAGGAACAACATCGGACTGTCGCGTCAGAAAGCCATGGAACCCATAGGGTGGAGGGGCGACATGACTAGAGGGAAGGGAAGGAGTGATGGGGTTAATGGAAACAGGAATGGTTTGTTTATAAGGCAGAATAAAAGGGATTGGTGGGTAGGAGGAGTTCCCTGGAGGAAGAGGTGGGACAGTTGAGGGGTGTAAGTAAAGGACTTTGACTTACCCCCTCTCTCTTGACTTCCGGATATGGAACGATCTGACTGGAGAGGTTCCTATAAGGTGTCAGGACGTCACCTTCTATTTCTCCATGGAGGAGTGGGAGTATTTAGAAGGACACAAAGATCTGTACAAGGACGTCATAATGGAGGTTCCCCAGCCCCTCACATCACCAGACTTCCGGATATGGAACGATCCGGACGTGCGACAGGATGGCTGCTACCCGGGACCAGCGGAATCATCATGGCAGTGCACGGGCCCCTGGCAGCGCGGTCCCACGCCTTGGCTGCTGGGGGTTAACCCGTTGGCACTTTCCCCTCGCTCCCCTGTCAGCTGCGGGCGGCGTCCCCCCTCCCTCATATCTCAGGTACTTGCCGTGTGCGGGGGGAGCGAGGAGGAGATGTGAGAGCCCCTTCGGGGACCCTCCGCGGTAGGACGTGGGCAGGGCAGTACTCAGCTGCTTCTCCGGCCGCGGGAGGAATCTCCGTCCGGGCCGCGGCAGCCGGGAGGGGGGCGTGGCTTGTCTGCGGCCTATTTCCGGTACGAGCCGCGGCCTGGATTGCTGGATGCGGCGGCTCCCGGACGGGGAGAGCGCCCGGCGGTGACAGAGGCCAGCTTTACCCCTCGAGGACGGTGGGGGGGGCCGCGGAGCTGCAGCCAGTGGTGGGTCCGGCACCAGGGCAGGCGGGCCTGGGGCGACGGGTGCCCAGGAGGTGTCGGTGAGTGGGGGTGACGGCAGGGGCCCTGCGGTTTCTGCTTGGTCACCCAGATCAGGTTGCAGCTCCCGGCCGCGGCGGTCTCCCCCAGGAGGGGGAGGGCCCAGCGGACAGAGGCTTTCATGGGGCCCAGGAGGGCTGGATGCGGCGGCTCCTGGCCAGGAGAGCGCCCGGCGAGGACGGAGGCCAGCGTTACCCCCCCCCCCCGTGGGTGGAGGGGGAGTGGCCGGGGGGCTGCAGCCAGCAAGGGGTCCGGCACCAGGGCAGGCGAGCCTGGTGCGACGGATGCCCGGGAGGCGTCGGTACGTGGGGGTGATGGCGGGGACCCTGCGGTCCCCGCCTGGTCACCCAGAGCAGGCGTGCAGCTCCCGGCAGCGGCGGTCTCCCCCAGGGGGGCGAGGACCCGGCGGACGGATGCCTTCTGGGCCCAGGTGGGCAGGAGGCTGGCGGCTCTGGATGGGAGTCTGCTGGCAGCGGGTCGGGCCACAGGTACCCCCTGTCCTTGCAGGCAGCAGGGGGGGGTCGGGCCAGAAGATGAGGCCCGCGGTGGCAGCCCGTGGGTCGGGACGGTTTCCGGGGTTGTCGCCGCGGGACAGAAGATGGAGCGTGGAGGATGGTGCCCACGCGGCGTACCAGGAGGACGGCCGTGGTGGTGGCAGCGCTTCGGCGGCGTCTGCATTACATGAGCCAGAGGCGGTCGGCTCCAGCGAGGAGGAGGAGGAAGCAGCGACGGAAGAATCAGACGTCTGGATGGCGTGACTTTTATTCCAGGATACGCCGGGTCGCGGTCGGGTGAGACGGCCGTGGATTTGGCAGGGTTGGGGCGCAGTTGGTGGGGGGGGCGGCTGCGGACACGGCAGCGCCGAGTGGGTTTGTGTTTTGACAAGGTATGGGGTTTACTGCAGTGGTGTATACGGTTGTGGAGAGTGCGCATGCACCGCCGGCGGCATGGACGGGATCGGTGGTTAGTAGGCGCAGGTGCGGCAGGCAGAGTGAGGGCGCATGAGGCGGCAGGGGAGCATTTTCGGGCAGAGGCGGCAAGGGCTGTGACAGAGTGAGTGGTGAGGAGCGAAGAGGGGGATGAGGTGGTGCATTGGGCTGACAGTGGTCAAGTGTGAGAGTTATGGGTGCTTCAAAGGCCCGCTGGGGGGGGGCTCACTTGCTGGAGGATGTGAGGGATAAGATTTGAATGGGGGAACGTGTAGCAATAGTTTCGCTGCTCCCCCTGGAACAGTTTCACCTGGATTAGGTTAAGCCAAGTGATTCCAGGAAGGATAAGTAGAGGGAGGGGAGCGCCGGTGGAGGCTCACCCCTCGTACATTTGCAACGTGGCTGCGGGCATTTGCGTTTTTGGCAAGGGTATCGGGGGAAGGAATTGGGTAATTGGTTCGGCATGGTTCGGTTATATGGATCCATTTGGGGTGGCTTGTTTAGGTCATATGGCGGTTTAGTCTGGCTTCAGTACGCCGTGTAATTTCAGCAAGGGAAGGTGTTGCGTGCCAGTATGCGGTAGGAGCATACGGGCACATCCTTATGGCTGCAGTGGATGGCGGCTCCTAGTCAGCCCCCCCCTTTTGGGGGGTAGTTGGCTGTTCGGGGCGTGGAACCCCGGCGACACGGTCGATGAGGGTTTTTTGGGGGGAATAGAATGATGGGTGGTGCAGATTTGGCGCGGACGGTTGTCTTAAGCATACGTGTTGGGTTGTGGTAAGGAACATAGTAATTCTGCGTCTTTCTATTTATATTGGTGGATCTTTGCCTCCTTATTGGAAGTTTGTGCTGGGCTAGGGGACACCTGGTGGTTGTCAGTGGAAAGAGGGGTCAGGACGTGGCTTTGGGCAGGATGGGTGGGCCATTCGGGGCCCTCCTTGTCATGATTGGGTTTCTCTGTTGGTGGGTAGTGCCGGAAATGAGCTGTATATAGATGTATATATTTCGGCTTGTTCAAAACGTATCTTATCTGGAGGAGTCATCGGTGTATGCCTGCTTGGCTCCAGAATTGTCGGCGGTTTATTATGTGTCGTTGGACAGAGGGTGGGATTTGGTAAAGGCGGTGAGCCGTGGAGCATTGATGGCAAAGGTGGATTTGGAGGCGGCATTTAGGTTGTTACTGGTCCACCCTGCTAGCTAGCAGTTCTGGTGCTGCGGTGGGGAGGGGAGTTATTATTATGCTGATCGGTGGGGGCTAATGGGTTTTGTCCCATTTTATGTTCCGTTGGGGGCGGTTATTTCTTTGTGGAGTGGTTTGTGCGTGGTGTGTCCCAGCTTACACCTCTTATTCATTATAGGTTGATTCTCTTTACATCGGGTTGGCGGGTTGATGATTCGTTGAGGTTGTTTGTTTCATTGCAGATGGTGGTGGATACTCTTTTGGGCCTGTTGGCGCAGGCGAAGACTGAGGGTCCAACGCCAGTGATACAGTTTGTGGGGGATAAAGTTTGATGTTATGGTCAGAGAGGTAGGATTCGTAGGTAATGGTGTGGTCCTATGGGCTGCGATAGAGGCAGTTAGGTCAGCTAAGACGGTGCGGTTTCAGGCGGTGCAGTCTTTGCAGGGGCGGTCGAACCACGGGTGCAGAGTTACGCCGCTGGGGGGCGTGTCTGCTGGACGGCTGGCGATGGCTGCGCCAAGGGTGCAGCCATCGGATCATTTGTGTGTGGTCACGAAGGAGATCAATGACGATCTGATGGTGTAGGAGGTTTTTTCTTACGGCGATTTAGTGGCCGCGGATTGTGGCTGGGTAAGGTGGTGCCTGATGGAACGTAGCTGCGGTACTCGGATGCAGCGGGTCCAGTTGGTTTTCTGGTTGGGCATTGTGGGGTAGCGCTTCCAATCGGTGGTAGTAGTCGGGTTGGGGAGGTTGGCAGTTTTTCCAAGAGGAAGGTGTGCTGTCATTCTGACTATCAGTTGGTGGAGAATTCGATTAATAGTTGGTTTGATAATCCTGGGGCCAAGGGTGGCGTACTTGCGACAGTTGGTTTCGCAATTGTATGCGTTTAAAAAAAAAAATGGTATGCGTGGCGCAACCAGTACTGGGGTTCGCCAAGGGAATAGCAGCTGCTTTGTTTCCTTCCAGTTCTGCAGGTCTCGGGAGTTGAGGCCGCGTAACAGACGAGGTGGGCACGGTGTGTCCTGAGGGCTTGTGGAGTCTGGGGTGGCTGTGTTGGGGAGCGGCTCGGTGCCCAGTGACTGAGGTTAATTGGGGCTGATATCCAGAAGTGTGGGTGGCGCGGATAACGTTGTTTGGGACAATGTGTGAGGAAGGCCCGGTGGAGTATTTGGTGGGGGCGTTGGCAGTGGTGATTAACGGTTTTCAGGCTGCTAGGCCGGCGTCAGCAGTGGAGCAGAGGGTGGCGGCTGTGGCTGTCTTGTTGAGGATTAGATGTGGAGAGATGTTTTCGCAGGATCTTAGTGCGCGGCAGGCCTTGAAGGGTTTGGTCGTAAGGGTGTGAGGCAGCGGGATACAAGGGTCCGTCTCCTTTGTTTTGTGGCAGCGTTTGGTGAGTGGTTTGTGGTGGCTATGTTCATCTGAGCACGAGCAGGTTTTGTTTCCCTTGTCCAAAACGGTTTGTCTTAGCCTTTTGGGAGGCTTTGAGATTGTGGGGTTGGTCAGCCCATCTACGGTTAGGAGCGGAGGTTGGATGTTGGAGGATGTGTCCGAGGTGGTGCAGTGGGTTGAGCGCCGGCTTTGTCGCTCACCGAATCAGATTAGGCGGGTGGTGAAGGTTGGTGTTGTTATACGCGGTCCCGGGTGCGGAATTTATGTTGTGAGGACGCCCAGGATCATTATTGTGTCGCGTTTGTTAAGGTACCATTTTGTGGCAGCGCTGCAGACTGGATTGCAGGTGGCGGGGGTGGGCGCCCGGAATACTACGGGTCGTCTTCCTTCTGGATTGGGCTTCCACGGAGGCCCCTCGGTGGGCTCAGAAAAGGGGTGGTGAGAAGTATTGGGAGGTGGGAGTCCTCTTGTTTCGGTGTTACGTTGGCCTCAGTTGTTATCGGGTTAAGGCCAATGGGGGCGTTTGAGTCTTTTGGGAGTGGAATGGGTTGGCGTAACAGGTTGGTGTTATCTGTGGGTTTATAACCTCTGGGTTTTGTGGTGAGGGTGTGCCTCATTTGGATATTTGGGCATTCGTTGGTTCTCGGGGCCTCGACGGTCTGAGGCTCGCCCAAATTTTGCCAGTGGGGTCTGGACGGGTCGATGGTACTGGTCCAGTGAGTGGGAGGCAGCGATTAGGTATCTCGAGAAGTTATTTATGAATGTTTTAAAAAAAAAAAAAAAAAAAAAAAAATTGTTGGTTTGTTGCATTGTGGAAGACATACCCGGGCTTAATCGTGGGGTAGTTTTTGATAGTGTGACCGGTTTGGAATGGCGTGTGGCTTGTGCGGTAGGCAGTATCAATCGAGCCTTTATTGGGGGGCGGCGCCTAAAGTTGGTGGCGCTGAACTGGTGGTTTTGGTGATGCGATGGGGGTGCATCTTAACGTTCTTGGTGCTGTTTGTGGACGCTGGGATTGCGTGGAGGTGTGGTACAAGCTTTTGGTGTGTGGCGGGTCCAGGCCACGTAAGGAGTCACGTGCCCTGTCCTGTGGCGGGGGGTAGGTCTGGTCCAGAGGCGGTTGAAGGCAATGGTAACTGGACAGAGAGACACCATCTTGGTATGGTGGCTCCAGGTTCCGGGATGTTGCAGGCACGGGGTTCTGCAAAGTTGGAGGGTTAATCCGTAGGTGATTAATACCTCATCTCTGGGTCGGTGTGTTGCGGCCAGGGATACTGGGGTGAGAAGTGGTTCCTGGACTGGGCCTACTCAGGGTTGTATATTTACTGTATTGGTTACTGTGTTACCTATTGTTATTTGTTGGGGTCGCCCGTTGGACGGCGCCCCCTTGTGTTAGTATGTAAATAATAGGTAATAAAGGCTCCTGTGGCCAATTTTAAACCAAGTCACATGCAGTTCGTGTATTATTTACAGATGGTATTGGTGGGTAACACACATACAGCACGACTGGAGAATCCTTCCTCAATGGTCAAGAAAGCCATGGAACCCATAGGGTGGAGGGGCGACATGACTAGAGGGAAGGGAAGGAGTGATGGGGTTAATGGAAACAGGAATGGTTTGTTTATAAGGCAGAATAAAAGGGATTGGTGGGTAGGAGGAGTTCCCTGGAGGAAGAGGTGGGACAGTTGAGGGGTGTAAGTAAAGGACTTTGACTTACCCCCTCTCTCTTGACTTCCGGATATGGAACGATCCCCGCCCACCCTCCCTTGTGTTTAATACCGAGGGGAATTTTGTCTGGGTTGTTTCTTTGTCACAGCAGCGGGGGGTAGGTCTGGTCCAGAGGCGGTTGAAGGCAATGGTAACTGGACAGAGAGACACCATCTTGGTATGGTGGCTCCAGGTTCCGGGATGTTGCAGGCACGGGGTTCTGCAAAGTTGGAGGGTTAATCCGTAGGTGATTAATACTTCATCTCTGGGTCGGTGTGTTGCGGCCAGGGATACTGGGGTGAGAAGTGGTTCCTGGACTGGGCCTACTCAGGGTTGTATATTTACTGTATTGGTTACTGTGTTACCTATTGTTATTTGTTGGGGTCGCCCGTTGGACGGCGCCCCCTTGTGTTAGTATGTAAATAATAGGTAATAAAGGCTGCTGTGGCCAATTTTAAACCAAGTCACATGCAGTTCGTGTATTATTTACAGATGGTATTGGTGGGTAACACACATACAGCACGACTGGAGAATCCTTCCTCAATGGTCAAGCGTAATTATGGATTACGCCGACGCTGCAGCGATGATACGATTACGACGATTTTGCGCTCGTTAATCGTATCATCGAGCCTTTACACACTACGATGTCGCCTGCGATGCCGGATGTGCGTCACTTTCAATTTGACCCCACCGACATCGCAGCTGCAATATCGTAGTGTGCAAAGCCCGCCTTAGACTTAGGAGAGGGTAATACAAGTGTATGAAAAATCGGTCCAATTTTCATCCAGAAAAGAGGTGGAATTTTTTCTCCCTTGTCATCCGTGTGCAATCTGCATAAAATCCATACGCAATACGTTGGGTTTTTTTGGTGTATTTTACAGTAGCAGCTATGAATAGTTACAGGACCATTTTCAGTTTCCTATGTTACAGACTAGCAATATATCCATGAAAATCGGATGCTATACTTGTCATAGCCGATTTTTTTTCTCGCACCAATAGACGTTTTAAATGGATGAATCTCTTCTAATTTCCGGAGGAATATTTTGCAAGCTGCGATTTTTTTTTTTCATGCACAGATTCTGTCAAGTTATAAAAATCGGTCATCTACACTGCCGGAATGAATAACATTGATCCGCGTGCAGTCTGTTTTTTCACAGATAGCACTCGGACCGAAAATATGGTTGTGTGAACAAGCCCTTAAGCCGATGTCACACTTGCGATTGCCTCAGGTGTATCTCGTGCAAGTTTCGCGGTGCATCACCCGGCACGGACTCACACTCTGCTTACAGGAGCGTCTCAGCTGCATAGAGATGCATGCAACCGACCTGCTCCTGTGAGGAGACTTGCGCGAGATACACGCGAGGCAATCGCAAGTGTGACACCGGCCTTACAGTGAGTTTACCATCCAGTATTTGCATGAACTTACAGAGGTTACTGAAGATCTGGACCAATAAATCTTGAAACTAAGATATTATTTCATAAGAACAACATACAAAGCCTTTATTGTTCTGAAAAACTGTGTACACATGACTTTGGTATAGTCGAGCTACGGTGACCCCCCTTCAATACGTTTTACCTTAACCCCTTAATAATTTAAGAAATAAACACATACAATAAAGTTGGATGAAATGGCCACAGCAGCCTTTATTAAACATATACACACAGGAAATGATCTTAAATAGGGTGTGGTCCTCGAAGCTCATAAATCTGGTGATTAACTAGTATCTTATTAACATTACCTTCTCCCTGAACCACACTTAAGCGGGCTTTACACACTACGACATCGCTCAAGTGATCTCGTTGGGGTCACGGAATTTGTGACGGACTTCCAGTCGCTTTAGCGATGTCGTTGCGTGTGACACCTATGAGCGATTTTGTATCGTCGCAAAAACGTTCAAAATCGCTCATCGGTGACAGGGGTCCATTCTCAAATATCGTTACTGCAGCAGTAACGAAGTCGTTCCTCGTTCCTGTGGCAGCACACATCGCTCCGTGTGACACCGCAGGAACGAGGAACCTTTCCTTACCTGCCTCCTGCCCACAATGCGGAAGGAAGGAGGTGGGCGGGATGTTCGTCCCGCTCATCTCCGCCCCTCCGCTTCTATTGGGCGGCGGTTCAGTGACGCTGCTGTGACGTCGCTGTGATGCTGAACGAACTGCCCCCTTAGAAAGGAGGCGGATCGCCGGTCACAGCGACGTCGCAAGGAAGGTAAGTCCGTGTGATGGGTCCGGGCGATGTTGTGCAACACGGACAGCGATTTGCCCGTGTCGCACAACCGATTGGGGCGGGTACGCACGCTGGTGATATCGGTACCGATATCGCAGTGTGTAAAGTAGCCTTTACTCCCAGCCGTAACCACCAACTCGGGAGCACCAATAAAAGGGGTGGAAGGGATGACTACCAAACCCAGGACCCAACATTCCATTACCGGCGGTCCCCCAAATGACCAGACCACCATCCAAACCGGCAAATGAAAGGGATCCATATTTCCATGAACTCCCCAGTAAAAATTTACACCAACTTCGAGGACCCATCCTAACCGCCAACAGCTGCAATGAGCCTGCAATAACTAAAATTAGGGAGGGAGGGTGGGACAATCCCAAGGGAGCGTAGGCCAAAGGGATCCTCCACCCCCAGGCTGACCTATATATGCTCCATAATCCCGACCCTCCTTCTTCTGGGGGTCACCTCCTCCTATCCAAGTCATGCTGGCCTCCACCCACACCAGGGGTGGGGCTCCGGCCTTGTACTTTACACCAGTTTTTCTGTTAGGATGAGCAACTGGAAAAACAGCGTCTAATTCTGGGAGTGAGTAGGGGAAAAAAGAGAGGTCTGAGCATCACCCTCCCCCTTCTTTACACCCATATGTTTATCATACAGAATATTTATATACAATCAAGCTGTTAAGATACTTTAGCAGCAACTTTTGCCTATATCTTCTTTTATACAGAATACTGAACGTTACTTCTTTTAATTCCACCTTGGTTTCCGAACTTTGAAGCAGTTAAAAAAAAAGTAACAAAATACTGAACATATGCACAGCAATGGTATTTTACCATTGTTTTATGTCCATTTTTTGTGCCAGTTTTTGGGGGCTTATATTAGGTGAATTCCGGGTAGAATCTGCCTGAAAAAGATGTTGTGTCCACATAACCACTGAGTGGATACACAAAGTTTTTGATGAGTTTTGAGATTAGAAGAAAAAAACTTAGAGCGTTTCCGCAGCTGTGTGCACACCACGTCTCTTTTAGATAGAAACTGTAGAGTGGTTAAAAGAAGTAACATTCAATCATGTGCATAGTCAGTTTCGTTCCAAAAACGT
Source organism: Anomaloglossus baeobatrachus (assembly GCF_048569485.1). Classification (NCBI taxonomy): domain Eukaryota; kingdom Metazoa; phylum Chordata; class Amphibia; order Anura; family Aromobatidae; genus Anomaloglossus; species Anomaloglossus baeobatrachus. Next base: position 750,635,603 of record NC_134354.1, on the reverse strand, counting down.
CTTAAAAAACTCTATGTGCACATAGCCATGATGACTTTTCAGGCAGATTCTGCCTCGATCCCATCTGAAAAAGGACTACAAAAATGCCAAAAAGAAAGAAAGCCACGGACCCACTTGGGGGGAGGGGCGACATGACCAAGGGGGAGGTAGGGAGTGATGGGTTAATAGGGACAGTGGTATATGCCTAATATGGCTTTGGGGGATGGTTTTAGCCGGGGAGGAAGAGGAGGAGCAGGGAAAGGGTTAGCTGGGAGAGGAAGGAGTTACCTCCTCTTCTGTTTCCGGACGCCGAACGATCTGCACGTGCACCTCCATGGCAGATCTTCAGGAGCTCCAGCGTCTGATTCAGGCAGCGGTCGCAGCGCACGGGCCCCTGGCAGTGCAGACCCACATCAGGGCTGCCGGGGTTAACCCGTCGGCGCTTGCCCCTCGTCCCCCCAGCAGCGGCGGGCGCCAGTCGCGGCCCCCCCGCAGGTATTCCCCGGGCGCGGGGGGGGCGAGGAGGAGATGTAAGAGCCCCTCCAGGGACCCTCCGCAGAGTGCAGCGCAGCAGCAGCGTCTGGCTGCTGCAGAGGCCGGCGGGAGGAATCTTCGTTCCAGCCGCGGCGGTCGGGAGGTGGGAGTGGCCAGCACGGGGCCTGCTTCCGGTCCCGGCCTCCGGGCTGGAGTTACTGAGACTGCAGCGGCTCCAGGCCGGGAGCGCGCTCGGCGCAGGAGAGAGGCCAGCAGATCCCCCTGCAGTCGGCGGGGGGACCGCGGGGCTGCACGTGGCGGTAGGTCCGGCGCCGGGGGGGGGTCTGCGGTGCCTGACCCCGGTGCGGCTGAGAGAAGGAGTGACGGCGGGAGCCCTGCGGCAACCGCCGGGTCACTCAGTACCGCTGTGCAGCCCCCGGATGTGGCAGTCTCCCGTGGGAGCGGGAGGACTCGGCGGATGGAGGCCTGCAATAGCCCAGGAGGGCCAGAGGCGACGACGGCTGAGATCCGGAGCCGGGCGTCTGGTCGTCCGCGCCCAGAGGCCCCTTGCAGTCGGCAGGGGGGCGGGCGCAAGAGGTCGAGGCCCGGGGTGCCGGCGCGGGGGACAGGACGGTCTCCTGGGTTGTCACCCCGGGGCAAGAGATGGAGCGGGGATGACTCTGCCCACGCGGCGGCCCTGTCTGGCGGCCGTGGTGGGGGGGGTGCTGCGGCGGCGCCCCCCGGATGTCGGATGGAAGATGAGGCCAGCGGCGAGGAGGGGGAAGAGGCTTTCGGTTCGGAGGAGTCGGATGGACGACAGACGGAGGACAGCGAGGCGGCGGTCTCGGGAGACGCCGAGCGGCGGTCGGGTGAGACGGCCGCGGAGGCGGCAGGGGCTGCGCTGGCGGGGGGCTTCGGGGGGGGGGGCGGCTGCGGCTACGGCAGCGCCCGCTGGTTTCGCAGTGTGGAGTCAATTGTTGGGGCTGTTGCAGGGGCTGGCGGCGGCTTCGGGAGCGGGGGGGGAGGGGGCCCAGGCGCCGGTGGCGGCGTGGGTGGGTGCAGCCGGTTTAGGGGCCTCGGCGGCGACGGGGGGTGACGGAGCGGGTGCGAGTAGAGGGGGGGGCGAAGGGGGGAGTGAGACGGGGGGGGGAAAGGAGAAGGAAAAGGAGAAGGAAAAGGAGAAGGAAAAGGAGAAGGAGGATGAGGTGGTGCGCTTAGATGATAGGGCTAAAAGCGAAGTTTATGTTTGTTTTGAGGGCCCGCTGGGGGCCCATTTAAAGAAGGAGGTGCGGGAAAAAATTTGGAAAGGGGAATATGTGGAGATATTTTCTCTGCTTCCCCTGGAGAAATTTAATTTGGATAGGGTTAAGCCGAGTGATTCCAAAAAGGAGAAGGACGAGGAGGAAAAGCGCCGTTATAGGCTTATTCCTCGGACTTTTGCCAACTGGCTACAGGCATTTGCGATTTTGGCGAGCGTGGTCGGGGAGAAGGAGCCGGAGCATTGTTCGGCTTTGTTCGGCTACATGGATGCGATAGGGGAGGCTTATCGAGTTTATGGCGGACTGGCGTGGCTGCGCTACGACGAGCAATTTAGGCAGCGGAAGGCATTGCGGCCAGATATGCGTTGGGACCATAAGGATATTTCCTTATGGATGCGATTGATGTCGGCACCGGCTCAGCCCTTTCGGGGGGGCGCCGGGGGTTCGGGGGGGGCCGGGTCCCCGGCAAGTTTCAAGAAAGGTTTGTGTTGGCAGTACAATGAAGGGCAGTGCAGGTTTGGAGCGGCGTGCCGTTTTAAGCATGAATGCTCCGGATGTGGGGGGGGACATAGCTTGTCCAAATGTTTTAAAAAAGAAAAAGGAAAGGCTGGTGATGGGGCTGGTAAGAGGGACGACGCCGGTGAAGGTAGAAGTGATGGTTCCGTTTTTAAATAGGTATCCGGACAAGGAGGCGGCGGCGTTGTTAAGTTCTGGTTTTTCGGATGGTTTTCATATTCCGTCGGTTGTTAATGCATCGGTTCCGCCGTATCGTAATTTGCGTTCCGCTCGGGATCACCCGGAAGTGGTGGATGAGAAGCTGGAAAGGGAGGTGGCTTTGGGCAGGATGGGCGGCCCTTATGTCGCCCCGCCGTGCGGGAATTTGGTGGTGTCACCGTTGGGGGTGGTACCAAAGAAGGAGCGGAATAAATTTCGGCTGATTCATCATTTGTCTTACCCGGAAGGGTTATCGGTGAATGATGGCATTGCGCCGGAGTTGTCGGCGGTATATTATGTGTCGTTCGATAAGGCGTTGGACCTGGTTAGGGCGGCGGGGCGGGGTGCATTGATGGCAAAGGCGGATGTGGAAGCAGCGTTTCGGTTGTTACCGGTTCATCCAGATAGTCAGCATTTGTTGGGTTGCTGGTGGGATGGCAGTTATTATGTTGATCGTTGTTTGCCAATGGGCTGTTCCATTTCGTGTTCGTACTTTGAGGCATTTAGTTCGTTTGTTGAGTGGGTGGTTCGGGACGTGTCCGGGCTTACGTCCATCATTCATTACTTGGATGATTTCCTGTGTGTCGGGCCGGCGGGTTCGATGGTTTGTGCGGGTTTGCTATTTGCGTTGCAAAAAGTTGCGGCCAGTTTCGGGATTCCTTTGGCGCCGGATAAGACGGAAGGCCCGGCGCCGGTGATGTGTTTTCTGGGAATTGAAATTGACACCATTGCTATGGAATGCAGGTTGCCGGCGGAGAAGGTCCGTGATTTGAGGTCCGCAGTGTCAGGGGTAAAAGCGGCGAAGAAGGTGCGGCTTAAGGCGGTGCAGTCTTTGCTTGGAAAATTGAATTTTGCTTGCAGAATTGTGCCAATGGGGAGAGTGTTTGCGAGGCGTTTGGCGACGGCGACGGCCGGGGTACGGTTGCCGGCGCATTTTGTGCGGATCACAAAGGCGATCAGGGACGATTTGGAAGTATGGGATCAATTTTTGCAGCATTTCAACGGCCGGACGCTGGTGATGGAGAGGGTGGCGTCTAACGGGGCGTTGCAGCTGTTTACGGATGCGGCGGGGTCGGCCGGGTTTGGGGCTGTCTTCAGAGGTCATTGGTGTGTCGGGCAGTGGCCACAGGCGTGGCGGGAGAGCGGCTTGGTTAGGAATTTGGCTCTGTTAGAGCTATTCCCCATTGTAGTGGCAGTGGAGCTATGGGGGTCGCACTTTGCCGGAAGGAAAGTGTGTTTTCATTGTGATAACCAGGCGGTGGTGCACGCGATTAACAACTTGTCTGCTAAGTCGGAGCCGGTGGTGGTGTATTTGCGGCATTTAGTGTTGAGATGTCTGCAGTTGAATGTGCAGGTAGTGGCAAGGCACGTTCCGGGTGTTGACAACGAGGTGGCTGATGCTTTGTCTCGTTTTCAGTTCAGCAGGTTTCGGGCGCTGTTGCCGTGGGCGGACGAAGTTGGAGTGGAGTGCCCCGAGGATTTGTGGCATCTGGTGAGGCGGTGATCTCAGACTTGATTCGGAACTCGGTGACCGAGGTGACTTGGTGCCGGTATGCTAAGGTGTGGGCTGAATGGGAGGAGTTGTTGCGTCTGATGTTTGGTGGGGAAAGCGTGGATTACTTGGTGGCTTTGTTGTCATTGGTGAGTACGGATTTTTCAGCCGGGCGATCGGCATCGGCTGTGGCACATCGGGTGTCGGCAGTGGCATTTTGGTTAAAAATGAGAGGGGAGCGTGATGTTTCACAGGATTTTCGGGTTCGTCAGGCTTTGCGGGGCTTTCGCCGTGGCGTACGGGAGAGGGACAAGAGGCGCCCTGTATCGTTTGGTTTGTTGAGACGGATGGTGGGTGGCCTGAGCGGCATTTGTGAGTCTGTGTACGAGACGGTTCTATTTACAACGGCTTTCGGTCTCGCTTTTTATGGGGCGTTCCGGATAGGCGAGCTGGTGAGCCCGTCCAGGGTGACGGGTGGTGGTTTGATGTTTGAGGACGTGCAAGTGAGCAGTAGTCAGGTGGAGTGCCGGATTCGCCGGTCAAAAATGGATCAGCTGGGCCGTGGTAGATTGGTGGTGTTATATGCGGTTCCAGGAGAGGAATTGTGCCCTGTGCGTTTAGTCGAGAGATTTATGGCCGTGAGGGGAGGCTTACCTGGCCCGTTTTTGCGGCATTTGAATGGGTCGTTTTTGTCGAGGTTTCAGTTTGTGGCGGTGCTGCGGCTAAGTCTACGTAACGCGGGGGAGCGCCCGGAGGAATTCGGGTCGCATTCATTCCGAATTGGTGCAGCAACGGAGGCAGCCCGTTGGGGGCTTGGAGATGAGGTGGTAAAGCGTATTGGTAGATGGGAATCTTCTTGTTTTCGGCGGTATGTGAGACCGCAGTTGTTGTAGCATCATGGGACTTTGGTTACGTGCGGAAGGTTTGAGGAAAGGGGTGTTTGTTGATGTGTTGGTGGTTGTGCTGTTATTGGTTTTGATATTTTCGTTTTTGTTTTATTTGTTATAGGGAAGTGCCTGATCTGGATCTTGGGGCACTCCTTCGTATTTTGGGGTGCCCGTCGGGCGGAGGTCCGCCCGAATGGTCGACAGCTGGGTTTGGATCGTGCGCAGGCGACTGTTCGATGGATCGGAGTTCGGGGCATGGAGTGGGGCAGGGTGGTCCCGGAATTTCGTTTCCATTGTAAAGTTGAGCGGCCCCCGGATGTGCTGGTATTGCATGTGGGGGGTAATGATCTTGGTGCCAGGGCGTCGCGGGATTTGATCCGAGACATAAAGATTGATTTACTGCAGTTGTGGAAGCGGTATCCTGGTTTGCTGGTCGTATGGTCTGACATAGTGACCAGGTTGGCATGGAGAGGGGCTCGGTCGGTGGAGAAGGTTAATAAGGCCAGGGCCCAGGTGAATAGGGTAGTGGCTAGGTTTGTGACCAGGAATGGTGGGATTGTGGTACGGCACAGGGATTTGGAGCCGGCTGATTGGCGATTTCGGAGGGGTGATGGTGTGCACCTCAACGAGGTCGGTCTGGATTTATGGGCGTTGGGTCTGCAGGATGGTGTGGAGCGTGCTTTTGGTGTGTGGCGGGTCCAGGCCACGTAAGGTGTCACGTGGTCTGTCCTGTGGCGGTGGGGGTAGGTCTGGTCCAGAGGTTTGGAAGTGATTGGTGGCTGGACCGGGAGTCATTGTCTTGGTATGGTGGCTCTCGGTTTCCGGGATGTGGCAGGCACGGGGTTCTGCCAAAGTGTGGGGGTCAATCCGTGGGTGATTGGCACCTCGTCTCTGGGTCGGTGTGTTGCGGCCGGGGACAGGGGGAGTAGTAGTAGTGGACTGGGCCTACCCCGGGGGGTATTGTAAATGTTATTGTCTATTGTTACCGTTATGTGGTTGTTTTGGGTCGCCCGTTGGACGGCGTCCCTAAGGTACTAGTCTGTAAAACAATAGGCAATAAAAAGGCTGCTGTGGCCATTTGAACCAAGTCGCATGCAGTCCGTGTGTTTATTTTTAGAGGATAAGGGGGTTTGGTTACACAGACATCATGACCGGAGAATCCTCCCTCAGCTGGTCAAGAAAGCCACGGACCCACTTGGGGGGAGGGGCGACATGACCAAGGGGGAGGTAGGGAGTGATGGGTTAATAGGGACAGTGGTATATGCCTAATATGGCTTTGGGGGATGGTTTTAGCCGGGGAGGAAGAGGAGGAGCAGGGAAAGGGTTAGCTGGGAGAGGAAGGAGTTACCTCCTCTTCTGTTTCCGGACGCCGAACGATCCCCGCCCACCCTCCCTTTGTGTTGTCATGTGGGAGATGTTTTTGGGTAGTTGGGATACCTTTTGTCACAGTAGCGGTGGGGGTAGGTCTGGTCCAGAGGTTTGGAAGTGATTGGTGGCTGGACCGGGAGTCATTGTCTTGGTATGGTGGCTCTCGGTTTCCGGGATGTGGCAGGCACGGGGTTCTGCCAAAGTGTGGGGGTCAATCCGTGGGTGATTGGCACCTCGTCTCTGGGTCGGTGTGTTGCGGCCGGGGACAGGGGGAGTAGTAGTAGTGGACTGGGCCTACCCCGGGGGGTATTGTAAATGTTATTGTCTATTGTTACCGTTATGTGGTTGTTTTGGGTCGCCCGTTGGACGGCGTCCCTAAGGTACTAGTCTGTAAAACAATAGGCAATAAAAAGGCTGCTGTGGCCATTTGAACCAAGTCGCATGCAGTCCGTGTGTTTATTTTTAGAGGATAAGGGGGTTTGGTTACACAGACATCATGACCGGAGAATCCTCCCTCAGCTGGTCATGAGTATATGCAGAGCGATGTAAAAATGACTTGCTGTGTGCATGTGCTCATTGTTTTTCAACTTCTTATAACCACAAAGTAGTTAAAAGAAGGGATGGGTCCAATCTTCTGGTGGCTTCAGTTTGGAAACCACTTTTAATATACATAATTAAAAAAGAAAACAAATCAGTAAAAGCGTAAAAAAAAAGACCCTTTAGGAAAAACACATTTTCTTGAAGCATCTTTTGCAGGAAATGTCAGCGGTGAGCCGGCGTATGCACATAGCCTAAAGAAGCAGCATTTCCGGAAGCGGCTTCCATTAGATAACTCATACACGGTGTGCAGAATTATTAGGCAAGTTGTATTTTAGAGGATTTTTTTTATTATTGATCAACAACTATCTTCTCAATCAACCCAAAAGACTCATAAATATCAAAGCTTACAATTTTTGGAAGTTGGAGTGGGTGTTTTTAGATTTGGCTATCTTAGGAGGATCTCTGTTTGTGCAGGTAACTATTACTGTGCAGAATTATTAGGCAACTTAATAAAAATCAAATATATTCCCATCTCACTTGTTTATTTTCACCAGGTAAACCAATATAACTGCACAAACTTTAGAAATAAACATTTCTGACATGCAAAAACAAAACCCCAAAAAATTAGTGACCAATATAGCCACCTTTCTTTATGATGACACTCAACAGTCTACAAGCCATAGATTCTGTCAGTTGCTTGATCTCTTTACGATCAACATTGCGTGCAGCAGCCACCACAGCCTCCAGACACTGTTCCAAGAGGTGTACTGTTTTCCCTGCCTGTAGATCTCACATTTTATGAGGGACTACAGGTTCTCTATGGGATTCAGATCAGGTGAACAAGGGGGCCATGTCAATATTTTTTCATCTTTTAGACCTTTACTGGCCAGCTACGCTGTGGAGTAGCTGGATGCATGTGATGGAGCATTGTCCTGCATGAAAAACATGTTTTTGTTGAACGATACCGACTTCTTCCTGTACAACTGCTTGAAGAAGTTGTCTTCCAGAAACTGGCAGTAGGTTTGGGAGTGGAGCTTCACTCCATCCTCAACCCGAAAAGGTCCCACAAGTTCATCTTTCATGATACCAGCCCATACCAGTACACCAGCACCACCTTGCTGGCACCTGAGTCGGAGTGGAGCTCTCTGCCCTTTACTGATCCAGCCTGTGGCCCATCTATCTTTCCCATCAAGAGTCACTCTCATTTCATCAGTCCATAAAACCTTTGAAAATCAGTCTTAAGATATTTCTTGGCCCAGTCTTGACATTTTATCTTATGTTTCTTGTTCAGAGGTGGTGGTTTTCAGCCTTCCTTATCTTGGCCATGTCCCTGAGTATGGCACACCTTGTGCTTTTTGATACTCCAGTAAAGTTGCAGCTCTGAATATGGCTAAACTGGTGGCAAATGCCATCTTGGCAGCTTCACGCTTGATTTTCCTCAATTCATGGGCAGTTATTTTGCGCCTTTTTTGCCCAACATGCTTCTTGCGACCCTGTTTGCTATTTGCAATGAAACGCTTGATTGTTCAGTGATCACGCTTCAAAAGTTTGGTAATTTCAAGACTGCTGCATCCCTCTGCAAGACATCCCACAATTTTGGACTTTTCAGAGCCTGTCAAATCTCTCTTCTGACCCATTTTGCCAGAGGAAAGGAAGTTGCCTAATAATTAAGCACCCCTTATATAGGGTGTTGATGTCATTACACCACACCCCTCCTCATGACAACGGGTATGGTCGAGTCATTCTTGAAGATTTTACATAAACCCCCCACCATTACCTTATCTAAAATAAACAGACTGCACACCAATATGGATTTTATTGGCCACAGCAGCCTTTTATTATAACAAAACAACATAAATAACAGAAATCCACTCAACAGAACCGGAGGGTGGTCCTCGAAGCCCCAAGAACCTGCCGACGGGTATTCTACCCAAACTGTAGCCAGACTGATGTTTTACCTCCAGCCGCTCAAGCACCGGCTCGGAGGCACCAGTTAACCAACAACCTGGCCTCATCTGAACACATGTCCCCAACCCGCGGCCCACCAGGCCTACCACGGGATTCCTCTACCCGCCGGCATATAAAGAGTGCACATGAGGGGTCCAGAACCTGACGGGTTCCCCCCCACCGTTCCGCCACAAACCGCAAATTCCAACTTCGAGGACCCTCCTCCCCTTCGCTATGCTGCTATGACAAGAAAAGAAAATTGGGAGGGTGGGTGGGAGATTGTACCGTTTTCTGTGCCAAAATGGATGACCCCACTAACTGACCACCCCTTATAAACCCATTAATTGTTCCCGCCCCCACTAACTACGCCCATAATGCACAATTCAAACTTCCTCTATTCCTGCCCCATCTAAGTATCTTTAACCCCTGCCTAACCCCCGTCATTTTAAAAAACCCCCTCTCTTATTCCCGACCTAACCCAGTCATGTCGGCCTCCCTTTTAAGGCTGTGCCCCGTACGGCCTCTCTTGACAACGGGTATGGTCGAGTCATTCTTGAAGACTTTACATAAACCCCCCACCATTACCTTATCTAAAATAAACAGACTGCACACCAATATGGATTTTATTGGCCACAGCAGCCTTTTATTATAACAAAACAACATAAATAACAGAAATCCACTCAACAGAACCGGAGGGTGGTCCTCGAAGCCCCAAGAACCTGCCGACGGGTATTCTACCCAAACTGTAGCCAGACTGATGTTTTACCTCCAGCCGCTCAAGCACCGGCTCGGAGGCACCAGTTAACCAACAACCTGGCCTCATCTGAACACATGTCCCCAACCCGCGGCCCACCAGGCCTACCACGGGATTCCTCTACCCGCCGGCATATAAAGAGTGCACATGAGGGGTCCAGAACCTGACGGGTTCCCCCCCACCGTTCCGCCACAAACCGCAAATTCCAACTTCGAGGACCCTCCTCCCCTAAGAATGGCATCCACAGACTCCATTTTCTGGGGCAGGTAAGCTGGCACACAAGGACATGTAGATTGTACCGTTTTCTGTGCCAAAATGGATGACCCCACTAACTGACCACCCCTTATAAACCCATTAATTGTTCCCGCCCCCACTAACTACGCCCATAATGCACAATTCAAACTTCCTCTATTCCTGCCCCATCTAAGTATCTTTAACCCCTGCCTAACCCCCGTCATTTTAAAAAACCCCCTCTCTTATTCCCGACCTAACCCAGTCATGTCGGCCTCCCTTTTAAGGCTGTGCCCCGTACGGCCTCTCTTTATAGAGATGCACATCACCTGATTTACTTAATTGGTAGTTGGCTCTCAAGCCTATACAGCTTGGAGTAGGACAACATGTATAAAAAGTATCATGTGATCAAAATACTCATTTGCCTAAGAATTCTGCACACAGTGTAGTTTTTAACCACCTTGAAATAACTCTGTGTGCATGTAGGAGGGTGTCCAGTGCCCTGCCGCCCCTGAAGAATGTGATAGTATAAGTGAAGATGGTCCCTCAGCATAAGGGAATGTAGCAGGAGTGGCAGGATGGCATGAGTTAAAACGGGGAGGATAGTCCCCAGCACAGAGGATTTATAGGAAAAGAAGCTTCCTGGTACAAGACAGATAGAGAGTAGTGACAAGAAACACCAAAAAGGAGCCAAGACAAATGATATGTGCACACACAGAATGTGGTGAGCCTTCCTCATAAAGATGGCTGCAGCCGAGGTGCAAGATGCTGATGTCACAGCCACTCAACCTCCACACTAGGGGGGAGGGGCGGCTGCTTAGCATAAGACATGCACACTAATAAGGCTTGCACTGGGAGCCCATCATATAATGAGTGAAATGCACAGTGTCTGAACTGTGACCTATAAATGACGCCAGAAACCCAGGTCAGGCGGGCAAAACAGCACTATATAGGTGCATCTCGCACGGATACACGAGATGCACAGTGTCTGAATAATGGCCTATAAATGACGCACTTTATCCATTTTTGCAGGATGTGTGTGGACTTTTTGAATTCAGGTGGTTAAATGGTGAGCCTGTCATGTGTTATGTACTCATATAGTGCTAACTGACCCGCCTGGACCTGGTGTTGTGCGTCATTTATAGGCCATTATTCAGACACTGTGCATCTCGTGTATCCGTGCGAGATGCACCTATATAGTGCTGTTTTGCCCGCCTGACCTGGGTTTCTGGCGTCATTTATAGGTCATAGTTCAGACACTGTGCATTTCACTCATTATATGATGGGCTCCCAGTGCAAGCCTTATTAGTGTGCATGTCTTATGCTAAGCAGCCGCCCCTCCCCCCTAGTGTGGAGGTTGAGTGGCTGTGAAATCAGCATCTTGCACCTCGGCTGCAGCCATCTTTAAGAGGAAGGCTCACCACATTCTGTGTGTGCACATATCATTTGTCTTGGCTCCTTTTTGGTGTTTTTTGATATAGCTCCTTGTGGTTTTTCTAACTAATTCAGTGTAGGGACTCGCAAGTGTGAGAATCCTTGACGAACGGATTGCGAGCTTACATATTTTGGGCCAAAATATAAACTAATATCTCACTATTTGAGGTATGGCACATTTTATCCATTTTTGCAGGATGTGTGTGGACTTTTTGAATTCAGGTGGTTAAATGGTGAGCCTGTCATGTGTTATGTACTCATAGTGCTAACTGACCCGCCTGGACCTGGTGTTGTGCGTCATTTATAGGCCATTATTCAGACACTGTGCATCTCGTGTATCCGTGCGAGATGCACCTATATAGTGCTGTTTTGCCCGCCTGACCTGGGTTTCTGGCGTCATTTATAGGTCATAGTTCAGACACTGTGCATTTCACTCATTATATGATGGGCTCCCAGTGCAAGCCTTATTAGTGTGCATGTCTTATGCTAAGCAGCCGCCCCTCCCCCCTAGTGTGGAGGTTGAGTGGCTGTGACATCAGCATCTTGCACCTCGGCTGCAGCCATCTTTATGAGGAAGGCTCACCACATTCTGTGTGTGCACATATCATTTGTCTTGGCTCCTTTTTGGTGTTTTTTGATATAGCTCCTTGTGGTTTTTCTAACAGAGTAGTGACAAGCAAAGAAAGGACCTTCAGGGTCAGATGTAGCAGAGTGGAGTTGGGTGGTGTGGAGGATTCAAGCATAGAGTGAAGACAGAAGAAAGAAGGAGTAAAGGAGACTGAAGTGCAGTGTGTGCCCCCTCAGATAATGAGTGTAGTTTCAGTAAAGAGAGAGAAAAGGATGAGAGCATCCCTTTCTTACACCGACAGCTGTAAGTGTTATAGACCGGTGGCCTGCGGGGTCACTAGCACAGCTCCGGGAGCCGAGCCAAAAGAAGTCCTTCCATTGTTAGAGCTGGGCCGTCAGACCAGCCATCATGCTTAATGATTGGGTCAGGAAGGAAAGGATAATAAATTGCTCCTTGGTGGCCGTAGCTGAAGAACCGGGTTCTGTAAAGAAGGAAATGCCTCTGGAAAATCTTGGTGTAAAACTGCCTTTAAGAAGAGGAAGCTGCGTGTGCAACAATGTTGCAGTAAAGGTGTTACGGTTTTAACCAGTGGTGGACTCGTTACTGAAAGTGCGGCGTGCGATGCTGAAGAAAGTGAACAGGATCCTGAGAAGCCGGCTGAAACTCCAGATGTGCAGCTGCAGGCAGGTACCACCTCTCCACCCACTCCATACTTCACTCTGCCCCCGTGTATGTACTATGGGGGTTGGGTTGAGGACCACAACCCTCGCCCACGACTGCCCCTCCCTGGCACTTTACATGCATATGGCCTTACTTGTTTGTTCTTTTTAGAAATAGAGCAATCACTCAAAAGCATCCTATTTGCAGGTTCCTACCAGTTGCTCGGACAAAATGTCCAAAAATGCTTTGGCTTCTTTTAAAGATAACTGTAGCCAGAACAGATCTAATCAATGAAAATGGTTGGAAAAGCTCACACAGCCTATGACAGGCACTGCCTTGAATGCAAACCTGGTCGGGCACTGCTGGTTTGTGCCACTTCTGCACACTATAATGTGAATTGCTGACATGTGCCATTTAATCATTTTAGTGCCATTTAGTAATTTTAGTACCATTTAATAATTTTATCATTTTGGCTAAATCCAGAAATATTACCCTTGTACAAAACTTATGGAAGATCAGTTTATGACTGATGGCTGCACAGCTTTATGACCGGTAGATTTATATCTAGAAGTCAGCACATTTTATGTATGATCGCATGTTTTCTTTTTATTTTTCTTGACTTGTAGCTAGGATTTAGAATCTTACTCCGTTTTTTTGTGATTAATTTTAACAAAAATGAATTAAGTCTAAGGCGGGCTTTTGGTGGGGTCAAATGGAAAGTGACGCACATCCGGCATCGCATGCGACATCGTACTGTGTAAAGCCTAGATGATACGATTAACGAGCGCAAAATCGTCGTAATCATATCATCGGTGCAGCGTTGGCGTAATCCATAATTACGCTGACGCGACGGTCCGATGTTGTTCCTCGCTCCTGCGGCAGCACACATCGCTGTATATATGCGAGGAATATCTCCTACCGGCCTCACTGCAGCTTCCATAGGATATGCGGAAGGAAGGAGGTGGGCGGGATGTTTACATCCTGCCTATCTCCGCCCCTCCGCTGCTATTGGCCGCCTGCCGTGTGACGTCGCTATGACGCCGCACGACCCGCCCCCTTAGGAAGGAGGCGGGTCGCCGGCCACAGCGACGATCGCAGGGCAGGTGAGTGCGTGTGAAGCTGGCGTAGCGATAATTTTCGCTACGCCAGCTATCACACGATATCGTACCTGCGACGGGGGCGGGGACAATCGCGTGCGACATCGCAGCATCAGCTTGCGATGTCGCAACGTGCAAAGCCGCCCTAATGGCAAATGATGAACAATTGACATGGTCCTTCTAATTAAAGAAAAACAGATTACATCTGCAATGTGCACCCTCTCCGACCGACTATTTTGCTTTTTTTAGTAGTTACGTTATTTTTAACATGTTTACATGTTTGTAAAGTCGTGAGATTTTTATTTGGTAAATGTAAGGTCTCTTCTCAATGACCTGGAAACTTTGTATAAGGAAAGCAGATGGACGATGAAGAATCAGATAATTCGGAACAAAATAAAATGTATATTTTGTAAACATTACAGCAAGTATTTGGAGGTTCTGATCACATCTGTAGAGGAGATGCTGATTTAAATTTCACCGTACTCAATGGAAAAAAATAGGGTTATATACAGTGCCTACAAGTTGTATTCAATCCCCTGCAGATTTAGCAGGTTTACACATTCGGAATTAACTTGGCATTGTGACATTTGGACTGTAGATCAGCCTGGAAGTGTGAAATGCACTGCAGCAAAAAAGAATGTTATTTATTTTTTTATTTTTTTTTTTAAATTGTGAAAAGTTTATTCAGAGGGTCATTTATTATTCAACCCCTCAAACCACAAGAATTCTGTTTGGTTCCCCTAAAGTATTAAGAAGTATTTCAGGCTCAAAGAACAATGAGCTTCACATGTTTGGATTAATTATCTCTTTTTCCAGCCTTTTCTGACTAATTAAGACCCTCCCCAAACTTGTGAACAGCACTCATACATGGTCAACATGAGAAAGACAAAGGAGCATTCCAAGGCCATCAGAGACAAGATCGTGGAGGGTCACAAGGCTGGCAAGGAGTACAAAACCCTTTCCAAGGAGTTGGGCCTACCTGTCTCCACTGTTGGGAGCATCATTAGGAAGTGGAAGGCTTATGGAACTACTGTTAGCCTTCCACGGCCTGGACAGCCTTTGAAAGTTTCCACCCGTGCTGAGGCCAGGCTTGTCCGAAGAGTCAAGGCTAACCCAAGGACAACAAGGAAGGAGCTCCGGGAAGATCTCATGGCAGTGGGGACATTGGTTTCAGTCAATACCATAAGTAACGTACTCCACCGCAATGGTCTCCGTTCCAGACGAGCCCGTAAGGTACTTTTACTTTCAAAGCGTCATGTCAAGGCTCATCTACAGTTTGCTCATGATCACTTGGAGGACTCTGAGACAGACTGGTTCAAGGTTCTCTGGTCTGATGAGACCAAGATCGAGATCTTTGGTGCCAACCACACACGTGACGTTTGGAGACTGGATGGCACTGCATACGACCCCAAGAATACCATCCCTACAGTCAAGCATGGTGGTGGCAGCATCATGCTGTGGGGCTGTTTCTCAGCCAAGGGGCCTGGCCATCTGGCCCGCATCTATGGGAAGATGGATAGCACGGCCTACCTGGGGATTTTGGCCAAGAACCTCCGCTCCTCCATCAAGGATCTTAAGATGGGTCGTCATTTCATCTTCCAACAAGACAATGACCCAAAGCACACAGCCAAGAAAACCAAGGCCTGGTTCAAGAGGGAAAAAATCAAGGTGTTGCAGTGGCCTAGTCAGTCTCCTGACCTTAACCCAATTGAAAAGTTGTGGAAGGAGCTCAAGATTAAAGTCCACATGAGACACCCAAAGAACCTAGATAACTTGGAGAAGATCTGCACGGAGGAGTGGGCCAAGATAACTCCAGAGACCTGTGCCGGCCTGATCAGGTCTTATAAAAGACGATTATTAGCTGTAATTGCAAACAAGGGTTATTCCACAAAATATTAAACCTAGGGGTTGAATAATAGTTGACCCACACTTTTATGTTGAAAATGTATTAAAATTTAACTGAGCAACATAACTTGTTGATTTGTAAGATTTATGCATCTGTTAATAAATCCTGCTCTTGTTTAAAGTTTGCAGGCTCTAACTTATTTGCATCTTATCAAACCTGCTGAATCTGCAGGGGGTTGAATACTACTTGTAGGCACTGTACCTGGCTATGTGTCCTCTCAAAACAAATAAAAGCCTTTCGTAAATGAAAAGACCCCCATTCTTCTTTTAACAGACTTCAGGTCGATCTCGAGCCATGGCGACTTGATAGAAGAACGCTCTGTAGGAAGATCAATCTTGTGCAGCCTAGATAGATCCACCATGGTCTTCTCCACCATTATCTTGATAGTATCAAGCCATCAGGTTGCTGGTCTTCCATTTTGCCTTGTTCCTTCTATTCTTCAGACCATGATGTCCTTCTCCAGTGATTGAGCTCTTCGTATGATGAATCAAAAATAGGCAGGTTACATCTTAGTGATCCTTGCTTTGAGTAACTTGTCTGGCTTGATTTATTCTAAAATTTATCTGTTTTTTCTTCTTGCCATCCATGGTATTGATAACATTCTTCCCCAGCACAACATTTCAAAGGCATTTATTCTTCTTCTGTCTTGTTCCTTTATCGTCCAGGTTTTGCATCCATATGTTACTACATAAAAGACCAAACTATGTAAGAGCAGAGACCAGATTATGTACGAGCCAAGACCAGACTATGTACGAGCCGAGACCAGACTATGTACAAGCCGAGACCAGACTATGTACGAGCCAAGACCAGACTATGTACGAGCCAAGACCAGACTATGTACGAGCCGAGACCAGACTATGTACGAGCCAAGTCCAGACTATATACGAGCCGAGACCAGACTATGTACGAGCCGAGACCAGACTATGTACGAGCCGAGACCAGACTATGTACGAGCCGAGACCAGACTATGTATGAGCCGAGACCAGACTATGTGCGAGCCAAGATCAGACTATGTACGAGCTGATATCAGACTATGTACGAGCTGAGATCAGACTATGTATGAGCCAATGCCAGACTATTTATGAATTGAGACCAGACTATGTACAAAACAAGAACAGACTATGTACGAGATGAAACCAGACTATGTAAGAGCCGTGTCTTCATCACCAGTGAAATGTTCCTTGATTTGAGGACCTTGTCATGTGGCTTCATTGTTGCTTTGGCCATAGCTATTCTCCTATTTATAAGCCAATATAGTCTATTGGGCGTTGGTTGCATGATGCAGGGGATCTAGTAGAGCAATGTAACTTCTGTTCTATCATTCTTTATGCAAATTAGCTCTCAGGTGGAATAGAAAACATCTTGCAAGTAGTAGCAACAATGTAAAACGCTTTCCGTAAGAGTCAATGTCTGACCCTCTAATGAGCTTTGCAGATTAGGACCAGTGATAGAATCCAAATCAGTAACTCATCCAACAACAGACACTTTCATTGTGTTTGCTCTCATCCGTGTATAGTCTGTTTGGCTGGAAAAGTGAGAAAAGTCCTTTTTCTCTTTAAAGGGACTCAGCACAGATTTCCTGTTCAAATCCAGTACAGGCAATTAGTGCATCATGGTTGGGTCAATTAGTTAATCACACCTTCCCACCTTTCTGTGTTCCATCTTTCTCTGCCCTTCTTTGGCTCTATGAAGCCAAACCCATCAATTAAAAAAGAGGGTGGTGGTGGAGATAGATGAGAAATAAGCAGATGGGAAGGTGCGCTAAACTACTTGGCCCCGCCCTGATGCACCAAGAGCCTGTAATTGGTGTGAACAGTCATTCTATGCTGACAGAGTCACTTTAAAGAGATCAATTGACTATTGAGTCTTCAGTCTGAATCGTCTCAGCTGATTCATGACCACATCAAGGTTCAGTTTAACCTTAATGTAGTCTATGGTCATAAATCAGGATAAAAGGAGCTCAGGAAAAAAAAAGATGGAAAAAATTAATTTCAAATTCCCATCGGAATGAGCTTACTGATTAATTCTCAGTTAACACATTCTTCAGCCAGAAAAGAGAAGGAAAGCAAAAAGCAAAAAGCCTGTGAAAGCCAAAATTTTTAAAGAAACCCAATTGCAAAAATATTTTTTAGCTTAAAATAGATGTATCTAAGTAGCACAATGTACTCAAAGATTTCAATATTCTCAACTTGAATGGCCATCTTGCTCTGCTATATTGTACAACTGACCATAGCTTCGCTTTTCCAGAATTGCTAAGCAATAGTGGTGTCAGAAGCCAGGCTTCATGATCATACAATACCATTATGTGTCATTACAGTCAGGAAAAGGGTTTTCTGACAGATCACGAAAGGATAGATTATAATTGTAGCTAAATAGTCACATGAGAATGATGTTCTCCTGCTAAAAAATCAACCTATGCATCCATCACTTTTCTTGCAGACTTGCAGTTTTGCAGAAGCTTCAGGCATTGTACAATTTTCTGGTTTAATCCACCAGATGCGTCCCCTGTCTACAGATACAGTCATATGAAAAAGTTTGGGCAACCCTATTAATGTTAACCTTTTTTCTTTATAACAATTTGGGTTTTTGCAGCAGCTATTTCAGTTTCATATATCTAATAACTGATGGACTCAGTAATATTTCTGGATTGAAATGAGGTTTATTGTACTAACAGAAAATGTGCAATCCGCATTTAAACAAAATTTGACCGGTGCAAAAGTATGGGCACCTCAACATAAAAGTGACATTAATATTTTGTAGATCCTCCTTTTGCAAAAAATAACAGCCTCTAGTCGCTTCCTGTAGCTTTTAATGAGTTCCTGGATGAAGGTATATTTGACCATTCCTGTTTACAAAACAATTCCAGTTCAGTTAAGTTTGATGGTCGCCGAGCATGGACAGCACGCTTCCAATCATCCCACAGATTTTCAATGATATTCAGGTCTGGGGACTGGGATGGCCATTCCAGAACATTGTAATTGTTCCTCTGCATGAATGCCTGAGTAGATGTGGAGCGGTGTTTTGGATCATTGTCTTGCTGAAATATCCATCCCCTGCGTAACTTCAACTTTGTCACTGATTCTTGCACATTATTGTCAAGAATCTGCTGATACTGAGTTGAATCCATGCGACCCTCAACTTTAACAAGATTCCCGGTGCCGGCATTGGCCACACAGCCCCAAAGCATGATGGAACCTCCACCAAATTTTACTGTGGGTAGCAAGTGCTTTTCTTGGAATGCCATGTTTTTTGCCTCCATGCATAGTGCCTTTTTGTATGACCAAACAACTCAATCTTTGTTTCCTCAGTCCACAGGACCTTCTTCCAAAATGTAACTGGCTTGTCCAAATGTGCTTTTGCATGCCTCAGGTGACTCTGTTTGTGGCGTGCTTGCAGAAACTGCTTCTTTCGCATCACTCTCCCATATAGCTTCTCCTTGTGCAACGTGCGCTGTATTGTTGACCGATGCACATTGACACCATCTGCAGCAAGATGAAGCTGCAGGTCTTTGGAGGTGGTCTGTGGATTGTCCTTGGCTGTTCTCACCATTCTTCTTCTCTGCCTTTCTGATATCTTGGCCTGCCACTTCTGGGCTTAACAAGAACTGTACCTGTGTTCTTCCATTTCCTTACTATGTTCCTCACAGTGGAAACTGACAGTTTAAATCTCTGAGACAACTTTTTGTATCCTTCCCCTGAACAACTATGTTGAATAATCTTTGTTTTCAGATCATTTGAAAGTTGTTTTGAGGAGCCCATGATGCCACTCTTCATAGGAGAACAACTTGCAAGTGGCCACCTTAAATACCTTTTCTCATGATTGGATACACCTGCCTATGAAGTTCAAAGCTCAATGAGGTTACAAAACCAATTTAGTGCTTTAGTAAGTCAGTAAAAAGTAGTTAGAAGTGTTCAAATCAAGAAATTGATAAGGGTGCCCATACTTATGCACCGGTAAAATTTTGTTTAAATGCGGATTGCACATTTTCTGTTAGTACAATAAACTTCATTTCAATCCAGAAATATTACTCAGTCCATCAGTTATTAGATATATGAAACTGAAATAGCTGCTGCAAAAACACAATTTGTTATAAAGAAAAAAGGTTAACATTAATAGGGGTGCCCAAACTTTTTCATATGACTGTATACTACAGACTTCTGGCAGGAGACAATTAAAGCCTGCTTTACACGTTGCAATTTCGCATACGATTTCGTATGCGATTTGCAACGCCCCCATCGTATGTGTGGCACGTTCAATTTGTTGAACGTGCCGCACATACGAGTAACCCCCCGTCACACGTACTTACCAGTCCATACGACCTCGATGCGAGCGGCGAATGTCCAGTTCCTGGAGTGGGAGGGACGTTTGGCGTCACATCGACGTCACGCGGCAGCCGGCCAATAGAAGCGGAGGGGCGGAGCTGAGCGGCACGTAAACATCCCGCCCACCTCCTTCCTTCCGCATTGTGGGCTGGGAGCCGCAGGACGCTGGTAAGATCTGTTCATCGTTCCCAGGGTGTCACACACTGCGATGTGTGCTACCCCGGGTACGATGAAAAATCTGACGTTCAACTCTAGAGAAAGGTACGATGTGTATGCGATGAACGTTTTAACGTTCAATCGCAATCGCACGTACCTGTCACATACTGCAATGTACCTTACGATGTCGGATGTGCGTCACTTATGACGTGACCCCGCCGACACATTGTAAGATACATTGCAGCGTGTAAAGCGGGCTTAAGTCTGTAACATTGTATGTGGCCTTTAAGGTTGTTATATTAGTAGTATTTATGAACGTCTGTAATAGTAAAACAATATATTTGATGTTCTGTTCACACTGTGTTCTATTGACTACAATGTATCAGATTTACATTTATAACGCTTCATCTTTTCCACATTTTTTCATGTTATGCCCACAAGATTAAATGGATTTGGGATTTTATGTGATAAACCAACACAAAATATCAAGGATTTTTGGCAATGATATACGGTTTTCTAATTATTTTAAAAAATATAAATCTGAAAATTGTGACTTTCATTTTTCTTCAATCCCCTGTTGTCTGATACCCCTAAATATAATCCTGAGTGACCAATTGCCTCCACAAGTCACATAATTAGTAAATTGAGTCTAAAGGCTACTTTACACGCTGCGATATCGGTACCCCCCCATCTGTTGTGCGACACAAGCAAATCGCTGCCCGTGCCGCACAACATCGCCCAGACAGGTCACACATACTTACCTGCCCGGCGACGTCGCTGTGACCGGCGAACCGCCTCCTTTCTAAGGGGGCTGTTCGTTCAGCGTCACAGCGACGTCACAGCTGCGTCACTGAACCGCCGCCCAATAGAACTGGAGGGGCGGAGATGAGCGGGACGAACATCCGGCCCACCTCCTTCCCTCCGCATAGCGGCTGGGAGGCAGGTAAGGAGAGCTTCCTCGTTCCTGCGGCGTCACACGGAGCGATGTGTGCTGCCGCAGGAACAAGGAACAACCTTGTTACTGCTGCAGTAACGATTTTTGAGAATGGACCCCCATGTCACCGATGAGCGATTTTGCATGTTTTTGCAACGATGCAAAATCGCTCATAGGTGTCACACGCAACGGCATCGCTAATGCGGCTGGATGTGCGTCACCAATTCCGTGACCCCAACGAGTTCGCATTAGCGATGTCGTAACGTGTAAAGCCCCCTTAAGTGTAATTTATTATCAGTATAACTCCAATGTTCTGTTAAGGTTGCAGAGGTTTGTTAGAGAACATTTGGGATCAAACAAGATCATGAAATCCAAGGAACACACCAGACAGATCAGTGATAAAGTTGTGGAGAAGAGTAAAGCAGGGTTAGGTTATAAAAAAAAATAGTTCAAGCTCTAAACATCTCGCGGAGCATTGATAAATCCATCAGAAGGAAAAAGTATGGTACAACTGCAAACCTACCAAGACATGGCATAAACTGACATCCCAAGCAAGTACACTGTGTGCAGAATTATTAGGCAAATGAGTATTTTGATCACATGATCATTTTTTTACATGTTGTTCTACTCCAAGCTGTATAGGCTTGAGAGCCAACTACCAATTAAGTAAATCAGGTGATGTGCATCTCTGTAATGAGGAGCAGTGTGGTGTAATGACATCAACACCCTATATAAGGTGGGCTTAAAGGGAACCTGTCAGCAGAAATTTCGCCCAAAACCTAAAAGATTCCCCCTCTGCAGCTCCTGGGCTGCATTCTAGAAAGGTCCCTGTTATTATTGTGCCCCCTTTCTGACCAAAATAAAGACTTTATAAAGTGGTACCTTTTTGTATTCAGATTCTGTAAATGTGACACGGGGGCGGGCTGCCTGATGGCCGTTATTCTGCCTCCTGCCGCTTTAGGCCGTCCCCCATCGCTGATTTCCATAGCTGTGGACGCCGCCCAGTGCTCCACAGGTCCCCGCGCATGCCCAGTGCCTATCTCTCGTGGATGAGCACTGTGCCCAGTGCTGGTGACGTGCGCGCAGGCTTTAGATTATGGGCGGTGCTGTGATGTTTATTACCAAGCAACCGCCCATAATCGCGGGACCGCGCTTTCCCCCTCGGCGTCCTTCGTTCTGCGCAAGCGCGGTGCTGCTGACCCCACGTCACCTCCTTCCCATCTATTTCCTGCCTCAGGGCAAGATGGGAAGGAGGTGATGGGGGGTCACCGCGTCGGTAGCAGATTTATGTCAAAATTGTATCTGTCCAGATACTACATTGGATTTATTTTATGTGAGATTTTAAAAATATGAACATCTTCCAAAAAAAAAATCAGGTTACAACGTTTTACAACTAGGTCATATCTTGATAAATGCCAGACTATACCATCCAAATGCTACTTATAGTGATAATACATGAAATACTACTACAAAAATATTTCAGCACTGTAGTGTACAGTATAGCAGTATTACATCAGTACAGTATGCAGTTATTATACAGATGATTTATGGTTACTAATATATTATATATTGGTAATATATGGTCTCCCTCTGAATTTATCATATAAACGCTATAATGGTATTATTTAACAACTGTATAATAATCATTTTTTATCCTAAATCTTGGTATTATTTTGTCACACACGGACAAGGGGATGTCTAGCGAAACACAGAGGATACAACGGGGATGTTAAAGGAGAGGAAGGCCCTAGCAATAGGGAGAGAGGGAATGAGTTTCCTCCTGACACTAGACTCCCTAACATCCCTATCAGGGCCGGCGTCAGCACGCGGCATACCCGGGCAAATGCCGGGGCCCTGGAGAGCCGGGGGGGCCCACTCGGCCTCATCAGTTCTGGTTCCCCTTGGCCGGGGCCCCCTCGCCTTAGTTCTGCTGCCCCCGGGCCGAGTTCCGGGGACCGCAGTCCTCGGCAGGAATCTGCAGCGCCGTGCCTTTAAGGCGCGCGGACTTCCTGGTTTAAACTTCATCTGTGGGCGGAGCTACTGACCGGCCTGCTCAGTCCCACAGATGAAGGAGTTGCAGTGCCAGCCAGCGACCCCCAGCACAGCGCGTCCCTCCGGCGCTGTGTGGGCCCCCTCTCCGGCGCTGTGTGGGCCCCCTCTCCACCGTGACCTGAGTGGTATGTGCCCTCCCCGCCCCCCGATTTATGGGCCCTGGTGAGCTGTATGGGCTTCTCCCCCCTTAGGTGTATGCCCTGCCCCCCCCGGTGCTGTATGTGCTGGCCCCTGCAGCTGTGTGTGGGCCCCCCAGAGCCGCATGTGTGGGCCCCCCAGAGCCACGTGTGGGCCCCCCAGAGCCACGTGTGTGTCTGTATGTATGCAGCAGAGCTATGTGTGTATGTATGTAGCAGAGCTATGTGTATGTATGTAGCAGATTCATGTATGTATGTAGCAGAGCTATGTATGTATGTAGCAGAGGTATGTATGTAGCAGAGCTATGTGTGTATGTATGTAGCAGAGCTATGTATGTAGCAGAGCTATGTGTGTATGTATGTAGCAGAGCTATGTGTGTATGTATGTAGCAGAGCTATGCGTGTATGTAGCAGAGCTATGCGTGTATGTAGTAGAGCTATGTGTGTATGTATGTATGTAGCAGAGGTATGTATGCAGCAGAGCTATGTGTGTATGTATGTAGCAGAGCTATGCGTGTATGTAGCAGAGCTATGCGTGTATGTAGCAGAGCTATGTGTGTATGTATGCAGCAGAGCTATGTGTGTATGTATGTAGCAGAGCTATGTGTATGTATGTAGCAGATGTATGTATGTAGCAGATGCATGTATGTAGCAGAGCTATGTATGTAGCAGAGCTATGTGTGTATGTATGTAGCAAAGCTATGCGTGTATGTATCTAGCAGAGTTGTGTTGTGTGTGTCTGTATGCATGTATGATGTGTATCTATGTATGTCAGTGTATATGACTGTATAGATATGTCAGTTCTATTCGTATTTTTGTGAGTTTGTCTTTAAATATGTATATGTATGTGTGTGTCTGCGTGTGGATGGGGCCCACCGGGACTCTTCCGCCCAGGGCCCACAAAAACCTGGAGCCGGCCCTGATCCCTATACGAGTCCTTCCCTCATTGTCATCACATGCCTAGTCCCTTACTGTCCCTTCACTTACCCTGAATAGTACCAAGGTCAGTGAATGCACTAGACATCACCACTGTAATAATCCAGTGGAACATAGACAAAAGTATATATACAAACACTAAAGATGCAGCCAAACACCCGGTCTGAAATCACCCGGACTCCAGCATCTTCCAGATACGCCCTCCCTCCACGGTAGTCAGAACAGAATGAATCTATTACCGGCATCAGGTGATGGCTCATGTGACTATTTAAAGGGAAAGAGAGTGGGGAAAAACCGGCTGCACCTGAGACCAACTAACCAGGAGCTATCAGCAAGGAAAATGTCATTAACACTTGCTGCACCAAAAGAAAACAATCACATTTAAAATCCAGAGTTTCAAAAGTTCATGTGAAGCTCAGATCCCAGAGCTGTCACAAGTCTCCTAATGATGGGAGATACTCATGACATGTTTAGTCTCTATATAACAATATTACTTAATCATATACACAAACATACAGTGCCTACAAGTAGTATTCAACCCCCTGCAGATTTAGCAGGTTTACACATTCGGAATTAACTTGGCATTGTGACATTTGGACTGTAGATCAGCCTGGAAGTGTGAAATGCACTGCAGCAAAAAAGAATGTTATTTCTTTCTTTTTTTTTTTTTTTTAAATTGTGAAAAGTTTATTCAGAGGGTCATTTATTATTCAACCCCTCAAACCACCAGAATTCTGTTTGGTTCCCCTAAAGTATTAAGAAGTATTTCAGGCACAAAGAACAATGAGCTTCACATGTTTGGATTAATTATCTGTTTTTCCAGCCTTTTCTGACTAATTAAGACCCTCCCCAAACTTGTGAACAGCACTCAAACTTGGTCAACATCGGAAAGACAAAGGAGCATTCCAAGGCCATCAGAGACAAGATCGTGGAGGGTCACAAGGCTGGCAAGGGGTACAAAACCCTTTCCAAGGAGTTGGGCCTACCTGTCTCCACTATTGGGAGCATCATCCGGAAGTGGAAGGCTTATGGAACTACTGTTAGCCTTCCATGGCCTGGACAGCCTTTGAAAGTTTCCACCCGTGCCGAGGCCAGGCTTGTCCGAAGAGTCAAGGCTAACCAAGGACAACAAGGAAGGAGCTCCGGGAAGATCTCATGGCAGTGGGGACATTGGTTTCAGTCAATACCATAAGTAACGTACTCCACTGCAATGGTCATCTGTTCCAGACGAGCCCGTAAGGTACCTTTACTTTCAAAGCGTCATGTCAAGGCTCATCTACAGTTTGCTCATGATCACTTGGAGGACTCTGAGACAGACTGGTTCAAGGTTCTCTGGTCTGATGAGACCAAGATCGAGATCTTTGGTGCCAACCACACACGTGACGTTTGGAGACTGGATGGCACTGCATACGACCCCAAGAATACCATCCCTACAGTCAAGCATGGTGGTGGTAGCATCATGCTGTGGGGCTGTTTCTCAGCCAAAGGGCCTGGCCATCTGGTCCGCATCCATGGGAAGATGGATAGCACGGCCTACCTGGAGATTTTGGCCAAGAACCTCCGCTCCTCCATCAAGGATCTTAAGATGGGTCGTCATTTCATCTTCCAACAAGACAACGACCCAAAGCACACAGCCAAGAAAACCAAGGCCTGGTTCAAGAGAGAAAAAATCAAGGTGTTGCAGTGGCCTAGTCAGTCTCCTGACCTTAACCCAATTGAAAACTTGTGGAAGGAGCTCAAGATTAAAGTCCACATGAGACACCCAAAGAACCTAGATAACTTGTAGAAGATCTGCATGGAGGAGTGGGCCAAGATAACTCCAGAGACCTGTGCCGGCCTGATCAGGTCTTATAAAAGACGATTATTAGCTGTAATTGCAAACAAGGGATATTCCACAAAATATTAAACCTAGGGGTTGAATAATAATTGACCCTCCCTTTTATGTTGAAAATTTATTAAAATTTAACTGAGCAACATAACTTGTTGGTTTGTAAGATTTATGCATCTGTTAATAAATCCTGCTCTTGTTTGAAGTTTGCAGGCTCTAACTTATTTGCATCTTATCAAACCTGCTAAATCTGCAGGGGGTTGAATACTACTTGTAGGCACTGTATATATATATATATATATATATATATATATATATATATATATATACATATATATATAGTGAGTAAATAATATTGTCATATAGAGGCTAAACAAATATATATATATATATATATATATATATATATATATAGTTACAAATAAATATAAATAGCAGTATTGTTTGGCTTTATCTCACATTATTGTTTAACCACTCTATGATAATATATGTAGAAAATAAATATCGGTGTTGTTTGGTGCCATATGGCTGTGTTATTTAAACACTGCATGATAAATCTATTTAAAAACTAAATATTAGTATTGTTTGGGCTTTCTTTACTTTTATTATTTTAATTATTTAATCACTTTATAATATTATTCTTAGAGCACTGTATGTCAGTATTATTTATTCGAGCTTGCTCGATTAAAATATCATTACTGCTAGAATTTGCCTTATACAGTATTTTGCAAGACCATCCCAATGAGCATTGCACAGACTTCTTTTTATTTTATTGGCATCGTACTCTTCCACTTAGCAAATTATGATTTTTCAATATTATAGTACAGAGGCATATGAAGGTATATTTATGAATGTATTTCTTTTATAGATTCATATACAGATGTATCCACCCTTACCATCCCTTAAATATGGTTAAAGACACCAGTTTCTCACTAAAAAAAAAAATCAAACTCAATACAATATGTCAACCTGCTGGAAAACCCTAGACAGCTTGCAATTCACATCCCAACCACTGGGTGGCAGTATACATACACATATACTATAAACCTCTCCCAACAGAGCATCTTATTTATATGTATAAATACATGTGTGTTCAATATAAGGGACTGGCACATGACTTATTCCTTCCAAAGACAATACTAAGGACCAGGGGGCACTCACTGCGAGTGGAAGAAAAGCGATTCCGACAGCTAAATAGGAAAGGGTTCTTTACAGTTAGAGCAGTCAGACTGTGGAATGCCGACCACAAGAGGTAGTAATGGCAGATACTAGAACAGCTTTTATATCAGGGCTGGATGATTTCCTCAGTACACAACATTGTTGGTTATAAGTGACTTAGTGACAAATGTATAATTGGTGGAGGAAGGTTGAACTAGATGGACCTAGGTCTTTTTTCAACCTATGTAACTATGTAAAACAATGTTTTTGTTTTTTTTTTTTTTTTTTAAATCTAGTTATGTCACCTGCCCAGAGCAAAGGTAATGAAGGATAAAACTCTTGACAGGCTGCAACTCACATCACAACCACTGGGTGGTCACATAGACACATATAGCATAAACATCTCCCCACAGAGTATCACAATATAATGTTATTTTATTGTTGTTGTTTTTTTTCCTAAAATTATCTCACTGACCCAGAGCAAAGGTAAGGGAGAACCGATCTGTATAC
The DNA here is from genome assembly GCF_048569485.1 of Anomaloglossus baeobatrachus. NCBI lineage: Eukaryota > Metazoa > Chordata > Amphibia > Anura > Aromobatidae > Anomaloglossus > Anomaloglossus baeobatrachus. Next base: position 750,608,260 of record NC_134354.1, on the reverse strand, counting down.
AGTACATAGGTGGAATACAGGATGAAAGCCAATGCATTTGACAAGCCCTGGAAAAGATTTGGCAGGAACTTCAAAACTATGCCTCCGCTAAACAAAGAAGAGCATCCTCTTAATGTGTCAGTCTTGCACCATCAACTTAAGCTACTACGTTTGATCTACTGTAAGTATTCAGGCAGCGATTCTTTGAGATATACTGTTTACAGACTCTGTATAAATTAATTATGGAATATGATGAGAGAAAGAAGGAGAAATAAGTCTGGGAAAAAATAATGTAATTAGACCAAAATTAAATGCAAGACTTTTTTTGCAGACATGTAAAAATAAGCAATGTGACACCTTAATAAACAAGACACTCTCAATAGATAAGTCCAAATATTCCTGCAGCCCATCCATGATGCAGTCTCAGCTGGTGGCTCTTTAATATCTATGGCCGCAGTGGAATTTTTAACATCTCACCCACAGGATCAGGACACACAGTGAAAATGACCACCCCCTTTATATAAAATAGGAACAATGTTATCAGAATTTTTTCCCCTAAGGAACCTCTAGGGAGACAAATGTGGAATCGACGGGTTACTCCAGAATTGGACTGGCTACTGCAGGAACCGTCAATAATTCCTGGCCTTGCTGTGGTTACCTGCATTGAACTCCGGAGCTCTCACCTGAGCTCCGGAGTGCAGCCTGGACTGAACACGGGGTTTGCGGGTCTGAACCGTGAGCACTGAATAATTCCACGGTGATTGCGGTTCAGTTCATGTCACAGCTGCGGACAGGCCAGGCTGAACTCCGGAGCTCAGGTGACAGCTCCGGAGTTCAGCCCGGCCTGTCCGCAGCTGCAATGGACTGTACCGCAATCACTGGGGAATCATTCGGCGCTTGCAGTTCAGTCCAGGAAACCCCAAGTTCAATCCAGGCTGCACCCCGGAGCTCAGGTGAGAGCTCCGGAGTTCAATCCAGGTAACCTCAGCCAGAACTGGTATTACTGGACGTTCCTCTGGTAGCCAGTCTGACATTGGGTTACTCCCAGGATACGCGGGCAAGTGGTGAACGAGGAACGAGATCAGACTATGACTGAGTGCAAACTCTTTTTCTTTATAAACAATTGGGGTGTGGGCAATAAAACATGCGATAAAAGTCAGAATTTACCACAAACAAATATATATACACGTGGCTTAGGAAGCCAGGATTAATGTGCTAATCTACAGACCCTTTCCAATGTCTCATGAACTACTGGAATACAATTTACCTAACAGGACAAACCCCAACAATTCTGGAACAGAACTTATAAGCTAAAGAGGATTGGAAATTACTGAGTGCACCCAGGACCTGTCTCTGGACTAGCACAAAGATTTACAAACCTATCTATACCACCATTCCCCTCCGTCTTTCCTCATTACATGTGCACATTAACAGATTACCCAACGTTAAACACTTGTTACAACAGTAGACAGTAGCTCAAGTGCAGTCCTGTGTAAATGATTGCACCGTACCTTAACCGATTTGGCACCAAAACCACTACCACATGTGGGCACACTTGCCCGCAAAAATAGTAAAAAAAAATATGTGCGGGGTCCAAGCTCAGAACTTACAGTACCAATTGATGTATCCAGGGGAGTATCAGGCTCGGGGAGGTCCTGGCAGCGTTCAGCGCCGTAACAAGGTCATAAGTGACCGGCAGTCACTGGGACAGATTACCTCAGGAACAGATCAACAGTCTGGTGGAAAGGCCGAGGTAATAAGGGATCACAGTTCTCTCACTGACAACAGTCTCTGAATGCTGGCACTTAGCTGAGTGGCCTCTGTGGAGACATGGGGCTCAGTGGGTGCTCTTGTCTGCTGGCCCAGCCGCCTTTAGAAAGACAGCGTGGCTCATGGCTCATCCCAACTGAACTCACAACCTCTTTAACCGTGGGCGGAACACTACTCAGACAACACAGGGTGAGGGAATCACAATATTAAGACTTTATTGGATCCCCAAAATATTAACGGCACATAACACATAACCAGCAAAACACACAAATGTAACAGGCAACAGAGTCTCAGCCTTCCGCTGGCTCACCAGGGATTTGAATGTCCGTGCTTCAGAGCTTCCAGGGCTACTTACTCCAATCCAGCAGCACCCCGCTTTTGGCGGGCACCCACCGAGACTGGAATAATGCCAGATTTAGGAAGCTGGCTGAGGTCCGCAAAGTCTGTACCAGGTGACTGGATTGTCCCAACCTGGGTTTCCTCCTTAAGTAGTCATTGGTTTGAAGTCATGTAGCCAAGTATTCCTCTAGTCCAGGGGTGGGCAATTAATTTTCCCAAGGGGCCGCATGAGAAATTGGGATGGTTTTAGAGGGCCGAACTAATATAATTAACTCGGTTCTACATATATATATATATATATATATATATATATATATACACACACAAACACGCATATATACTGTGCGTGTATAATATATATACACATACACACAATGTATACATACACACACAATCCCAATATACTACATCACTATACCCACCACATACTACACCTGTAATATACATCACTATACACTACACCTGTAATAAACTACACCTCTATATACTATACCACTATATACTACATCACTACACCCCTATATACACCTGTAATATACTACATCACTATATACTACACCTGTAATTAACTGCAGCACATCACTATATACTACACCTGTGATAACCTATATCACTACACCCCTATATACTACACTTGTATTATACTACACCCCTATTTACTACACCTGTATTATACTACACCCCTATATACTACACCTGTATTATACTACACTCCTATATACTACACCTGTATTATACTACACCACTACACCCCTATAAACACCTGTATTATACTACACCACTACACCCCATATACACCTGTAATATACTACACCACTACACCCCTATATACACCTGTAATATACTACACCCCTATATACACCTGTATTATACTACACCCCTATATACACCTGTATAATACAGGTGTATATAGAGGTGTAGTGGTGTAGTATAATACAGGTGTATATAGGGGTGTAGTGGTGTAGTATAATACAGGTGTATATAGGGGTGTACTATATTACAGTTGTATATAGGGGTGTAGTGGTGTAGTATAATACAGGTGTATATAGGGGTGTAGTGGTGTAGTATAATACAGGTGTATATAGGGGTGTAGTATTATACTACACTCCTATATACACCTGTATTATACTACACCACTACACACCTATAAAACTACACCACTCCACCCCCCCATATACCACACCTGTAAAATTACATTCCCATATACTAAACCACTACACCCCAAATATTTGTCAAATATTTGACCCCATTGTCCCCCGCATTGTCCCCCATTGTCCCCGCAGGTTACTAGTAACCACTCACCTCTCTTCTTATCGTTCCCGTCCTCAGACACCTCCGTACGAGCCCCCCACTGAGCTGCTTCTCCTTCACATGGCCAGGCTGCGCCGACGCTGTATTCCTAGGAGCCCCCGCCGCTGCCTCTCTCCATACGGCCCCGGCTGCTGCAGCTTCTCCTGCCGGGCGGGAACTTTTCAAATGACACGCGCGCCGTACTGACGATATCAGGGCACGCGTGTGTCACAGAGAAAAGTGTCGGGCAAGGAACAGAGGAGAGATTCCTGCGTTACGCTGCCTACACTGTGCGGAGCTTCAGGATCTGTCCTCTGTTTCCTGCCCGACATGCAGCGTCTGATGAGGGTCAGGCACGGCTCCAGGTTTTTGTGGGCCCCGGGCGGAAGAGTCCCAGTGGGCCCCATCCACACGCAGACACACACATACGTACACATACATATACATATTTAAAGACAAACTCACAAAATACATATAGAACTGACATATCTATACAGTCATATACACTGACATACATAGATACACATTATACATGCCTACAGACACACAGCTCTGCTGCATACATACAGACACACATAGCTCTGCTACATACACACATAGCTCTGCTACATACATACACACATAGCTCTGCTGCATATATACATACATACACACATAGCTCTGCTATATATATACATACATACACACATAGCTCTGCTACATATATACATACAGACACATAGCTCTGCTACATACACACATAGCTCTGCTACATACATACACACATAGCTCTGCTACATATATACATACATACACACATAGCTCTGCTACATATATACATACATACATACACACACATAGCTCTGCTACATATATACATACAGACACACATAGCTCTGCTACATACATACACACATAGCTCTGCTACATATATACATACATACATACACACATAGCTCTGCTACATATATACATACATACATACACACATAGCTCTGCTGCATATATACATACATACACACATAGCTCTGCTATATATATACATACATACACACATAGCTCTGCTACATATATACATACAGACACATAGCTCTGCTACATACACACATAGCTCTGCTACATACATACACACATAGCTCTGCTACATATATACATACATACACACATAGCTCTGCTACATATATACATACATACATACACACACATAGCTCTGCTACATATATACATACAGACACACATAGCTCTGCTATATATATACATACATACACACATAGCTCTGCTACATATATACATACATACATACACACATAGCTCTGCTACATATATACATACATACACACATAGCTCTGCTATATATATACATACATACACACATAGCTCTGCTACATATATACATACAGACACATAGCTCTGCTACATACACACATAGCTCTGCTACATACATACACACATAGCTCTACTACATATATACATACATACACACATAGCTCTGCTACACTGCTACATATATACATACATACATACACACATAGCTCTGCTACATATATACATACAGACACATAGCTCTGCTACATACACACATAGCTCTGCTACATACATACACACATAGCTCTGCTACATATATACATACATACACACATAGCTCTGCTACACTGCTACATATATACATACATACATACACACATAGCTCTGCTACATATATACATACAGACACATAGCTCTGCTACATACACACATAGCTCTGCTACATATATACATACATACACACATAGCTCTGCTACATATATACATACAGACACATAGCTCTGCTACATACACACATAGCTCTGCTACATACATACACACATAGCTCTGCTACATATATACATACATACACACATAGCTCTGCTACATATATACATACATACATACACACATAGCTCTGCTACATATATACATACAGACACATAGCTCTGCTACATACACACATAGCTCTGCTACATACATACACACATAGCTCTGCTACATATATACATACATACATACACACACACATAGCTCTGCTACATATATACATACAGACACATAGCTCTGCTACATACACACATAGCTCTGCTACATACATACACACATAGCTCTGCTACATATATACATACAGACACATAGCTCTGCTACATACATACATACACACATAGCTCTGCTACATATATACATACAGACACATAGCTCTGCTACATACACACATAGCTCTGCTACATACATACACATATAGCTCTGCTACATATATACATACATACACACATAGCTCTGCTACATATATACATACAGACACATAGCTCTGCTACATACACACATAGCTCTACTACATACATACACACATAGCTCTGCTATATATATACATACAGACACATAGCTCTGCTACATACACACATAGCTCTGCTATATACATACACACATAGCTCTGCTACATATATACATACATACACACATAGTTCTGCTATATATATACGTACATACATACACACACACATAGCTCTGCTACATATATACATACAGACACATAGCTCTGCTACATACACACATAGCTCTGCTACATACATACACACATAGCTCTGCTACATATATACATACAGACACATAGCTCTGCTACATACACACATAGCTCTGCTGCATACATACACACATAGCTCTGCTACATATATACATACAGACACATAGCTCTGCTACATACACACATAGCTCTGCTACATATATACATACATACACACATAGCTCTGCTACATATATACATACAGACACATAGCTCTGCTACATACACACATAGCTCTGCTACATACATACACACATAGTTCTGCTACATATATGCATACATACACACACACACACATAGCTCTGCTACATATATACATACAGACACATAGCTCTGCTACATACACACATAGCTCTGCTACATACATACACACATAGCTCTGCTACATATATACATACAGACACATAGCCCTGCTACATACATACGTACACACATAGCTCTGCTACATATATACATACAGACACATAGCTCTGCTACATACACACATAGCTCTGCTACATACATACACATATAGCTCTGCTACATATATACATACATACACACATAGCTCTGCTACATATATACATACATACACACATAGCTCTGCTACATATATACATACAGACACATAGCTCTGCTACATACACACATAGCTCTGCTACATACATACACACATAGCTCTGCTACATATATACATACATACACACATAGCTCTGCTACGTATATACATACACACACACATAGCTCTGCTACATACACACATAGCTCTGCTACATACACACACACATAGCTCTGCTACATATATACATACAGACACATAGCTCTGCTACATACACACATAGCTCTGATACATACATACACACATAGCTCTGCTACATATATACATACAGACACATAGCTCTGCTACATACACACATAGCTCTGCTACATACATACACATATAGCTCTGCTACATATATACATACATACACACATAGCTCTGCTACATATATACATACAGACAGACACATAGCTCTGCTACATACACACATAGCTCTGCTACATACATACACACATAGCTCTGCTACATATATACATACATACACACATAGCTCTGCTACATATATACATACATACACACATAGCTCTGCTACATATATACATACAGACACATAGCTCTGCTACATACACACATAGCTCTTCTACATACATACACATATAGCTCTGCTACATATATACATACATACACACATAGCTCTGCTACATATATACATACAGACACATAGCTCTGCTACATACACACATAGCTCTGCTACATACATACACACATAGCTCTGCTATATATATACATACAGACACATAGCTCTGCTACATACACACATAGCTCTGCTATATACATACACACATAGCTCTGCTACATATATACATACATACACACATAGTTCTGCTATATATATACATACATACATACACACACACATAGCTCTGCTACATATATACATACAGACACATAGCTCTGCTACATACACACATAGCTCTGCTACATACATACACACATAGCTCTGCTACATATATACATACAGACACATAGCTCTGCTACATACACACATAGCTCTGCTACATACATACACACATAGCTCTGCTACATATATACATACAGACACATAGCTCTGCTACATACATACACACATATAGCTCTGCTACATATATACATACATACACACATAGCTCTGCTACATATATACATACAGACACATAGCTCTGCTACATACACACATAGCTCTGCTACATACATACACACATAGCTCTGCTACATATATACATACATACACACATAGCTCTGCTACATATATACATACAGACACATAGCTCTGCTACATACACACATAGCTCTTCTACATACATACACATATAGCTCTGCTACATATATACATACATACACACATAGCTCTGCTACATATATACAGACAGACAGACAGACACACACGCGGCTCTGGGGCCCAGTACATACGGCACGGGGGTGGGGGGGGAGAAGCCCATGCAGCTCACCAGGGCCCATAACTCGGGGGTGGGGAGGGCACATACCGCTCAGGGTGAGGGGGCCCACACAGAGCCGGAAAGAAGCACTGTGCTGGGGGTCGCTGGCTGCCACTGCAACTCTTTCATCTGTGGGATGAGCAGGGCGCCAGTCGGTAGCTCCGCCCACAGATGAAGTTCAACCAGGAAGTCTGTGCTCCTTAAAGGGACGGCGCCGCAGATTCCTGCCGAGGACTGCGGTCCCCAGAACTCGGCCCGTGGGCAGCAGAACTAAGGCGAGTGGGCCCCGGCCAAGGGGCACCAGAACTGACGAGGCCAAGTGGGCCCCCCCGGTCTCCAGGGCCCTGGCATTTGCCCGGGCACTGATGAGGGCAATCTGACCACGCGCCTCCCGGAGCCTGGAGCTCCGGACAACAGGTCAGATTGCCCTCATCAGTGACCGGCCAGCAAGGACTCCCTGAGCCAGGCGGGCCGGTCACAGAGAGTAGGCGGGCCGGATGTGGCCCGCGGGCCGCCCCTTGCCCAGGTCTGCTCTAGTCGGAGCCAAAGTCCCTAGACCGAGTCCACAAGGTATCCTGGTTCTGATCCTCTAGCCAGCTCCTAAGAGCTTAGACTGGATCATGCACATCCATCAACCACTGGTGACTTAAACAAGTCCCTCTTTATAGCCATAGTCTTCCCTTCGGATATACTGTGCCCTCAGCGGATTGGTTGTACAAGGTTGCTTCTCTTATTGGATGAATTTCAAGCTGCATGGATAATGTTCATTTAAATGATGTGGATAGAAAGACTGAGGATATCTACATGAAGTCAGCAAGTCACAGACTAGACAATGGCTACTAAGGTAATTTACATTAGATTAGCAATACACAACTACATTACAATGATTTCTCAGAAGGGTCTGGTCCCAAACAATAGTTTAGCAAACATGAGTTAACACACAAAGAACAATACGTCTGGCTGAATTTTAAGAAACTTTAACCCATGCTAGGCATTAGGTGTCCATGTCGTCACATTCCTCCCCCTTCTTAATATTAGCCAGACAGGATGGGCTTCCGATCACCCTTCTCCTCTTGACGGCATTGTCCTTTTTAATGGTGAGGTCAGCAACAGAGGCTTGCATCTATACACCTCCCCCTGATTACCTCCCCCAGGTTGAGCAGCCATATTGCAGACAAGCACTAAGATGGGGTCCGTGAGTTGGGCTTCCCTGAATTCCTTATGATCTATCTCCCCCCAGTCAATGGCCACAGTTGGGTCTGGGGTACTCACATTCGTTGCATCTGAGGAGGAGGCTAAAGATTGAGGAGGAGGGTTCCCCTCGGATGAGTTGGTAGAAACATCTGCACAAGGATGGTGTTTGGCTTGGCTGTGGGTGATGGTGGTAACAAACTGGCTGGATAGTCCTTGTCCTAGGTCATTCTCCAAAATGACTGGTGTGAGCAGGTAATTCACAAGCCCCACTTTCACTTCCCTCTGGGTGGTATCCGAAACAACAGGCTTGGTGGGGCCATCTATGAACCCCACTTCAACTTCCCCCTGGCTAGTCCCCGAAACAACAGAAGTGAGGAGACCATCCATGAGCCCTACATCAATTTCCTCCTGGTCAGTCCCCGAAACAACAGGTGTGGGGAGGCTGTCCTTAAGCTCCATATGGACCTCTTCCTGGTGAGACCCCAAAATAACAGGGGTGGGGATGCTGTTCATAAGCTCCACATCAGCCTTGCTCTGGTCAGTCTCCACAATGACAGGTATGGGGAGGCTGTTCACAAGTCCCACATCGATCGCTTCCTGGTTGGTCCCCAAAATATCAGGTGTGGGGAGGCTGTCCACAAGTCTCACATCAACCTCTTCCTGGTCATTTCCCAAAATAACTGGTGTGGGGACAGTGTCCATAAGCTCCACATCAGCCTTGCTCTGGTCAGTCTCCACAATGACAGGTATGGGGAGGCTTTTCACAAGTCCCACATCGATTGCTTCCTGATTAGTCCCCAAAATACCAGCTGTGGGGAGGCTGTTCACAAGCTCCACCTCGACCTCTCCCTGGTCGGTCCTTAGGTCCAACTGCACACATGCCAGAGGGATGTCCGAGCGCTGGCCCCCAGCAAGGGTGATGGTCACTTGGCGGCCAGGTAAATGATGTACTGTGGGAACAATATCTGGGCTGACCAGGGTGATGGAAGATCCAGTGTCTTGAAGTCCCTGAGCCTGTATATAACCGACCTTGACCGTCTGGATGTTGGGATGGATGTTGGCTGGTGTACGGTGTCCGGCCTGCCGTAGGGTGTGGACTGGGTAAACCACTTCCTCAGCTATTGGTGTTTCTCGGGAGTAGCATTCCTCAGGTCTCGTTGGTTCATCTCGGCATATGTTGACTGGTTGGACTGGCAGACAGGCTCCAAGTATGCGGCCTCTGTTTTGGAGACAATCTTTATCGATATGTCCATAGCGCCCACATGTATAACAGTGCCGTAGATTGGGCAAGTCGCAGGCCCTGTTTGTAGACCTTTGTTTCGGTGCAGCTTCTGCTGGGTAGCGGGACCATCCTTCTCAAGCGGCTGCTGTTAGCAGTACGACAGCTGGAACACCATAAACATATTCCAGAACCCAAGCCCTCTCTTCTCTTGAGGATTTAGGCCCCAAAGCAACCAACAACGCTGTGGCTTGGGCCATTTTGGACCAAATTTCTCACGAAAAATGTAATACAAGGAGAGCTCAAAACTGGTTCACAGACTAAAAACTCCTTAATATAAAAAATATCAATTTTATTAACAAAAGCATTTAAAAACACTTCCACATTATATAGAAAATATTAATTGGTGCCATACAAAGAGGTCGATTAGGGGTAGAAGGTTGACAGCCTCCTCACTAATATAGGAAGTGGCAGTATATACAGAATTATATCTCAGTGCAGAACCGACTAATTTAGGGTAAAAAAAGTGCTGCTTTTAGGGATCTTGACTGTAGGACCCTTGACTATTGGACTGTTTAGGGATATACTTGTATACTGCGCCTTACTGACATTTGTTCTTGCTCCTTAATTGGGGTAACACATAGGACTAGAATAATAAGGGGGATATATGTTGGAATCTTTGTATGGCACCAATTAATATTTTCTATATAATGTGGAAGTGTTTTTAAATGCTTTTGTTAATAAAATTGATATTTTTTATATTAAGGAGTTTTTAGTCTGTGAACCCATTTTGGACCAAGTTGATTCCCGATTGTCACTAGATCCATGATGTGGCACATAGTTTAAATCCTCTGGGTCAATATCGGTGGGATCCTCATCGTCCTCTGCATCATTCTGGGCATCCCAATGGACTAATTTCTGGATCAAGTCCGACCGAGTGTCAGCGTTCCTGTAGTCAATCTTTCGCCTCTGGCACAGATCCTGTAGCATCCATTTACTGCTGCAGTCGTAACTCCTCTCTGGTCCTTGTCCCATGGCTGAGCTGGTGGGGTTGGCCATGGCAGCGTCCGAAACCTGAATGCCTCCCCTATGGCCTGCTGGGTATGCTTATGTGCCTCCCTGGATGTTGAGCCCTGGACGGAGTCCGCGAACACCAGTCCTCTGCAGCTCCCCTGGGTAAACAAAGCTGAGTAGTATCCCACTGCTGCCACCAATTGTGGAGACACGGGGCTCAGTGGGTGCTTTTGAAAATGAACGACGTGTCAACGAGCAACGATAGAATGAGAATTTTTGCTCGTTAACAGTCGTTCGGAGCTGTCACACGCTACGATATGTCAAACGATACCGGATGTGCATCACGGAATCCGTGACCCCGACGGCATATCGCCCGATATATCATAGCGTGTAACACCCCTTTTAGTATGCTATGTTTATTTATATGTACTATGCTTTTATTTAGTTACAACAGGGTATACGTCGATTTTATTTTCATCTTTGGTGATCTTGCAGTAAGCATTACTGAGGCCACTTATGTGATTAAGTAGTGAAGACCATAGTGGAACAATTTTGGCAGAATCTAATATAAAATCAATTTGCCGAAAAAATTCACCCTTCCAAGCTACTGGTAGTATAGAAGAAGCCAACATAAATAAAAATGTAAATGTATACATACAGCTTCATGATCTCCACTAAATCTGCTAATTCCAATTTAATTTTACAACAGATTCACTTTTTATCTCAGATTATTTCCCATATTCAACAAAAGTCACCAGCAATTGATATTCCGCCTTCATTCCAGGCACCCGGCTCCATATGCTGATGAAGTCAGCGCAAGATCTGACTCGCTGAAAGAATCAGGTCATCACACGAGTTTAACAGAAGAGGGAGATTATCGGGTTTAAATGGCTCCATTTAATTATTAAATGTATATTTCTGCCGAGCTTTTGAGCCCTGAGAGATCTATTAAGTAAATACACACGAGCAATTTGTGACAATAGCTGAACGGATGATACCGGCTGTAACGGAATAAGACAATGGAAGCAATTTACTCTTCAGTCAAAGTTTCTTAAAGCCGCAATTTAGTCAGAAATTGAAAGTCCCGTTATGTATATAAAAAAGCAGAATATTTCCATCAGTGATATGCTAATTGGTTCTAATTGTATATATAGTGTGTCCACCCATATCCTGTCCACCGCCATTAACTTGAGAACGGTGGCAGCTATTGGCATAGAAGTGGTGCCTAGGTATAGTAAGTAGCCATGCGCTACGCAATGAAACCACCTATAGCGCCACCTGGTGGAAAACAACGGAGTTAGCATTTTTATCTCGAAAACGGAACGAAATAGAGAAAAAAAGTGAATTACAAAGTTGTAGGGCATCATCAATTCAATACGAATCGACACCTTGCATACAGAAATGCTATGGTTAGAATGTGTAACACTCACAAGGCTGCGGATGTGAAGCAATACCTCATGGAGACCTTCCTACAAGTCATTGTGTATGGTGGCTGTGTGGAGTGGCTTCCACGCTCACCTGACCTGACCCCATTGTACTTCTTTCTGTGAGGACACATCAAACAGCAGGTGTATGCGACCCCTCCCCCAACATTGCTGGACCTACGACGACATATCACAGATGCTTGTGCAAACGTGTCACCTACCATATTCCACAACGTGTAGCAAGGTACAGTATGCTGTACAGAGTCCAGATGTGCATTTCAGCTGACGGGGGACACTTTGAGCATCAAAGTTAAATGAGCGCCATATGCGTGACCAGCATTCAATGTTTTGAGGGGGGTCATGGGTTTCATATCATGGCATTTCTGTATGCAAGGTGTCAATTCGTATTGAATTGATGATAGCCAACAATTTTTTAATTCACTTTTTTCCTTTATCTCGTTCCGTTTTCAAGATAAAAATGCTAACTCCATTGTTTTCCACCAGGTGGCGCTATAGGTGGTTTCATTGCGTAGCGCATGGCTACTTTACTATACCTAGACACCACTTCTATGCCTATAGCTGCCGCCGTTCTCAAGTTAATGGCTGTGGACAGGATATGGGTGGACACACTGTATACACTACGTAATGTATGCACAGTACTGCCTAAGGCCTCTTTCACACATCCGTACAGTTAATGCATGTGTGTGACTGTCCGTGGGGCAGGCCAGTATGTTTGTCCATGTGTCCGTGTGTGTGTGTTCCGCGTGCTGTTTATGTGATATCCGGATAGCACAAGGACAACATGAATTTGCAATGCTCCGCAGGGTCATAAAGGGAAAAGGATGAAAACCCAGGATATACCTAGAACACTGATTACTGAAAGCAGGAACAATAGAAAGTCAGGGAGCATTTTGCACAGCCAAACACTATGACCTTCTATTGCCGGACACCACAGGACTCTCTGTCACCCATTTGCACTCTGAAATGCTAAAGCATGAAAAAAAAGAATGTAAAAATATACTTTACTGCTAAAGGAAATATAAGAACAAATGAGAAATTTAGCATACAAAAACGGCCATTTTTATATCTGCCCAGTCTCCACATCACAGCATATCTCGTAACTGGGTACCTACTCTATACTGAATCCTCTCTCTGGGTTTTAAATCCTCCTGTGTATGGGCAAGTAGGAACCTGCTATAATGAATTAAATCAGCTGTGGCTATTGGGGGAGGAGTGCACAATACCCCATTAATCTAGGCAAAAAGACTGACGACACTCCCAAAACTGCAATGTGAGCAGGTGCATAACTGAAAATGACATAAAATTACAAAAAAGAGACAGTTGCGCTCTGAAATGCTAAACTGAAAACCATGAATGTAATAATAGAGATATGCATTACTGCTAAGGAAAATTAAAGAAAAAAATGAGATATTTAGCATATAGAAACAGCCAATTTGTTATCTGCCCAGTCGCATCTACACAAAAATGTAATAATTAAAAATGCCAGCTCAAGAGGCAAAAAATAAGCCGTCACTGAGCCCCAGATCCCAAAAATTAGGAATGTTATGGGTCTCGGAAAATAGCGACAAAAGCACAATTCTTTTTTTGGACAAACGTCAGACTTTTTTTCAAGCCCTGAGATAAAAGTAAAAGTATATACATATTTGGTGTTTATGGACTTATACCGATGTCAGGCATCACACTGACATGTCAGTTTTACCATGTAGTGAACAGAGTGAATAAAACACCCTAAAAACAGTCGTGCAATTACACTTTTTTGGAATTTCACTGCACTTTTTTTTTCCTGTTTTCCACTACACTATTTGGTAAACCTAGTGATTTCATTCAAAAATACAACTCATCCCACACAAAAAAGAGCCCCATATGGTAAGATTGACGGAAAAATAAAAAAGTTATAGGTCTTGGAACAATGGGAGGAAAAAACGAAAAATGAAAAGGGTTTAAAAAACTTTTAAGAAACGACGCCCCAGAATTGTGAATGTGATGAGAAACTCAAGTATTTTCTAAAAAGGCATTTCAGCAGAGCTCCCCGATTTTTGGTAAAAGGCTAAACCCTAATGCAGGCGTCACATGAGACGATCTATCGTGCGATGCTTCGTCGGGGTCACGGTTTTCGTGATGCACATCTCGTGTGACACCTACGTGCGATCGCAAATCCGTAAAAAATAGTTGATCGTGTACTCGACGCTTATTTTTAAAAAATCTTTTATTATTAATAGCGCAGGTTGTTCATCGTTCCCGTGGCAGCACACGTCGCTCCGTGTGACACCACGGGAACGATGAACACAGCTTACCTGCGTCCCACGGTACCCACCGGCTATGAGGAAGGAAGGAGGTGGGCGGGATGTTTATGTAGCGCTCATCTCCGCCCCTCCGCTCCTATTGGCCGGCCACTGTGTGACGTCGCTATGACGCCGAACATCCCTCCCCCTTCAGGAAGAGGATGTTCGCCGCCCACAGCAAGGTCGCTCATCAGGTAAGTACGTGTGACGGCAGTTTAACGACTTTATACGACACGGGTAACTAATTGCCCGTGACGCACAAACAACGGTGGCGAGTACGATCGCTCGTGCAATCGCACGATAGATCGTACCGTGTGAAGCCCGCTTAAGTATCAGTTACATAAAAATATCGAAATACATCCATCAACTCAGCTATTTCCAATGTTCTAACAGCTTAGGGAAGAGCTTTATTTCTCCGCAGACTCTGCAAGTAAAAAAGGATGGTATAAACATTGGATGAATGTCTTCCGCGTCTCTTGTTTGGCCACAAGCTTATAACTCATTTAACATGCACTATGCCAATACAGAAGATTTGAAGAATGAAACAAATATAGGGGAAATTTAGTGATGTAAAGCTGATATGGTAAAAGTATTTTTTCCCTTGGCTGATACCATCAAATGATTGTCCGGTATGTGACTGACTTTCTTGTTCTGTTCCTTCCTAAGGTCTCATTATCTAATGACCCTCAGGATCAGATTTCCCTCTGCGATGACTTCATAAACAGCAGTAAACAGGAATAAGATGAAATCTCGCCTCTTCTAAGAATAGTTGGGATTTCTTCCACTTTAACATTAATGGATTTTTCAGCCTTCAATAATTCCGAAGAAATTCTAAAAATTTTCCTACAGAATGAATTAAACTATACGGCAGCTGGCAGCACCGCCATGGTCATCGTGGCCACGTACTGTCATTTGTCTTATGTGGCACATTCTGTACCGGATGGATGAATATCTAATCTCCTTTAGTCTTAATAGAGAATGCAAAAATATACAAGAAAATACAGTCTCCCATCTGTTTCTGTATGTGACTGTACAAGTCTTCATTCAATTTACTATATAAAAAAAAATATATAGAAAGACTAAAATATCCATGAGGAGTTGAGATACACTTTAAATGGAGAGTATAACATGACTAAATAGTCTAAAATGCAAGAATGTATAGAATGTCCTGTATGGACCTCTATCTCTACAGAAAATGCAAACCACTAAGGAAATATTAGACAAACAGGAGAACAGACGTGGTTATATTGCAAAAAACATATCAAAATTTATTAATACACCTGAAGTTAGATGTAGCACAACAATATGCAAAAAAGTGCAGAGAGGCAGAAAGCACTAAAAAGCACAAAGCACAAATGCAATCAGCAAAATCACATGGCAGATATAAGAAATGACAAAGTACAAGGTATTACATATAAATTACAAAATTCACTGCCAGGTGAAAACAGAGAGCAATAGCTGGTGTCCACAATACAAATAGATTAAACAGCACGCTAGACATATACTGATATCCGGGCACCGGCACCTACCAGCGGCTGTATGGATTACCAAAAGGATCACCAGTAATTTGTTTTAAAGTGCCAGAAGTGCAGAATCAAAGACCAAAACGAGCCCCCCTGGAGCAGGTAACGCGCGTTTCACGTGTTTGTAATGTTAACGCTTCATCAGACCAAGGAGGGGTAAAGGATGCATTGAATTCCAGGACCTTTTAGGAGAAACATGTGATAGACCATGTGAGGAAAAGTGCCCAATGGGTGAAGACTTTTCGGCGCATGCGCGGTCGCCGCCAGTCGCCCCAGCAAATGCGAGCGGCGTCAGGCCGGAGAGTGCAGGGGAGAGGGACGAGAAACGCCCCCTCGCCAGCACCCACCCACCCCCTAGACGCCGCCAAGCATGTCAGGGAGAAAGCGGAGGCTGGGCATGCGCACACAGCACCCACTGGGAGATTAAGTACACAAAGAAAACTCCTGATCGGCAGCAGCACAGGGACAATAGAGAGCACAGGGGCACATCAGAAGTAAACAGTAATGCATGAATGGCACTAATAGACCCCCATCCAGAAGTACAAGTCCTTTTACAGATCCATCATAAACGTCATCTTCTTATTAATTCCGTCCCGGTGAACAGTGTGCACAGGCAGTCAGGAGATGGAGGCAGGTCCCAAGGAAACCAAAGAAAAGGCTGCAGACAAAAAAGGCACAAATGGCATAAAAAACATGCAGCAAAAATAAAAAAGGTTAAAAACAAGGGTATAGTGATTATAATACCCCCATTAATAATAAAAACAGAGATGGAAACCACCACTCTGACAAAAGAAAGGGGGAAAAAAGAAGTGGGGAGGGGGGAGGGGAAACAGGGATCTACAGAAAGGAAGCAAAGCTAAGGGACTCATTCAGTCCAGACGGAACCATTGTACCCAGCATGACAATCCATTTTGTTTCTTTCTGGGCGAGGATTTTTTTAAAATTCCCGCCCCTATTGCCACAGTGTACAACATCTATCCCCGTGACTCTAAGGGATTTTGCATTGCACCCGTGATAATGCCGAAAATGTCTTGGAAGGGTTTTCAGAGTAGAAAGATCGGTCACTGTCTTTGCCGCACCAATGTCTCTAACATGCTCCCGCACTCTCACTCTTAGCTCCGTGGAAGTAAGACCGATATAAATCTTGGGGCAACTGCATGTCGCGTAATAAATGACAAAAGAGGTAGCACATGAGATAAAACTCCTGATATCAAAGGTCCGGCTACCATCTGCAGTGGTGAACATCTTGCTGCGAGAAACATTGGTGCATGCAAGACAGTGACCGCACGGAAAACACCCGCGGACAGGGTTGGTAGAGCCAAACGGGTGAGGAGTCAAGGGGACATAATGGCTGTGCACGAGAAAATCCCGTAGATTCCTTGAGCGTCGTGCCGTCATTAACGGATAGTCTGGTATCAAGTCTCTGAGGGTAGGGTCGGATTTTAAAACTGGCCAATGTTTATTCAGAATGGCACGCATATTGTGCCATTCATGGTTATAGGCAGATATGAATCTAGCCTCACCCGCCCCCATCTTCATTCGACCAGATGGTTGTAATAGCTCCAATCGCTGGGTTTGTTTTGCCCTGTTATACCCTCTCTTAATGACACGGCGGCTATATCCCCTATCACACAATCTAGATGTTAAATCATTGGCCTGGGACTGAAAGTTCTCAGATGTCGAGCAAATCCGCTTCATCCTGAGAAACTGTCCAACCGGGATGGCTTGAATGGTACTAAAAGGGTGAGAGGATGAAGCATGTAGAAGGGAGTTGACCGAGGTAGGCTTCCTAAAGACATCAGTCTGTAGTTGCCGACCACGGTCAACCCCAATCATGATATCCAAAAAATCAATAGACTGTAAATCATATCTAAAAGTGAGCTTAAGGTTCAAAGAATTGTGATTTAAACAAACCATAAAGTCCGAGAGCTGCTCCACCGTCCCCTGCCACAAAATAAAAACATCATCGATGTATCTTAACCAGCACTGCGCCTGGGCCGCGGCCGGCACGCCCCCGTCGCCAAAAATGTCCCTCTCCCAATGGCCGAGGAACAGATTAGCGTACGAAGGCGCACAGGCCGCGCCCATCGCAGTGCCTCTGGTCTGCAAATAAAACCGGTCTTTGAAAATGAAAAAATTGTGTGTCAGGATAAAGTGGAGCAGCTCTAGGATCAGCTCACATAAATGGCCATCACGGTTGGAGTTGCTCAAGAAGAAGCGGACTGCCTCCAGGCCATCATCATGGTTGATGTTGGTGTATAGGGACTCTATGTCCGCCGTGACTAACAGGGTATCATCATCCACAAAAATCCCGTCGACCCTATTCAGGACGTCCGTCGTATCTTTTACATAGGATGGTAGTGTCTCCACAAGGGGCTTAAGATAATAATCAATAAATCGACACACAGGGTCGCATAGCCCATCTATGCCAGATACGATAGGACGTCCTGGCGGGTGTTTGGGATTTTTGTGGATCTTGGGCAGGAGATAGAAGGTAGGAATTTTTGGAGACATGACGAAGAGGCCATCAAAGACCTTCTTCGTAATGATACCTTCATCAAGGGCCCCCTGCAGTATCTGGTGGAGCGAATCAGCAAAGGGGGCGAGGGGGCTAGAATCCAGTCTGCAATATGTGTCCGTGTCCCTTAATTGACGATAGGCCTCCCTTTCGTAAAGATTATTGGGCCAGATCACTATATTCCCCCCCTTGTCTGCTGGCTTGATCTGAACATCACTCAAGGATTGTAAGTCCCTAAGTGCGGCCCTTTGAGATGAATTGAGGTTGTCACACCTACGTCTCAGAGATAAGGTTTTAAATTCATCCGTGACTAGCCTAGTGAAAATCTCAATTGAAGAGCATAGAGACAAGGGAGGAAACTTGGTACTCCTGGGCATAATTGAGGGAGGAAACCTACCTTGTGAGCCAGAGGACTGTTCAATAAGAAGATCTTCTAAGGCCTGCAAGGCCTCTCTCTCGGCCCGGTCAGAAGTATTGAGTGATGTGACATTTTTGGAATGTAGTTTTTTCAAAAGAATTTTACGTGAAAAAATGTGAAGGTCTTTTAAAGCTGTAAAGAAATGAAATGAATCAGTGGGAGAAAAACTCAAACCCTTTGATAACAGGTCAATCTGCGTCTGTGATAAGGAGTGAGATGACAAATTTATTACCTGAAGTGAGTCTTTGTGTGATTGTTGCCTAGTTCGAGGAGGGTCCATGGTAGTTTTCCCAAAATCCAATTGTTTTTTCTTGTATTTTTTGTTGTTAGGGGGGCCGGTAGCTCTGTCTGCTAGAGTGGGGGGATCCAATGAGTCAGTATTGGATTCCTCTCCTGATGTATACGACCTAACAGAGGTGGACTTAGAACGCTACTTACAAGAGGGACTCATCCCCAGAGGACTAAGTGTTCAGGTGTTTCCCTCGTTTACCATTGAGGACACTCCCTTCAAGGATAGATGGGAGGAATGTGCCAATACATGTTCCAGGGCCTTTCTCCAACTCTTATGTGACCTTAATAGTACTCAACTTACGGCGTTGAAAATTGAAATGGATGACCTATATAGCAAACTTTTGGGGGGTCTTAGTAAGGAGGCCTTTACTAAGTTGGAACGAGAAATTGAAACTGATGTGAGCAAATGGGAAAAGGAATTGAAAGAGAATAAAATCAAAAAATTCCATAGGGATCAACAGGATCTCCTTTCAAATAGGGTCTATAAATGGAAAATGTCCGTCGAAAGATCCAGACCATTTAGGCGGTTTAACAATCAGTCACGCTCTAGGTCCACCTACATTCCAAAAATGTCACATCACTCAATACTTCTGACCGGGCCGAGAGAGAGGCCTTGCAGGCCTTAGAAGATCTTCTTATTGAACAGTCCTCTGGCTCACAAGGTAGGTTTCCTCCCTCAATTATGCCCAGGAGTACCAAGTTTCCTCCCTTGTCTCTATGCTCTTCAATTGAGATTTTCACTAGGCTAGTCACGGATGAATTTAAAACCTTATCTCTGAGACGTAGGTGTGACAACCTCAATTCATCTCAAAGGGCCGCACTTAGGGACTTACAATCCTTGAGTGATGTTCAGATCAAGCCAGCAGACAAGGGGGGGAATATAGTGATCTGGCCCAATAATCTTTACGAAAGGGAGGCCTATCGTCAATTAAGGGACACGGACACATATTGCAGACTGGATTCTAGCCCCCTCGCCCCCTTTGCTGATTCGCTCCACCAGATACTGCAGGGGGCCCTTGATGAAGGTATCATTACGAAGAAGGTCTTTGATGGCCTCTTCGTCATGTCTCCAAAAATTCCTACCTTCTATCTCCTGCCCAAGATCCACAAAAATCCCAAACACCCGCCAGGACGTCCTATCGTATCTGGCATAGATGGGCTATGCGACCCTGTGTGTCGATTTATTGATTATTATCTTAAGCCCCTTGTGGAGACACTACCATCCTATGTAAAAGATACGACGGACGTCCTGAATAGGGTCGACGGGATTTTTGTGGATGATGATACCCTGTTAGTCACGGCGGACATAGAGTCCCTATACACCAACATCAACCATGATGATGGCCTGGAGGCAGTCCGCTTCTTCTTGAGCAACTCCAACCGTGATGGCCATTTATGTGAGCTGATCCTAGAGCTGCTCCACTTTATCCTGACACACAATTTTTTCATTTTCAAAGACCGGTTTTATTTGCAGACCAGAGGCACTGCGATGGGCGCGGCCTGTGCGCCTTCGTACGCTAATCTGTTCCTCGGCCATTGGGAGAGGGACATTTTTGGCGACGGGGGCGTGCCGGCCGCGGCCCAGGCGCAGTGCTGGTTAAGATACATCGATGATGTTTTTATTTTGTGGCAGGGGACGGTGGAGCAGCTCTCGGACTTTATGGTTTGTTTAAATCACAATTCTTTGAACCTTAAGCTCACTTTTAGATATGATTTACAGTCTATTGATTTTTTGGATATCATGATTGGGGTTGACCGTGGTCGGCAACTACAGACTGATGTCTTTAGGAAGCCTACCTCGGTCAACTCCCTTCTACATGCTTCATCCTCTCACCCTTTTAGTACCATTCAAGCCATCCCGGTTGGACAGTTTCTCAGGATGAAGCGGATTTGCTCGACATCTGAGAACTTTCAGTCCCAGGCCAATGATTTAACATCTAGATTGTGTGATAGGGGATATAGCCGCCGTGTCATTAAGAGAGGGTATAACAGGGCAAAACAAACCCAGCGATTGGAGCTATTACAACCATCTGGTCGAGTGAAGATGGGGGCGGGTGAGGCTAGATTCATATCTGCCTATAACCATGAATGGCACAATATGCGTGCCATTCTGAATAAACATTGGCCAGTTTTAAAATCCGACCCTACCCTCAGAGACTTGATACCAGACTATCCGTTAATGACGGCACGACGCTCAAGGAATCTACGGGATTTTCTCGTGCACAGCCATTATGTCCCCTTGACTCCTCACCCGTTTGGCTCTACCAACCCTGTCCGCGGGTGTTTTCCGTGCGGTCACTGTCTTGCATGCACCAATGTTTCTCGCAGCAAGACGTTCACCACTGCAGATGGTAGCCGGACCTTTGATATCAGGAGTTTTATCTCATGTGCTACCTCTTTTGTCATTTATTACGCGACATGCAGTTGCCCCAAGATTTATATCGGTCTTACTTCCAGGGAGCTAAGAGTGAGAGTGCGGGAGCATGTTAGAGACATTGGTGCGGCAAAGACAGTGACCGATCTTTCTACTCTGAAAACCCTTCCAAGACATTTTCGGCATTATCACGGGTGCAATGCAAAATCCCTTAGAGTCACGGGGATAGATGTTGTACACTGTGGCAATAGGGGCGGGAATTTTAAAAAAATCCTCGCCCAGAAAGAAACAAAATGGATTGTCATGCTGGGTACAATGGTTCCGTCTGGACTGAATGAGTCCCTTAGCTTTGCTTCCTTTCTGTAGATCCCTGTTTCCCCTCCCCCCTCCCCACTTCTTTTTTCCCCCTTTCTTTTGTCAGAGTGGTGGTTTCCATCTCTGTTTTTATTATTAATGGGGGTATTATAATCACTATACCCTTGTTTTTAACCTTTTTTATCTTTGCTGCATGTTTTTTATGCCATTTGTGCCTTTTTTGTCTGCAGCCTTTTCTTTGGTTTCCTTGGGACCTGCCTCCATCTCCTGACTGCCTGTGCACACTGTTCACCGGGACGGAATTAATAAGAAGATGACGTTTATGATGGATCTGTAAAAGGACTTGTACTTCTGGATGGGGGTCTATTAGTGCCATTCATGCATTACTGTTTACTTCTGATGTGCCCCTGTGCTCTCTATTGTCCCTGTGCTGCTGCCGATCAGGAGTTTTCTTTGTGTACTTAATCTCCCAGTGGGTGCTGTGTGCGCATGCCCAGCCTCCGCTTTCTCCCTGACATGCTTGGCGGCGTCTAGGGGGTGGGTGGGTGCTGGCGAGGGGGCGTTTCTCGTCCCTCTCCCCTGCACTCTCCGGCCTGACGCCGCTCGCATTTGCTGGGGCGACTGGCGGCGACCGCGCATGCGCCGAAAAGTCTTCACCCATTGGGCACTTTTCCTCACATGGTCTATCACATGTTTCTCCTAAAAGGTCCTGGAATTCAATGCATCCTTTACCCCTCCTTGGTCTGATGAAGCGTTAACATTACAAACACGTGAAACGCGCGTTACCTGCTCCAGGGGGGCTCGTTTTGGTCTTTGATTCTGCACTTCTGGCACTTTAAAACAAATTACTGGTGATCCTTTTGGTAATCCATACAGCCGCTGGTAGGTGCCGGTGCCCGGATATCAGTATATGTCTAGCGTGCTGTTTAATCTATTTGTATTGTGGACACCAGCTATTGCTCTCTGTTTTCACCTGGCAGTGAATTTTGTAATTTATATGTAATACCTTGTACTTTGTCATTTCTTATATCTGCCATGTGATTTTGCTGATTGCATTTGTGCTTTGTGCTTTTTAGTGCTTTCTGCCTCTCTGCACTTTTTTGCATATTGTTGTGCTACATCTAACTTCAGGTGTATTAATAAATTTTGATATGTTTTTTGCAATATAACCACGTCTGTTCTCCTGTTTGTCTAAAAAAAAATATATGTTGGAATTATTAATGCGATTTATTTAATTTATCTCATGTAACCAACTGAGAAATATTGCAGCACTCGCCTCTTGTGGCCCATGCGGCCAGCTCAGTTGAAGAGCATCCCCATAACATTTATATTCAATGTATTAGGACAAACATTGTCCAAAATCTGTCTTAAATGTGTATTAATCATTTTGTTATTGTCATGGGATGTAACGGGGTATGTAATATGACGGGACAGGTGATCCTAGGCTGGTTCTTTGACTAGAGTCCCTGTGCTGTCCCTTATCTTGGAGGTAGGTTTGTTGGTAACCAGGTCCGAGCCCCCAGCGTGACCCTAACTCCTATCCAAGCACTGATCTTACTCCCCTTCTCCCACACCCTTGGGGCGGGAAAGAAAACACAAAGACAAATCCCAACAAAACGTCACAGACAAGGGAGAACGGAAACTCGTACACACAGCAATCAATACAAAGAAGAAACAATATGTGTACAGGGGAGCAACAAAAGAGCGGGGGAAATAACGCGCAACAGGGGAACGCTCACACCACTCAGATGCGCAACATGGATCACCATCAACAGGAAAATCAACAAGACCGAGAATCGCTGGAGCTAAAATTGAAGCTTTCATTGGCACATACAGGAACTAAGTCATGCTTTCAATAGGAAGAAGACAGCTGCATGAGACAATTTGACACGCCTGACAATTTGACACGGCGGGGCCTGGGGGTTACTCGTTACCGGGCCGACTCTGTTCTGCTTGGTGGATGTCATAACAACAGGGCCCGTTTCCATGACCCCGGCGGTGTCGTTTTTAATAAATGGCGGATGATGGTGGGGGAATATTTACAGGGGAGATGTTGTGATGCCACCTGTGGTATGCGGCACGATAGGTGCCGCCAGTGCTGTTCAGTTCCCTGGGGGTCAGTGGTGATGCAGCTGAGTTGGTATATCTCCACAGGTAGAGGTAGGCCCCAAGGCTGTTGGGAGTACCGTAGTAGTCTTTACAAATGATGGAGGGACTTAACGTTGGGGTGCAGGACTGAGGACGTCGGCAATAACTGGACAACACAGGGGCCGTAGTTTATTTTACCTTATACTCAGTAGCAGATAATACAGGTCTGGGAGACTAGTCCAGCTGGTAACGGAGGTCCGGTCAGCCTGGAAGCAATTGAGGGGATCCACCTAGCCAGGTGTGTTCAGAGGCCTTCCTGCTTGCTCTGTGATGTGTGAATCCCTGTGGCTTGAAGCTATGCTGAGACCCTCTTCCTTGTGTAGGTAGTGATTCTCACCCATATGGCAGGCAGTGCGAGTCCTTTACTGGTGCCGCTTCTTCGTTCATGGCTCCTGGCTTTATTATGCTGCTGTGCCTCCGGGCATTCTGTGGGGCCAGAAGACTTGCAATCTTCTCTGCTGATGGGACTTTAGTACCCACGCAGCCTAGGGCTCCGGTGCCCTGTTCTCTGTGCTCAGTCCTGAGAGAGCTGTATTGCATTTTTATTTTACTGTATTTTCTCTCCATTCCTGACTTGTTCTGCCTAGTTTAGTTTCACTTTCATGCGTCTGTGTTACTAACCACTCCTCCAGGCCAGAAAGCATAGGCAGGCTCCCCTAAATCTGTGTTCTTGAGCTCCCCCTTCTGGTCTGCAGTTAGGAAGTGTTGAGTGCTGGTGCACCTAGCATAGGAGACCCCCCTCTCTTGCTTCCAGCTATAATGTCACCCCCGTGAAGAGGGAAATGTTACTGTGGAAACCGAACCACTGGGATGCCCCATTCCCCCTAGTTAAAGTCAGTACTCCCAGAATGAGGAAAACATTTTTCAAAAGCAATAACAATTTATAAATTCTTCAGGAGTCCAGGGTGTTGCACTCTCCGAGTGTTCTAGGTCATCTGCTCCAAGTAAAAGCAGCAATATGGGGGACCTGCCACCAACAAACCGCCAACGTAGGCCCTGGGCGAGTGACAGAGTGTTCTGGACCATGGTTCATTTCTTCGGTACGCCAGACGGGTTTTAACTCATGTGGTCGAGTAATTATGTTAGAGGGCACACTAACCAGGTGCCAACTATTTACAAATAGCTCAGATGTTCACCGTCCACATCCTATCAGTCTTTTCAACAGGTAAACTATTTACATTATTAACTTCACATTTCTTAATTTTTGCTATACATTCGACTGACCTTAAGGGCCATTTACACGCTGCGACATCGCCAACGATATATCGTCGGGGTCACGGTGTTTGTGACGCACATCCGGCGTCATTAGCGACATCGCAGCGTGTAACACCTATGAGCGACCTTAAACAATGACAAGAGGCAAAAATCGTTGGTCTGTGTTACGTCGTTCATTTACCAAAAATCGTTGTCTGGTCAGTAGCGAGGTTGTTTGTCATTTCAGCGGCATCACAAATCGCTATGTGTGACACCGCAGGAACGAGGAACAACCTCGTACCTGCGGCCGCCCGCAATGAGGAAGGAAGGAGGTGGGCGGGATGTTCGTTCCGCTCATCTCCGCCCCTCCGCTTCTATTGGATGGCTGCCATGTGACATCGCTGTTACGCCGCACGAACCGCCCCCCCCCCAGAAAGGAGGCGGTTCGCCGGCCACAGCGACGTCGCAGGGAAGGTAAGTCCGTGTGACGGGTGTAAGCGATGTTGTGCGCCACGGGCAGCGATTTACCCGTGACGCACAACAGACGGGGCGGGTACACTAGCTAGCGATCTCGATAGCAAGATCACAGCGTGTAAAGCACCCTTTACTCCCGAAACCGGACAGGGATCTGACCGAGGCTACTACGTTGACTTACGTAGGACTGGTTGTAAACACCTCAGTGTCTGGTGTGTCTACTGGCCCATCCCGGTTTTCTATGTCTATGTTACAAGTAGGCCTAGGTATAACTGGTGGGCGGGCAGCCTCTTACGACTTCTTGGACTCACCATGGGCATGAAAGATTCGGCGCTGTCAGGGATTAGGTTCTCTGGTTCCTTTGCTGGTGTGGCTTCTGTTTTCATAGCCGACTGGTCTCCAGGTTGACCTTGAGTTTTTGCCGCTTTAGGTAAGACAACTTGAGGAAAGGTCAGGAGTGGTACCACAATGGCTTGGTTCACCTGTGTCCAGGTCTTGAGAAACTCACCAAGGATGGTGTGAACGTTTTTTACCTCTTTCTCTGTGGGCTGGGGAACTCTTTGATCTTCCTCTCGGGTCTTCAGTTGATTAGGGCATACCTTCAGGTGATCCCTGGTACTGATGAGGAACACTTTGTGGTTGTCAAAGTTCGAGGGTATGATGGTGTAAAGCCTGCTTCACACGTTGCAATTTCGCATACGATATCGTATGCGATTTGCAATGCCCCCATCGTATGTGCGGCACGTTCAATTTGTTGAACGTGCCGCACAAACGATTAACCCCCGTCACACATACTTACCCGTCCATACGACCTCGATGTGGGCGGCGAACGTCCACTTCCTGGAGTGGGAGGGACGTTCGGCGTCACATCGACGTCACACGGCAGCCGGCCAATAGATGCGGAGGGGCGGAGCTGAGCGGGACGTAAACATCCCGCCCTCCTCCTTCCTTCCACATAGCTGGCCGGGAGCCACAGGAGGCAGGTAAGATCTGTTCATCATTCCCGGGGTGTCACACACTGCGATGTGTGCTACCCCGGGTACGATGAACAATCTGACGTTCAATTCTAGAGAAATGAACAACGTGCGTGCGATGAACGTTTTAACGTTCAATCGCACGTACCTGTCACACACTGCAATGTACCTTAAGATGCCGGATGTGTGTCACTTACGACGTGACCCCACCGACACATCGTAAGATACATTGCAGCGTGTAAAGCAGGCTTTAGGCTCAGTCTCCCACTGGTCTTCTAGTTTGTGCATACTCTGCTTTCTTTTGAGAACCTATTCTCCAGGTGCTAAGGTTGTCACTGGGGCCATCAGGTTATAATTTTTCTCCTGTCTCAGCCTTGCCTGGGATAGACTCTCCTCTATACACTCCTGGACTTTGCAGTACTGTTGCTGAGGCTCGGTATCCCAATTCGCATCTGGTTGGACTGCCTCAGGCGCTAAGACTTCCATGTCTAAGTTTATGGGTAACTTGCCAGGTCTTGCCCGCATCAAGTAGGCTGGGGTACAGTTGGTGGAGTTCACCGGGATATGGTTATAAAAGTCTACCAGATCGGCAACTTCTCTGGCCGCAGATTTCTCTCTTCAAGTAGCAAAGTTTTTAACAAGTCTATGACCACCTGGTTCATCTTCTCACTTAACCCGTTGGTTTGGGGATGGTACAGCGTTGTCCTTATTTTCTTGCAGCCGTACAGGTGACAAAACTCTTGGAACACTTCTGCTTCAGAGGCTTGGCCCTCGTCAGTGAGCACTCTTTCAGGGTTACCATGGGGTCATCAAAAGTATTCATGAAACGCCTTGGCTGCTGTCTTGTCCGTTTAATCCTTCACTGGAACCACTACCATGAACCGGGAGTAATGGTCTACAATGGTGAGGGTGTAGACATAGCCTAACCAGCTTGGAGCTAGCTTCACGTGGTCCAAGGCTACTAGTTCAAGTGGATTTGTGATGATTGACTGCAAGGGAGCCTTCTGGCTTTCACAGTCTTTCTGCCTCAGGTGGCATGGGCCACATTCTCGGTACCATTTCTCGATCGCCTTTCTCATGCCAACTCAGTAGAAACGGTTGCAAAGCAGGACCTCCAGCTTCTTCCACCCGAAGTATTCTGCTCCATCGTGGCACGCCTCTAGGACCATTGGGGCATCCCTCCGTGGGACACCTATTTGCCAGGCCAGTTCATGGGTTCGCGGTTTGATGTATCTTCTACACAGCTTACCCTTATAGATGAACAATTTGCCCTTCTCTTTCCACAGCTGTTGTTCTTCCTGTGGAGTACCTTGACCGGGGTGTGAGTCAGCTTGTCTCAGCAGCTCTTTGACTAAGTGGACAGCCGGGTCACTATCTTGCGTTTCCTCCCATCTATAGTGGGACAACGAGTTGAAGGAGACCTCCTGTACGGTGGAGCGCTTTTCTCTCACTTGATGCAATCACTAGGACACATCGTGCTGGTGGAAGGCTGGCAGCTCTATTTCCTCAGGCTCATCCTGGTCTTCTCCTGCTTCAGGCAAACGGGGCATCCTGGACAGCGCGTCTGCATTAGTGTTCTTCGATCCAGCCCTGTATTTGATGGTAAATTCATAATTGGACAGCCGGGCCATCCATCGCTGTTCCATTGCACCTAGCTTTGCGGTCCCCAAGTGAGTTAATGGATTGTTGTCGGTAAAGATTGTGAACTGCGCCGAAGCCAGGTAATGTTTGAATCGTTCGGTGACAGCCCAGACTATGGCGAGAAACTCCAGCTTAAAGGAACTGTAATTCTCGGGATATCTTTCAGTGGGACGAAGCTTCCTCCTGACGTAGGCAATCACTTTTTCTCTGCCTCCCTATATTTGAGACAGTACCACTCCCAATCCCATATTGCTGGCATCTGTGCAGAGTATAAACTGTTGGCCATAGTCAGGGTAGGCTAGGATTTCCTCCCCGTGAGAGCCATCTTCAATCGGATATAGGACTCTTCTCGTTGGCTGTTCCACTTGAACGGAGGACTCTGGTTCTTGGTCTTCTTGGTCTGTCCCACTAAGAGGTCTTGGAGGGGCGCCGCTATTTTGGTGAAACTGTGGATGAACCTTCTGTAGTAGCCTACCAGAACGAGGAACTGCCGCACCTCCTTGATTGTGGTGGGCCTTGGCCAGTCCTTGATGACTGTGACCTCTTTAGGATCAGGTGCCACACCTTCAGCGCTTACCACATGAACTAGGTACTGCACCTTCGGCTTCAACAGGTGACACTTGGATGGCTTCACTTTCAGGCCAAACCCGGACAAGGCCTCAAACACCTCAGCCAGGTGCTGCAGGTGGTCTTCAATGGTCTTCAAGTAGACTATGACGTCATCCAGGTACAGTAAGACTGTTTCAAAGCTTTTATGTCCTAGGGAGCACTCCTTTAACCGCTGAAATGTCCCTGGTGTGTTGCAGAGCCCAAATGGCAGGCAGTTAAACTTGCAGAGTCCCATGGGTGTCATGAACGCGGTCTTCTCCTTGTCCGGCTCTGCCACGGCAACCTGCTAGTACCCGCTGGTGAGATCTAAGGTGGAAAAATGATTAGCGGATCTCAGAGCTGCTAATGACTCCTCAATTCTGGGTAACGGGTAATTGTCCTTATGCATAATACGGTTAATCTGTCTGTAATCAACACACATTCTCATTGTGCCATCTCTCTTTCTCATGCGGACTAATGGAGCTGCCCAGGGGCTAGAACTATCTCTGATCAACCCAGCCTTCTTCATCTCTCATAACATCTCTTTAGCACATTGGCAGTGAGCCGGGGGCACAGGCGGTACCTATCTTTAATGGGGGGATGGCCTCCCAGTGGGAATTTGATGTTGGACCCCTTTTACCTGCTCGAAATCTAGAGGGTTTTTGCTAAAGACCCGCTCATATTCCTGGACTACCCTGTAAACCCCATACATTTGGATTGAAGGTGTGGAGTCAGTGACTATGTGCAACTTTTGACACTAAACCTCAAGCTGCCCCTCGGCGACGTTTTCTTCCGCCTGGTCAGACAGAGTCAAGGGTCCCATTATCTCTATGGCGTTATTACCGACAATGAACAGCTTAGACACAGTGGCATACCGGGGTAGTTTGACCTCTTTCTCCCCATAATTCAGAACACGGATGGGTACCCTTCCCTTGCTGACATCAACTACCCCTCTGGCCGTCAGGACAGTGGGCCTACTGTCTGAGTATACAGATTCTACGAAGGCCTGGTAATCTCGACCCCTGAGGCTATTGCAGCCCGACACCAGATTAACATTTCACTTCTTGGGGGTACTGTAATGGGGAAGGGGTCACTTACCCTTACACTGCCAATTTCCCCTCCGGACAAGATCTATTTGTTGCCTCAGCATCAGGGCTTTCATTTCCCTTTGCAGAACATGCTGCTGCCCCGAGCTGGGAGTCTCAGCTACCTGTTGTAACAAAACAATGACTTCTGCAAGACAATTTTCTATAGTCATCATTGGATTACGTTCTAAGTGATCAATATCTACAATTTTCATTTCTTATGCCTTTAATTCCACTCGGCCCTCTTTATACCCCACTTGAGGCAAGGGATGACCATTACTGGTGACTATGGTGAGGTGTTCATCTGGGCTAAGGGTAATATCAGAATCAGCCCAGTATCTTTTGTAAAGGATATATGGCATAGTTGTTACCTGGGAACCAGTGTCCAGGAGGGCGTTCATCGGGATGCCATCCAGCACAATTGGAAGGACAGGTCGTCATCCCACATACTTGTCCCACCAAGTAGATGTGCCAGATCTTCTTGCACCTGAGGGTTGGCCCCTGGCCCCAGGTTCTGCCTGTTTAAACGACAGCCTTGTGCGTAGTGCCCTGCCTTGTTGCAGCAGCGGCAAATCGGTGGCCCAGTTGAGTCATAGCGATTGGTGTCTCTTCCCCGGGTTGGTGAGATCCTTTTCTGCTGTTGTTGCCATGAGACACAATCTGAACTGGAAGCCAGCTCGATATTTGCAGGCTGCAGGGCCACCTGTAATGACTGCACACTTTTTGCTAGGGTGGCCACACTTTGAATCAGCTCTTGGACCTTGAGCCATAGATCTGCAGAGGGGTCATTACCCAGGGTCTGTGCATCTGCCCCCACAGTTTTCCGGGTTGAGGGCACCACCTCAGTGTAAGTGATAGCAGGGAGTCGGCAGGGTATAGCGTCACTCGGGGTCAATTCTTGCAGCACCAGAATGGCCCGATCCTTGAAGTGTGCAAAGTCAAGGTCAGGATTTTGAGGGCCATAATGCACAGCTGTGTCCAGTGGGCATTAGACAGGAGCCCCTCAATAGTTCGGTTAGCAGCATGTCTTCATCGCACACACTTTTGGGATCCATCTGCTTCATAGCCCTCATCGCCTCTTGAAGGTTCAGAGCATAGTCTCATACACTGTCCTGCACCCTTTGTTTGCACCCGAAGAACTCCATCTTTATCTCCGCTGCCGTGCGGGTAAAGTGTCCTTCAGCCTGGCCAGGAATTGTGTCAGTTTTTTGACAATGTCCAGCCAGGACTTTACCTCCTGCTGAGCCACAGCGGTTAACTGGTCGATTAGAATGCTCACTTTCTGGCCCTCAGCCAGGGGGTATACTTCAAAGAAACTACACAGTCATTTATTGAGTACTGCAGTAACCATGTGTCGCCCTGGGCAAGCCAGGACGTCATAAGCACTACACCAACACACCCCACACTCCCGGTCAGGCACACCAAAGTCAGACAAAAACCCTTGTTGCCTCCCTCCAGGGGCTGATGCTCACACCAGGGGGTGGGCCAGGCGGTTGGTCCCGCCCACCGAGGAGTGCACAGTCCTGGAGGCGGGAAAAGGAAGGAGTTGAGTTTTGGAGTTTGAAGTGGAAGGAGTGAAGTGGTAGAGGAGCAGACAGAAAGTGGTCCGGGTGTGTGGCCCGGACGGAACAGCAAGGTTGGCAGACGGTGGTGACCGTCTGCAGGAGAGGCCGATTGGAGTGAGCCGTAAGGACCGTGGACGGGCGGTGACCCGGCGGTACCGGACCGGTACGCAAAGAGAAGTCAGCACCATCCGGTAGGGGCTTACGGACCCCGACAAGGCTAGGAGTCGCCGTGCAATTTGTCAAATCCGTTAGCGAAGGGAACCTCCTGGGTTTCCCAGCAGCCAAGTCCCGACAGAAGGCAACAGTCCAACCGTCCAACTGGGAAACACAGTCACCGCCAAGGCTAAAGTTCCCAGGGCCAGAGCCTGCGGGCAAAAGGGGCTCCTTCAGCAACCTTCAATCTGCAGGAGCGGGTTACCGGTGGGAACCCATTGGAACCGTCTACACTACAAAGGTGCAGGGAAAGGCAGTCACCATCAACCTGCCGGGAGGAGAAACACCGCAGCCGTCTGTGGGACCCGTCCATCCAGCCGTTTGTTTTACCGGAGACTCTGTGTTTATCATTTGTGTGAGAACTCCGGCACACTAGCTATCACCCATGGAGACAGAAAAAAAGGGGAGAACGTAGAATTGATGTCAAAATTCCTTTTCTTTTTATTTTGTGATGAAAAATGTGCAATATGTGCTGTACAAAAGTCCGCCAATAACAACGTTTCGGCCGGTTTGGCCTTCTTCAGGTCGGACAGGCTGAATACAATATTTACAGAAAGAAAAAACAAAACAAAAATACAGGACATCCATCAGTATGGAATTTTGGAACAATTTAAGGTATAATAAGACACACGTTGAAATATCGAATAATCAATGGGAGACAAAAGAAGTAGAGTCAAAGGTACACTAAATTAGAGACACGTCACCGTGTGGGGAAATTTAAGGGGCAGAATACATGAAAATGGTGTTGTGTATATTCCTATAGAGAGACTATCCGTGTGACCAAATACAGTTACGTGTGTACGTGTGACTGTTATGAACCGTGTATGGCATACATGGTAAAGGAACTCACCTTAAGGATAGCAGGACATAGAATGGATGAGTAAGTGTAAGGCACTATTGCTTGACCTATAGTATAATGAAGTTGGTCATGTTATGAAAAATAGCACCAGGGTATCACAGTTGATTGTTAATTGTAGGGACGTACCAAATGCTGGATTGCTGCGTTCATAGAGGTATATGTAATATTCAATCTCGGATTCCACTATGGGTGAAGAATAATGTTAGGGAAAATAGGATGTATATAGAGAGTGAGAGAAACAAGGACTTAGTGTGAATGCAGAAAGTTTACCTGTTATGGAAACGCATCAGATCCAGTCATTGTGTCTAAGCGACAATATGATGGTTCACAGTCATACGCAGATATGTTGGATTACGTCAGAACCGATATCTATAGTGGATAACATGTGTATGATGATGAATAAAATCAAGGAGGAGTAGGTGTTATGAGGAGTGATGTGGATTATAGGTTACCTAAATACTCTTTTGTGTATGGACACGTCTCTGACGTGGTCAGTAGTCTGAGATAGCCTGAGGGATGTGGTAAACCCTGTTAGGGGGTAAAGAAGAGAATAAAAGGAGAGATGGGGCTGGGGAGGAAAAGGAGAAAAGGGAAAGAAGAAAAGGGGAAAAGCAAGAGGGAAAGAGGGAGGGAGGTGGCCACCTCTCCTTCTCTCGTTCCCTTTCTTCTTCTCCCCCTCTCCCTCTCCCCCTCCTCCCTCCTCTTCCCCCTCCTACACTCTTCTTCTCTTCTCTTCCTTTCTTTTCCTTGATTTCCTCTTCTCTCTTCCTCTTTCCCTCTTGCTTTTCCCCTTTTCTTCTTTCCCTTTTCTCCTTTTCCTCCCCAGCCCCATCTCTCCCCGTCCAGAGCAGCGGTGGTGTCACCAATCTCACCACAACTGTGGGTGGCGTCACGGACAATATCAAATCCCCACAATCAAACCCCCCTTTTCATTCACGGGCGAGGAGCGCCGCTCGAGTCCCCGGGATCCGGCCCACCGCTCGAGCCACCACCGAGCAGCAGCAGCAGCCGGACCTGAGCAGTGGGAGAGCGCAGCGTCCTCTCCTCCGCCCGCGACATCTTGGCGTCACGAACAGGATCTTACCGCTCTGCCGTCAGGTAGAGGTGCGCCTTGTGACCGCCGGAGGTGTCCGGCCGAAAAATTTGTGAAGCCGCCATCTTGGGCGCGAAGGATTCCCGCTCGAGCGTCTCCTCGAGCAGTAGAAGCGCGAAGGCTGAAACCCCGCCCCCGTAGAGGAGGTACCGGAAGGAAACTAAGCGGGACGGAAACAAGATGTCTGCGCCCGACGAAGCCGCTGGAGGAGCGGCGGTCGCAGTCGCGGGGGCACCCGTAGATGGGAATGGGCCCGCCCAGGTCCCAGCCGCGCTGGCGGGAGGCGCCGCGGCCCCAGCTCTCACCCAGGTGATGCCGTTCTCCTTGCCCTATCTGCCCGGAGCTGCCTGGCTGCCGCAGTACGATGGGAAACCTGATGCCTTGCAGGTTTTCCGGAAGAAGCTTAGTCCGCTACTGGAACTGTACCCCCTGACTGATAGGCAACGTGCAGCGCTAGTGCTGGGGCAGCTAACCGGTGCAGCTGAGCAAGAGGCGGAGACCTGGGCCGAGGGGGACCGGTCCTCTGTAGCCACCATCTTTGAGAAGCTGCAGACTGCCTTTGAGACCCGTTCCGAGGCAGAGTTGCGGATGCAGTTCTATCAATGCCGGCAATGGCCCGCGGATAGCATTCGGGACTATGCCTTGCGCCTGCAAACCGCACTCCGCACACTGAAGGGGGTGGACACCATTAACAGTGCGGACAGTAACAAAATGTTAAGTGAGCAGTTTGTGCAGGGGATGAGGTCCTCAGAGGACCGCAAACAACTTCGGCTGTGGGTCCTAGAACACCCTGATGTGGACTTTGCCATGTTAAAGGAACGGGCCATCAAAGCCCTGCAACCCCCCCGCATCGGAAGCCCATGAACCAGCCCCCTGGCCGGTTGAGACTGCTCCCGTCGTGGTGGCCCCTACCCCACCAGCACCTCTAGTACCTGCAGCCCCAAGCGGAACAATGGAAGAACTAGCTGCTCAGGTCCGCCGCATGGATGGGGACCTCGCTAAGATCCTCGCCGCACTCCAGCCTGCGACCAGATCCCAGGCCCCGGTGAAGATGCAGCTCGCCGACAGCCCTGAGGACGTCCCCTGGATGCAGCGGAGGAGGGCTAATGACTCACGGTACAGGTGCAGCAAACCCGGCCACTACTCCCGACGGTGTCCGTTAAACGAGCAACCCCTGGGGCCACGGGCCAATCCTCAGGAGTAGAACCCCATGGCCCCCCAGACTGGCGAGACCGGTACATCGGGGCCCGGCCCATCATCCCCGTGGCCGTGTACGGCATACCAGTGATGGCTCTCCTGGACACTGGATCACAGGTAACCACCATACCATACACACTGTATCAACGGTACTGGGGAAAAGACGAACTGGCTCCCCCAGACGCCAGTATGACACTGATTGCTGCTGATGGACTCCCATTGACCCAAGTGGGGTACAAACAAGTGGCAATGACTGTGGGACGAGCTGAACTGCAACACCAGGGTATGATTGTGATAATGAATGAACCCAGTGATCATAACCCGAAGGTAGTGCTAGGGACTAACGTGATGGAGCACTGTATGAGTGACGTGCTGACCCTACTGCAGCAGCTGGCCGCCACGGCGGTGGGGAGCCGACAGAGAGCTGTGCAGCGTGAGATTCGAGCCCTGATGTACCGCCAACATGTGAACTCGACAGGAGGAGAGATTGGTGGGGTGAGGGTGATGGATGTTGCCCCTTTGATTGTACCTCCCAGGAGCGAGATGATGATTTGGTGTAGGGCAGCGGTAGGGCCCCAAGGGCGTGATTACCCCGCCATGATAGAACCCATGCCCTCTGAACACTGGCCCACAGTAATGGCCGCCCGAGGGGTGGTAGACGTAAAGAAGGGGAGAGTGCCCTTGAGGGTGCTGAACTGCGGAGAGGAAGAAGTCAGGCTTCCCCGGTACGCTACCCTTGCCAAGTTGCTCACTCTGGATCCCCACACCATCCACGAGGCCATTCCCCCAACCTCACCACCTACTGCCAGCACTCACCCATCCCAAGGGGAGTTAGACGAGTGGTGCCGACAGCTACACGTAGGCACTGACGATACCCCTACACATCACAAAAAAGGGGTATACCGGGTGGTACGGGAGTATGAGCGAATTTTTAGCAAACATCCCCTAGACTTTGGGCAGATTAAAGGGGTCCAACACCATATCCCCACCGGTGAGCACCCCCCTATCAAAGAGAGGTACAGGCCTATTCCCCCTGCACACTACCAATGTGCCAAGGACATGTTGAGGAACATGAAGGAGGCAGGGGTTATTAGGGACAGCTGTAGTCCCTGGTCCGCCCCGTTGGTACTGGTTAAGAAGAAGGATGGCACCATGCGGATGTGTGTGGATTACCGAAAAATTAACCAGATAACGCATAAGGACGCTTACCCTCTGCCCCGCATTGAGGAATCCCTGGCTGCGCTGAGAACCGCTAACTACTTCTCCACCCTTGACCTCACCAGTGGGTACTGGCAGGTGGCTGTGGCGCCAGAAGACCGAGAGAAGACTGCATTTACCACCCCTATGGAACTCTGCGAGTTTAATAGCATGCCGTTCGGGCTGTGCAATGCCCCTGGAACCTTCCAATGACTGATGGAATGCTGTCTGGGGCATCTAAATTTCGAGACCGTCTTGCTGTACCTGAATGATGTGATTGTGTACTCCCAGACATATGAAGCCCACCTGGAGCACCTAGCCGAGGTGTTCGCGTCCCTTGCTAAATATGGGATGAAGTTGAAGCACTCAAAGTGTCATCTGCTGAAACCCAGAGTGCAGTACCTAGGGCATGTGATTGGTGCAGAAGGTGTCGCCCCTGACCCCGAGAAAATCACCACCATCCAGGACTGGCCGAGGCCGACCACGGTGAGGGAGGTGAGGCAGTTCTTGGGCCTGGTGGGGTATTACCGTCGCTTCATCAAGGGGTACACGAAGATGGCTGCCCCCATGCAAGACCTCCTCGTGGGAAAGACCAAAGGTGGTAGACCCCTAGGAGCCCCACTGGTGTGGGAAGAAAGGCATGAGGAATCCTTCCGCCAGCTGAGAGCGGCCCTGACCGGAGAAGAAATCCTAGCGTACCCTGATTACAGCCACCCCTTCATCCTCTACACCGATGCCAGCAATGTAGGCTTGGGAGCAGTCCTATCCCAGGTCCAAGACGGAAAGGAAAAAGTGATTGCTTATGCTAGCCAAAAGCTCCGACCGACTGAGAGGAACCCTGAGAACTACAGCTCTTTCAAGCTTGAGCTCCTGGCACTGGTGTGGGCTATCACCGAGTGGTTCCGCCATTACCTGGCAGCAGCTAAGTTCACCGCTTTCACGGATAATAACCCGCTGACCCACCTGGACACAGCCAAGTTGGGCGCGTTGGAACAGCGGTGGGTGGCCAGGCTAGCCAACTACGATTTCACCATCAAGTACAGGGCCGGCCGTGCCAACGTTAATGCCGATGCACTCTCTCGGATGTCCCACCTGTCGGAGGAAGGGCCCGAAGATGACGACCTCGAAGAGATTGAGTTGCCCACATTTCATCGGCCGCCAACCGAGAATGTGGATGTCCATCAACAACGGGTGAACCTGGACCCGCTGCCCAGCCAGGAGTGGCAAGAAGCTCAGGACCATGCGCCCGCTGTCTGCCTAGTCAAGATCCTGGAAGAACAAGGCGCTGCTGGGATAGACCCTGCCGCTCCAGCCGAAGCCCAGTGCCTGTGGCGAGAACGGACCCGGCTGTATCTACACCAGGGGAAGTTGTACCGTGAGCTGATTAACCCAAAGACCCATGAGAAGATCCGCCAGTTGGTGATTCCCCAGGCTAACGTGCCCACTGTCCTGCAAGCATACCATGATGGTGCTGGACACTTCGGATGGAAGAAACTAGAGATGCTGTTGAGAGAGCGGTTCTATTGGAGTGGAATGCGGGAATATGTAGAGGCCTGGTGCCGAGAATGTGGCCCTTGCACGCTGAGAAGGAAAGACCCAGCCAGAAGGCGCCCCTACACCCGATTGTTACACATCAACCGCTGGAGCTGGTTGCCCTGGACCATGTAAAGCTCACCCCCAGCCGAAGTGGGTACACCTACGCTCTAACCATTGTAGACCACTATTCAAGGTTCATGGTGGTTGTCCCAGTCAAAGACCTAACCGACCGTACCGCCGCTAGAGCGTTCCAGGCTTATTTCTGCCGACCACATGGATACCCTGAGAAGGTGCTTACTGACCAAGGCCCGGCCTTTGAAGCGGAGGTATTCCAAGAATTTTGTCAGTTGTACGGCTGCAAGAAAATCCGGACCACGCCTTACCATGCCCAAACCAACGGCATGTGTGAAAAGATGAACCACCTGGTCCTGGGCCTCCTTAAGACGCTGCCGCTAGAAGAGTGGAACCTGTGGCCGGAGAAGCTACCTGACCTGGTCGATATGTACAACAATATCCCTTCCAGCTCAACGAAATGCACCCCAGCATACCTGATGAGGGCTCGCCCCGGCCGGCAACCGGTGGATCTGGACATGGGATTGGAAGCCCCGGAAGCACTCCCTTCGACAGCTGAATGGGACACTCGGCGGAGGGTGCAGTACCGACAAATCCAGGAGTATGTTGAAAAGAACTTGAGTCGGAGTCGGGAACAACAGGAGCAGCGCTTCAACCAGAAGGAGTCTGCTGCCCCTTTCCAGCCTGGAGATGTAGTGCAAAAGCGAAAAAGGAGGACCCACAAGCTGGATGACCAATGGGAGCAAACCCCGTATGTCATACAGCCCACCGGATGGGAGAATGGGAAGGCCTACCAGATCAGTCATGACCAGGGGGAACTTTGGCCACGGTTTCCCGGGACTATCTAAAGAGGTGCCCACCAGCATTGAGGGTAGAGGCTGAAGCTCCGGTTCCCAGACCGGCGGAGAAGGCAAAAGAGGTGATCCACACCATGATGGGTGATTTTCCAGCAGACTGGCCTACACAGAACGGCGCGGTGATTCTTCCAGTGATACTGTTCCCACAACCCGTGGATGAGGAAGTGATGGAAGTAGCCAACCATGAGCCGGTGCCCAGGGATGAACCTGTACCCAGCTCCCCTATGCTTCCGACTGCCCCACACGATAGCAGGGAAGAGGAACTGATGGTTCCCTCTGCCCCACTGCCTGTCACCACTGACACCGGACCTCGGAGGTCCACTCGTCCCAACCTAGGTAGACCCCCACTTAGGTACAGGGAAACTACTCTTTAGGGGGGGGACTTTGTGTGTTGAAAGTACCGTTGTGAAAGTTTTGAAAATGATAAGTGAATGATTACCGAAGAAGTTATCTGATTTTCAACCCTGATTTGACCCGGTCGTTTCCGGCAACTGTTGTCCCCGTGGGGACTGTTTGCAATCAATGCGTAGAAACTGCTACGGACAAGCCCGAGAACTGGCAGGGCAACCACAAACTAAGTGGCATGTAAATAAAAATGTTGGCTAAACCGTTACCGCCTCCGGAGAGGCTGATTTGGAGGATGGGCCTAGAGGGAAGTGATGGCCCAGGCCCGCCACTACCGCAACCGGTGGCGATCCTCCGGGGGTTTCAGGGGTTCCCCATGGACGTGGGTCCCCTGAAAAGGACAGAACCCGCTCGGGTAACTTGTGCTGGACTGGGGTCAATGGGTGCTGCCCATTTGCTTAGGGGCAGCATCAGGGCCAGGTTGCTTGGGTGGGAGAGAGCGGAAGCCGTTACCGTTAGCAACGTTTAAGAATGTGCCTCCTGATGTGGGAAGATTGAAAAAATGTTTTTATATGTTTTACCGTTTAACTTTTTCAGTTGTGAAAATAAAACCGGTGATGGACGGGCAGCCCGCGGACGGTCTGCATTTTACTAAGGGAGAATGTGGCGCCCTGGGCAAGCCAGGACGTCACAAGCACTACACCAACACACCCCACGCTCCCGGTCATGCACACCGAAGTCAGACAAAAACCCTTGTTGCCTCCCTCCAGGGACTGATGCTTACACCAGGGGGTGGGCCAGGCGGTTGGTCCCGCCCACCGAGGAGTGCACAGTCCTGGAGGCGGGAAAAGGAAGGAGTTGAGTTTTGGAATTTGAAGTGGAAGGAGTGAAGTGGTAGAGGAGCAGACAGAAAGTGGTCCGGGTGTGTGGCCCGGACGGAACAGCAAGGTTGGCAGACGGTGGTGACCGTCTGCAGGAGAGGCCGATTGGAGTGAGCCGTAAGGACCATGGACGGGCGGTGGCCCGGCGGTACCGGACCGGTACGCAAAGAGAAGCCAGCACCATCCGGCAGGGGCTTACGGACCCCGACAAGGCTAGGAGTCGCCGTGCAATTTGTCAAATCCGTCAGCGAAGGGAACCTCCTGGGTTTCCCAGCAGCCAAGTCCCGACAGAAGGCAACAGTCCAACCGTCCAACTGGGAAACACAGTCACCGCCAAGGCTAAAGTTCCCACGGCCAGAGCCTGCAGGCAAAAGGGGCTCCTTCAGCAACCTTCAAGCTGGAGGAGCGGGTTACCGTGGGAACCCATTGGAACCGTCTACACTACAAAGGTGCAGGGAAAGGCAGTCACCATCAACCTGCCGGGAGGAGAAACACCGCAGCCGTCTGTGGGACCCATCCATCCAGCCGTTTGTTTTACCGGAGACTCTGTGTTTATCATTGGCTGAGTGAGTACCACCGTGCCATGCGGCACAGCGCTGCCCCTGCGACCCTGCACCTCACCAGGCCCTGTAACCCGCCTGCCATCCATCCCTACCCCATCACCGGGCCCCGGGACAACCAACCCCCTACCCACGGAGGGGAGAACTAACATCCAGGCTGCTCCCTGCCATCGCTCCCGGAATCCCCGTCCAGAGCAGTGGTGGTGTCACCAACCTCACCACAACCGTGGGTGGCGTCATGGACAATATCAAATCCCCACAATCAAACCCCCCTTTTCACTCACGGGCGAGGAGCCCGGGATCCGGCCCACCGCTCGAGCCACCACCGAGCAGCAGCAGCAGCCGGACCCGAGCAGTGGGGGAGCGCAGTGTCCCCTCCTCCAACACTGCTCCCGCTATGTACGGCATCGAGAGCGTCATCATTACAGGTGCCGCGGCTGCAGCGGAAGCCTGATTTCCATCCAGGTTGGACATGTTTCTCCCCCCCAGCGAACCTCAGTCAGACTCTGCGTCTCCCTCTTGGGGGAATGGGGGGTTACCTTCCAGCTGCTTCATTGGCGGGTCCTTCTCTTTGCACACTTTTCTGGGGTCAGCCCATGATGACACGCCCTCTTGCTTTGTGTGCACCGCGTGGCTAATGGAGTTGACTACTCAGTTCACCAGTTCACAGTATAACAGTCCACAGCACACAGAACCCGGTGATACCGGGCTATGAAATCCTGTTTGTGACGCCAATTTGACACACCCACCAGGGCCGTGGGGCACTTGGAAATGGGCCGGTTCTGTTGGGAGGTCATGGTGGCAGGGCCCGACTCTGTGAACCTGGCGGTGTCATTAAATGAGGGATATTTACAGGGGGATAAGTCGTGATGCCACCTGTGGTATTCGGCAATGTATGGCCGACGCTGCTGGATGGGACCGCTGGGGCAGATGGTGATGCAGCAATGATGGTACAGCTCCCCACAGGTGGAGCTGGGCCCCAGGGCAACCGGTATAGTCTATGATGGAGGACTTATCGTTGAAGTGCAGGAACGAAGACATAGGCAATAACTGGATGACGCAGTGAGTGTAGTTTCCTTTACCTTTTTACTTGGTAGTGAATGGTGCAGGCCAGGCAAACTGGTCCGGATGGTATCGAAGGTCAGAGCAGCCTGAAAGCAATTGGGGATCCACCTAGCCAGGTGGGTTCGTATGTGCTATGACACATACGACAGAAAACTGCTCCCAGGCCCTGCCAGGTCAACCCCTATTCCCACCCCGGTGTTCCCCGGTGTCCCCCGTACCTGTATCAGCTCTGATCCCCCGCGGCCCCCTCCTCCTTCACAGTGAACGCCGGTCACACGTGCAGAGCGCGGCTGTCAGCTCCGCTTCCTGGTTTGCTTTCAGAGACGCTGGCACTCTGCAGCTGTGACCGGGGAGGGTGGGTGCAGATTCTTTGCACCCACTCTCCTCAAATGGAGGGTCTGCACTCCTAGAAAATGGGGGATACGTTCCCTGAACGTGCCCCCATATTCTAGAAGGTCCAGAATCGCCGCGGGACTTTCACAATGGATTACAGGGACCCGATTTTTTTTTCTTTTCAATAAA
Source organism: Anomaloglossus baeobatrachus (assembly GCF_048569485.1). Lineage (NCBI taxonomy): Eukaryota > Metazoa > Chordata > Amphibia > Anura > Aromobatidae > Anomaloglossus > Anomaloglossus baeobatrachus. The sequence goes on along the minus strand of NC_134354.1, from coordinate 750,565,680 downwards.
TTGGTGAAAGAGGGAATATTTTGGGGAGTGTTTTTTCAAATAAATTTTTTTTTGTTGTCAATTTTTTTTTATTACTGTCAATTAGTTATGTCTGGTATCAAATAGATGCCGTGACATCACTAATTGGTGGGCTTGATGCCAGGTGACATTACACATCTGGTATCAACCCCATTTATTACCCCGTTTGCCACCGCACCAGGGCAATGGGATGAGTTGGGGCGAAGCGCCAGGATTGGCACATCTAATGGATGCGCCACTTCTGGGGCGGCTGCGGCCTGCTATTTTTAGGCTGGGAAGAGTCCAATAACCATGGCTCTTCCCCCCTGAGAATACCAGACTCTAGCTGTCAGCTTCACCGTGGCTGGTGATCTAATTTGGGGGGACCCCACGTTTGATTTTTTTTTATTATTTATTTATAAATAATTAAAAAAAAACAAAACACCTTGGGGAGCCCTCCAAATTGATCACCAGACAAGGTGAAGCTGTCTGCTGTGGTTTGCAGGCTACAGCTGTCTGCTTTACCCTAACTGGCTATCAAAAATAGGGGGGACCCCACGTCATTTATTTTAATTATTTTTTTCTTTTTGGGCTAAATACAAGGCTAGGCATCCTTTAGTGCCACATGAAAGGCACTAAAGGGCGCCAGCTTAGAATATGCAGGGGGGGTGGGATGTTATATATGTTTGACATCTATCCATTCATCCACTGTAGCATTTTAGGCTATGTGCCCACAATCAGGGTTTGCAGCGTTTTGGACGCAGAGTGTTTTCCCTGCATCCATAACGCTGCATTGTGCAGTAGAAGCACAGTGGAAGGATTTTTAGAAATCCCATTCCCACTGTGCTTCTTTTGTCCACAGCATAAACCGACCTGTGGTGCAGCTTCCTGAGCCTCAGCATGTCAATTTATGCTGCGGAGATGAGAGTGTTCTCTGAACGTAGAATAGAGCTAAAGTCCACAGCAGCCTGAACCCAAATCGTGGGCATGGGCAGCTGCGTTCTCCCGTGGACAACACTCACATCTCTGCAGGAAGGCTGACACAGTGTACTAGACGCCGTGTCGCTGCATCATGGCCACATAGCCTAACAGTGAGAATATTGTTTCTGCAGCAACATTTTTGTGAAGTACCTGTGGATTCAAAATGCTTACTATACTCCTGAATAAAATCCTTGAGGGGTCCAGTTTCCAAAATGGGGTCACTTGTGGGGGGTTTCTGATGTATAGGTACCCAAGAGGCCCTGCTAATGTGTCATGGTGCGCACAATTTATTTAAACTTTTCCAAAATTCAAATGGTGCTTCTTCCATTCCAAGCCCTCCCATTTATCCAAACAGAGGTTTTAGGCCACATATGGGTATCCCTGCGCTCACAAGAAGTTGGATAACAACCTGTGCAGTCCACGTTTTGTTGTTGCCTCTTGAAAAAGTGAGAAATGTGATGCTAAAGAAACATTTTTGTGAAAAAAATGAAAATTTTCAATATGGCAACCTAAGCTTATCAAATTCTGTGAAGTATTTGTGGATTCAAAATGCTCAATATACACCTAGATAAAAGCCTTGAGGTGTCTTGTTTCCAGAATGGGGTCACTTGTGGGGGACCTCCACTGTTTAGGCACCTTACGGACTTTCCAAATGCAACATAGTGTCCACTAATTATTCCAGCCAAATGTTCAGTCAAATTGCACTCCTTCCCTTCCAAGCCCTGCCGTGTGCCCAAACAGTTGATTTCTACCACATATAAGATATCACCAAACTCAGGAGAAATTGCACAATAAATTTCATAGTGATTTTTTTTCCTGTTACCCTTGTGAAAAAAAAGCTACCTGGTTGAAGTAACAATTTTGTGGTAAAATTTTATTTTTTTATTTTCATGGCTCAACGTTATAAACTTCTGTGAAGCACCTGGGGGTTCAGGGTACTCACCAAACATCTAGATAAATTCCTTGAGAGGCCTAGTTTCCAATATGGGGTCACTTGTGGTGGTTTTTTTTGCTGTTTACGTACCTTAGGGGTCCTCCAAATGCAACATGGTGCCCGCAATCTTTTTCAGCCAAATTTCCTTTCCAAAATTCAAATATTGCTCCTTTCGTTCCAAGCCCTCCCCTTTGTCCAAACGAAGGTTTCAGACCACATGTGTAGTATCACTGCGCTCATAAAAAAGTGGGTAACAAACATATGGGTAAAATTTTTGGAATTACCTCTTGAAAAAGGGAGAAAATTGATGCTAAAGCAACATTTTTGAGAAAACAAATGACAATTTTCAATATGACAACGTAACGTTATCAAAATCTGTGAAGTACCTGTGGGTACAAAATGCTCACTATACCCCTCAATAGAAGCCTTAAGGGATCTAGTTTCCAAAATGGGGTCACTTGAGGGGGGTTCCTGCTGTTTAGGTACCTTAGGGGATCTGTAAATGTAACATGGTGCCCGCAATCTGTTTCAGCCAACTTTGATTTCCAAAATTCAAATATTGCTCCTTTCGTTCCAAGCCCTCCCATTTACCCAAACAAAGGTTTCTGACCACATGTGGGGTATTAGCGCGCTCATAAGAAAGTGGGTAACAAAGTGTGAGGTCCAATTTTTGGTGTTACCTCTTGAAAAAGTAAGAAAATTAGTGCTGAAGCAACATTTTTAGGTAAAATGTTAATTTTTATTTTTTTTCATTCCACATTACTTTAGTTCCTGTGAAGCACCTGAAGGGTTAATAAACTTCTTGGATGTGCTTTTGAGTACCTTGAGGGGTGCAGTTTTTAGAATGTGGTCACTTTTGGGTATTTTCTTTCACCTAGACCTCTCAAAGTCACTTCAAATGTGATGTGGTCCCTAAAAAAATGGTTTTGTAAATTTTGTTGAAAAAATGGAAAATTGCTGATGAACTTTGAACCCTTCTAACTTCCTAACCCCAAAAAATGTTGTTTCAAAAATTGCACTGATCTAAAGTAGACAAGTGGGAAATGTTATTTATTAACTATTTTGAGTGACATAACTCTCTGGTTTATGGGCATAAAAATTAAAAATTGGAAAATTGCAAAATGTTAAATTTGTTTCTCAAATTTCAGATTTTTTCACAAATAAAATAAAAAAATATCATCCTAAATTTACCTCTAACATGAAGTACAATATGTCATGAAAAAACAATCTCAGAATCACCGGGATCCATTAAAGCGTTCCAGAGTTATTGCCTTATAAAGGGACACTGGTCAAAATTACAAAAAATGGCCTGGGCATGAAGTACAAAACTGGCTTCGTCCTTAAGGGGTTAATACACTTCTTGAATGTTGTTTTGAGCATATTGAGGGGTGCAGTTTTTAAAATGTTGTCATTTCTGGGGAGTTTTTGTCATATAGGCCCCTCAAACTTACTTCAAATGTGATGTGGTCCCTAAAAATTAGGTTTTGTAAATTTTATTCAAATAATGAGAAATTGCTGATGAACTTTTAACCATTCTAACTTCCTAACAAAAAAAAAGTTATACTGATGTAAAGTAGACATGTTGGAAATGTTATTTATTAATAGGGATGATCGAATACCAAAATATCCGCTTCAACGAATATCCCATGAATAGGTCGGCACTATTCGACTATTCGCGCATATTCGATGCGCAATGTAAGTCTATGGGAAACTCGAATAATTTCACATTGGACCTAACAGCGAACTGTGGTGACTGAGGAGAAGGCTGAAATGGATGGGAAAAGGCAGAAACAGTATGGGCACAGCCTATAGAATGTGCCTGACTGCATTTCTGGTGTCTTGGAATAACGTCCCACGAACTGATCACGTGATAGAGCCACGTGATCAGAATGAACTCAGATGAACTTCACCCTACTTCATTGCCATCGCGCAGCTCTGTCTGTGTGCCGCGGCCTGATTTTCGATCACAGGTGAAGGACTCACTGGTGACCGCAAATCCCCTGAGTGACTTAAGTAAGCAGCGCGATCAGCGGTGCCCTCACTCAGGTGAACCGCGGTCAGCTGGAGTCCTCCACCTGAGAGCTGTGGCAGCGGGTCACCTGAGTGACGGCACCGCTGATTGCATAATTCACTTCAGTTGCTCCGTGGAGCTGACAGAGAGCGTCGGTGTTCCTGTCAGCTTTATGTAGCAGAGCTGGTTGTGTCGCGGGACCTCGTGAGGATTACGCCGGACCTGGAGGGGTATTTGGGGATTTTTATAAAGTGGTGAAAGAGGGTGTTTTTTTTTCATCTTTAATTCCAAATAAAGGATTTTTTGGGTGTATGTGTTTATTTACTTTCACTTACAGGTTAATCATTGGGGGTGTCTCATAGTCGCCTGCCATGATTAACCTAGGACTTAGTGGCAGCTATGGGCTGCCATTAACTCCTTATTACCCGGATTGCCACTGCACCAGGGCAATTCGGGATGAGCCGGGTAGAGTCCAATGACTGTCGCAACTAATGGATGCGGCAATTCCGGGCGGCTGCTGGCTGATATTTTTAGGCTGGGGTGCTCCCCATAACGTGGGGCTCTCCATCCTGAGGATACCAGCCTTCAGCCGTGTGGCTTTATCTTGGCTGGTATCAAAATTTGGGGGGACAGCACGCCGTTTTTATTTAATTATTTATTTATTTTACTGCACTACAAAGACCCTCCCACCGGCGGCTGTGATTGGTTGCAGTGAGAAAGCTGTCACTGAATGTGGGGGCATGTCTGACTGCAACCAAGCATAGGCGCTGGTGGGAGGGGGAAGCAGGGAATACGAAATGGAATAATGAGCAGCCAGCATTTTCAAAAGCTTGAGAAGCCGCCGGAGCAGTGTGACAGCCGTGCAGCGCCGCGCCAGTGATCGGTAAGTGATCGGTGAATATGAGAGAGGGGGGCAGAGGGAGAGACCGACAGACAGACAGAGAAACCGAAAGACCTGCGTTCTGTTTGTCAAAAAAGCGATTTATGGAGCTGCTAGCAGCTACTGGACACTGTGTTCAGCTCTTACAAGGACTATTTATTAGTTGGATCTAAGAACGCTCTCCTGCACACAATACAGTCTATCTACACTGCCAGCTCTATATGGCTGCATGTTCACAAAATGGTCGCTGGCTTATATAGCCCCTATAACGCTGTGTGGCCAAGCCAATCACAGTAACACCACAACAAAAATGGCTGCGGCATTACTGTGAGGGCAAGCAACATCAGATGTGTTCATTGGCTGGAAAACAGGCGCCAGGAAGTCAGAAATGAAAATGAAACTATCAGAGCGAATACTATATTAGCCGTTGGATAGCGAATACCTTGAATACCCCATTATCCGCCGGATACCGATAGTGGCAAATACATTCGCTCATCCCTATTTATTAACTATTTTGCGCTGGTTTAATGGCATAAAAATAAAATTTTGATATTTGTATTTTTTTGTCAAATTTTCGATATTTTCATAAACAAACGCAAGTCATATTCAACCAAAATTTACCACTAACATGAAGTACAATGTGTCATAAAAAAGTAACCTCATAATCACTGGAAGTGTTCCAGAGTTATTACATCATAAAATACTTGTCAGAATTGTAAACGTTGGCCTGATCAGGGAGGCGAAAACAAGCTGGGGAATGAAGGGGTAAAAGACCTGTTATACTTGGGGTCCCAGTTGTAGATTTTGCATTGCAGCCCACAAGCTTTAAGTTACTCAAGTGTCAAAGACCAATGGTCCATATAGTATATAGAAGTTCCAATTCTGTAAGTGCCCACTCTTACCACGCTGCCTTTGGACCCCTCTGACATCAGTACCTGGGACTAAGCACACGCCACCTGTTTTTACTATATTCCTTACAGCAGGGAACGTTTCCATACAGGCTTCCCTATCACTAATAATAGGCAGCCATTATATCCCGGGCAGCTGCTTATCTCCAGAGCTGTACTTCATGCCTCCAGAGCTGATACAGTAATCATAGCTCGCTCTGATGCGTCTTCAGATGACCTCAGTTAGTTCACAGAATGTAGTTACGTGGGAAAGATTGAATTTCCATGCCCTCACAGGATGTTATGAAAAAATAAAAAATGAACCCTCGTCATCTCGAGGGACCGGTCCATCTCTCTCTGAGCACAACGTTACGCGTCGCACTTTCATGCAGGAAATAGCCGAACAGCAAAAATTCACAAAGCGACATGCGAGTTCATGTTAGTTTACTATGTACTCACTGAAAAGCCTTTGATCCGTTGCAGTGGATATTAGCCCACAGTGCGGTATTTATCTCATTGTAATACTCATTATGACATAATAGTTTCCGTACTTTTTAATCTCATCATGACCAGGCGATTTTACATTTTTATTGGTTCATTTTTTTCTCTACCTTTTTCAAGAGCAATAGTCATCTTGGGATTATCATTCGTGATAAGTGAGTACTACCATACTCGGATGCTCGGTACTGGTAACTAGTGATGAGCGGGCACTACCATACTCGGATGCTCGGTACTGGTAACTAGTGATGAGCAGGCACTACCATACTTGGATGCTCGGTACTGGTAACTAGTGATGAGCGGGCAATACCATACTTGGATGCTCGGTACTGGTAACTAGTGATGAGCGAGCACTACCATGCTTGGGTGCTTGGTACTGGTAACTAGTAATGAGCGAGCACTAACATGCTGTGGTGCTCAGTACTGGTAACTACTGATGAGCGAGCACTACCATGCTCGAGTGCTCGGTACTGGTAACTACTGATGAGTGAGCACTACCATGTTCAAGTGCTCGGTACTGGAAACAAGTGATGAGTGAGCACTACCATGCTCGGGTGCTCAATACTGGTAACTACTGATGAGTGGGCACTACCATGCTTGGTTGCTCAGTACTGTTAACTAGTGATGAGCGAGCACTACCATGCTGTGGTGCTCAGTACTCGTAAGTAGTGATGAGCGAGCACTACCATGCTCGGGTGCTCTGTACTTGTAACTAGTGATGAGCGTGCACTACCATGCTCGGGTGCTCAGTACTCGTAACTAGTGATGAGTGGGCACTACCATGCTCAGGTGCTCAGTACTCGTAACTAGTGATGAGCGGGCACTACCATGCTCAGGTGCTCGGTACTGGTAACTAGTGATGAGCAGGCACTACCATGCTCAGGTGCTCAGTACTCGTAACGAGCGATTGGATGCTCGGATGGGCGCGACTCAAGTACCCAAGTATAATGGAAGTCAATGGGGAACTCGAGCATTTTTTCCAGAAGAATGAGGCTATCAGGATGGTTGTAGATTATCACGCTCTGAACAAACGCACAATACCAGTCCACTGATAAACAGAAAATACAAGAACATGATCTTAAATAATACCGATGGTCAAACAACTAAGCACTCCAACGTTCGAGCAAAGACTCCACCATAGTCTATGACATAGGTGAACCAAGAGTATAATGCAAAATATAAATGTACTGTAATTTATTAAATAATTCATGACATATAAAAAGTGTAATAAAATCACATAAATCAATTTGGTGTTTTTTTGGCTCATGGTTCTGTCTTTAATATTGTCTGTACTCGTTTGTATATTGATTTAAGTAATTTTATTAGACTTTTTGTATGTCATTAATTATTCAATAAATTACATTAATATTTTGCAAATTACTCCTGGTTCTCTGTGTTATATACAGTACCAGACCAGTATACTGTGTCTAAGACTGAGGAAGCTTAGATTGCTTACAAGCCAGACAGTGGTTGTTCTCTGTGTTAGATCTCCAGAGTGGATACCTATGGCCACGGAGGATCAAGAGAAGATCGCTTTTGTTTGTCCTATTAGCTTTTACCAGATCCAAAATGCCTCAATGAGTGACTTGTGTCCCTGCTACTTTCCAGAGGTGTATGGATAAGGTTATAGTGTGACACCCTGGACTAGCCAGGGGGTCACAGATAGGCCCCTGCACAACACCTGTCCCCCAAAAATGTTCCACCAGTCACCAAAAATCCTGAGTCACCCCTATCTGTTCCAGATGTCCACACCCGGGGGCGGAGTCAGGCGGTTGGCCAAGCCCACCGAGGAGGATTAATGGGCATGGGCAGGGAGAAACAGACAGTTTGGCGTACAGTTTGGAGTTCAGTGTGTAGAGGAGTTGAGTGTTGACAGTGGAAGGGAGAGGAGAGTTGTGAGAAAGCAGAAGTCTGTCAGGGCCTAGGTGGGAGCCTAGGGACCCTGTGGCCAGGAGACAGACGGTGGTGGCCGTCTGCAGGAGGCTGGGAGTAGAACCAGCGGAACCGTCAAGGCACTGGGGCAGGGTAGTGGCCCGCCGGTACCGAATCGGGGAGTCAAACCGAAACCGGAGCACCAGGGAAGGGTACTCAGACCCCGTACGAGGCCCAGAGGCAACTGGACTGAGTCAAATCAACTGATTGCGGCTTGGACTTTAGGTCCACTCCCACCCAAAGTCCCGAAAGAAGGCAACAGCCCACCGAGGGGGATAGGAAGCCACCGCCCAGGCACCAAGATCCCACAGGCCAGCGCCTGGGGGCAAGAGGGCTCCTCCAGCATCTGCAAGTCGGGGAGCGGACTACCGGTGGTCAGGCATACTAGTCACACAGTCTAAGGAGGTGCAGGGAAAGACGACATCATCAACCCGAGTAGGGGGAACCACGCAGCCGGCTGCGGGCACTGACCACCATCCCGTTTTTGGTTTACCAGTGACTCAAGTGTGTTTCCTCTGAGTGAGTACACCAGTGCCCTCAGGCACAGCGCCGCGCTACGCCTCCCTGCCCTGCACCCCTCTGGCAGCCTCAGTACCCGCACCCCACCAGCGGGCCCCGGGTCCCACATCCCCTACCCACGGAGGGGTCAACACCTAGCTGCGCCACAACACCGCACCCGGGAGCCCCCCACCATCACCAGCAGCGGTGGTGCCAACAATCACCACGACCCGTGGGTGGTGTCACAAACAATCTCCATAGCGGCTCCGGCCGCGCACCCACCCGATCACCAACACAAACCCCCTTTACAGAGCGACGTGACCCCCGGTCCGGGGACGCTCGAGCCACTGACACACACCCGAGCCCGGACCCAAGCGGCTGGGCGGCAACAGCCAAGCGCGGGGCGGTAGAATAGCAGACATGAACTTTCGTGAAGTCCTTGTCTACCTGGATAATCTAATTGTGTTTGGGTATGGTTTGGAAGAGCACAACCAGAGGTTATTCAAGGTGTTGGATTGGCTAAAACTATCCCTTGACAACAAGTACCGGTTCTGTAAGAAGACTGTGAAATATGTAGGATGCATTGTCAGCCAGGAAGGGATCTCCACAGACCTGGCCAAAGCAGAAACTGTGGTTGAGTGGATCAAACCCACCAAATTAGAGGAGCTAGTATCTAGGCTTGTGCAGGTATTACAGAATATTTATGCCACAGTTTCCAAAATTGTAAAGCCTTTGACTGCCTAAACCAAGGGTATCCCCTTACGTGAGAGACAGGTCTCACCTAGAAGCCTGCAACAAAGGCCTACTGCAAGGTAAGCAAGCCCTTCAGAGAGAAATGGACACCAGCATGTGATGAGTCCTACGCAGACCCCAACAAACCATATATACTGTCACGGCCGGGCGGTCGGGCAGACCCAGGAGGTGGATCCACTGGACCGAACTCGAAGATGGTGGTAGGGAGTCCGGCAGCTGAAGCACTGATGGGCAGCAGAACAGTCCGTGCAAGTGAAGGCAGCGGAGGAGTCCCTGGGACCACGGAGTCACAGATGGTAGTCCTGGTGACGTAGCTCAGGTTCGGAAGCCGAGATGATATCAGGCGGGGTCCGGAACCTCAGGAGCGAGATGACGGGTCACCGCAGGGATCCGAGATGGTACGGACTGTCAGATGGCAGACGGACAGTGTGCGGGGTTCAGGATACGGCAGACTGGATGGCGAGGCAGGTACGGCTCTACAAAGAGAGATAGGTGAGTACAGGCACATAAACACCAGGAGACCTGACTCCTAGCTCAGGGAACACGAAGATCAGGCCCCGCCCCCTTGGACAATAACTCCCTTTATACCCAGTACCTGTTCAACCTCATTTCCTGTTAATGGACGCTGGCCCTTTAAGAAAGGGTCAGTGACCGCGCGCGCGCCCTAACGCGCATGCGCGCCGCCCGGGTGCCAGAAGCCAGGGAAGGAGGCTGAGAGGAGGACGCAGGAGAGCCGGCCAGGTCCTGGGAAGCCGTCGGGCGCCGGGATCGGGGACCAGGGGGCTTGGGACGGACGGAATCCGGGGGCTGAGGAGCGGGCAGCGTGGCAGGTGAGCCGGGGAGCGGGGGTGAGGACCCGGGGAGCGTGACAGTACCCCCCCCCCCACGCCCCCCACCCCGCAACCGGGACATGAAGGCACGGATAAGAGGAGTGCCCACGTTCTCCCTGGGCTCCCAAGACCTATCCTCAGGACCATACCCTTCCCAGTCCACCAGGAAGAACTGCCGACCTCGTACGGTCTTCATGGCCACGATATCCCTTACCGCATAGATGTCGTCATCGGCAATAGGTGGAGGGGCCGGACTGGCAGCATCGGAGAAGGGACCAAGGATAACCGGCTTGAGCAGGGAGACGTGGAATGAGTTGGGTATCCTCATCGTGGCCGGGAGCTGTAGCTTGTAGGATACCTCATTGATCTTGCTGAGGACTTTAAACGGCCCAATGTAGCGAGGACCCAGCTTGTATGATGGTATCTTCAGGCGGACGTACTGGGAAGCAAGCCAGACGAGGTCTCCAGGAGAGAAACACGGAGGGTCCAGACGTCTCTTGTCGGCGTGTCTTTTCATCCGCAGGGAAGCACGCCCAAGGGACGATTTGACAGAGTCCCAAATGTTTGCAAAGTCACGGGCTACTGTATCTGCAGCAGGGACATCCGAAGAGGGGGATACAGGCAATGGGATGGAAGGCTGAAGCCCGTAAACAACATGGAAGGGAGAGCTGGAGGACGACTCACTGAAGTGGTGGTTGTGGGAGAATTCAGCCCAAGGTAGAAGGGCGGACCAGTCGTCATGATGGGCATTGACGTAGTGACGTAAGAAAGAGGTCAAGATTTGATTGACCCTCTCTACCTGGCCATTAGACTGAGGATGGTATGCAGATGAAAAGTCCAGAGTCACTCCCAGATGGTTACAGAGAGCCCTCCAGAAGCGGGAAGTGAACTGAGTTCCTCTGTCTGATACGATGTGTAATGGAAAGCCATGCAAGCGGAAGATGTGTTGTATATAGGCGTCCGCGAGTTCCTGAGCAGAGGGCAGTCCAGCCATAGGGACGAAATGGGCCATTTTAGAGAACCGATCCACCACGACCCATATGACTGTGTGTCCGGATGACAATGGCAAGTCCGTAATAAAGTCCATAGCTATGTGTTGCCACGGAACTGAGGGTATCGGTAGAGGCAGAAGACGGCCATAGGGCAGGTGTTTGGGCGTCTTGTTCCTGGCACAAGAGGAGCAGGCAGAGACAAAGGCGGCGACGTCAGTGCGAAGGGATGGCCACCAGTAATGGCGTACAATCGCACCCCATGTTCTCTTCTGGCCTGCATGGCCGGCTGTTTTTGAGGCATGACCCCAGTGTAACACTTTTAGCCTGTCGGTCTCCGAGACATAGGTCTTCCCGGGTGGTATTTGGGCCAGAGTGACGGGAGCCACCGGAACAATCTTGCTAGGAGGGATGATAGGTTGGGTAGTCTCTTCCTCCTGCTCCATGGGCATGAGGGACCTAGACAAGGCATCGGCGCGTACATTCTTGTCCGCGGGTCGGAAGTGGAGCTGGAAGTCAAACCTGGCAAAGAATAAGGACCACCTGGCTTGCCGTGGGTTCAGTCGCTGAGCGGACCGCAGGTATTCCAGGTTCTTGTGGTCCGTGTAGATGGTCACGGGGTACACTGCTCCTTCCAGGAGGTAGCGCCACTCCTCCAGAGCTAGTTTGACCGCCAATAATTCTCGGTCACCGATGGTGTAATTCCGTTCAGGTGCTGAGAAGCTCTTAGAAAAGAAACCGCAAGTCACCATCTTCCCGGAGGAGGATTTTTGCATGAGCACTGCTCCGGCTCCTGAGGAGGAGGCATCCACCTCCAAGGTGAACTGGCGGTTTAACTCCGGTCGGTGGAGTACAGGAGAGGAGGCGAAAGCTCGCTTCAAAGAGCAAAACGCGGCGTCGGCCGCAGGTGACCAGTCCTTTGGTTTAGCCTCCTTTTTGGTCAAAGCGGAGAGAGGAGCAGTCAGGGCGGAGAAGTGCGGGATAAACTGGCGGTAGTAGTTGGCGAATCCCAGGAACCGTTGGATTGCCTTCAGTCCAGAAGGAGGAGGCCAGTTGAGTATGGAGGAGACCTTCTTTGGATCCATCTGCAACCCAGTACCCGAGATGATGTATCCCAGGAAAGGGAGAGAAGACTGCTCAAAGACGCACTTCTCATATTTGGCGTAGAGACGATTCTCTCTCAGTCTTTGTAGAACCAGCTTTACGTTCTCCCTGTGGGTCTGGAGGTCCGGAGAGAAGACAAGGATGTCATCCAGATAAACTACTACACAGAGGTAGAGGAGGTCCCGGAAAATGTCGTTCACCAGTTCTTGGAATACGGCAGGAGCGTTACACAGACCGAAGGGCATCACGCAGTATTCGTAGTGCCCGTCGCGAGTATTAAATGCGGTCTTCCATTCGTCCCCAGAGCGGATACGAACTAGGTTGTAGGCACCCCGAAGATCCAGTTTGGTGAACACACGGGCTCCTCTGAGCCGGTCGAACAATTCGGGGATGAGCGGTAGGGGGTACTTGTTTTTTATGGTGATCTGATTCAAGCCCCGGTAGTCAATGCATGGGCGAAGGTCACCCTCTTTCTTCTTAACGAAGAAGAAGCCTGCTCCCGCAGGAGAGGAGGATCTCCGGATGAATCCCTTTGCCAGGCTTTCCGTGATGTATGTGGACATGGCCCTGGTTTCAGCTGGAGACAACGGATATATCCGTCCTCGAGGTGGTGTTGTTCCTGGGAGCAGGTCGATGGCACAATCGTAGGGACGGTGTGGCGGAAGTACCTCAGACTCCTTCTTGTCAAAAACGTCCGCGAAGGACCAATAGGCCGAGGGCAGTTCCGGTAGGTTCTCTGGAGCCGGGGGACGTCGGATTGGTTGTAGGGACTTTAGACATCTCTCATGACAGGCAGAGCCCCAACGAGTGATTTCGCCAGTACCCCAGCTGACTGATGGTTCGTGTGTCCGCAACCAAGGAAGTCCCAGCAGGATTTGATGGGACATGTGTGGAAGGACGTAGAGAGCGATGTTCTCGGTGTGCAGAGCACCTATACGCAATTCCACCGGCTTGGTGATCCAGGAGATGGTATCAGAGAGGGGTCTCCCATCCACCGAGGCAATCACTAGGGGCTTATCGAGTGGAGTAACAGGCAGCTGGTACTTGTCCACCGTGGCCTGCTGGATAAAATTGCCTGCTGCTCCGGAGTCGAGGTATGCCTCAGCCGTGAAGCGCGTCTCTCCTGTTGACACTTGTACCGTCCACATAACTGGGTCTGAGAGAGTCCCAGCACCTAGGGTGGCCTCTCCTACCAACCCTAGGCTTTGGAGTTTCCCGGCCTTTCCGGACAGGAGCGTAAGAGATGAGTGCCCTCTCCGCAGTAAAAGCAGAGGCCTTTGGCGAGCCGCTCTGCTCTACGTTGGTCAGACTGTCGTACTCGGTCAACCTGCATGGGCTCGTGGACAGGAATCCCAGCTGTTGATGAGTGAGGCACAGAGGACTTCTGTGGAGGAGGGGAGTGCCGTACTGCACGTTTCTCACGATACAGCTCTTTGGAGCGTTCCTGGAAACGAATGTCCACTCGAGTGGCTAGGGCAATCAGGGCATCTAGGGTGGAGGGCACGTCACGACCCGCCAACTCATCCTTGATGCGACTCGAGAGTCCTTCCCAGAAGGCGGCTGTCAGGGCCTCATTATTCCACCCGAGTTCAGAAGCCAAAGTACGGAAACGGATGGCATATTGGCCCACCGTCAGTGTTCCTTGACGTAGGCGGAGGAGGGATGAAGCAGACGCAGAGGCGCGTCCCGGCTCGTCGAAGGTGCTGCGAAAGGCCTGCAGGAACTCTTGAAGGTTCTTGGTCATGGGGTCCTCCTTCTCCCACAAGGGGTTCATCCACGCCAGCGCCTCGCCCTCCAGATGAGACATTATAAAGGCGACCTTGGCTTGGTCAGAGGCGAACAGATGTGGCAGCTGCGTGAAATGAAGGGAACACTGGTTTATGAAGCCCCTGCAGGTCTTGGGATCTCCAGCATAACGAGGTGGTGACGCCAAACGGAGACGGGAAGCATCTGAAGGGGCTGCCACTGGTGCGGGAGCCATGGCTTGCCTAGCTGGGGACCTGGGTGCCGCAGGCGTCATTGATGCTTGTAACGTGTACAGGCGGGTGTCCACGGAGGTCATAAATTGCAACATGCGGGTCTGGACTTCATGCTGACGTTGGAGTTCCTCTTGCAAGGCCGCTAGTGCTGCAGCGGGATCCATGGCCTGATCTTACTGTCACGGCCGGGCGGTCGGGCAGACCCAGGAGGTGGATCCACTGGACCGAACTCGAAGATGGTGGTAGGGAGTCCGGCAGCTGAAGCACTGATGGGCAGCAGAACAGTCCGTGCAAGTGAAGGCAGCGGAGGAGTCCCTGGGACCACGGAGTCACAGATGGTAGTCCTGGTGACGTAGCTCAGGTTCGGAAGCCGAGATGATATCAGGCGGGGTCCGGAACCTCAGGAGCGAGATGACGGGTCACCGCAGGGATCCGAGATGGTACGGACTGTCAGATGGCAGACGGACAGTGTGCGGGGTTCAGGATACGGCAGACTGGATGGCGAGGCAGGTACGGCTCTACAAAGAGAGATAGGTGAGTACAGGCACATAAACACCAGGAGACCTGACTCCTAGCTCAGGGAACACGAAGATCAGGCCCCGCCCCCCTTGGACAATAACTCCCTTTATACCCAGTACCTGTTCAACCTCATTTCCTGTTAATGGACGCTGGCCCTTTAAGAAAGGGTCAGTGACCGCGCGCGCGCCCTAACGCGCATGCGCGCCGCCCGGGTGCCAGAAGCCAGGGAAGGAGGCTGAGAGGAGGACGCAGGAGAGCCGGCCAGGTCCTGGGAAGCCGTCGGGCGCCGGGATCGGGGACCAGGGGGCTTGGGACGGACGGAATCCGGGGGCTGAGGAGCGGGCAGCGTGGCAGGTGAGCCGGGGAGCGGGGGTGAGGACCCGGGAAGCGTGACATATACTTCATGTGGGTGCTTATTTGAGGGGCTTAGGGGCTTAGGGGCAGTCTTATACCAGGAACATAATGGCATCCTACGATCAGTCTACTACATCAGTCAAGGATTGACTCTGAGTGAGTTCAATTAGACAGCACATAAACTTGAGCTCCTAGCGTTAAAGTGGGCTGTGGTAGCCAAGCTGCATGCCTACCTCTATGAAGTGCATTTCAAAGTTCATACTTACAACAATCCACTGACCTATGTGAGACCACAGCAAAGCTTGATGCTACTGGCCATCGATAACTCGCTGTGCTAGCTGGATATGATTTCAGCCTGAAGTACCAACGTGCTGCAACCAACATTGAAACCAAAGCTGTGTCACGCCTGTCCAGGCACATGTTGAAGAAGGAAGAAGAAGATGCCTGGATGGAGATACCACACCAGAGTTGGAAGCTATGTCTCAACAATATCAAGGGAAGATGGCTCAATCAGAGGTCAGTGCTAACTTCTTCAGAGTTCCAAGAGAACTTGTTCTGTTAGTTGACCAACGTTGATGTTGGCTCTCTGCCTTAACTGACTTAAAACCAGGTTGAATAGGCTCAACAAGAAGTCCCTTCTATGTGGGGTTGTTCAGTGGTGGGTAAAAAGGGGCTAAAGACCTGAGAGCATTGCACTGAAGACAGAAGAGTCTATTGTTCTGACTTGACAGTTAAACTCTATGGTGGTAAGAAATGGCTTGCTGTACCGAGAGGTCTAACGCCAAAACAGAGACGTTCGTATACAGTTGATGCTTCTTACCCAGTTCAGTAATAAGGTTATAGGGTGCTGCATGATGACCATGGGCACCTTACTGTTGTGAAAACCACAAATCTCATAGAAGATTGCTTTTACTTTCCTAGAATGTAAGCTGTCATTGAGAGTTAAGGTACAGTCACACATAATGAGATCGCTAGCGAGATTAGCGATCTCGTTATGTGTGACACCTACCAGCGATCAGGCCCCTGCTGTGAGATCACTAGTCGTTGCAGAATGGTCCAGGCCATTTTCTTCAAAGGTGATGTCCTGCTGAGCAGGACACATCGCTGTGTTTGACACTGTGTGACAGGGTCACAGTGACTGCTGAGATCGTTATACAGGTCACTACTGCGATCTGTATTGTTCCTGCATCGCTGGTAAGATCTGACTGTGTGACATCTCACCTGCGATCTCACCAGCGACTTACCTGCGATCCTTATCAGGTCACATCGTTTTCGGGATCGCTGGTAAGTCGTTGTGTGTGACTGGGCCTTTCCTGTAAATCTTGTGTATGGTGTGTCATGAAGAAATTTCAATCTAACCCCCTTGTCAACATCAACATGATAGCCCACTTGATTTAGTTTAGCCACTCATGTGGGGGTGAACTGTTCTTAATTAGGCCAGACGTATGAGTCATTTGTTTGTTAGATCAAGAGAGGTTAGTCATTGTCTCTTGCCAGACTAATTGGAGCCCTATTGTCTGTAAATGTGTATTCCCTCAGCCCTTCTGACTACATAATTCAGAGAAAATGTATGCAGTTGGATTGAACCTGTGAACAATGAGATTGTAGCCATCTCCACCAATCTTGTAAGAGAACTGAGTGGTATAAAAAGACCTTGCTTCTGTCACCAGGGATAGATTCTACATGACCCCAGCTAAGGAGCTTCAGTTTCAGCTGAATCACAGAACTGCTTCACTTGGGATATTTTACACATTCTCAGCAGAGAAGCTATAGTTCCAGCTGTGTGGGATCACAGAACTATCTCAAGATTTATTCTACAGGATTTCAGCTCAAGACCCACAGTTCCAGCTGAAGGTTCACAGAACTGCTTCACTGCTCAATACTGAGCCCACAAATTAGCTTAGAGAACCAGGTTAGGACTAGTCGGGTGCCTGGCTATGTATCTTGCTGTGCTTGGACATCTTCTTAAGCTTGCCACTATCTGATATCAGTGGGTGCCCGCCAAAAACAAA
This sequence comes from Anomaloglossus baeobatrachus, assembly GCF_048569485.1. Classification (NCBI taxonomy): domain Eukaryota; kingdom Metazoa; phylum Chordata; class Amphibia; order Anura; family Aromobatidae; genus Anomaloglossus; species Anomaloglossus baeobatrachus. Next base: position 750,548,522 of record NC_134354.1, on the reverse strand, counting down.
GATTTTGATCCCTGGTGGGCCAGCAGAAGGGTGAGACTCTGATGCTTCTGCCATCTTGTGGTCTAGCTGAGAACGTACAATATGTTTTTGCCTGTTGGTGAACCAATAAAATCTTACCAATGTGTGTTTCCCCCCCACCCTGTGTTGTCTGAGTAGTGTTTTGCAGACGGGAAAGGAGTGTGAGCATTCAATGGGATGAGCCCTGGTCCATGTGGTCTTTCTGAAGACAGCAAGGCTAGCGGACGAGAGAACCTACTGACCCTCGTGTCTCCACAACTCTTCCGATCATTCTTTTCTACTTGTCAGGACAGTCCATCGGCATTTCCATGACCATACTACAGATGGAGAGGTAACCCGTGCCCTGTAATCCAAGACCATAGAGGCCAGTCAGCTGAAGATGAGTCTCAAGAAGAGTGTAGTTCAGCATCAAGCCTATGCTGTCACCAGTCGGGGGAGAGTTTATAGGATGCAGAGTTACCAAGTAAAGAAGTGACTGTCATGGGACCTGAATCTGTAAGTCAAGAGCTAGGGCTTGATGAGCGGGGTTCCTGTACTACAGACTCATCCTAACCGGGACACTAGGGCCCCCCATGATGCTAAGATATGACCTGATGGGACAAGCCACTGAGATTCCTACAGTAGTGTGATGCTCTGGCCTATCAGGTCGTCACAAGGGTGCCGTGCAATCTGCCCTTCTGCATGGTACCCGCTCCTCCTTGGTTACGGGTCCTGTCCCTTTGGTGTTGCTAAGAACAGGTATACAGAAATCCTGAGGAACACTCTGCACCACACCCACCAGACACCCATTGGGCAGCCTGAGGGGAATAGGGCCACCCAGATGGAGGGATGGTAGAAGGAGGGCCAGAAGTGTCAGTAGGAACAATAGGAGCAATAGTAGTAGTGGAGAGTGCCAGGGAGCTGTGACAGGACAAGGTAACGCTGCGGAGCTGGACTCCTATACCCGTCCCAGGTGCCAGACGTTGGCCTGGCCTGGAGGGAGCTGGAACCACGGTCGCAGGGGGTAGTGGCAGGGGGCACAGTACTGCCATGGAGGGTAGATCAGTGGCCTTGTGCTACAACCGGGCAGGGGCCAGGGCACGGCGGGGTACGCGGACCCTAGGCTGGGAAGGAGCTTTATGCAGCCCAGTAATTAACCCGACGAGGACGGAATCTTCACGAACCATTCTTCACCAGCTCCAAAATCAGTGTACTAGCGCAACGAGGGGGATAGGACTTCTCAAATCCGTCCAGAAAATCCCAAGCGTGATCCCTGAGAGCAAGCTCACCTTGCTAGCCACTAGATATGAGCGAACCGGTCGCGGTTCGGCTCGAGTTTGGCTCGCCGAACGGACATCTCGTTCGAGTTCGGTTCGGCGAACGTTTGACGAAGCGAACTCGAACCGCATAGGAAACAATGGCAGGCAATCACAAACACATAAAAACACCTAGAAAACACCCTCAAAGGTGTCCAAAAGGTGACAAACAACTCACAACACAACACAAACACATGGGAAAGTGACAAGGACATATACTCATGCGAAAACAAAAGAGCAGGACAAGGAAAAAGAGAAGGAGACACAGATATAGGCATGGCACGCCCTTCTAAAATCATGTAAAACACTGCAAGGTGACTCCAAGCGGAGTCTCCCTTTTTTCCAAAAATTGGGCCACACACACACCCACCCCTTCAGTGGCAGCACTTGTGCCCCAGTTGTACACTTCACAGCTAGATTTGCACCAAGCACATTCAAAAATATGCCATACTTAACCGTCCCCAGGATGACACCGGGGTAGGTGTCACACTCCCCGGCTCCCCTGTCACGCTCCCCGGCTCCCCTGCCACGCTCTCCGGCTCCCCTGCCACGCTCCCCGGCTCCCCTGCCACGCTCTCCGGCTCCCCTGCCACGCTCCCCGGCTCCCCTGCCACGCTCCCCGGCTCCTATGCCAGGCGTCCCCCGCTCCACAGCCTCCATGACCCATCACCTGCGGTCCCCAGGCAGCCCGGTCCCCGCTCCCGGCGCCCGTCGGCAACTCTGCTCCAGCCCGGCACTCCTGCCTCCTGTGCACCGCTCCCTGCTCTGGCTTCTGGCACCCGGGCCTCGCGCATGCGCATTAGGGCGCGCGCGCGGTCATTGACCCTCTCTTAAAGGGCCAGTGTCCTCCAACAGGATATTGAAGAATCAGGTACAGGGTATATAGGGGGATCCTTTCCAAGTGGGCGGGGCCTGTTCTTCGTGTTTGCTAAGCTAGGAGTCAGGTCTCCTTGTGTCTTGTGGTATACTTACCTATCTCTCTCGTAGAGCCGCTCCTGCCTCGCCAACCGGTCCTGACGATACCCGAACCCCGAACGGTGACTGTCTGCCATCCCGTCAGTTCATACCATCTCCGATCCCTGTGGTGACCCACCTTCTCGCTCCGTTGGTTCTGGACTCTGCCTGACGTCATCTCGGCCTCCGAACCTGAGCTCCGTCACCCGGACTACCTTCAGAGACCCCGTGGTCCCAGGGACTTCTTCACTCCACTCCTCTGAACGGACTGTCCTGCTACTCGTAGTGCTCTGGCTACCGGGCACCTTGCCCTCGGTGAGGTGTTCAGCCCAGTGGATCCACCTCCTGGGTCTGCCCGTCCACCTGGGCCCTAATAGTAGGTAGCAAAGTCTTTCCTGATCCCAGCGCTGTGCATCTTGGATCATTTTTAAAAACAATGTAAGCAAGGGTTACTCCAAGCGAAGTCTCCCTTTTTTTCCAATAATTGGGCCCCACACACACCCACCCATTCAGTGGCAGCACTTGTGCCCCAGTTGTACACTTCACAGCTAGATTTGCATCAAGCACATTCAAACATACGCCATACTTAACCGTCCCCAGGATGACACCGGGGTAGGTAGCAAAGTCTTTTCTGATCCCAGCTCTGTTCATCTTGGATCATTTTTAAAAACAATGTAAGCAAGGGTTACTCCAAGTGGAGTCTTCACCAAGTGGAGTTACTCCAAGTGGAGTGGAGTGAAGTTGTACACTTCACAGCTACATTTGCATCAAGCACATTCAAAATACACAAGCATTTACTCTCCCCAGGATGACATCCCCCAGGATGGTAGTAAATTCCTTGTGGATCCATGACTTGTTCATTTTGATGAACGTTAGTCTGTCCACATTGTCACTGGACAGATGCGTGCGCTTATCTGTCAGCACACACCCAGCAGCACTGAAGACACGTTCAGAGACAACGCTGGCAGCTGGACACGACAAAATCTCCAAGGCGTAAGTGGAGAGCTCTGGCCATTTTTCAAGATTTGAAGCCCAAAATGAGCAAGGCTCCATTTGCAAAGTCATGGCATCGATGTTCATTTGGAGATACTCCTGTATCATCCTCTCCAGCCGTTGACTATGTGTCAGACTTGTTGTCTCTGGTGGCCTTGCAAAGGAGGGTCTAAAAAATTATGAAAAGATTCAATAAAATTGCTGTTACCAGCACCAGATACGGTGCTACTGGTACGGGTAGACTGTTGAAGATAACGAGACCGTCCCATGTTTGTCAAGTTACAACTGGGAGATTCACTCCCTGCACCTGCACGGTTGTTTGATGGAAAAGCCGAGCTAAGATCGAGTAACAGCTTCTGCTGATACTCCTGCATACGTGCGTCCCTTTCTATGGCTGGAATTATGTCACAAAATTTGGACTTGTACCGGGGATCTAATAGTGTGGCAAGCCAGTAGTCATCATCACTTCTAATTTTGACAATACGAGGGTCATGTTGGAGGTAGTGCAGCAAGAAGGCACTCATGTGTCTTGAGCAGCCATGCGGACCAAGTCTACGCTGTGTTTGTGGCATAGAGGTGCTAACCGTTCTTTCTTCCTCTGACATCTCCCCCCAACCTCTTTCAACTGAAATTTGACCAAGGTCTCCCTCATCCGCTGAGTCTTCCATGTCCATGGACAGTTCGTCCTCCATTTCTTCATGTTCTCCTGCACCTTCCTCAACATTTCGCCTGCTACCATGCGCCCTTGTTGATCCCTGTCCCCCATGGTCCCATGCCTGCCGCGTTGGTGATGATGAACGTCTGGACCTTGGTGATGTTGTTGTGTCTTGCGCATATGAATCCTCCTGTAGTTCCTCCCCTTCCTGTTGTCCCACCCCCTGACTACGAATAGTGTTTAGCGTGTGCTCCAGCATGTAAATGACTGGAATTGTCATGCTGATAATGGCATTGTCAGCGCTAAACATTTTCGTCGCCATGTCGAAACTGTGCAGAAGGGTGCATAGGTCCTTGATCTGAGACCACTCCATCAGGGTGATCTGCCCTACCTCTGCATCTCGTTGGCCCAGGCTATACATCATGACGTATTGCACCAGGGCTCGGCGGTGCTGCCACAGTCGCTGTAACATGTGGAGAGTCGAATTCCAGCGTGTCGCCACATCGCATTTCAGGCGATGAACCGGCAGGCCGAAAGACTTCTGGAGCGATGCAAGTCGCTCAGCTGCGGCGGTTGAATGGCGGAAGTGAGCAGACAGTTTTCGTGCCCTGGTCAGAAGGCCATCTAGGCCGGGATAGTGTGTTAAAAATTGCTGGACAACAAGGTTCAACACGTGAGCCATACAAGGCACGTGTGTCACCTTGCCCAGGCGAAGGGCCGCACCCAGGTTTGCAGCATTGTCGCACACGGCCTTACCAGGCTGCAGGTTGAGTGGAGACAACCATTTATTAAACTCAGTCTCCAGAGCTGCCCACAACTCAGCCGCTGTGTGACTACTATTTCCAAGACATGTCAAGCTAAAGACCGCCTGATGCCGTTGCGCTCTGCTGGCTGCATAGTAATGAGGGGTGCGTGATTCCTTCTGCTCAGTGGGAATGCTGGTGGCCTGACCAGGCAGGTTTGGGGCGGAGGTGGAGGACACAGATGAGGTGGAGGAGGCAGAAGCAGTGGCGGAACTAGGACAGACAGAGGATTGACACACAAGTCGTGGGGACGGCAAGACTTGTGCAGCAGACCCTTCACCATTTATCACCATAGTTACCCAGTGCCCAGTCAGCGACATGTAACGTCCCTGTCCATACTTACTGGTCCAAGTATCGGTGGTGAAATGCACCCGTTCACACACAGAGTTTCTCAAGGAAGCGGTGATGTTGTGTGCGACATGCTGGTGTAGCGCGGGCACACCTTTCTTAGAGAAGTAGTGGCGACTGGGCATCTGGTACTGGGGCACAGCGACAGACATAAGGTCTCTAAAATTCTGTGTGTCCACCAGGCGGAAAGGCAGCATTTCGGTAGCCAACAGCTTACAGAGGGATAAAGTCAACCTCTTAGCTTTGTCATGAGTCGCAGGAAATGGCCTTTTATTTGTCCACATCTGAGGGACAGAGATCTGGCTGCTGTGTGTAGACGGTGTTGAGTAGGGTGTCCCTGGAAAAATGCAGGTTTGTGAGGAAAGTGCAGGCGTAGACATGATGTTGCCTTCATCCAACGTTGGTGCTATCGATGTCTGAGAGAGCTGTACACACGCACTTGTTTCCCCTTCCAAACCAACTGACGACCTGCCAAGCAAACTGCCTGTTGCGGTTACAGTGGTGGAAGTTGTGCGTGGAAAACCAGGTGTGACAGCTGTCCCCACAGTCCTAGAAGATGAAGAGCGCGCGGATGCACTGGAAGGGGCAGGCGGTGGATGGTTCGCTTTGCTAGGCCGCATTGCAGCACGGTGAGCTTCCCACTGGGACATATGATATTTATTGATGTGATGATTCATGGAAGAAGTTGTCAAACTGCTGAGGTTTTGCCCTCTACTAACAGAATCACGACAAATTTTACAGATCACATAATTTGGGCGATCTTTTGCTATGTCAAAAAAGGACCAGGGTAGGCAAGGCTTAGAGGGCATGCGACCTGCTGATCCACCCCGACTAGTGCTCAGAGGCACAGTGGTGGCTGAGGATGCAGTTGTAGACGTGCTACCAGTACTCCGACTCTGTCCAGGAAGGCGCAAGGTAACTTCGTCGTCAGTTGCATCCTCCTCCACCGTCTCTGTTGACCTCCTCGAGGGCCTGACTGTGGGTTGACAGTAGGTGGGATCTAGAACTTCCTCATCAATTGTTGTGTTTGCACTCCCCTCAGCCTCAGACCGAGCCTCTTCTTGCCCTGACCGAATATTTCAGTTGTCATCCCAATCTGGTATCTGCGTCTCATCGTCATCAGTATGTTTTTCATTGTCTATTACAACAGGTGTTTCAGTTTGTGAATAAGGGTCAACATTATGCTCAGAAACTTGGTCATCACGGCCTGAATCTGAGTCACAAAGGTTCTGGGCATCACTGCAGACCATTTCCTGGTCTGTACTCACTGTAGCTTGGGAGCAGACCTCTGATTCCCAGGCTATAATGTGACTGAACAGCTCTGCAGACTCAGCCATCTCAGTTCCACCATACTGTGCAGGGCGGATGGAGACTTCAGAGCTGGGAGAAAGCAAGTGTGATTGGGATGACAACTCAGAGGACTGGTGTTTTTTGGATGCGGTAGTTGAGGTGGAGGAGAGGGCACTTGTTGGACCACTTGAGATCCATTCAAGCATTTTCTTTTTTTGGCCATCATCTACCTTTGTTCCAGTTGTTCGTGTCCGTAAAAAAGGGAGCACATCGGATTGTCCACGGTAAGTAGTAGAAATCTTACTTTTGCTGGAAGATGGTCTATCTTCAGCAGATGTTAATGGAGCTTTGCCACCTTCCCCACGGACAAACCATTTTTTTCCTTTTCCAACACGCCTCTTCCCCTTTCCACCAGCATCTGTCATTTTGCCACTCATTTTGATTGCGACAAGATTGTGCACTTAAAATGTGGTAGTAAAAATTGAGAGGTGGTGTAGATTGCAGCGGTGGTCTATCTTTATTAACAGCAGAATAAACAACAATAACTATCCCTGACAATTCAACTACGACCCTTAAACTGGCAGCATAGTTTGCTAGTATAAAAGCTTAGTAACAATGAGTTTGAGTGTGCAATGCAGAGGTGCTGCACATAGGTTTGCACCAGTGGGACACTAATGGAAGTCCAACAGCCACTTTTAGGATGCCACTAAGTTTACTCAGTGTTTGCTAGTATAATGGCTTAGTAACAATGAGTTTGTGCAATGCAGAGGTGCTGCACATAGGTTTGCACCAGTGGGACACTAATGGAAGTCCAACAGCCACTTTTAGGATGCCACTAAGTTTACTCAGTGTTTGCTAGTATAATGGCTTAGTAACAATGAGTTTGAGTGTGCAATGCAGAGGTGCTGCACATAGGTTTGCACCAGTGGGACACTAATGGAAGTCCAACAGCCACTTTTAGGATGCCACTAAGTTTACTCAGTGTTTGCTAGTATAATGGCTTAGTAACAATGAGTTTGTGCAATGCAGAGGTGCTGCACATAGGTTTGCACCAGTGGGACACTAATGGAAGTCCAACAGCCACTTTTAGGATGCCACTAAGTTTACTCAGTGTTTGCTAGTATAATGGCTTAGTAACAATGAGTTTGAGTGTGCAATGCAGAGGTGCTGTACATAGGTTTGCACCAGTGGGACACTAATGGAAGTCCAACAGCCACTTTTAGGATGCCACTAAGTTTACTCAGTGTTTGCTAGTATAATGGCTTAGTAACAATGAGTTTGAGTGTGCAAAGGGCAGGAGGGTACAGTGGCAGGGTTGTGGGTCTGGGTAGAGGAAAGGAAGCCTCCCTTTCTATCCCTCCTAATGGGGAAATGCAGCGAGGAAATCCCTGACCTTAGCTACACAGACGCTGTCATCTTGTATAGCTGTTAAAATCTGTTTTCATGGACCTGACTGTCACCTATGGCTCTGACCCTGCCGGTATTAGCCCTTACAAGGGCTGATAAAAACTTCTATCCCTATTCTGTATAGCGCTGTGTATAGAGCGTACACAGCAGTATCGGAGACAGGAGCTACGCCAGCGGTGACTGACACCAAGACGCAGAAGGCAGATAATGGCGTGCTGGAGGAAAATGTCTGTTTTTATAATGCAGGGACATGTGACATCCTATCACACATGCCGTTGCTTCTCTGGCTAAAAGTCCACTTAGCTGTGTGTGTGTCTGGGATTGGTTGACATGCTGGCCCGCCCCACTACACGTGCGCGCTTAGGGAAGGAAGACAAGGAAAAAAAAAAAAAAAATGGCGATCGCCATTATCCAAACAGCAGTGATCTGAATGCGCTGTTCCCGCACACTATACGCTGACATTTCATAATAGTGTGAGTCACAGAGTGACTTAGGCGGGCTTTGCACACTACGACATCGCAGGTGCGATGTCGGTGGGGTCAAATTGAAAATGACGCACTTCCGGCATCGCATGCGACATCGTAGTGTGTAAAGCCTAGATGATAAGATTAACGACCGCAAAAGCGTCGTAATCGTATCATCGGTGCAGCGTCGGCGTAATCCATGAATACGCTGACGCGACAGTCCGATGTTGTTCCTCGCTCCTGCGGCAGCACACATCGCTGTGTGTGAAGCCGCAGGAGCGAGGAACATCTCCTACCGGCGTCACTACGGCTTCCGTAGGATATGCGGAAGGAAGGAGATGGGCGGGATGTTTACATCCCACTCATCTCCGCCCCTCCGCTCCGATTGGCCGCCTGGCGTGTGACGTTGCAATGACGCCGCACGACCCGCCCCCTTAACAAGGAGGCGGGTCGCCGGCCAGAGCGACGGTCGCAGGACAGGTGAGTCCATGTGAAGCTGCCGTAGCGATAATGTTCGCTACGGCAGCTATCACAAGGAAATCGCTGCTGCGACGGGGGCGGGTACTATCGCGCTCGGCATCGCAGCATCGGCCTGCGATGTCGCAGAGTCCAAAGTACCCCTTACACTATTACAGCGGAAAGCCAGCTAGTAATTAACTTGTCTTTTTGCTGCTAGAACCGTTCTCGAACGTATCTAGAACTATCGAGCTTTAGCAAAAAGCTCGAGTTCTAGTTCGATCTAGAACAGCCCCCAAAATCACTCGAGCCGCGAACTGGAGAACCTCGAACCGCGCTCAACTCTACTAGCCACGCAGGTGAGTGGGACCCGAGTCGTTTGAGGCAAAAGGGATCCACACAGAGTAAACACAGTGCCAAGGGACAAGGCTTCAGACCAACCAGCAATGCCAAAAGGGCACGGACCCAGCGTGCTCACCCAAAAGTTGCAAGGCATTCAAGACTTTGGTTTACCCGGTGTCGGTGTCAGCATCTCTGGACTGTGTGAGTACATCACCGAGCCCTGGGACACCATCCCCCTGCCCATGGAGGGTTTAACATCCCAAACTGCCATCCCATCGCTCCCGGGCGCTCATCCCCAAACGCAGCAGCGGTGGTATCTCACCTTACCACGACACGTGGGTGGCGTCATGGACATTATCCAATCCTTTCACCCCCCTTTTTCATTTCGAGCGGCCGCGCGACCCCGCCTCGGGTCCGGAGACCCCTCGAGCCACTGTGGATCCGGATCCGAGCAGCCCATCGGCTGTCACGGGGCGGCACAGTAGTACTCCCCTATTTCTCGTATAGCCGTATTCCTCTTCTTGAGGTATGTGGTCTGAAGTGATTTGTGTGTGACTGGTTGTGGTAGAAGTCAGGATGCTTTACCACAAGTTTTTCTTCCAGGTGTTGAGTCATTTTGTGCCAGGGAGCGGACACTGACTCACCGAGGGAGAGTATTACCCATGTAGGGAGAGCATTGTTGTCACAGGGAGATTTGCACAAACTCTATCTATATCTGTGATTTTCATTACACTCCGGTCCCATCACTCCCTGGGGAGAGGGGGGTGGGAAATCAGATCAGGACTGGTCAGGAACAGGGCCAGGAAGTAGACTAAAGGTCCAGTCACACTAAGCAACTTACCAGCGATCCCAACAACGATAGGGATCGCTGGTAAGTTGCTAGGAGGTTGCTGGTGAGATGTCACACTGCGACGCTCCAGCGATCCCACCAGCAACCTGACCTGGCAGGGATCACTGGAGCGTGGCTACACAAGTTGCTGGTGAGCTCACCAGCAACCAGTGACCAGCCCCCAGTCTCCTAGTTACAGCACACATCGGGTTAATTAACCCGATGTGTGCTGCAGCTAAATGTGCACAGAGCAGGGAGCAGCGCACAATGCTGAGCGCTGGCTCCTTGCTCTCCTAGTTACAGCACACATCGGGTTAATTACCTGATGTGTGCTGCAGCTAAATGTGCACAGAGCAGGAGCCGGCACTGACAGTGAGAGGGTAACAAAGGTAAATATCGGGTAACCAAGGACAGGGCTTCTTGGTTACCCGATGTTTACATTGGTTACCAGCCTCCGCAGAAGCCGGCTCCTGCTGCCTGCACATTAGTTGTTGCTGTCTCGCTGTCACACACAGCGATCTGTGCTTCACAGCGGGACAGCAACAACTAAAAAATGGCCCAGGACATTCAGCAACAACCAACGACCTCACAGCAGGGGCCAGGTTGTTGCTGGATGTCACACACAGCAACATCGCTAGCAACGTCACAAAAGTTGTTCGTTAGCAGCGATGTTGCTAGCGATGTTGCTTAGTGTGACGGGGCCTTAAGGCATCCTAACCAATAAGGGTATCTTTGAAAACAGGGATAGCATAGGACCCCCTAGCTTGAACTACAGCTTAGGATCCTCATTTCCTTGCTATCCCAGAGTCATCGTGACAATGGTGTACAGAACCTTAGGCAGCTAGGAACAGACAGCGTTTCTCAGTAATAGATATTAATCCCTCCTTAGCTGTATTGGCAACCTGAAAGAGGAGGAGCAGCAGCAGATAACAGGACTGATTGGATCGGCAAGCTGGAGAAGAAAGGAGGAGCTAACTGTATGATAAGTGCCATTGTTGGCAAGAGACCTTAATGCTCTTGGATTGGAGAGCAGGGTGTGTGCAGACAGTTTTGCAGCTCCATGTGAAAGGACAGTGAGCCCTGGAGCTACACTACAACCACCGAACAGCCAGGTTGCCAGAGTTGCCCACCGCCACCTGGCTTTGCACATACAAGAAAAATACTGCTTGCTATTTCCGGCGTACCTGAGCCATGAAGTTGCAGGCTGGAACCCTGTTTGACTACAGACCTGCTACATCAGAGAGTGAGGAGCTACTTCTGTGACTTGTAATTCCACTGCTGTGCAAGTACACTGAAGCTTACTATAAGGGAGTTCTACTGGGGCTTGTAGTTCTATTATTGGAAGCTAATTATAAGGCAGTACTACTGGGACTTGTGATTTCACTAAAGAGGAGTTTATAAAAGGACCAGGTTGTTCTCATTATATTAAGTGCACTGAAGGTGACTGCAAGTGCACCAACATCTATGGCAACTGGGGCCCCAAGCTGAGACTATATTATTTGCATGGTTGCAGCCATTTGTAGGCTAATGATTAGCTAGCAGTTTGCTTGTTGCAATTTAAAGAAGAGTCATCCCTAACATTCAGGTTTATCGCAACGCACATCTTAACTTGTAAAGACGATTGCCTGCAATTGGCACCCTTAAACCCCCTGTAAATAAACCTAAATGTTTCAACTTCATCTCTTGTGAGGGTGCGAGGAGCATGGAAAGAGGGGTTATCCTGAGTTGAGCCTTCTGCCTTTCCCTAGCAAGACTTCGTTGGGTGTAGGCACTGTGCCATATTGAGGTGAGTACTACTGGACACCCTGAACATCGAGGTGGATTAAAGGGGTGTTACATAAGGAGCCCAAGTTGAACTCTGGAGCAGCTTTTTAAAGCCTCTCCTGGATCTTAATCTATAAAATCCCAATTTGCTAATAGTGTTTAAAACTTAGTTAAAAATCACTGGTAGAAACAGCATTGAACTTAGAGGGAACCTGTCAGCAGATTTGGGGCCTATAAGCTGCGGCCACCACCAGTGAACTCCTATATACAGCATTCTAACATGCTGTGTATAAGAGCCCCGGCCGCTGTGTAGAACATAAAAATCACTTTAGAATACTTACCTAAACGGTCACTGTAGTGGAGTTGAGTCATATGGGCATCTCCGTTCTCTGGTGCCGGCGCCTCCTCTTTTGGCCATCTTTGTCGTCCTACTTCTGAAGCCTGGGTGCATGACGCGTCCTACTTCATCCACACTCGCCGATATTGAGGTCCTGCGCAGGCGCAGTTAGATCTGCCCTGAGCAGGGTAGATTAAAGTATTGTAGTAGGCCTGCGCGGGAGAGGCGCCATCACCGGAGAATGGAGACGCCCATATGACCCAACTCCACTGCAGCGACCGTTGCGGTAAGTATAATACAGTCATTTTTATGTTCTACACAGCAGCTTGGGCTCTTGTATACAGCATGTTAGAATGCTGTATATAAGAGCCCACTGGTGGTGGCCGCAGCTTATAGTCACCAAATCTGCTGACAGGTTCCATTTAATGCTAACCTGCCATTGGTAAAATTAGGTAGGTTTTACTCTTATTTTATTCGGTTGCTCTTCTGAGTATTCAGATTTTTTTGTTGTTTTATAAATCTGCCATACAGTTCCATACATATGGAACGTTTTATTTTTTACCAAAGGGGCAGTGTTATCAGTATTCTCTGGGGTCATGTCTTCAGACGTGCTCTGCATTATTGCACTTTAGCCATGCCCTCTAGGTAAAGAACAAAAAAATTCACGCTTGTGTAACGGGGTGCCGGGGGTGCCTCGGGGGTTGTAGTCGTGGCCCCTTTTTCTATCAGGCTAACCCCCGTCTCCGCCGTCACTATTGGGACAGGAGATTGCTTGGTGGGGCAGAGTGTGGTGGTACAGAGAACGCTGTCAGACGCAGGAAGACTTTGCAGACGGAGATCAGTTGAATCAGAATGCATGTTTATTGCACGTATCTTCACAACAGAGACAACAATCTAATAGCGTCGATCCACAACTCCTGATGGGGAGGGGAAAACTCTTCTTATCGTCTCCTCTCGTGGGGATGTGCCCGGCTACTCCACTTCACCTGGCTCCCACTCCGGCTACCGCAGACTTGACCCACCCAACTCTGTTTCACCATAGAGGACACTCTTTCTTTCTCTTTCCTTCGTTAGCTGTCCACCTAGCTCCCACACTCTGCCCCCACTGTTCTTCTCTCCCTTCCCGGACTCGACTGCTCCCAAAAACTCCCTTCCTTTCTCTACCACACTCTCTCCCTCCCCCTTCTGCTGCCGGCTCCTCCTTTCTCCTACCCTGTTTCTATGGGGACAGCCGTCCCACCCGGCCACTAGGGGAACCCATCTATACAGTGCAATACAGTAAAACATAAACATTAACATTAACGGCTTGTCTACCCCAGCGGGGGGTATCTTCAGGGGGGGAAACTGCGCCTCTTTGTAAGGGGTCCGTCCACCCCTTACATTCCTCCCCTCTTTTTGCCTTAGCCTCCCGGCAAGGCCCGCACCTGCAAAACATGATCTTAGCAGCAAGACAAATTTTTCGAAACCTTAAAACTTTCATATAAAACCACAATCAATGAGCGCATAAGTCCGGCGCCCGGAGTCCCTCCAAGGGAGCTCCCGGTCTTTGCAGTAGATTTGCCCGGAGGCCATAACAGGCGCTCCCGGTCTTTGCTGATCTTCTGCCCGGAGTCTCTCACAGCACTCCCGGTCTTTGAAGGCAGGAGCACAAACAATAAAGTCTTCCTTAACATCACAGAGGGAGTCCTCGCACAGTTCAGCATCAGGCTCCTTCCGGGCTCGATAGCTTAAACATGGTTACAACCTATAAAGCTTCACCGGTTCTTCAACACTACCGGTTCTTAACACAGATATGTCCCCCTTCTCCGGTCACTGGGATTCACACGGGCTGATAAGCTCGTAGCCATTCGGCCCACTGGGCCCTCACATAATCGGAGAGTGACTGACCTGGCAAGCGGCGCAGCCTCCGGAACGGTTCATAGTTAACCGGTGTCTCCGATTCTTCTGGCTCCGGCTTTGGCCCCTCGACTCCCGGCGGAGGTGACGGGGTAGCTGGTCGGGACGGCTGTGGACTTCCAACGACGACCACCGGGTGAGTCACCATACTTTGATGAATCGCCAATACCGCCGGCGTCTCCTTGTCCGGCTCAGCTATCAGTCCTGTAGTGACTTCTGGCGACACCGCCAGCGTGTTTCTCGGCCGGCAAGTCTCAGCCAGCACCGGTCTCCGCTGTGTACGTCTCCGGCACTGACACTCTTCCCATTCAATCTCTTGTTGCCACTGAGCGGCCTCTTGAGCAGTGGACATCCGGGTCACTCCTACGGCAAATAGGCCCCGGCATCCCACTTCTCTCCGGATTTTCACTTTTTCTCCCGGGTACAGGGTATGCAGGCGTTGGGGCAAGCCCTCATAGTCCAGGTTAACCCGGTTATAAAAAAAATGATCCCCAGTCTCTTCGTCCTCTATGAACCCATAGCCCTCCGCCTGATTGAATTTGACCACGGTGCCAACGGTGCATTGACGATCAAACTCTTCGCTAAGAGGACCGGCCATCATCTCACGGGCCACGGTCTCGGCCAGTAACCTTTCTTGCACCGGATCGGTTTCAGGCGGTGGGGACTGTCGTCGGGTCAGGGGCGCCGGCTTTACTGGCTCCCAGAAGAATCCCCACTCATCTTCCTCTAACTCCCGGGCATGCTGCTCTCCCGGGGCCAGAACTTCTGTGGGGGCTGGAGGACCCACCTTGTCTGGTATAACCACCTCCGGACTCTGGAGAGGTGTTCCCAGCGTTTCGCCTCCCGGCTGTAGTAGTGTCTTGTAGGTGGCCCGGACTTCCGTGGATGTTTCACCGGTCACGGCATCCCAGGAAGTGGCCCACGTTACTTTTGCGGGCCGCTCCGGACCTCCTGGCACAGCCGGTAGTTTAATGGTAAGGGCTTCCTCAGCTGCAGTCTGAGTCGGGCGTCCTCTCCCCAGGCTGGTTGCCACCAGCGCGCCCGCTGCAGCTCGCTGCTTCATCTGAGTCTCCATCTCACTTAAGGTCAGTTGTGGAGTTGGCGTCTCTTGCAGCTCTTCTTGTAATGGCACCAAGGACGGTGGAGATGCTGGGGAAGGTGGAGGCGGGCCGTCTTTTCCCGCCCTTGTATACACTCCACCCCCAGTCTCACACATCAAATTGACCCAGCACAGGCGACACCTCTTTTTTCCTGTAACGCCGCCCTCTTCACATGTCTTCAGCAACATCTTGGGGCCAGCACCTCCCCTCTTTGGGCGGCGCACTCTGTACTTCTTTTTCTTCGCCGGTCAACTCAGGGTTTTTCGTTTGGCGCCAATTCTTCGCGCGCTCACTGTACTCGTGAAGATGGCGGCCATCTTACCGCCGTCTTGTGCCTGGTCCAACGCCTTAGGCACCACTTGGTCTCCATCTTCTTGGATCGGGACCCCCTGCAGATAATCCGGATCCTGCCGACTACGCCACATGTAACGGGGTGCCAGGGGTGCCTCGGGGGTTCTAGTCGTGGCCCCTTTTTCTATCAGGCTAACCCCCGGCTCCGCCGTCACTATTGGGACAGGAGATTGCTTGGTGGGGCAGAGTGTGGTGGTACAGAGAACGCTGTCAGACGCAGGAAGACTTTGCAGACGGAGATCAGTTGAATCAGAATGCATGTTTATTGCACGTATCTTCACAACAGAGACAACAATCTAATAGCGTCAATCCACAACTTCTGCTGGGGGAAAACTCTTCTTATCGTCTCCTCTCGTGGGGATGTGCCCGGCTACTCCACTTCACCTGGCTCCCACTCCGGCTACCGCAGACTTGACCCACCCAACTCTGTTTCACCATAGAGGACACTCTTTCTCTTTCCTTCGTTAGCTGTCCACCTAGCTCCCACACTCTGCCCCCGCTGTTCTTCTCTCCCGTCCTGGACTCGACTGCTCCCAAAAACTCCCTTCCTTTCTCTACCACACTCTCTCCCTCCCCCTTCTGCTGCCGGCTCCTCCTTTCTCCTACCCTGTTTCTATGGGGACAGCCGTCCCACCCGGCCACTAGGGGAACCCATCTATACAGTGCAATACAGTAAAACATAAACATTAACATTAACGGCTTGTCTACCCCAGCGGGGGGTATCTTAAGGGGGGGAAACTGCGCCTCTTTGTAAGGGGTCCGTCCACCCCTTACACTTGCATAAAAGCTTCCTATCTCTGAAGACATGTGGCCGGATACATAACAGATTCAGAAGAGCAGCGGGAATAAAGAAAGAGCAAAAAATGTCCGCTTTTCACCTAGTAACAGGTCAGCTTTAGCTGAAGTTAGTTAGGTTCTTTAGAAAACCTCTAGGTATTAATTACGTATGTATCCAGAATTATGAATGCAGCTCTGGAGTATAATACAAGTTCTTACTCAAACTCAAAGCAAGATACATAGCAAATCATATACATATAAAGCAAAATACGTAGTTACTATATTTATATGTACAGTAGATTATAACTACATAAACTGAGAAAATGGTTAAATCTTACAGCTATGTGCTGTGAATATTAGAAATCTGTATTGTTCAATACCAGAAATGTGAAGGGGCGTTCCCACTATTAGAAGTCATGGCATAACTTTAAAGGGAACCTGTCCTGCCATTTTTTTTATAATAAACCGCCCCCAAGATATTTTCAATTATGCAATATGCATCACTAACATGGTTTTTTAAAAAAAATCCTTGTATTTATCTTAAAAAAGACTTGATATGCTTTGGTGAATGCAGTAAATACCTTAGGGTTCAGTCATAGGGACGGCGCTTTAGCTGGGATCAGTCACTATCACTCAATTTCAGGCACAATACTTTTTTTAACTTAGTCATGCCCCCTGCATTGTAATTGATTACATCAAAGGTCCTTCAACATCATCCCTCTGCTGAGCTCCGCCCATTATGGTCACATGATCGTGACATCAGCACAGGTCCTGCAGAACCACTTGTCTTCTGCTGATTACCACAGGTCCTTCACTATCACTTCTCTGCTGAGCTCCACCCTTTACATTCGCATGATCATGACATCAGCACAGGTCCTTCGCCACCATTTTTACAATGTTGGTCTCCAGAGCTCAGCTTTAGAGAACTGATGGTGGAAAACCTGTGCTGATGTCTTGATCATGTAGAGAAGGATATTGAAGGACCTGTGGTAATGAGCAGAAAAAAAGTGGTTCTGCAGGACCTGTGCTGATGTCACAGTCATGTGACCGTAATGGGCGGAGCTCAGCAGAGAGGTTATATTGAAGGAACTCTGGTCTAATCAATTACAATGCGGGGGTGTGACTAAGTTAAAAAAAGAATCATGCCTGAACTTGAATAATAGTGACTGAACCCAGCAAAAGCTCCACCCCTATGACTGAAACTTAGGTTATTACTGCATTCTCCTAAGCATATGTTTTTTTTAAGATAAATACATGGATTTTTTAAACCATGTTAGTTAATTGATGCATATTGCATTATTTAAGACACATTTAGTATAAAAAAATGACATGATAGATTCCCTTTAAGAAGATGTATAAGCCATGCAATGCTGCCCTGGGATTTTAAGTATGCAAATAGCTTTTTTTTTTTACAAAGGAAGAGGACATGAACTCTACCGCCATCTATTGGATGAAGCAATCCTAAAGGTCAATATTGATCATTTAACGAGTCTTTCTGAGTGACTTAGGATAAAAATCCAAACCAGAAACTTCATTTTCAGACACTTGTTTCGGAGTGTTTGTCCCTCATCAGTGCAAAGCAGGAGATATGATTTGGTTGAGTGACTAAGGAACAAATTTTGTGTTGTGGCAAGAGTCATGTTGGCTTACTGAGATGGGAATATCTCTTTAAGCTGTTTCCTTAGTACTTTCAACTTTCAGAAAGATAGAAATGCTCTCTAGTAAATTAAATGTGTTTGTGTTTGCACTGAGTATAGTGATATCCTGTGTCTAGGAGAAGAGGTGCCAAATCTGTGCAATATATAACTTGACATGAGCACAATTATAAATCTTCTATCCTTGAAAACTTTGTGGCCAGTAATTTCATATCTCATCCTGTAACTGCTGACCCTGGTCAGATCTTCTACTCAATTTTTAGGAAACGATTTATTTGTACAATGGCTTAATCGGTTTCAGAAAATGTGCTGTATCTCATGTCAAGTGCTCCGCAATTTCTTCAAGATTTATGTCATCTCTGCCTACTACATCCAGTGTCAAGTGATATTACTGAGCGATACTGGTTAGGTTTATTTTAAGGACAGAAGAAACTATAGGTTTCTAGAAAGTTTTTAGCTGCCAACCTTTCAGTGACTCTAAAGAAAATATTTGGAGCAAACCCCTAATTTTTAGGTAAATTATTGATATTTTAGACAGTTTAACCACTTTATATGTCATGGTCAACAGCGACCATGGCATCTAAGTGGTTAGATTGGGGGTCTTTGTACTCCTTTTAAATGGAACCTGTCACATGGTTTTCCCCATATAAAGTACCGCCACCACCATGACGGTGTCTTTTACAACATAATAGAACACTGCAATAAAAAGAAGTCCCTGATCCTCTCTGTAGATACCAAAAAAAGAGCTTTATTATGGCTGTCCTCCAGCTTGCTTCATGGAATGTTACGTCATCCACACAGTATCTCCTAATCGCGGGCCTATGCAAGGGTATTTCTCTGTGTCCTTCCGAGGGGAGGACAAAGTAATGTAGACATCAGCGCTCTTTGACACGTGTGGCACCCAGAGGGCAGGGGGGTGCTATCCTTTTACTCGTCGCCGGACGGTGAGGGTTAGGGGATGTCACGGATGGCCCTGCCCGGTTTCGTGCCCCGAGGTGTCCACAATTAAAGGGGGTTTAGAGGTGGATATTTGTCGTGACGCCACCTGTGGTACGCGGCCAGGGAATTAGCCACCGCTGCTCTTGCTGTCCTCCGGGACGGCTGGAAAAAGCAGCCAGGATGGTATCGCTCCCCAAAGGTGGAGTGGGCCCCAGGGAGGATGATGAGGGGAGTAGTGGTAGTGGCGGTGGACGTTAGCGCCGTGCCGTGGGGCGCCAGCGCAAGTAATAAAAGTCCGAGTCGGCTGGTGCGGTTTTAGGTGTCTTTACTCACAGTTCTTAGAGTAGCCTGGTTGATGCCGCAGAAGCACTGGTCACTGCTGTGATGGCCCCCGTCAACCTCGGATAAGTTGGAAGAAGCCACCAGTGTTTGGAAAATGTTCTTTGCAAGCGTTGCCCTTCCAGCAATGAGGAACCCGGGCTGAGCATTCCACTCCAAGCCTAGGCCCTGTGAAAGAAAAGGATGAAGAGAAGATGATGGTGTTGTGTCCCAGTACTGATGTCCCTGGTAGACTGACTAAAGTTTATGTGAGTTGCTCCTACTTCTACCCCAAGTGGAACCCGCCCTCCAGGTGGCTGGCTTCAGTGACCGGGAAAGTCCCATGCATCATGATCGCCACCGCCCTATCTACCCTGAGCCATCCCCCTAGTGAGAAGGCTCCTGACTGTATGTAAAGGTGTGAATGTGGAACACCGGTGATTAACAACCTCCTTACCCAAGGCGAATATCGCTCCTTAAATAAGGTGCAATACTCTGTGGCGACTGGAGCCTCAGGGGCCCCACACATGCACACTACAGTACTTTGTTTTGACTGCAGAAGGGCAGAGAGAAATACACCTGCTCATGATCGCAATTGGGGAACACTGTGTGGATGATGTATGACGCGTAACTTACATGGAGCAAGCTGGAGGTCGAGAGGAGGCTAGAGATGCCCATTGAACTGGACCACGCCATCTGTTTTGAACTTTCACCACACCCCTTAGGAAGCTAACTTGAAAGTCCCTCATATTTAACAACATTGGTGCTGACAGTCCTCTCCTAACTCTGGAAAAAGGGAGTTTGACTCCAGCACTGATAAAATGAACTTCTTGCTTTATTCCATTACGTTAAAAACACAATAGTGAAAAAGATTAAGGCATCTCCAGATTAAAACGTGGCCAAATGACGCGTTTCGAACAACTATATGTTCTTGATCACATTGAACATTATGTTGAAGGAGATACAATACAGACACAGTCTATACACAGTGAGAAGCAGAGAGCATTGTCAGCTCTGCTGTATCGCCCAGTACAGAGCGTGAAGCAGGCTAACACTGAGGGTATGACTCATGCAGTCTTGCATTGGCATCACCCCACACGGCCTGACAATCTCCGGACAGGAGCGCCTCAGCTGCTTGGAAATATATGCAGCTGACCCACTCCTGTGGGGAGATTATGCACCGTGATGCGACACTCAGTGACAGTCAAAGTTCACTTAAAAGGATCTTTGATGACGTTATAGTCATGTGCCCAGTCTGTAAACCAATGTCTGTACAACATTAACATCAGACTGGTCACATGGCTACGACGTCATTGAAGGTCCTGTAAGTCAGTGCTGGTTACCGGTGGCACAGCAATGATTAAGCAGAAGCTGCTGGAAAACAGTCTGCAGGACGTGTCACTGAACCTGTAAGTATGATCATAATGTTTTTTAATAAGATGGAGTTTTTTTACAGCCCCTGGACCCAATCTGTACCTGATCTGTAACCCGAGCTTCCAAGGAAAGCTCGTGATCGGGATTGTGTACACGGTCACTATGTGATTGGTACGATCCCCGATCCTTACAGGTCGGGATCGCCCATCACTAAAAGTCAGACATTGCTTTTCAACCATGCTTCCACAGAAATTAAAAAAAAAATAAAACTCATGAAACAGACCTGGACACAAAAGATGGTTCCTTCCTTAACTTAATACTTTGTTGCACAACCTTTTGAGGCAATCACTGCAATCAAACGATTCCTGTAACTGTCAATGAGACTTCTGCACCTCTCGAAAGGTATTTTGTTCACTCCTCAAGAGAAAACTAATCCAGTTGTCTCATGTATGAAGGTTGCCTTTTCCAGACGGCATGTTTCAGTTCTTTCCAAAGATGCTCAATAGGATTTAGGTCAGGGATCATAGAAGGCCACTTCAGAATAGTCTAATGTTTTCCTCTTAGCAATTCTTGGGTGTTTTTAGCTGTGTTTTCCCATGATAGTCTTGAGATTTCAGTGTATCCTGCACAGATTCAAGACATCCTGTGCAAGATGCAGCAAAGCAGCCCCATAACATAACATAACAGAGCCTCCTCCATGTTTCACAGTAGGGACAGTGTTCTTTTCTTGATATTCTTCATTTTACCGTCTGTGAACATAGAGCTGATGTGCTTTGCCAAAAGGTTCAATTTTTGTCTCATCTGTCTATAGGAAATTTTCCCAGAAGCTTTGTGGCTTGTCAACAAGTAGTTTGGCAAATTCCAGTTTGGCATTTTTAGGATTTGTTTTTTAAAAATGGTGTTCTCCTTGGTCGTCTCCTATGAAGTCCACTTTGGCTCAAACAACGAGTGATGGTGCGATCTGACACTGATGTTCTTTCAGCTTGAAGTTCACCTTTAATCTCTTTAGAAGTTTTTCTGGGCTCTTTTGTTACCATACCATTACCATTACAATTTTCCTCCTGCGGCCACATCCAAGAGGTAGGCTACAGTCCCATGGATCTTAAATTTCTGAATAATATGTGCAACTGTAGTAACAGGAACATCAATCTGCTTGGAAATGGTCTTATAATTTTTACCCTTAACATGCTTGTCTATAATTTTCTTTCTAATCTCCTGAGACAACTCTTTCCTTCGCTTCCTGTGGTCCATGTTGAGTGTGGTACACACCATGTCACAAAACAACTCAGTGTGTATCTGTAGCCCTATATACAGGTCCACTGACTGATTACAAGATTGTAGACACCTGTGATACACCATGATTTAACATGTCCCTTTTGTTACATTATTTTCAGGAGTACCATTATTTCTGTCCCAGCCTATTTCATGAGTTTTATTTTTTTTTAAATTCTGTGGAAGCATGGTTCAAAAGCAGCAATGTCTGACTTTCATTTGGTAATTTTCATAGATTTTTTATTTATTATTACTTTTGTCCGATTCAAGTTATTTATGTGACCATTGTGGGTTTTTCTCTCATTAAATAAGGGGTACCAACAATGTTGACCATGTGTATATATATTTATACACTCACCAAAATTGGTTCTATATTGGGTATGCTACCTATCCCTGCATACGCTCTAAATACAATCTCCTACCCACCCATGGAAGAGCACCCTAGGTTTTTACCCTGTGCCCCCTCTCACCGTTGTCTGCCTCTATTGATATCCCTAACTCCCCCTACGATTTGGCCAATAGGTCGATAGCTTTCAAGAATAAAGCGGTAGAGAACCCCCCCCCCCAGGGAGGAGAATAAAAAAGAAAAAGTGGATGTTAGGCGCAGAGCATTGAGCCAGCAATTTTATAGCTCCTATTGTGCAAACTCAAAACAGACATGATCCAATGTGTGCTCATATAGTCCATATGGCCTAAGGCTGACAGGATCTAAACTTCACAAGCTGAGATGCTCAGTTCTGGTGACCTGCTCAGCAGTTGTGAGGAACATTAAGATTTGACAATCAGTGTCATCTACTTTGGAACTCAGGGACCCCACATAATCATTGCTGCATCTGTCGCGGGCGGAGGAGGGGACGCTGCGCTCTCCCACTGCTCGGGTCCGGCCGCTGCTGCTGCGGCTGCTGCTGCTCGGTGGTGGCTCGAGCGGTGGGCCAGATCCTGTGGACTTGAGCGGCGCTCCTCACCCGTGAGTGAAAAGGGTGGGGATTGATTGTGGGGATTGGTTATTGTCCATGACGCCACCCACGGTTGTGGTGATATTGGTGACACCACCGCTGCTCCAGACGGGGATCCCGGGAGCGGTGACAGGGAGCAGCTTTGATGTTAGTTCTCCCCTCCGTGGGTAGGGGGTTGGTTGTCCCGGGGCCCGGTGATGGGGTAGGGAAGGATGGCAGGCGGGTTACAGGGCCTGGTGAGGTGCAGGGTCGCGGGGGCAGAGCTGTGCCACACGGCACGGTGGTACTCACTCAGCCAATGATGAGGACACAGTTCTCGGTCAAACACGCGGCTGGATGGATGGGTCCCACAGACGGCTGCGGTGTTGTTTCTCCCGGCAGGTTGATGGTGACTGCCTTTCCCTGCACCTACGTACTGTAAACGGTTCCAATGGGTTCCCACCAGTAACCCGCTCCCCAGCTTGGATATGGGCTGGTGGAGCCCCTTTTGCCCGCAGGCTCTGGCCCTGGGAACTTTAGCCTTGGCGGTGACTGTGTTTCCCTCTCTCGGTTGGACGGTTGCCTTCTGTCGGGACTTGGCTGCTGGGAAACCCAGAAGGTTCCCTTCGCTAACGGATTTGGCAAATTCACGGCGACTTCTAGCCTTGCCGGGGTCCGCAAGCCCCTGCCAGATGGTGCTGACTTCTCTTTGTGTACCGGTCCGGTACCGCCGGGCCACCGCCCGTCCACAGTCCTTATGGTAAACTCCGATAGGCCACTCCTGGAGACGGTCACCACCGTCTGCCAACCTTGCTGATCCGTCTGGGCCACACACCCGGACACACTTCAGGCTGCTTTACTGCCACTTCACTCCTCTCTCAACTCTACTCAAAACTCATCTGCCTGCTCTTCCCGCCTCCAGGACTGTGAACTCCTCGGTGGGCGGGACCAACCGCCTGGCCCACCCCCTGGTGTGATCGTCATCCCCTGGAGGAAGGCAACAAGGGTTTTAGTCTGACTTTGGTGTACCTGACCGGGAGTGTGGGGTGTGTTGGTGTTGTTCTCTGTGGCCCCTGGCTTGTCCAGGGCGCCACACATCCCTCCATGGAGGATCATTATACATTGTACCCATGGATCTCAACATCTTGATAGCCTCCTCATGAACCCCAATTATCGTTAAAAAATAAGGTGTAACACGTCGAGGCAGAGGTGGAAGACATATCTAAACACTGGACATTCTGACAGTGGGATGCGCTGAATAGGTGGGAGTAGCTATACCTCATATAAGTTGTATGTGCACAAGAAACCTCTACAGGTCAAATATTGGCGAATGTGAATCTACAGTATGTGAATTAGACTATGGAGTCTCATTAAACTGTGTGTTAAAGATATGGACACACAGTTTGGGAAATATTTAAAATCAAGAAATTACTAATAGACTATATGACCACACATTTGAATCATGTCTGTTTTTCGTTTGTACAATCAGAGCTATAAAATTGCTGGCTCCCTGCTCTGCGCCTAACATCCATTTTTTTTTTAATTCTCCCCCCAGAGGGTGGGTCTTTATTCCTCTACCCCTTTATCCTTGTAAGCTATCGGCCTATTGGAAAAAACTTAGGAGGAGTTAGGATATCAATAGGAGTATCCTCCGGTGAGCATGGGCACAGGGTAAAAACCTAGTGTGTTCTTCCGTGGGTAGGTAGGAGATTGTATTTAGAGTGTGTGCAGGTGTGCCGCCCCCCACGCCAGCAGCCGGTGCTGCTCGGATCCAGATCCGCAGTGTGGCTCGAGGGATTCTACCGGACCCGGGGGTCGCGCGGACACTTCAAATAAAAGGGGACGTATTTGTACGGATGTTGTTGAAAACTGTCTGTGACGCCACCCACAGTGTGTGGTGATGTGTAGCACCACCGCAGCTGTTGTGGGACTCCCGGGGGCGATGGGCTGGCAGCTGGATGTTAACCCCTCTGTGGGCAGGGATGGATGCCCCGGGGGACAATGTCTCTGTGCAGGGGATGATAACGGCAGGGGTCCGCTAACACGGGAGTCCGCTCCCGGTCCTTTGGTTGGGAGCCGTGTCCGTCTGACGCTGACCCGTGGGATCTACCGGGCCCTGGCGGATGCCCTATCCCTCTCGGTGGGTTGTTGTCTACTTTTTGAGACTTAGGTTGGGACAGGACCTAAAATCCTGCCCTCAATTGGTTAATTAGTTAGGCCGTTGGTGCCGGTCCTGGCTTCAGGGTCCAAGTACCCCCTTTGAGCACGGTTTCCTGGTCGGTTCTCCGGTGTCAGTACCGGCGGGCTACAACCCTGCCCCGGTCCACCTCGGATCTCTGGCAGCCGTCTTCCCGTCTCTTACTGGCACTGACCACTGTCTGCCACCTAGCCAGTCTGCCGGGGCTCCAACCCCGACTCCTGTCAACTTGAACTTCTCACTTCAACTGACTAAGCTTAACTACTTGTTTTCCCGGCCCGGGTTCTCAGACCCCTGGGTGGGCGTTCTCCTTCCGCCTGGTCCCGCCCACTGGTGTGTCTGTCCTTCACTGAGGGGGGGTGACTAAGATTTTGTTGGCTGGTCTAACCCTGTATGGGAGAGGTGTTACGCGGGGGCCCATCTGCGTGACCACCTGGTTTTGCCAGGGCGTCACACAGGAGTAGTCACTATACCCAATATACAGTGTGTCCACCCATATCCTGTCCACCGCCATTAACTTGAGAGCAGCTATAGGCATAGAAGTGGTGTCTAGGTATAGTAAAGTAGCCATGCGCTACACAATGAACCTATTGCGCCACCTGGTGGAAAACAACGGAGTTAGCATTTTTAGCTCAAAAACGGAATGAGATAGAGAAAGAAAGTAAATTACAAAGTTGTAGGACATCATCAATTCAATACGAATCGACACCTTGCATACAGAAATGCTATGACTAGAACGTGTAAAACTCACAAGGCTGCGGACGTGAAGCGATACCTCCTTGAGACCTTGCTACAAGTCATTGGGAATGGTGGCTGCGTGGAGTGGCCTCCACGCTCACCTGACCTGACCCCATTGAACTTCTTTCTGTGAGGTCACATCAAACAGCAGGTATATGCGACCCCTCCACCATCATTGCAGGACCTTCGACGATGTATCACAGATGCTTGTGCAAATGTGTCACCTACCATATAGCACAATGTGCAGCAAGATACAGTATGCTGTCCAGAGTCCAGATGTGCATTGCAGCTGACGGTGGCCACTTTGAGCATCAAAGTTAAATGAGCGCCATATGCGTGACCAGCATTCAATGTTTTGGGGGGGTCATGGGTTTCATATCATAGCATTCCTGTATGCAATGTGTCAATCCGTATTGAATTGATGATGCCCTACAATTTTTTAATTCACTTTTTTCCCTATCTCGTTCCGTTTTTAAGATAAAAAATGCTAACTCTATTGTTTTCCACCAGGTGGCGCTATAGGTGGTTTAATTGCATAGCGCATGGCTATTTTACTATACCTAGACACCACTTCTATGCCTATAGCTGCCGCCATTCTCAAGTTAATGGCGGTGGACAGGATATGGGTGGACAAACTGTATAGAATTAATTGTGGTTCATATATATATACATATATATATAGTGCTGTAGTACTCCATTGTCATATCTGGTATTGCCTTTTTGGGTGTAATGATTTTAACTGTATTTGAATAAAGTTTATAATTTTTTTTTTTTTAAATTAAGGTATAAATTCTATATTTAGTCGTTTTTCACTAATACTACTTTTTTCTAGTAGATCAGACACAAGATATCAGTTTTTCAGTTCCCCCGCAGGTACTTTCATGTCATCTTTGCTGTGATCGCACAATATACATCATTCTGTGTTTATAGATACGTGATCCGTGCTGATATTCACTATCTTCTCTAATCCAGGGTGACAATGTGAAAGACATTTTGGCACAGAATGGAGCCTGGCCGATCAGTTTTAATCAGACATTTGAGTCCTCAGTGTTCACACATAAAAGAGCATGTACACAAGGAAAACTGAAAATTATTAGGTAGAAAACCAGATGAGTCAGAAGATTAAAGGGAACTTGTCATCAGATTTGGCGACTATAAGCTTCAGCCACCACCAGTGGGCTCTTATATACAGCATTCTAACATGCTGTATATAGGAGCCCAGGCCGCTGTGTAGAATGCAAAAATCACTTTATAATACTCACCTAATGGGCGGTGCGGTGCAGACTGGTCGGACGGGTGTCTCCACTCTCGGGTGCCTCCTCTTTTGGCCATCCTTGTCCTCCTTCTACTGAAGCCTGGGTGCATGACGCGTCTTATGTAATCCCTATTAGCCAGCATTGAGGTCTTGTGTGACACCCTGGACCCCAGGGGTCACAGGTCACAACACTCACCACATACACCCCCACACTAGAAAGGTACCATCAGTCAACCACAAAGACCTGATTGCCTCCCTCAGTGTTAGACAGGCACACCAGGTGGGCGTAGTCAGGCGGAAATACACGCCCCCCGAGGAGTCTGCTGGCCTGAGGCAGGAAGACAGTAAACAAACAGTTCAGTCAGAGAGTTCAAGGAGTCGAGTGCAGGACAGTGGAATGGAGAGTGAGTCCAAAACAGTCAGGCAGGCAGATGGCAGTGACCGCCTGCAGGAGACCGGGAACACGACCAGCGGAACCGTAAGGGAACGGGACAGGGTAGTGGCCCGCCGGAACCGAACCGGGGAGCTAACAGGATACCGGAGCACCAGGCAGGGTACTCAGACCCCGAACTAGGCTATATGCCACCACCATAGTCGAATTAACTGATTGCAGTCTGGACCTCAGGGGTTCATTCCCACCAAAGTCCCGTTTGAAGGCAACAGCCCAACCCGTCCATATAGTAGCCACCGCCAAAGGCTAGAGATCCAAGGGCCAGCGCCTGCGGACAAAGGAGCTCCTCCGACATCTACACGCCGGGGAGCGGACTACCAGTGCTCAGGCACAGTGGTCAAACTACAACTTAGGTGCAGGAGAAAGGTGGACATTGCCAACCCGACTAGGAAGCTGCAGCCGGCTGCGGGCCCTGTTCATACCTTCGTTTGGCTTACCAGTAACTCTGTGTGGTTTAATCGTGATTACACCAGTACCCTTAGGCACAGCGCCGCACTACGCCGCCCTGCCCTGCACCCCTCCAGCAGCTCCGTTGTCATCACCCCAGCGGGCCCCGGGACTCACACCCCCTACCCACGGAGGGGTCAACACCTAGCTGCGCCACACCATCGCCACCCGGGAGCCCCCACCATCATCAGCAGCGGTGGTGTCAACAATCACCACGACCCGTGGGTGGCGTCACGAACAATCTCCATAGCAGCCCCGGCCGAGCACCCACCCGATCAGCAACCCAATCCCCATTTTCACTCGTGGGCAAGGAGCGCTGCCCGAGCCCCGGGTCCGGCCCACTCGAGCCGCCAAGGAGAAGGTACCGTCCCCGAGCGTGATCTCCCCGGGCAGCCCCCGCGACGGGGGACTGGCCCCCGCCCGCGACACTTGCGCAGGTGCACTTTCATCTACCCTGAGCAGGGCAGATCAAAGTCTTGTAGTGCGCTTGCGCGGGACCTCAATGCCAGCTAGTGTGGATGAGGTAGGATGCGTCATGCATGCAGGCTTCAGAAGAAGGAGGACAAAGATGGCCGAAAGAGGAGGCGCCGGTACTGGAGAACGAAGACATCCAATCGACCAGTCTGCACTGCAGAACCTGTTAGGTGAGTATTATAAAGTGATTTTCTACACAGCGGCCTGGGCTCTTATACAGTTAGGTCCAGAAATATTTGGACAGTGACACAATTTTCGCGAGTTGGGCTCTGCATGCCACCACATTGGATTTGAAATGAAACCTCTACAACAGAATTCAAGTGCAGATTGTATAGTTTAATTTGAAGGTTTGAACAAAAATATGTGATAGAAATTGTAGGAATTGTACACATTTCTTTACAAACACTCCACATTTTAGGAGGTCAAAAGTAATTGGACAAATAAACCAAACCCAAACAAAATATTTTTATTTTCAATATTTTGTTGCGAATCCTTTGGAGGCAATCACTGCCTTAAGTCTGGAACCCATGGACATCACCAAACGCTGGGTTTCCTCCTTCTTAATGCTTTGCCAGGCCTTTACAGCCGCAGCCTTCAGGTCTTGCTTGTTTGTGGGTCTTTCCGTCTTAAGTCTGGATTTGAGCAAGTGAAATGCATGCTCAATTGGGTTAAGATCTGGTGATTGACTTGGCCATTGCAGAATGTTCCACTTTTTTGCACTCATGAACTCCTGGGTAGCTTTGGCTGTATGCTTGGGGTCATTGTCCATCTGTACTATGAAGCGCCGTCCGATCAACTTTGCGGCATTTGGCTGAATCTGGGCTGAAAGTATATCCCGGTACACTTCAGAATTCATCCGGCTACTCTTGTCTGCTGTTATGTCATCAATAGACACAAGTGACCCAGTGCCATTGAAAGCCATGCATGCCCATGCCATCACGTTGCCTCCACCATGTTTTACAGAGGATGTGGTGTGCCTTGGATCATGTGCCGTTCCCTTTCTTCTCCAAACTTTTTTCTTCCCATCATTCTGGTACAGGTTGATCTTTGTCTCATCTGTCCATAGAATACTTTTCCAGAACTGAGCTGGCTTCATGAGGTGCTTTTCAGCAAATTTAACTCTGGCCTGTCTATTTTTGGAATTGATGAATGGTTTGCATCTAGATGTGAACCCTTTGTATTTACTTTCATGGAGTTTTCTCTTTACTGTTGACTTAGAGACAGATACACCTACTTCACTGAGAGTGTTCTGGACTTCAGTTGATGTTGCGAACGGGTTCTTCTTCACCAAAGAAAGTATGCGGCGATCATCCACCACTGTTGTCATCCGTGGACGCCCAGGCCTTTTTGAGTTCCCAAGTTCACCAGTCAATTCCTTTTTTCTCAGAATGTACCCGACTGTTGATTTTGCTACTCCAAGCATGTCTGCTATCTCTCTGATGGATTTTTTCTTTTTTTTCAGCCTCAGGATGTTCTGCTTCACCTCAATTGAGAGTTCCTTAGACCGCATGTTGTCTGGTCACAGCAACAGCTTCCAAATGAAAAACCACACTCACATGTAATCAACCCCAGACCTTTTAACTACTTCATTGATTACAGGTTAACGAGGGAGACGCCTTCAGAGTTAATTGCAGCCCTTAGAGTCCCTTGTCCAATTACTTTTGGTCCCTTGAAAAAGAGGAGGCTATGCATTACAGAGCTATGATTCCTAAACCCTTTCTCCGATTTGGATGTGAAAACTCTCATATTGCAGCTGGGAGTGTGCACTTTCAGCCCATATTATATATATAATTGTATTTCTGAACATGTTTTTGTAAACAGCTAAAATAACAAAACTTGTGTCACTGTCCAAATATTTCTGGCCCTGACTGTATACAGCATGTTAGAATGCTGTATATAAGAGCTCCTTGATGGTGGTTGCAGCTTATAGTCACCAAATTTGGTGACAGGTTCCCTTTAAAGGGAAGCTGTTGTGGCAAAAATAATACCCAAACTACTAGAATTATGGTATGCAGCAGGAGAAGAACAGATTGATATATAGTTTTTTGGAATAAGAATCAGTAAAACGCCACATCTCTGAAAATATTCAGCTTTGGAGTCTAGTGGGCCATATAATTCAGTGATTGACAGCTATGTCTGTATTCACAATTGCAGAGGCAAAGCTGCTAATCACTGACCAGCAACCCTTCATTGGACTACTGAGCATAGAAAGAGAAAGGAGTTATAGGTTTATTCCCAAAAGGCCAATATTTTTTACAAAGCATATTAAGTGCATGTGTGACGCCCCTGAACTAATCAGGGTATCACAGCGTACTGCACTCCTTTCTCTTTTGGTACAGAGCTCAACACCCCCATGGTTCTGGGATCCTAACCTTTAGTATTGCTCCATCAGCATTCAAATCCTAGCCACACCTCAAAACACACCCTCTCAGGCACACCAGTGGGTGGTCTAGCTGGAACAGGACCACCCGCCTAGGGGTCAGGCAGACAGGTGGGAGGGGCTAAGTCAGTTGACTGGTAGCCATCAGAGAGTGAGGAGCTGAAGGGAGCTGGAGCTCCCTGGGAGATGTTGGCTAGGTTGCAGACAGTGGTCTGGGACCGGAGGAGACGGAAACCCAGTCGCAGGGTATTAGAGAGTATTAGAGAGGGGTGCCAGACTTAGTTTGGAAGAACGGTAGGCACCGGAAAATCTAGTAACAGGACTGGTACCGAGCATGGCGGGGTACTGGACCCTAGATCAGGGAGTAGCTTCACGCAACCTGATAATTAACCTGTGGAGGATAGTCTCTTTATGAACTTTCCCCAAGAGCTCAGAGATCGAAGGCATCAACACAACGATGGGGATACGGCTTTCCAGCTTATGCGGCCCACTGAGATACCAAGTGTCAGCCATTGAGATCACAGCTCCTCTAACTAACCATAAGGAGCGGGACCCCCACAGCTTCAGGCTGAGGGGTCACTCAGATCACTCTAAACTAGTGCATAGAGGCAGATCCAGAACCATCAGCAATACCCTGAAAGTGGACGGATTCCCGGACGAGCTCCTCCTGAAGCGGCAGCGGCACCCAGAGACTTGGTTTACTTCTGTGTCAGAGTATGCCTAATGGTCGCACCAACGTCCATACGGCCTGAGTGAGTATGCTCTCCCTTGAATCTCCCTGCCTGGCCTGCACCATGCTCCCCTACATCTCCATCATCCAGAGTTCCGGGGCCTCCCCTACCCGTGGAGGGAACGTCATCTGGCTGCCCCACTCCATCTCCCCCGGGTACTCCCATCGGCAGCGGCGGTACTCCCCTTAACGCGAACCACGGGTGGCATCACGAACATTAATCCCCTGTAAATAGCCCCCTTTCACTTTTGGGTGACCCCAAGCCCCTGGGTCCGGAGACCCTCGAGGCACGGCAACACCGGATCCGAGCAGTCCGACTGCTGCAGGGGCGGTACACATGGTTATAAATAATTTAAACTACAAGCTCGTATGGAAGAAGCTTGTTGATTTGCTATGCTGCAGCCTTTCAACAAACTTTATTAGCATACGAGTAGTTCTCATGCTCCGGACTCGAACACTGACTTTTTCTTTTAAATTCTATGTTCAAGTTCGAACCACGGACCGCCAGTGTCCGGTACAAACCCCAAACTTTACCGTTCGAGTTCGCTCATCCTTAGTTGACAACACTGACTTCCATTGACAATTTGGAAAAGAGTTTGCTGAACACTGAAGTAGATATTGGGCAGGAGCGTAGTCTGGAGCTGCAGGAAAAGTAAGGCAGCTAGCTTGGTAACAGAAGGTTAGGTAGAGGTAATAGTGCCAGGAAGGCTAACGTTGTATTTGTTAAGCCAGTATTTGGTCATTACCAGACATTTATAGTTGGATCTCTAGGACCTATTAAAATTTTCTAGTATTGGGGAAAGCTGCTGCTATAGTTATATGAATGTAAGATAGACTGGGGTCCCAAAAGTGCATAAAAATACCTGTCCCATTCTCATCCAGAAAAATGGAACGATTTTTTTTCGCTTGTCATCCGTGTGCTGTCCACATACAGTCCTATTTTTTTCTAAGCAGATATTAATCTTTTACAAAAAAATTTACAGTTTCCCATCTTACAGAATTGTAATGTCAGTCACTTAGTATAGTGAATAGTTTTAAATGATTTTCTTCAAGTTATGAAAATTAGCACTAAAGTAACTCTGCTAAACTTGAAAAGGATGACCTCCTGTCCATCTGTCACCCCAGCTGTCTACTACACCTAATCTCTGGCCTTAGCAGCCACAGGCCAAATATATGCGAAATACCACCACATTGTGACCAGACCACATATTACCACTACATATTAACAGAATAATACCACATACAGGACAAATGCCACCACACCATGATGAGACCACATATTAAATCACATAGAGAAAGAATAATATCACATACAAGGAAGAAAAAAATGCAAGACTATGGCCAGACCACATATTACCACCACATAGTGACCTAATAACACCACATACAGGGAAAAATGCCACCACATCATGACCAAACCACATATTATTACCAAATAATGCCACATACAGAGAAAAATACTGCTAAACTATGGTCAGTCCGCACACATATACTACAGTATAATACTGATCATTACTTAAATCCACAATACTATTAACATTACTATTATCATCAGTGCCATTATACACAGGATCTCTCTATGTACTGTAATAGTAATACAGTGATCATTGGTGACATTAAACACAGGAACACTGTATATAGTGCACATTGCACAAGGTAATGCAGTTATCAACACTTACATCACCTATATATACACCGGTATTATTGTGGCATGTATCCACCTCCACAAAAGATACTCTGACATGCTCCAGTATGTATCCACTAACTACTCTGACATGCTCCAGTATGTATCCACTAACCTAAGAGCAGTCAGTTTTGATCCAAATATTGTGGCATGTATCCACCTCCACAAAAGAGCAGTCAGTTTTGATCCAAATATTGTGGCATGTATCCACCTCCACAAAAGATACTCTGACATGCTCCAGTAACCTAAGAGCAGTCAGTTTGATCCAAATATGGCTCTACAAGATCCGAATATTTTCGAATTTTGCGCTCTGATTTCAACAGAGGAGCAGGCTTCAGAATTTGCGCGCCAAAATGATTTGCTTCTGTCCCAGCAACAGCTTCAACGGCAGCAGCAGCAACAACAACAACAACCACCACAATGCATGCTCGGAACCCCTGGCTGCACTGGAAACATCAGCCAAAAAACTAAATACATGCGCCAAAAGGATTACGAAGGATTTCGTTGCAACAAGTGCAAGAAATGGAGAGCAGCAAAGAATGCATTGGTTGGTGGCGAAATACGAGGCGCTTCTCAAGCAAATGAATTGCGCTCTTTCTTTGCTACTTTGGCTACGGATAGGAAGTCGCACACCAAAATTTCGATTAAAGTTGCGCTAGCAATTCTGTGTTTTTGGACCAAAAATTATCAGGTAAGGTAGTGTTCAGAGTTTGCTCCTGTGTTTTTCCTGACAGATGTAAAAAATAAATAGAATGTGAAAACATATGAATAGAAATAGGTATACACTTTATTTCATGCCAATAGATATATAATCAATGATAGAACAGAGTGGATACATACTTTAGCATGTCGGAGCATCTTTTGTGAAGGTGGATACATACCACAATAATACCATATACACCTATATGACAACAAAAAATTCAGAAAGCATGTGGTGAGCTCAGTGGGTGCGGACTGTGTCAAGCAGCTGACACCTGCTTTTAACTAATTAAGAAATAACGTCTGGAACACTAAGTCTGAACTGGATGTAAAAACCCGAAAAAAAACTTCACTATATAGGGAGAAGGGCTGCACACCAGTGACAGTGCAAGGGGAGTAAATGTAAAGCAGAAACTGCTGCATGAATACTGGCATGAAAAATACAATAGCTATATGTAAGAATGAAAATATGACAATGAAATCTGCAGAACTGCCATGAACTTTAAGAATAAGGAGAAATGTAGCTATTGAATTGATCAATGCAACCTGCCTTTAACAGCTATGATAAAAGCTAGCTCCTATTGCAGTAGCCTGGCCCTTTTATACTGGAAGTTGTAAAGGACTTCAATGTATACTGATCAATGATCACTCAAGATGCAGCAATGACACTGGAAGTCAATAAGAAAATAGCTGTGGGCAAATCACCTATGAAGTATATTGACGAGGTCTTCAAATTGAGGAACATTTCACTGGTGATGAAGACACGGCTCATGTCGTGGGCGTTGGGGCGCGCTCGCCACGCTCGGGTCCGGGGCTTCTGCTGCTGCTCGGTGGCTCGAGCGGTGGGCCGGATCCGGGGACTCGAGCGGCGCTCCTCGCCCGTGAGTGAAAGGGGATGATTTCTGGGTTTGGGAAGTCAGTCCGTGACGCTACCCACGGTTTGTGGTGATAATGGGATACCACCGCTGCTCTAGACGGGGATCCCGGGAGCGATGACAGGGAGCAGCTGAGATGTTTCTCTCCCCTCTGTGGGTAGGGGGGTTTGGTGGTCCCGGGGCCCGGTGATAGCGACTGGAGGGGAATGGCAGGAGTTGGGGAGGTGCAGGGTCGCGGGGCAGCGCAGTGCCAGACAGCACGGTGGTACTCACTCAGCCAGTAACGTACACGGAGTCTCTGGTAAAACAAACGGCTGGATGGACGGGTCCCACAGATGGCTGCGGTGGTCACTCCCGGTAGGTTGGCGGTGACTGTCTCTCCCTGCACCTTTGATGTGATTTCGGCCTCGATGGCTTCCCACCGGTGATCCGCTCCCCAGCGGTGTATTTGCCAGAGGAGCCCCTTTTGCCCGCAGGCGCTGGCCCTGGGAACTCTAGCTGTGGCGGTAGCTGTATTTCCCTTCACGGTTGAGCGGTTGCCTTTAGTCAGGTCTTTGCTGCTGGGAAACCCCGGAGGTTCCCGTCGCTGACGGATTTGACCGGATTTGACCGGTTTAACGGCGACTCCAAGCCTGGTCGGGGTCCGTAGGCCCTGCCGAGTGGTGCTGGCTTCTCTTCGCTCCCCGGTCCGGTACCGGCGGGCCACCGCCCGTCCCCGGTCCTTACGGTTGTGCGTCAATCGGCATCGCAGATGGTCACCACCGTCTGCCAACCTTGCTGTTTCTGTGCCCGGGCCACGTACCCGGACACGGTCAGTCTGCTCCACTACCACTTCACTCCTTCCACTTCAATTTCCCTTCCTGTTCTTCCTTCCTTTTCCCGCCTCCAGGACTGTGAACTCCTCGGTGGGTGGGGCCAACCGCCTGGCTCCACCCCACCTGGTGTGGACATCAGCCCCTGGATGGAGGCAACAAGGATTTGTGTGTGACTCTGGTGTTCCTAACCGGGGTGTGGGGTGTGTTGTTACTGTACCTGTGACGTCCTGGCTTGTCCAGGGCGCCACACTCATACATAGTCTGGTATATTCTGTGATAATATATGTAAGTAAAACCTGGATGATGAAGAAAGAAAACAGAAGAAGAATCAGTGCCTTCAAAATGTGGTGTTGGAGAAGGATCTTAATACCATGGATGGCAAGAAGAACAAACAAATCAATTTTGGAACAAATCAAGACATACATGTCACTCGAAGCAAGGATCTACAATTTGCCTACTTTGATCACATCATACGAAGAAAGCAATCATCATGGTCGAACTTATCGAAGTAGAGAGGAGCAAACATTTCAAAGTTTGTTTCACCGAGCTGTATCAAAGAAGCGCTACGTTTGCCAAACAGTTTGCCGAACCGAATACCAAACCTTTTTGAACCAATTCAATGGGATTCAATGGGAGGCCAAACCTAGTACACAGAAAACACCTTTAGGGGGGTTGAACAGCTTCCAAAAAAGCAAAAATACGTTTTACAGTGCAGTCCCACTGTTTTGGCATAGCCATTAGTTTTCTAGACTATTGACATAAGAAATATTGAGGTGGATGAGAGACAGGTATAGGGCTGATGCTCCCACCCCCTGCCAGTACAGACAAGACACAACTTGGAGGCCCATCTTTGACTTTTGATATTTAAAAACATTTCAGGCAGACAGCAGGACAGTGGCATCAATTGGTGCTCCCCACCCCTCTCCTGCTGTCATTTCTTCATAGTGTATTTGTAGAGCAGGGAAATATAGTCCATTCCACACACAGCATGTGTCACTGCATTCAATTTTAAACATAAAAAGGGGGATGAGTGACAGGATGAGGCCTCTTGCTCCCACGCCTCTGCCAGTACAGCCAAGACACTGCTTGGACACCCATCTTGGTGTCTTGATATTTAAAAATATTCTAGGCAGACAGCAGGACAATGGCATCAATTGCTCCCCCCATTTCTCCATAGTGTCTTTGCATGGCCTCTTGCTCCCACACCCCTGCCAGTACAGACAAGACCAGAGAGTGGAACAGGCTACCACGGGAGCCAGTGAGGGCAGTCAGAAAGTGGAACCTGTGACCATGGGAGGCAGTGAGAGCAGTCAGAGAGTGGAACAGGCTACCATGGGAGGTAGTGAGGGCAGTCAGAGAGTGGAATAGGCTACCACGTGAGGTAGTGAGGGCTGTCAGAGAGTGGAACAGGCTACCGTGGGTGGTAGTGAGGTCTCCATCAATGGAAATCTTGAAGCAGAAGCTGGATAAACATATAGCTGGGATGATTTAGGAAAACCTGCACTGGCAGGGGGTTGGACCCGATGGCCCTTGAGGTCCCTTCCAACTCTACCTTTCTATGTTTCTATGATTCTATGATTCTAAGGGGTACTTTGCACACTACGACATCGCAGGTGCGATGTCGGTGGGGTCATGTCGAAAGTGACGCACTTCCTGCGTCGCTCTCGACATTGTAGTGTGTAAATCCTAGATGATACGATTAACGAGCTCAAAAGCATTGTAATTGTATCATCGGTGTAGCGTCGGCGAATTCCATAATTACGCTGACACGACGGTCCGATGTTGTTCCTCGATCCAGCGGCAGCACACATCGCTGTGTGTGAAGTCGCAGGAGCGAGGAACATCTCCTACCTGCGTCCCGGCTGCAATGCGGAAGGAAGGAGGTGGGCGGGATGTTTACATCCCGCT
Source organism: Anomaloglossus baeobatrachus (assembly GCF_048569485.1). NCBI lineage: Eukaryota > Metazoa > Chordata > Amphibia > Anura > Aromobatidae > Anomaloglossus > Anomaloglossus baeobatrachus. The sequence goes on along the minus strand of NC_134354.1, from coordinate 750,511,297 downwards.
CATCTCCTCCCCTCCGCTCCTATTGGCCGCCTGCCGTGTAACGTCCCAGTGATGCCGCACGACCTGCCCCCTTAAAAGGAGGTGGTTCGCCGGCCAGTGCGACGTCGCACGGCAGGTGAGTGTATGTGAAGCAGCCGTAGCGATAATAATCGCTACAGCAGCTATCACAATGATATCGCAGCTGCGACGGGGGCGGGGACTATCGCGCTCAGCATCGCAGCATCGGCTTGTGATGTCGTAGTGTGCAAAGTACCCCTAAGACCCTAGTGGACCTTTCTAGGCTGCACTAGATCCATCTTCTTACAGTGTGTTCATCCATCAAGTCACCGTGGCTCAAGATCGAGCTGAAGGTCATTAAATAAATAAATAAATAAATAATTAAACCGTTTAAATACTTCTGTTATCAACAACATTTTTCAATATAGTATATAGTAAATAAAAAGTGCTATTATAGTCTAAAAAAAGCCCTTATAAAGTTATGGCCAAATATTTTATAAGAATCTTAAAAAAAACAAAAAAAAAATGTTCACATAGAGTCCATTTTTGATGTGATTTGCAGATCAAATTTCCCATTCAAGTCAATTGGTCCATTAACAACAGACGGCTCTGATGCCGTTCATGTGTCATCATAGAGCTGCACTTTTTTTCATTGTTTAATCAGTCGGAGAAGATAAGATTTTTGTTTTGCTTATAAGAGACCAGGATGCCGCATTGATGGATTAATAATGGATAAAAATCAGATTCCGATCACTGATGAAAAACGGTCCATTTTTCTCATATGCCAAAAATCGAAATAAAGCCAAATATTTGCCATGTCTTGGATACCGGCCTTTTACTCCTCATCAGCTGGGACAATCTTGGACATTCATCATGATTTATAATAGAATACATCTGAGTATTTTACATTGACAGACTTGAGATGTTTTTCCGGAACATGACATAATCCATTTCCTAGGAAGCGGAGACGCTGATTCAATTTTTCCAATCTCCAATGTGTAACATATTTTTTTGCATGTGAGAATAAAATGCCTTTTAAGGAGAAACCATTCCTGGAGTGCGGAGATCTGTGACCGTGCGCTGCGCCTGCCAATCTCTCCATAATAAATAGAATAAATACGCCAGCCCATCTTATCAGTGTTTATAGAACGGCATCGGCACAAGACACATTTTACCATTACCGGCCCTTGTACTATTTTTGTTTATGGAGACGAGTCTTACATATAAACATAAAAATCGCACTGCATTACTATAGCGGAGATACAGAGGAGTGATAAGCAGGACTGAGCCATTGCAGATATTAGACTGAGACTACTATGAGGGACCACACACATTATACAGAGAGAAACAGGGCTCTCCGCCTTCCACATTGCCTTTATATTAGAATCTAAGCTGATGACAAGATACTAAATATCCTAATCCTGGGACCCCCAGCGATAAGCTAGGAGCTGCAAGGAAACCTGCCAGCTGCTGCTTAATTTCTGTGCAGCGCCACTACAGGAGAGATGAAGCATTACAACATGCACATTGCATTCAAGTGACTGCACATTTTTGTTAGGTTCTCCAGAGATATACTGTATACTCCCGTGTTCGCTCATTGTTTACTCTGAGTTGGAGCATATTTGATACCTTCCGGGACTGAAAGGTTAAAGTTCATATTTGTATATGTGGGGAGGTCACCTGGATGCATGACCCTATTTAGGGAGGGCTGATCTTACCCCACATGTGGACCCGTGGAAGCCTAATCACAGGCGAAACGGCCGTCGTCCATAGTGAGGGGCCGCATCCAGGTCTCCTCCACCCGCTGATTTTACAACACCTTTTAACCGAGTTTATGGAATAAAGATTATCCGGAAAAAGACATCAGCATTGGTGCGGTCTTATTCTTCTTTTGTATTGATGAACTGAACTGACTTTTGCTGTTTGGACCTGCACGCTGATCCGGCTTCCAACAAGGACGTCTGGTGCTATATTCCTTACCCTCCAGTGATCCCAGGTGTGATAGGCGTGTATGGGTGGTGCAGGACTGTGTTCTCTTGGATCCATATCATTGCATTTACCTTTGGAGTCCATTGCACACCCAGCTACCACCGGGATATAATAACAAGGAGTTACTGGATTTGGGATACAAAGGATATGACGGACAATACAGTCAACATGGACAGCACCAATACGCCCTTGGCTAATACTTCGGGTGTTCAAGCGGGTCGATCGGATGCGGCTTCCTTTTTTGTGGAGTGCAATCAAAAAAAGGACACAGAGGTAATGGGCGTAAAAACCCTGGAACAGAAAATATATTCCCTCTCTGAAAGAGAGGTGCGGTTATTTTGGACGGTACAGTCACTACAATCCTATGTGGATTGCAACAGAGTCCCAAGGGGCTTACGTATTATTAAGTCAGTATCACAATTCCATCAGGATGCGACTTTTGTTAAGGAATGGGAAACCATACAATTGGATTGCTCTATGAGACTGTTGCAATTAGTTTTAAAGAAAAACATAGAAGATTATAATGATTTGAGTTTGGAATTGGAAAATTTAAAACAGGATACCCATTCTAGAGTGACTGAGGATTATTGGTCCTCATTTACATCTAAGTTGGATAAAAAACTAATGGATGTTCAGACAGAAATTAAAAATAAAAAAAGGGAAAAATTTTTAAGAGACAAGCATGATTATGACACCAATCAGATCTTTTGTTGGACAAAAGATAAGGTCAAGGGATATAAAAAACATCAATATATGTATAATAAGAAAAAATCGCATGTACAAAATAAGGGATATTGGACTACCGATTCAGAATCTAGTGGCTCTGAAGAGGTAGTACCGGGTCCTTCAAAAGATACCTCTTCATCAGTTCCCACTCCTGCCCCTTTAGGAAACCCATCCGACGGGGGGGCAGGAAGGGGCACAAGAGGAAGAGGACGCAAACGAAAGATGGTGTCATGGAGGAATTGAATGATAATCAATTGCTTGTCTCTTTGAATAAGAATATAATAAATCTGTCGGAGCATTCACTGACCAGCGATATGGTGTCCGTTTTGTCTAAGGGGTTGAGCTTTTGTGTTCCAGAAGAATTTAATTTTGTGGAATTTAGAGTGGATCTTTATAAGGCAATAAGGAAAATACATTTATTCAAATTCTTTAACCAAATGCCTCACAATATAAATCTGATTCCTGAGGGTGAACAACCATGCATGGTGAATGATGGGAGTTTTGATGTGACAGGGGCCTTTGACCCTGACACATTAAAAGAAGCTACACTGTTAATGAGCTTGAATGATCCCACATTGGAGTCCGAAGTGGACATAAATGAAATAATGTGTGAACCCATGAAATTTAAAAAAGGAAATAAATCAGATTTTTGTCCACCAACAGTGCATGGGAATTTGATCGATTTGTTCCAGGATACTGTTATAAAAAAAGTAGAGGCTTTGAGGTATCCACAAGTTAGTAGGAATTTGAGTGCAGGTGAATTAGCTGCGGTAAAAACTATGCGCACGTGGGAAGATACTATCTTCCGCGAAGCGGACAAAGGGGGCAACATTGTCCTCATGTCCCGTGATATGTACCTGCAGGAATGCTTAAAACAGCTACAAGATCGCACAACATATAAACCCTTACTGTCAAACCCTATTAATGAATACAAAAAACAACTTGTACGTCTCTTGGACAGATATGTAATCCTCGGTTTGATTTCTAAAAAACAAGCAGAAAAATTGATCCCGCCTTTCCCTACGAGACCACACTGGTACTGTATACCAAAAGTGCACAAAAATGAAAAAAATCCTCCTGGACGTCCAATAGTGGCGGGGATTGGCTCACTGACTGAGCCACTCTCCCACTATTTGGACTGGCTGCTGAGACCCCTGTTGTCCCATATTCCGTCTTATGTTAAAGACAGTGGGGATTTTGTGTCACTCCTCAAAGAAGTAACATGGCAGGAGGGATACAATTTAACCACAATTGATGTGGATAATTTATACACACGGATCCCACAGGCTTTGGGTGTAGAGGCAGTAAAGGACATTGTCACACGCAGTGGCAAAAGTCCTTTGTTTTGTGATTTTGTTGGTGAAGCGCTGGAATTTGTTTTATCAAAAAATGCCTTCATGTTTCTAGACGGGTGGTATGTACAGTGCGGGGGTACTGCAATGGGTACCCCCGTATCATGTGCCATGGCCAATATTTTTTTGGGACAATTTGAAGGCAAGTATGTATATACAGTGAACAACCCGTTCTTGAAGCATATTAAATACTATTTAAGGTATGTCGACGTGTGCAGCGCCACTACAGGAGAGATGAAGCATTACAACATGCACATTGCATTCAAGTGACTGCACATTTTTGTTAGGTTCTCCAGAGATATACTGTATACTCCCGTGTTCGCTCATTGTTTACTCTGAGTTGGAGCATATTTGATACCTTCCGGGACTGAAAGGTTAAAGTTCATATCTATCCTACAGTGATCTAACAAATAGTTGTTTTCTCAGCATCAGCCACCCCCTTCTACTATAAGTATCCACTCCTCACTTATTCCCATGCCGGCTATAGCTCATACCTATGCTGTCCACTTGAAAGGAGCCTGTCTCTGGAGAAAGCTAAGATGTCACTTCAATTGCAGCTGAGAAGTTCCTGCTGCAGAAGCTGTGGAGTATTATTTGTTGTGTCTTTCCCCACCTGTATATCTTTCCTACCTTGTGTTGTTGTTATTGCAGTGGCAAGACTTGCGTCTCGCTGGCCTTCACTAGTCTGGGTGAGTTCATAGCCATCGAGGGCATACAGTGCCTACAAGTAGTATTCAACCCCCTGCAGATTTAGCAGGTTTGATAAGATGCAAATAAGTTAGAGCCTGCAAACTTCAAACAAGAGCAGGATTTATTAACAGATGCATAAATCTTACAAACCAACAAGTAATGTTGCTCAGTTAAATTTTAATAATTTTTTAACATAAAAGTGTGGGTCAATTATTATTCAACCCCTAGGTTTAATATTTTGTGGAATAACCCTTGTTTGCAATTACAGCTAATAATCGTCTTTTATAAGACCTGATGAGGCTGGCACAGGTCTCTGGAGTTATCTTGGCCCACTCCTCCATGCAGATCTTCTCCAAGTTATCTAGGTTCTTTGGGTGTCTCATGTGGACTTTAATCTTGAGCTCCTTCCACAAGTTTTCAATTGGGTTAAGGTCAGGAGACTGACTAGGCCACTGCAACACCTTGATTTTTTCCCTCTTGAACCAGGCCTTGGTTTTCTTGGCTGTGTGCTTTCGGTCGTTGTCTTGTTGGAAGATGAAATGACGACCCATCAAGATCCTTGATGGAGGAGCGGAGGTTCTTGGCCAAAATCTCCAGGTAGGCCGTGCTATCCATCTTCCCATGGATGCGGACCAGATGGCCAGGCCCCTTGGCTGAGAAACAGCCCCACAGCATGATGCTGCCACCACCATGCTTGACTGTAGGGATGGTATTCTTGGGGTCGTATGCAGTGCCATCCAGTCTCCAAACATCACGTGTGTGGTTGGCACCAAAGATCTCGATCTTGGTCTCATCAGACCAGAGAACCTTGAACCAGTTTGTCTCAGAGTCCTCCAAGTGATCATGAGCAAACTGTAGACGAGCCTTGACATGACGCTTTGAAAGTAAAGGTACCTTACGGGCTCGTCTGGAACGGAGACCATTGCGGTGGAGTACGTTACTTATGGTATTGACTGAAACCAATGTCCCCACTGCCATGAGATCTTCCCGGAGCTCCTTCCTTGTTGTCCTTGGGTTAGCCTTGACTCTTCGGACAAGCCTGGCCTCGGCACGGGTGGAAACTTTTAAAGGCTGTCCAGGCCGTGGAAGGCTAACAGTAGTTCCATAAGCCTTCCACTTCCGGATGATGCTCCCAACAGTGGAGACAGGTAGGCCCAACTCCTTGGGAAGGGTTTTGTACCCCTTGCCAGCCTTGTGACCCTCCACGATCTTGTCTCTAATGGCCTTGGAATGCTCCTTTGTCTTTCCCATGTTGACCAAGTATGAGTGCTGTTCACAAGTTTGGGGAGGGTCTTAATTAGTCAGAAAAGGCTGGAAAAAGAGATAATTAATCCAAACATGTGAAGCTCATTGTTCTTTGTGCCTGAAATACTTCTTAATACTTTAGGGGAACCAAACAGAATTCTGGTGGTTTGAGGGGGTTGAATAATAAATGACCCTCTGAATAAACTTTTCACAATTTAAAAAAATAAATAAAAAGAAATAACATTCTTTTTTGCTGCAGTGCATTTCACACTTCCAGGCTGATCTACAGTCCAAATGTCACAATGCCAAGTTAATTCCGAATGTGTAAACCTGCTAAATCTGCAGGGGGTTGAATACTACTTGTAGGCACTGTAAGTACGTGATCGGTACATGGAGGGAAAAGAACTATCCAGTTAAGGAGTGAAGTGATCAGCCTCAGTTGAGTGTTAGGAGGTGACCCTGCTTTTCTCTCCCAAGCACCAGGGTGTGACGCCTGCCTGGAGCCACGAACTCAGGATTGGTCAAACAGGTGACTAGAGGAAACCGCCAACAAAGCAGGAACCCTGACCCCACAACCCTTTATCCCCTATACAGGGATTTGGAATATTGACAGGGCCCAGGTGATCGCTGCCCGTGGAAGACTGCGGTCCTGAGAATAGCAGTAACCAGGCAGGGTCAAATCCAGAAGGTAGAACAGGGACAAAAATCGTCAGGCGAGAGAGTGGTCAGATATCAGGCTAAGGGTCAAAACCGGAACTAGCAGCAAAGTACAGCAACGGCAGGCAGAAGAGTGGTCAGGTAATCAAGCTAAGATCAATATACGGGAATTCAAACAAGCAGCAACGAACCAGAGTCTAGCAGGAAATTACAGGACTATATCTGGCACCTGCCAGCAGAAGGGAGACAGCATAAGGGGGGTATGGTGCCTTCCCATTGGCCCCAGCTGATAGGTAGCTACTCCAGCCGGAAGGCACACACAACCACAGTCAACTAGTGGTACTGCAGGTCCTAGTGAAGCCCAGCCTAATAGATGAGCGGAGCCAATGACTGCTCCCTCATCCTCAGCGCCGCCCACAGTAATGATGTGGCGTCGTCTGTAATCGAAGCAGAAGTCAACTCCAGTGGAGACGTGTCACAGGGCTTTCCATTGTATTGTTACCCTGGTGTTCCCTCTTTGTTATGCCACTTGCCGGGTGTATTCTCGGACCTGGCACGTCAAGTGCAGTCACATTGTGACACTTCTTTACCGAAAATGAAATTTTCAGTACAAAATATCACTCCAAAATGCCAACTACTAGGTGTCTCCCTTTGGTCTAACCTTGTGGATGTTGTCAAAAGTAATCTGTCTGTGGTAGTGTACCGCCCCGCGCTCGGCCGCAGCCGAGCTGCTCGGATCCGGGCTCGTTTGGTGGGTGGCTCGAGCGCCTCTGGACCCGAGGGTCACATCGCTCTGCAAGGGGTTGCTGGCGATCTCGATGGGGGTGGTTAGGTAGGTGTACGGCCGGAGCCGTGTTTTGAGTTCGTGACGCCACACACGAGACGTGGTGAAGGTGTAGACACCACCGCTGCAGTTACGGGGCACCCGGGGGAAATAGTCGTGCATCAAGATGTTAACCCCTCCGTGGGCAGGGATGGTGGCCCCGGGACCCGTTTGGGAAGTATGTAATATATAAGGATAAGGCTGCACATCAAACTTAGATAATAGTATAATGCCTCAAGCATATGGAAAAATATTGGAAAATACAATGAAAAATGCTACTTGCTAACTTGAAAGTGTGAATAATGAATTGCATACCTGCCATGAATATTAGGAAAAAGGAGATATTTAGCAATCGCATTGATCAATGTAACTGAGCCCTAAAACCTCGTCAAGATATATCTCTATATTGGGGTCCCTAGCTCCCTAATTCATTATTCACATGTTCAAGTTAGCAAGTAGCATTTTTCATTGTATTTTCCAATACTTTTCCATATGCTTGAGGCATTATACTATTATGTAAGTTTGATGTGCAGCCTTATCCTTATGTACTATGTATTTTTTGGCTTGCACTCATAATATATATATTAGTGCTCACTTCAATTATCCTATTCAGTTATGAGAAGTATGTAATGGCTGGGCGGTGCAGGGCGGAGCGCGGCCGGATGGCACAGTTGTAGTCACGATTTTTGATACGCACAAGTCTCTGGTAAACCAAATTGATGGTGGTCGGTGCCCACAGCCGACTGCGCCTTGTCCCCCACCTGGGTTGGTGGTCCTGGTCTTTCTCCTGCACCTCTTTATGTTCGTGTTGACTGCCTATGCCTCAGCAACCGGAGTCCGCTCCCCGGCTATATATGTGTCGGAGGAGTCCGTTTGCCCGCAGGAGCTGGCCCGTGGGATCTCTCTGCCTGTGCGGTGGCTTTCTATCCCCCTCGGTGGGCTGTTGCCGTCTTTCGGTTGTTGGGACGGGAAAGGACCTAAGGTCCAGACCTCAATCAGTGAATTCAACGTGATCCAGTGGCTTTGGGCCTCGTTCTGGGTCTGAGTACCCCCTGGTGGTCCGGTTTCCAGTCGGTTCCCCGGTTCCGTACCGGCGGACCACTACCCTGTCCCGGTCCCTTACAATTCCTCCTGGCCATTTTCCCGGCTCCTGCAGGCCAGGCCACTGCCTTCCTCCTAGCCAAGGTGTGCGAGCTACGACCCTCACACCTGTCAGTTTGTGGCAGACCTGTCACCACAGGCCTGCTGCGCTCCACTCCACTCCTCACTTCCACTTCACTGACTCACTGACAACTCTCTCTTCTCCTCTTCCTGCCTCAGGCCCTCCGGACTCCTCGGTGGGCATGGCCAACCGCCTGTCTCCGCCCCCTGGTGTGACCATCAAGCCCTGAGGGAGGTGACTAGGTTTTGTGTGGTTGGCTGTTGTTACCTTATTAGGGGGACGGGTGTTATGCAAGGGCCTACCTGTGACTACCTGGCTAGTCCAGGGCGTGACAGCAGCAGAGTCACTAAGACGCGATTACAGGACGCGGGAGCCAGTCTTTATCTCTGTACGGTACTATTTGAGTATTGTCTCGTAGTATTATTTAGGTACTGAGCTTTGGTATGGTTTTAGTATTGTATGTAAGTATGATTTGATTTCTGTATATTTTTTAGACACTGTATGATCATGTTACTATGGGATATTTAGGGGCCATGACTACAGTAGGTCTCAAAAACAGGAAAACTAATCTGTTTAATGCATGAGTGAAGTGACATAACTTTGTGAAATTTCTGCTTTAAAAGGAATCTGTCACCCGGTTATTGCTCCCTCATCTAGGAGCAGCATAATGTAGAGACAGAGACCCCGATTCCAGTGATGTGTCACTTACTGAGCTGTTTGCTGTCATTTTGATAAAATCAATGTCTTCTCTGCTGCAGATCTAGCAGTTATACAAAGCTCATGAATATGCTGGACTACCTGCAGCATGCCAAGTAGTCCTTTACTGATAATCTACTGCTGATTAAACTGTGATTTTATGAAAACTACACTAAGCAGCTTAGTAAGTGACACATCGCTGGAATCAGGGTCTCTGCCTCTACTTGATGCGCCTCTCAGTTTAGATGGCAAAAATCTGGTGTCAGGTTCCCTTTAAAATGAACTTTGAAAATTAAGAAATAAAATTGGCAAACCGATGTAGTGTATTCATCCCGCGGCAATTGGAATGTAAACAATATATAGTTGAACCACCCAGAATGATGGTCAATCAGGGATATGTTTCTGTTTTACTTTAGAAATGTAATAATAATGTTCATTTCCAGCGTCTTCGGTGTCTTACACATTTTTCCTTTATAGCAGAACCCAAATACACTTCCTAAATAATAAATGATCCATTCTAAAAAATCCCCACTGAGCTACAGACATTGCAGAATTTATGAACTAAAACGGGCTATTAGAGGAAAACTATTCCTATGAAAATCCCAAGTGACATTTTATGCCGCTAACTTCATTGTGAAATAATATAAAGTTCAGTATAGGAAAAAAATTACTGAAATATTAGGGACACAAAGTGCTGATGTGGCCGTGAGATCGTATACCCGACTTCATTGTACATGCATGAGATATAGTGATGAGCAAGCACTACCATGCTCGGGTGCTCAGTATTCGTAACTAGTGATGAGCGGGCACTACCATGCTCAGGTGCTCAGTACTGGTAACTAGTGATGAGCGAGCACTACCATGCTCTGGTGCTCTGTACTTGTGTGGCGCCCTGGACAAGCCAGGGGCTACAGGTAATTACACCACCACACCCTACACCCCGGTAAGGCACATCAAAGCCAGACACAAAACCCTTGTTGCCTTCCTCCAGGGGCTGATGATCACACCAGGGGGTGGGCCAGGCGGTTGGTCCCGCCCACCGAGGAGTTCACACTTCTGGAGGCGGGAAAAGCAGACAGTCTAGTGAAGACAGTGAAAGTGGTAGGAGGAAAAGTGGTAAAGGAGCAATTGGCTGACAGCGTCCGGGTGTGTGGCCCAGGCGAGACAGCAAGGTTGGCAGACGGTGGTGACCGTCTGCAGGAGTGGCCTATCGGAGTTTACCGTAAGGACCGTGGACGGGCGGTGGCCCGGCGGTACCGGACTGGTACACAAGGAGAAGCCAGCACCATTGGCAGGGGCTTTTCGGACCCCGGTAATGCTAGGAGTCGCCGTGAATTTGCCGAATCCGTTAGTGAAGGGGACCTCCTGGGTTTCCAAACAGTCAAGTCCCGACAGAAGGCAACAGTCCAACCCAGTGGGAGAGACACCGCCACCGCCAAGGCAACAGTTTCTCAGGGCCAGCGTCTGCGGGCAAAAGGGGCTCCTGCGGCTCATATCCAAGCCGGGGAGCGGGTTACCAGTGGGAACCCATTGGAACCGTCAGAAGTACATAGGTGCAGGGAAAGGCAGTCACCGTCAACCTGCCGGGGAAAAGCAACAGCAGCCGTCCGTGGGACCCGTCTTTCCAGCCGTGTGTTTTACCGAGAACTGTGTCATCGTCTCAGGCTGAGTGAGTACCACCGTGCCGTGCGGCACAGCGCTGCCCCTGCGACCCTGCACCTCACCAGGCCCCGGAACCCGCCTGCCATCATCTATCCCTACCCCATCACCGGGCCCCGAGATAACCAACCCCCTACCCATGGAGGGGAGAACTAACAACAAAGCTACTCCCTGTCACCGCTCCCGGGATCCCCGTCCAGAGCAGCAGTGGTGTCACCATTATCACCACAACCGTGGGTGGCGTCACGGACAATAACAATCAACCCCCACAATCAATCCCCTTTTCACTCACGGGCGAGGAGCGCCGCTCGAGTCCCCGGGATCCGGCCCACCGCTCGAGCCACCACCGAGCAGCAGTGGCCGCAGCCGGACCCGAGCAGTGGGAGAGCGCAGCGTCCCCTCCTCCGCCCGCGACACTTGTAACGAGTGATGAGCGGGCACTACCATGCTCGAGTGCTCAAAAAGGCTGTGGGAAAAAAAGGCGCAAATAGGGTCTTACCCGATATAACAATGTGAGGTGAATGTAAAAAGGAACACTCACCTGGTGTGGTTGTGACAGTCACAACCCCTTTGTCAGCATGAAAGTGACGTGGAAGGCAGCAGTCCCGCAAAATGGAGTAAATTCAGAGAATACTATAATATATATATATAATATAGTATTCTCTGCATTTGTCCTGAGGAAGAGGACGGATATGTCCTTGAAACGCGTAGACCTGTGAAAATAAAGAAAAGAGATCTATTAATTTCATCTGCATTCCTGTGGTTTGGCGCGGTATTTAAACCTGCTTTTCTCCTGCTGTCTGAATATGCTCGAGTGCTCAGTACTCGTAACTAGTGATGAGAGAGCACTACCATGCTCAGGTGCTCGGTACTCGTAATTAGTGATGAGTGGGCACTACCATGCTCGGGTGCTCAGTACTGTTAACTAGAGATGAGCGAGCACTACCATGCTCAGGTGCTCGGTACTCGTAATTAGTGATGAGCGGGCACTACCATGCTCGGGTGCTCGGTACTCGTAATTAGTGATGAGCGGGCACTACCATGCTCAGGTGCTCAGTACTCGTAACTAGAGATGAGCGAGCACTACCATGCTCAGGTGCTCGGTACTCGTAATTAGTGATGAGCGGGCACTACCATGCTCGGGTGCTCAGTACTGGTAACTAGTGATGAGAGAGCACTACGATGCTCGGGTGCTCTGTACTTGTAACTAGTGATGAGCAAGCACTACCATGCTCAGGTGCTCTGTACTTGTAACTAGTGATGAGCAAGCACTACCATGCTCAGGTGCTCGGTACTCATAACTAGTGATGAGTGAGCACTACCATGCACTGGTGCTCAGTATTGGTAACTAGTGATGAGCGAGCACTACCATGCTCGGGTGCTCAGTACTGGTAACTAGTGATGAGCAGGCACTACCATGCTCAGGTGCTCTGTACTCGTAATTAATGATGAGCGAGCACTACCATGCTCGGGTGCTCAGTACTGGTAACTAGTGATGAGCGGGCACTACCATGCTCAGGTGCTCTGTACTCGTAATTAATGATGAGCGGGCACTACCATGCTCAGGTGCTCAGTACTGGTAACTAGTGATGAGCGGGCACTACCATGCTCAGGTGCTCTGTACTTGTAACTAGTGATGAGCAAGAGAAACCAAGGAAAAAATGGGGAAAACATACCCTGCTGTAACTAAATAAAAGCATAGTGCATATAAACATAGGGTACTTAGTAAACACTGTTTTTGATAAAAAAAAAAGCTTAAAGCTATCCCACCAACGCCAAGGTGTACCCAGTTGGGATAGTACCTACACTCTCTAATATTAAAACCTTACCATGGGTCTAAAATAGGCCTCAATGTGGCTAAGGGCTGAGAGTGACCGTGTCCCAACAGGACACACACAGTCAGGGGGATTCACAGAATGAAATGTCCAGCTCACTGAAAAGGGGGTCACTCCCTGTTTGTACTGAATACAAAAAAACTACATAAAAACAAAAAAGTGAGCCGGAGTATGAGATGGTATACATGGAACTTGTGAACTCATGTTCACACTGGCGATAAGACAAAGAGAAACCAAGGAAAAAAGTGTGAAAACATACCCTGCTGTAACTAAATAAAAGCATAGTGCATATAAACATAGGGTACTTAGTAAACACTGTTTTTGATAAAAAAAAAAGCATAAAGCCATCCCACCAAACGTCAAGGTGTACCCAGTTGGGATAGTACCTACACTCTCTAATATTAAAACCTTACCATGGGTCAAAAATAGGCCTCAATGTAGCTAAGGTTTTAATATTAGAGAGTGTAGGTACTATCCCAACTGGGTACACCTTGACGTTTGGTGGGATAGCTTTATGCTTTTTTTTTTATCAAAAACAGTGTTTACTAAGTACCCTATGTTTATATGCACTATGCTTTTATTTAGTTACAGCAGGGTATGTTTTCACACTTTTTTCCTTGGTTTCTCTTTGTCTTATCTCCAGTGTGAACATGAGCTCACAAGTTCCATGTATGCCATCTCATACTCCGGATCACTTTTTTGTTTTTGTTTTTTCATCACTAGTGATGAGCAAGGACTACCATGCTCAGGTGCTCGGTACCCGTAACTAGTGATGAGCGAGCACTACCATGCTCAGGTGCTCTGTTGCATCCAGAGAATATGACTTTTCTTAAGTAAATTCAATACCAGAAGTAAATAAATAAAATTAAAGACATTTGGTATATCCGGAATCGCATCGACCCGCTGAAGAAAATTAGCATATAATTTGTAATGTATGGTGAAACCAGTAAAAAAATAAAGAGAAAAAAATTGTGCCAGAATTTCGATCCCCACCATTTTCAGTACATTTTATAGTAAAAAAAACCACAAACTCGTTCCACAATAAACAAACTCTCATCTGGCTGTATCAACGGAAAAATAAAAAAAGTTTTGGCCTTTGGACAAAGAGGAAAAAAAAAACAAAATTGAAAGGAAGGAGATTAGAGGTTAAAATTTGATGATTTTTGTGATGTGATAATCATCCCATTAAACAAAAACTCGAATCTCAGCATCTTGAGATCAGAACAATTAAAAAGTGAAAACTTCTGCAAATGAATGAGAAACTAATCAAGCTCTCGGCCTCAGAGGGTTCGTTTATCCGGCTCCACTGACCCCGTCTTCTAAATATGCTTCTGTGCCGCCCCCGTGCCAGCAGCCGGCGCTGCTCGGATCCGGGGCCCACGGTACGGCTCTAGGTGTTCCCCGGGGTCTCGCGGTCACTCTGAATAAAAGGGGCACTCCGAATAAAAGGGGTTGATTGTAGAATGTCTGTGACGCCACCCACGCTGACCCGTGGGATCTATGGGCCCTGGTGGTTGCCCTATCCCTATCTGTGGATGGTTGTCTTCTTTCGGGACTTTGGTTGGGACAGGACCTATAATCCTGTCCTCAATCGGTTAATTAGCTAGGCCGCTGGTTTCGCTCCTAACTTCAGGGTCCGAGTACCCCCTCTGTGCACGGTTTCCGGTCATGGTCTCTGGTGTCGGTACCGGTGGGCTCCAACCCTTCTCCGGTCATCCTCGGATCTGCCGACCCGTCTTCCTGTCTCCTGCTGACGGAGACCACCGTCTGCCACCTAGCCAAGGTACCAGGGCTCCAACCCTGGCACCGTTTAACTTGAACTTGCTCTGCTGGAGCTACATCTAGCTCCAGCCCACACTCCTCTCAACTTGAACTACAAACTTCTTCTCTTTGTTTTCCCGCCCCGGGCTGTCTAGACCCCTAGGTGGACGTTCCCTAACCGCCTGGTCCCGCCCACTGGTGTACCTGTCTTGCCCTAAGGGGGGGTGACTAGGGTTTCAGGTTGGCTGTGTGTTACCTAGGTGAGGGAAGGTGTTGTGTGGGGGCCTATTTGTGACTACCTGGTTTTGCCAGGGCGTCACACTTAGTTGTTTGATTTTCTCAGTAATTAATCTCAAAAAGGGTAAGTGCCATCTCTGTGTAATATGTGACCTTTCCACATTGAAGTCCATGCAAAGCTCATGTAAATAATGTCACCTGTCCCATCACATAGTGCATAACACCCTCACATAGGGTCTACCTTACTGTCCCAACTGCATTAAAGGGGATGTCCACTTTTGGGAACTATTTTCTTTTTTTTACGCAAGGTCTGTTTCACACATCTGGCATTTTGCCAGATTGCCGGATCCGGCGCACTGCAGCACAATGGCATTGCGGCAACCTCGGGTCACATGCTGTCATCTGACCGGAGCATGTGACCACAGCTTGCGCGATGCCATTGTACTGTATTAACACTGTACTGGAGTGTGACGGATCCGGCAATCCGGCAAAATGCTGGATGTGTGAAACGGGCCTAAGGGGAACCTGTCATGTTGTTTTCACTTAACCCTGACTTTTTCCAATGGAATAAATAGGAGACCATGGGAATAGAAGAGTCTACAATAATGAAGTATCCATCTGTCAGATATTATTTATAGGGAATATTTCAGCGTTGCAGGTTTTATATTGCTTGACCTCAGCAGCAGTATTTATGCTGCATCAGTAAAAAAAATTCACAGCAGAGGATACACAGAGGAAAAGTACAGTAAGCTTCCATCCCCTATTATTTATCATGGAGGAACTGGACAATATTTATGTTATGATGTGACTGTAAGATAGTGAGGGACAGGGGCTGCTATATTGTCTTTTACGTTAGGGGACCCAAGCCTATTCCTAACCTCCGGATTGCCCCTGATGGTGGAGATGCTGGAGTCCTGTGCCTTACTGTTCTGCTGAACAGAATTAATCTTCCCCCCCCCTGCTAGGGAAGGAAGGGGCAGGAGTGAGGTGGTAACACATAAAGACAGACAAGAGAAAAAACTAAACTTAGACACACGGGAAACTCACAGGAACAAACAGTAAGGGTGTGTGTGTGCCGCGCCCACGTCAGCAGCCGGGCTGCTTGGATTCGGATCCGTGGTGGCTCGAGGGGTCTCCGGACCTGGGGGTTGTGCGGCTCCTCAAATGAAGGGGGTTATTTTCAGGGGATGTGTTAGAGTTCGTGACGCCACTCGTGGCTTGTGGTAATTTGGGAGTACCACCGCTGCAGTTGGGAGTACATGGGGGGCGATGGAATGGGGCAGCCAGGTGTTAGGACCCTCCACGGGTAGGGGGGATGCCCCGGGACACGGTGATGGTGTTGGGAGGTACCGTGAGGAGCGCAGGGGCCACTTTCGTACTCACTCAGTCCACAAAGCTGACACGACAACTGGATAAACCAAAGTTCTGGACACCGCTGCCACCGAGGGGAGCTAGTTAGGGTCCCGTCCCCGTTGGTGTTGCCTGGTGATCCCTGACCTACCTCCTGGCACTAAGTTACTTCTCTGTTGGTCCCGGTAGTGTGGAACTAGCCGGGTCCCGCTCCCCAGTATGGCTAATTGTGGGAGCTTGCTCTCAGGGTTCATGCTTGGAATTTTCTGGACCGTTTTGTGGAAAGTCCCATCCCCCTCGTTGCGCTAGTACCCCAATTCTGGAGTGGGTGGAGAGCGGATCTTGAAGGCTCCGTTCTCGTCGGGTAAATTGTCAGGTTGCCTGAAGCTACTCCCTGACCTAGGGTCCACATAACCCGTCGTACCCTGGTCCCAGCCCGGTGATGGTGCAAGGCCACCGGCTGTCCCCCTCGACAGTTCCGTGCCCCTTGCCACGATCCCCGGGGGTCCAGCTCCTATTAGGCTCCTGACCTCCTCTCTCCTTCACCTCTAAACTTCAACTCCTGACTTCAACTTACTGACACCCCTGACCTCCCCTTAATCAACCCCCCAAGTGGGCAACCCTATTCCACTCAGGCCGTCAATTGGTGTGTCTGGTGGGTGTGGTGCAGAGTGTACCTAGGATTTTAATTGACTGCTGTTGGCAACACCATTTAGTTGGGGACCAATAACCAAGAAGGAGGTGGATATTGCACAGAAGGGCAGATTGCACAATACCCTATGACGACCTCATAGTCCAGAGCATCATACGTGCCCACGATCAGGAATCACTGCGTCCTAGATACAGCAGGTCCAGACCTGCGGGGCCATGAGTTTCCTCTGCAGGAGAACGCAGGAGACCATAGCTGGTCATGCCCATGATCAGAGTTCAGTGCGCTGCAGTCTATCGCTTGTGTTCTCCCTACAGTGGACACATGCGAATGCGCAGCAAACAACTGACATGCTGCGGTCTGGAAAGAAGAACCACGGGTCAGTGTTTGCTGCAGAAAAAACAAGCACAGTGGGCACAGGATTTCTAGAAATCCGGTCCACTTTGCTTGTATTGTGCAATGTATTTTGGACGCAGCTGAAGTATGCTGCATCGAAAACACTGCAAACACTGATTGTGAGCACGCACCCTAAGAGACTAAGGAGAAAAGCAAGACAAGGAAGGCAGCAACAAAAGGACAACAAGGGTTAATACCATAACCGCTCATAGCAGTAAAGTACGACAACCATTAGAAGGTCTGGAACACAACTCCTCACCAGACTAGTTTAGATAAACTATAATTGGCATTAAAGGAAGGGTCCAGCCAGCATATATAGGAGCAAATGTGACTGGCTCCCCCATAGCATGTGATCAAAGGAGACTAACAAGCCCAAAAAAGACAGAACAACCAGCAAAATATGAGCACACCAGAGATAATGAATATAAAAAAAACACACACTTTTATTAAATGTACACAGAAAAATACACCTAAAACCAATTCAAAACAATGGGAAACCCCATATTTTCATAAACCACCCCACCGCATAGATGTATGAAATATCAGTTAATTCATCATTCGAGACTTTCAATACCCTATTGGAGTACAGAATCATTCAAGATTTTAAAGCCGATTGAAAAGGTTCTGTGATATTTTACTCCAAAAAGGCAGAAATAAAAAAAGAAAAAAAGAACCTTTGCATTTTGGAAAAAATCATAAAACATCACATTCCATTTAGATTGATTTGATGTAAAATCCACAAGCTCAAAAAGAAAAAAAAAGTTGATGATGATTCCAGGCCTATGGTTTAGGGCTCGGTTCCACTTGCGTTTTGCACAGATGAGTGCAATCCGATAAAACATCAGATTGCTCTCCCTCTAATGCAAAACTATGGGGCAGTGTCCATTTGTGATTGATTTCTCATGCTATAGCGGCATGCGGAATGAAACGCAGCATGCTGCATTTGCAAGCGAGTTTCGGCTTACGCACCCCCATACAAGTCTATGGGAGCGTGTGAAACATTGCACAGCACTCGCATGTCATTCCACCGCAGTGCGATGTATGCAGAGACAGGCAGCGGAGAAGATGGGGAGAAAGTGCTCCCTTCCTCTTCTCCGCAACTGTGATCCTATCGCAAGATCACATCACACTTGCATGACCCCTGGCTGACGCTCGCAGCAGAGAGACATTAGCATATCGCTTCAGATGCTTTTGCATCAAAAGCTGTACGCATGTGGAACCGAGGCTTTATTCTAAAATGATGTGGCATTCAGAGAGAAGAGTCTGCTGGGCGGCTCCCTCCAGTCTCTTCATGCCGAGTTCAGCTGGCTTGACTACAGAGCCGCCTGTGAGCTAAAAATAAAGGACAGGAAGGTGGGGTTGGGAGCGGAAGAGAGGCAGAGGTTGGGAACTGCTTTTGTGCCGCCCACGTGCCAGCAGCCGGGCTGCTCGGATCCAGATCCGCAGTGGCTTGAGGGATCTCCGGACCTGGGGGTCATGCGGCCACTCAAATAAAGGGGGTATTTACAGGGGATTTGTTACGGTTGCTGTGGCTCTGGAGACTATGTCCGGATTTCTTGCTACTGCACATGTGCAAGCGCTGGAGACTAAGTCCTATCTTGGAGCCATTGCACATGTGCGGGTGACATCATCGCTGACACGAGGTCACATGTCTCTGACACCTTCTAAGCTGATTGGCCACTGGTCATGTGCTTGTGACACGTTGTCACATGTCTCTGACACCTTCTATGCCGATTGGTCGCTGGTCATGTGCTTGTGACGCTTTGCTCGGTGATAGGCCAGCGTGACGTCATTGCTGTCATTCTGGCAGCGGATTGGCTCTGGTGTCCTCCATCTTGGATGAGGCACAGAGTCTATATAAGACCCTGACGCACGCCGCCCGGCGCTCAGTCCTCTAGGTTCATGCATGAGGGTAGACGCTCTGTGCACGTTCCTCTAGGCATCTCTCTGTCTATGTTAGGTGAGCGCTACCGGCAGGGTAGCGTTCTTATACCTTACAGCTTCGGCTGCAGTCCGTATCCTTACCTCTTAGTGGAGCGGACATAGGCAGGTGCCTGAGGCACATGGTCCGGCTGGGCATTGTGATTCTACTCGTAGGTGGACGTTGCCGCTAGGGTAACGTTCCTTATACTGCGTCTGGTAGTTGTTCGTATCCACGCACACTAGGGGAGCGAACAGAGGTAGGAGCTTTGTGCGGCTTATGCTGCTGTCCGTCTCTTTTTCACCACTAGAAGAGCGGACCTAGGCAGGTGCCATATCTAGTGGTTCGTGTCCTCGCACACTAGTGGAGCGAACGCAGGTAGGAGCTTTGTGCGGCTTACGCTGTTGTCCGTCTCTTTTGCACCACTAGAAGAGCGGACCTAGGCAGGTGCCATATCTAGTAGTTCATGTCCTCGCACACTAGTGGAGCGAACGCAGGTAGGAGCCTTATGCGGCTTACGCTGCTGTCCGTCTCCTGGCACCACTAGAGGAATAGACCTAGGTAGGTGCCATTTAACACTCACTGCTTTTGTCTCTGTGATCTTTAACAGAGACCATTCCACACACCCTCCAAGTAAGGGAGGAATTGCTTTATTTTCTAATTATATTCCTCTGTGAGTATAACAGAGGTATTGCACTCTGCACTTGTGCTGTCATTATTTACAGTGGCACACTTATATACCCCTTATCCTCTGCCATAGTCTGCAGCAGAGTCTTTGCACGGTGGACCCTGACTGTCTGACATTCCTTTAGGTTTTATTATCAGACAGCCGCCCGTAACATTAGGACTGAGCCAAGGGTCTGGCAGTTATGGCAGAATATCAGCAGTTACACCGTTACATACAAGTACTTGAGTCGCGGCTCAAGAGTATTGAGGATAAACCTCAGACCATGGTGACATCTGCACATGATCCTCGACTTGCTCTGCCAAACAGATATTCTGGCGATGCCAGATCATGTCGTGGTTTCATTAGTCAGTGTCAGATACACCTAGAGGTCAATTCTTCTTGCTTCTCTACGGAAAGGTCCAGAGTAGGCTTTATCATCTCCTTACTTCAGGACAAAGCCTTAGAATGGGCGACTCCCTTATGGGAGCGATCTGATGTGGTTACTCTGAGACATCAAGACTTTCTTGATGCTCTTAAAGCGGTATTCATGGGTCCGCAGGTTACCCATGATGCGGCCCTGAGACTGTTAGATCTATCTCAGGGTTCGTTATCCACTAGTTCTTATGCCATTGCTATTAGAACTCTGGTGGCAGAACTAGATTGGCCAGAGAAGGTGTTGATTCCTATCTTCTGGAGAGGGTTGGCAGGCTATGTCAAGGATGCCCTTGCTACTCGTGAGGTCCCTGCTTCTCTGGAGGACTTGATCACAGTAGCAACGAGGATCGAAGTACGCCATAGGGAATGTAGACTCGAGGTCTCTTCCTCACGCCCTAAGCATTGGGCTATTCCAGTTGTTGAGGGTCCACTACCATCTTCCTCAGCATCTGAAACATCTCCCACTCCTATGGAGTTAGGTCATACGTCCTCCAGACTACGCAAGTCTGGTCCTCCTATATGTTACGTATGTCGTCAGGCTGGGCACTATGCCAACAAGTGTTCTAGTCGTCAGGGAAACTCCTAGGCCTAGTAACCATTAGAGGGGGGTTACTAGAGACGTCTTCTGCACCCTATAAGTGTAGTATCCCAAGTCAGCTCTCATTCTCTGAGAATACATGGCCTATTATGGCTTTTGTGGGTTCCGGAGCTGACAGGACTTTTGTGTCCTCAGGATTTGTAAAGAGACACAATATTCCCTCTATCATGTTAGAGGCGCCTATTCCTGTCCGTGTTGTTAATGGGACTATGTTGTCTGACTCCATTACATTGAGGACAGTTCCCTTGTGCCTTTCCCTGCCTCAGGGTCACATAGAGGAGATTTCTTTTCTTGTTTTGCCTGAGGGTATAGACGACGTCCTTCTGGGTCTCCCATGGCTTCGGACTCATGCTCCTCACATTGACTGGGAGTCCGACAGCATTATTAGTTGGGGTTCGAAATGTCAGTCCCGATGTCTTCCCTTACCACCTAAGGTCGTTGCGGTTGCATCAACTGATCTCTCTCCCATACCTACACCCTATTTGGATTTCGCTGACGTGTTCTCCAAACAGGGTGCTGAGGTTCTTCCACCCCATAAGCCGTATGACTGTGCCATAGACCTTATCCCAGGTTCGGTTCCACCTAAGGGCAGGGTTTACCCCCTGTCGATACCTGAGTCGGAGGCCATGTCGACCTATATAAGAGAGAGTTTAGAGTAGGGGTTCATTCGTAAGTCTGTCTCTCCCGCGGGAGCTGGGTTTTTCTTTGTTCGGAAGAAAGAGGGTGATTTGCGTCCCTGCATAGATTACAGGGGTCTCGACGCAATCACAATAAAGAACAAATACCCGTTACCTTTAATTTCGGAGCTCTTTGACAGACTGAGGGGAGCTCAGGTTTTTACGAAGTTGGATCTGCGGGGTGCGTATAACTTGGTACGAATTCGAGAGGGTGACGAATGGAAGACAGCTTTTAACACCCGAGACGGTCACTATGAATACCTCGTCATGCCTTTTGGTTTATGTAATGCACCCGCAGTATTTCAGGACTTCATAAACGATGTGTTCAGGGATTTACTGTTATCCTCCGTCGTGGTGTATCTAGACGACATCCTGATTTTTTCTCCTGATCTGGAGACTCATCGTCAGGATGTCGTTCGTGTCCTTTCCCGTTTAAGGGAGCACTCATTGTTTGCTAAACTCGAAAAATGTGTATTCGAGCAGTCATCCTTGCCTTTTTTGGGCTACATTATCTCACAAGAGGGTCTGGCTATGGATCCTGCGAAGCTCTCTGCTGTCCTGGAATGGTCCGAACCTCATTCCTTGAAGGCGATGCAACGCTTCTTAGGATTCATAAATTATTACAGGCAGTTCATACCCCATTTCTCTACTTTGGTGGCCCCTTTGGTGGCCTTGACTAAGAAAGGTGCTAATCCAAAAGTCTGGTCTACTGAGACATCTCAGGCTTTTGAGGCAGTAAAAAGACACTTTTCAACTGCTCACGTTCTTCAAAGACCCGATGAGAATAAGCCCTTCCTCTTGGAGGTTGATGCCTCTTCAGTGGGTGCTGGTGCGGTCTTGTATCAAAAGAACGGTGCAGGTAGAAAAAGGCCGTGTTTCTTCCTTGCTAAAACCTTTTCACCGGCAAAGAAACTATACCATTGGGGATAGGGAACTGCTCGCCCTGAGATTAGCCTTGGAGGAGTGGCGTCACTTGCTGGAAGGAGCGAAACATCCTTTCCAGGTCTATACAGACCATAAGAATCTGACGTACTTACAAACCGCTCAGCATCTGAATCCTCGCCAAGCCCGCTGGTCCTTGTTTTTCTCCCGCTTTCACTTCTCCATCAACTATCTGTCTGGGAGTAAGAATAACAAGGCAGACGCCCTGTCTCGCTCTATGGTTTCTACCCAGGAAGAGATTGACGAACCTCGTCTTATCCTTCCCTCCAGGGTTTTTCATACGCTCTCCCCTGTGACGTTAGACCAAATCCCACCGGGCAAGACCTTTGTGCCGCCTGATCGACAGAATGATATACTGTCGTGGGCCCACACCTCAAAGGAGGGTGGGCATTTTGGTATTAGGCGCACACGAGAGTTACTGGAGAGGTGGTATTGGTGGCCACACTTAGCCAGCCACGTCAAGAGATATGTCGGTTCCTGCTACTCGTGTGCTCGCAACCGTCCATTACGGCAGAGACCGGCTGGGCTCTTGCATCCTTTACCAGTGCCAGATAGACCATGGGAGGTGGTAGGTATGGACTTTGTGGGTGATCTTCCGTGTTCACAGGGACATAGATTTGTGTGGGTCATTACGGACCATTTCTCCCGGATGGTTCATCTCGTACCGTTATCGAGAATCCCGTCTTCCAGGGTACTAGCCAAACTATTCCTCAAGCATGTCTTTAGGCTTCACGGGATGCCAGATCGTATCATTTGTGATAGAGGCCCGCAATTTGCTTCCCGTTTCTGGTGAGATCTTTGTAGCCTTCTTCAAATTGAGTTGAATCTCTCTTCGGCATACCATCCGGAGACCAATGGTTTGGTTGAGTGTACCAATCAATCCATGATTATATACCTTCGACACTTTGTTGCTGAGAACCACGATAACTGGTCCTCCCTCCTACCCTGGGCAGAATTTGCCCTTAACAATTCACTGGCTGAGGCCACTGGGCAGACACCATTCGTACTCAATAATGGGCAATACCCTAGGGTACCGGTACCGTTTCCCGCTGCTGCACCTCCTCCTCTTGTGGCCGACTGGGCAACTAATGCCAGAGAGGTTTGGGATCGGACTCAAGAGTCGATCCAAGCAGCTAAGGACCGTATAAAGACGGTGTCCGATAGGTTTCGTCGCCCGGCTCCTGTCTTTTCTCCAGGGGATTTTGTGTGGCTCTCTGCAAAACACGTGAAACTTAGAGTGAGCTCTGTCAAATTTGCTCCTCGCTTCCTGGGTCCTTATGAGGTTCTTCGACAGGTAAATCCTGTAGTCTACCAATTGAAGTTACCCGTCCATCTTAGGATCCATGACAAATTCCATGTTTCACTGCTAAAGCCGGCTATTTTACCTCACACTCGTGAGGTGCACTCTCCTGCCTCTGATTCCTCTCGCTCTAGCTATGAGGTACGAGCCATAGTTGGTTCTAAGATGATTAGAGGGCGCAGGTTCTTCTTGATAGATTGGGAGGGCTATGGCCCGGAACATCGCTCTTGGGAGCCTGAGGAGGCTGTCCATGCTCCCGACTTAGTTGCCGATTACCTGCGTCACCGGGAGGGGGGCCCTTGAGGGGGAGGTACTATTACGGTTGCTGTGGCTCTGGAGACTATGTCCGGTTTTCTTGCTACTGCACATGTGCAAGCGCTGGAGACTAAGTCCTATCTTGGAGCCATTGCACATGTGCGGGTGACATCATCGCTGACACAAGGTCACATGTCTCTGACACCTTCTAAGCTGATTGGCCACTGGTCATGTGCTTGTGACACGTGGTCACATGTCTCTGACACCTTCTATGCCGATTGGTCGCTGGTCATGTGCTTGTGACGCTTTGCTCGGTGATAGGCCAGCGTGACGTCATTGCTGTCATTCTGGCAGCGGATTGGCTCTGGTGTCCTCCATCTTGGATGAGGCACAGAGTCTATATAAGACCCTGACGCACGCCGCCCGGCGCTCAGTCCTTTTGGTTCATGCATGCGAGTAGACACTCTGTGCACGTTCCTCTAGGCATCTCTCTGTCTATGTTAGGTGAGCGCTACCGGCAGGGTAGCGTTCTTATACCTTACAGCTTCGGCTGCAGTCCGTATCCTTACCTCTTTGTGGAGCAGACATAGGCAGGTGCCTGAGGCACATGGTCCAGCTGGGCCTTGTGATTCTACTCGTAGGTGGTGCCGCTAGGGTAACGTTCCTTATACTGCGTCTGGCAGTTGTTCGTATCCTCGCACACTAGGGGAGCGAACAGAGATAGGAGCTTTGTGCGGCTTATGCTACTGTCCATCTCTTTTGCACCAGTAGAAGAGCGGACCTAGGCAGGTGCCATATCTAGTGGTTCGTGTCCTCGCACACTAGTGGAGCGAGCGCAAGTAGGAGCTTTGTGTGGCTTACGCTGCTGTCCGTCTCTTTTGCACCACTAGAAGAGCGGACCTAGGCAGGTGCCATATCTAGTAGTTCGTGTCCTCGCACACTAGTGGAGCGAACGCAGGTAGGAGCCTTGTGCGGCTTACGCTGTTGTCCGTCTCCTGGCACCACTAGAGGAACGGACCTAGGTAGGTGCCATTTCACACTCACTGCTTTTGTCTCTGTGATCTTTAACAGAGACCATTCCACACACCCTCCAAGTAAGGGAGGAATTGCTTTATTTTCTAATTATATTCCTCTGTGAGTATAACAGAGGTATTGCTCTCTGCACTTGTGCTATCATTATTTACAGTGGCACACTTATATACCCCTTATCCTCTGCCATAGTCTGCAGCAGAGTCTTTGCACGGTGGACCCTGACTGTCTGACATTCCTTTAGGTTTTATTATCAGACAGCCCCCCGTAACAGGATTGTGTTAGAGTTCGTGACTCCACCCGTGGTATGTGGTAATTTGGAGGACCACCGCTGCAGTTGGGAGTACCTGGGTAAGATGGAATGGGGCAGCCAGGTGTTAGAACCCTCCACGAGTATGGAGGAATGCCCCGGGACTCGTTGATGGTGGCTGGGGAGTGCTGTCGGGTGTGAAGAAGTCACTTGCGTACTCACTCAGTCCATTAAGCTGACACTGACAACCGGATAAACCAAAGTTCTGGATACCGCTGCTGCTAAGGGGAGCTAGTTCGGGTCCCGTCCCCAATGGTGCTGTCTGGTGATCCGTGACCTGCCTCCTGGTACTAAGTTTATTTCTCTGTTGGTCCCGGTAGTATGGAACTTGCCGGGTCCCGCTCCCCACTATGGCTAAGTGTGGGAGCTTGCTCTCAGGGTTCACGCTTGGGATTTTCTGGACCATTTGAGTGGAAAGTCCTATCCCCCTCGTTATGCTAGTACCCCGATTCTGGAGCGAGTGGAGAGCGGATCTTGAAGGCTCCGTTCTCGTCTGGTAAATTGTCAGGTTGCCTGAAGCTACTCCCTGACCTAGGGTCCACGTACCCCATCGTGCCCTGGTCCCAGCCCGGTGATGGTGCAAGGCCGCCGACTGTCCTCCTCAACAAATCTGTGCCCCTTGCCACGATCCCCTGTGACCGGGGGTCCAGCTCCTCTAGGCCCAGACTACCGTCTGCCACCTAGATAGCTTCCTAGGAGCCCTGCTCCTGACCTCCTCTCTCCTTCACTTCCAACATGCTTCTCCCTCTCCTGACACTCCTGACCTCCACTAACCAACCCCCCAAGTGGGTGACCCTATTCCACTCAGGCCGTCCACTGGTGTGCTTGGTGGGTGTAGTGCAGAGTGTAACTAGGATTTAATTAGCTGATGTAGGCAACACCATGTAGTTGGCAACCCATAACCAAGAAGGAGGTGGATATTGCACGGGAGGGCAGATTGTGCAATACCCTGTGACGACCTTATAGTCCAGGGGCGTCACGCTTTGACACTCCCAGAGCACTTAATCCTCATTTGCAAATTATCACACTTCAGTTAGGGAACACCCAGTGTGCGGTGCTGTTGAAGGGGCGGTCAGGAGCCTGGATAGTTGTGGCAGAGCCTGCTGTTCGGCTGCGGCTGTGCCGTACAATTGTGATTACATCTAATACTCGGCTGTACAATTAGCTCAGTGATCACAGTGAGGATCATAATTAGACATTTCTCATTACAGTCGATTACCGCTACTACAATATTTATAGGGGAGAATTAATCAAAGTTTTGTTTTATTTCTCTTCTTGCATTTAATAAAAGAAGAGAATAAAATGGGAAATGTCTGGAGGCTGAGGGTTGAGCATGAAGACTTCAATCACATCCTAGTGTGACGGACTGATTTTTTTTTTTTTTCATTTTTTTCAATGGAGCAGGAAAACTTTTTTTTTTATTCATTAAGGGCGTCGTTACACGGGACGATATATCGAGCGATCGCATGAGCGATCGCACCCACCCCCGTCGTTTGTGCGTCACGGGCAATATGTTGCCCGTGGCGCACAGAGTCGTTTACCCCCGTCACACGTACTTACCTCCCGAACGACCTCATTGTGGGCGGCGAACATCCTCTTCCTGAAGGGGGAGGGACGTTCGGCGTCACAGCGACGTCACACAGCGACCGCCCAATAGAAGCGGAGGGGCGGAGATGAGCGGGAAGTAACAAATCGCCCACCTCCTTCCTTCCGCATTGCCAGCGGGACGCAGGTAAGCTGTGTTCGTCGTTTCCGGGGTGTCACATGGAGCGATGTGTGCTGCCTCAGGAACGACGAACAACCGTCGTGCAGAAGGAGGGACGACTTTTTGAAAATGAACGACGTGTCAACGAGCGACGATAAGGTGAGTATTTTTGCTCGTTCACAGTTGTTCGTAGCTGTCACACTCTACGATATGTCTAACGATGCCGGATGTACGTCACGGAATCCGTGACCTCGACAACATATCGCTCGATATATCGTAGCGTGTGACGCCGCCCTAACTCTTAGCAATGGGTCAATTAATAACTGATGAATCTCGGATAGAAAACAGAATCGCAAAGAATGTTCTCAGTGTGTCATCAGTTTTATACAGATCCCCATACTGTCACGGTCATCTCCCTGCTGTTTTGAGACTAGTGACAACCTTAGGACTGGAGCCTCCCATCTCCATCTAGACTCCGCATTTAAGCAAAATTTCATTTCCTTTAGCATCTCATGAGTTAATGTCAGTTTTGTTGCCAGCAGCTCTTAGCAGTGCAGGTCAGCTGTAGTTGCTTTGAGCCCACACCCATTTAGGTTTAAATAATGGAGTTTTCGCAGCAGTCCATGCTGCTCTTAGAATTCTTTCTACTCTGGCCACCCCGGTGGAAGGTGCTGCTGAGGAATTGTTCTGTGCCCATCCATCTGCTACTTTGGAGTCTGTGCGGTGCAGTGAAGTTTGGTGTTTGTATCCTTCTCTTTATCCCCTTGTCTGTCTTTCCTTTCCCTCTGTGTTTATTAGTGCAGCAGTGTGACTAGCGTCTCCCCGCAGCCATTTCCCAAGCCAGGGTGTGTGCATGGCTAGTGAGGGATTAGGTATCCGGCTTGGAAACAGGTGGAAACACCCTGTATAGGGACGCTAGGGAGCTCAGGTAACAGCTTGAGGTGAGTTCAGAAGGTGTCCCCTCACCCCTCTCCCTAGCCATAGGGCCCACCCTTGTTTAAGTGTCCCTGGTGTGCCACCTTTGTTTGTGGTGTTTTTGTAGTGCGACAGACGCCTGTTGGTCTGAACGCATGTGTCACGCGGTACATATGGCCAACTCCTACTCTGTGCATGACACATACACTTTAATGGCTGAGTTTGATCTGCAAAACAGATAAGAAAAGGTCTTGCTCTGAGTCTTATGGATCAAAGACACAGATCCATTTTTAAATCTGAAATGTGTATGGTTTAATAAAACTCTATGGGAAAACAAAACGGATAGAGTACGGACGTGTCATACAGAGTGTGAATGCAGCCAACGGTTGAACATCACCATGCATTTAATTAAGCCCTAAAGTGATTAACAGCTTACTCTCCACTACCAGGTTTTATGTGCACAAAAATGATGCCATAAAAAAAAAGTCTAAAATGCAAAAAAAAAAACCCGTATATAACAAAAATATTTAATATGGGCATTGTAGCGCGGAAAGTCATGCTGATGGATGTAACTCTAAGATGACTGATAAGCAGGGATGAACAAACCCGAACTGTAAAGTTCAGGGTTCGTACCGTACACCAGGTCCAGGTCACGGTCCTGAATACATACTTTTACATTTATGTTCAGTTCCTGTTCGAGTTCAGTCACCTGGATATTTTTTTTTTAAAAAAGGAAGCAAAATGGTTAAAGCAGGATGTACCACACTGGTTCCAGGTCCGCTCATTACATCTCATGCATATTCACTGCTTCCCCCACCTGCTTTGATGGGTTGCAATCAGACTACCGGCGTCATAGATTTTTTGATTGGTTGCCCTCACAGAGGCTGTCTGTGTCCCTTAATGGAGTCTAAAAATAAATAAATAAATAAATAAATAAAAGAAATGATATAGGGTCCTCCGTATATTGATGCCCAGCTCAGATAAAGCAGACGGCTACAGGCTGCAGCCCCCAGCTGTGGGCATTATGTTGGCTGTGTATCAAAATATGAGGGACCTCATGCAGCTTTTTTTTTTATTAATAATTTAAATAAATAAAAAAAAAAACGACATGTGGTCCCCACAATTTTGATACTCAGCTGGTATTCTCAGGCTGGGGAGACCAATGGTTATTGCCCCCCCAGCCTAAAAAAAAGTAACCCACTGCTGCCCAGAATTGTTGCATCTATTATATGTGACAATTCCAGTGCTTTACCTGGCTCTTACCAATTGCCCTGGTGCTGTCGCAATCGGGGTAATATAAAGGGTTAATGACAGCTGTGATTTGTCAAAAATCCCAGCTGCCACTAAACCCTGGATTAGAAATGGATAGGTGACTATTACTAATCCGGTAAGTAAAAAGAAATAAACACAAAACACACAAAAAAGCCCTATATTTAAAAAAAAAAAAAAAAAAAAAAAAAAAAAAACACTCTCTCCAATTTATTAACCCCCAAAACACTCAGATCCGATGTAATCCACACTACAACATCCCACAACAATCTCGGCTCTGCTACATACTGAAGTCACAGTGTGTGGGCAAATTAGAGAACATGACTACCCGCTGTGACTTTACTGAGTTTACCTGCAGTCACAGTTGGAGGTTCCCATGGTAGCCTTCCTGTGACCACAGGTACACTCACCTCAGAGGAACTCTTTGAATTTAATTATACCTGCATCTTCTGGCAGAAAACTGTTGTTTTTTTATCAAGAGATGCAGATTTGGTGCTGGAATTTATACACCAAATTCCTACACTAAAACTGCATCTTTAGAGTAAAAAAAAAAAAATCAAATTCAGCAGCTTGTTGGAGTTTAGCCACAACATCTCATCTGCATTGAATATAGTTTATGCAAATTGAATATCCCTTATTGTGCTTTACCCAGAGCATAATAACAGTAGGGAGAAAAAAAATTAACTTACCGCTCACCTGTCCCGCTATCACAACCCCCACCCAATGCTCCGCACAGCTCTCTTTGACCGCTTTTTACTGCCCCATCATGTGTGATATTATCTTCCATCATTTTCACTCTGTTCTGGGGCTTTCAACATTTTAGATTTTTGGGGGAAAAGTCAAGGTATATTTAAATTATCTTAAACCAATTTGCTCATCTCTTGTGATTACAGTTGCGCTTTTCAGATGATCAGATTGCAGCTGCCCATAGAAGTGTATGGCAAATTGAGGTGTAGAATGCTGTGGGCTTCAGGCAGAGAATGAGTGAGCCACAGCGATGAACGGTGTCATCACTCAGTTTATGTACAGTCATGGCTGGAGGTTCCCACGGTCCTCCACCTGTGACCGCAAGTAACCTGATCTCAGGTGACCTCAGTAAACTCAGTGACCTTACCCCAGGTAAGGTCACTGAGTTCACAGATCTGGCAGAAAAACACTTTTTTTTTACCAAGAGATGCAGATATGATGCTGAAATTTATACACCATATTACTGCACCAAATCTGCATTTCACAAAAAAACACATAAAAAAATATGCAATTTTAATGCAATAGTGATGAGATATTTTTGCCAGCAGATGCAAATTTAGTGCAGGAATATGGTGTATAAATTCTAATGCAGACATTTCAGCAGCAAATTTGCACTTCTTGGCAGAAAGTTTTTCAAAAAGAAACCCACGAGAAGGAGAAGGTGATCCCCTACACGTGTGAATCAAAGTAACACAGCAACGAATATACTAGGTATAAAAATATAAATTTTATTAAATGGATTAAAATCACATGCTTTACAGTAATTTGGATATGTAAAGTGCATTCATAGATAGGGTTTCCCAAATGAGAAGCAAAGCGAAAAGGTTGTAAAATATAGAGTGGCTCAGGTGAATGAATAATGAAGTACAATAACCAAAATCAGTTGGTATAAAAACCAAATGTAACCAGCATAAAAATAGACAGTGCTATAATAAAGAGACTAGTGTAGATGTTCAATCCTGGAAAATAAAGTGCATACTAAATACAAATGGCTAACAAATGAAATGAAATATAACAAATGTAGTATTTACCTGCAACAGGACCTATTAAGCTTGTTTGCCTTCATGCCCCGTTTCCGACGCGCGTTTCCTCGTTCTCTGACTTCCTCAGGGTGGAGTGTGCAAGTGAGTGAAGAAAACAGATGAAGAAAACTGCATCGAAACGGCATCAAACAGTTTTTGTGTATTTTTTTGCCATGAGATGCAGATTTCATGCTGAAATTTATACACCATATTCTTACTCCAAATCTGTATCTACTGGCAAAAAAAATCGCATCACTATGGCATCAAAACTGAAAAGTGTTTTGATGCGTTATTTTGCTAGAAGATGAAGATTTGGTACAGGAATATGGTGTATCAATTTCAGCATCAAATCTGGCAGAGATCTGGAACTAACTGCTCAGCTAAGTAGCTGTACAATCGTGGAGAACACGGAACACCTGAATAACCCAGCAAATCCTAGTCTCAGATTGTGGGCGGTTAATCAATATGCCGACAGCTCAGCACGACCCTACGCTAGATTGGACAACTGAGCTGTTACTCAATGAACTTTCAGCTCAGCATGTGTAGGAGGGTGTATAGAGACATGTGTGTTGATGTTGACTATGAACAAAAGGCACACCTGTAATGATGACATCTGGCCATTCGATACTCACTGTTGTTCTACATTTTATTAAAAGTTAATAAAACAATGCTTGAATAATTTTGTGAGTACTGTGATGTAAATAATAGCAGAAATGTGCAGTGAAAATGCGATTTTGCGGCTTGATTTATAAAATACGTTTGTTGCATCATTGCTCTGTCAGTCAAGTTGAGGATGAATAAAGTTTTGTTGTAAATAGAAGTCGTTTGGTGGTCACGGAGATGAAGCTGAGACGAGCTGTGTTTTGTGTGTGCTCCTGTGACTGGTGACGTCTGGGACAATATTTCTCAACTTCTGTTCGGTGGAGTACGTGGAAAAAGAAAGAAAAACCAACAACGGGAGATCATTGAAAAGAGCCGGCCGGTTTGTGAAGTGTGACACGGCGCCCCTGGAAGGGTAAAGCACTCTATATCCAGAACAAGGATGAGGTAACTCATGTTTTTAGTTGTATTTTAAATTCTCCTTGACCGGTCCAACGAGTTTAGCTAGGCTTAGCTAGGTGTTTAGTGTACCGCCACACGGGCTCGGCTGCGACGGCTGAGCTGCTTGGATCCGTGCTCGTACGGTGGGTGGCTCGAGCTCCTCATGGACCCGGGGGTCACGTTGCTCTGCAAGGGGGTTGGCGCTACACGCAGGGACTTCGGCGGGGAGTTTCACGGCCAGGGCCGCAGTGTTTTGGTAGGGATGTAAGTTCGTGACGCCACCCACGGGTCGTGGTGAATAGATGGACTCCACTGCTGCCGTTAACTAGGCCTCCTGGGGACGGTGTTGCACAGCTTGGTGTTGACCCCTCCGTGGGTAGGGGAGTGATGGTCCCGGGGGCCCGAGGGAGGTGCTGAGGTGTGGGGACAGGTGCGTGCTGGATGCTGGTGCGGTGCGGCGAGGTGCGCGGCCCGAAGGCACTGGTGTACTCACTATGACACAATACACTGTAGTCTCTGGTAAACCAAACGAGATGATGAACGGGGCCCGCAGCCGGCTGCAGCTTCTCCCTTATCAGGTTGGTGGTTTCCGCCTTTTTCCTGCACCTCTTTGTGTGAATGTTTGACTCCTATGCCTAAGCAACGGTAGTCCGCTCCCCGGCTTGCTGGGTGTCGGAAGAGCCCTGTTTTCCCGCAGAGGCTGGCCCTTTGGGTCTCTATGCCTTGGCGGTGGCTTTACCCTGTATGGTTGGGCTGTTGTCTTCTAACGGGTCTTGTGTGGGAAAGGTCCTTAAGTCCAGTCCTCAATCAGTTGATTTGACTCAGCCCTGTTGGTTCGGGGCTTCGTACTGGGTCTGAGTACCCCTGCTGGTGCTCCGGTTTCCAATCGGTTCCCCGGTTCGGTACCGGTGGGCCACCGCCCGACCACGGTCCCTACGGTTCCACTGGCTGTAATCCCAGCTCCTGCAGGTGGCCACCACCGTCTGCCTCCTTGCCAGAGGTGACTGGGCTCCAACCCAGCCGCCTGAGTAGACTATTGGCAGGCCTGCTCACAGGTCTGCCCTTGAACTCAACCTCACTCCTTCTCTGTCAAGACTAGACTCTACTCTGCACTAGAACTTGTGTCTTTTTTCCGGCCTCCAGGCCTGTGTACTCCTTGGTGGTTGGAGCCAACTGCCTGGCTCTGCCCCCCCTGGTGTGGACATCAACCCTGGAGGGTGGTGACAAGGCTTTTAAGTTTGGCTGCTGTCACCTTTTTAGGGAGGGGGTGTGTGTGCATGGGACTACCTGGGATGACCTGACTAGTTCAGGGCGTCACATTTAGACCAACCTAAATAACTGATCTCTATGGGACAGTGTCAGTGAGGCACGAACTGTATTCATCTTCTTAATGACTGTTGATACCGCGGTGCGAAGTTCAGAAAGGTCACAGTCCGTGGTGAAGTTCCCCAAGGCACCCTCCTGTTCGGATTGGATTTTCCCGCAGAGCGTGTTAATCAAATGTAAATTATTAATATTTATATTTATTGTAAATGAGAATTGAATATGGTCATTTATTTTATATGTTATTTTTGTTAGTAAACTTGGGTTGAATTCTGCTTAGCTGTACAGCTGAGTTTGGTCATATTGGGATCCCAGGGAGTTTATTGAACGGAATAGGATTAAGATTGTGAACCAGCAGAAAAGGCTGACCGGAGCCAGGGCAGAGCCATGGGCGTAGAGACCCATGACTCACCTTTGCAGGGCAACCAAGGAGTTAATTATATTTCATGAAAAGAGCGGGTTTTCTGCAGGGTCAGGAGTTTAAGGGGGTGGACTTATAGGGCCAGGGGAGGGAATAGGGGGGGCTGTATATATATGTCCAGTGAGAGAGGGGGGGCCATCACTTTGGCGTGGAGGCACCTATAGAGAAAGGTCCCTGTGTCACCTCACTAGATCTCCCCCCTGACCTGATGGTGACGTTGGCGGAGATCCTGGAGCAGCTGCGGGCTGCTGCTGGCGGCGAGGAAGGAGCTGCGGTCAGAACAGCTATGAGGGAGATCCTGGGAGGCTCTGAACTTGCTGCCGACGCTGACACCCCCTCCAGTCCGGAGCGCGCGCAGAGTGAGGGCGCCGGAGCGGTTCTCACCTGATGTGGCTCCTTGTCCTCAGCGGCGCCGCAGGAGCCCCTCCGGGGACCCTCCTCGCAATAAAGCTCCAGCTCCAGCACGCAGGAGCAGGCAGGGGTGGAATCCTTCTCAGCGTCCAGGACCTGCGGTGGTGGGCGGTTCCTCCAGGGATCATGTGACCGGCCCAGCTGCCTCTACTGCACAGGGATTCAAAAAGATGGCGGCGGTCCTTCATGGCGATGCTCCAGTCGGGGGGACTGCTGGACGGCATGGAGAGGGGAGTGCTGCAGGGCCCACAGGGTCTGAAGTCAGGAGGACAGCTGATCCAGGACCCTCGTCTGCGATGCCAGTGCAGAAACCATCTTCTGGGAGGTCAGCGCGCGCCGGGTCAGAGTCGTCTGACAGATGTGGGATGCTGCAGCGGAGGATGTCATTACCGGCAGGGAGATAGCGATCCAGGCACGGGTTGCCTTCAGGCAGGAGGAGACTGTCGCCGTCAGAGAGGTCAGCGCCACAGGGAAATTCGCCAGCACGGCAGGGGCCTGCGTCTGGGAGAAGGTCCTTTTCACGGTCACGGTCGCGTTCCAGGAGGAGGTCGCCTTCATGGACACGGGCAGCATCGGGGACGAGCCAGCCCGCATCTCATCATCCAGTCCGCTCCCTGGTCAACCGACCAGGTTCGAGCGTGGCGGGCTCCCAGGGTGCTCCTTGTCGAGCTGCTGAAGATGCTGTCGTGAGGAGCCATTCCAGAGGGGATCGTCATCCGGAGTCAGGATTTTCGGCTGGTGAGTCTTATGTATCGACGCAGCTTGGTGAGTTTGCTTCTATGTTTTGTACGTCCTCACCTAGTTTAGTTTTCCCGGGGGCAGGAGGTGGCCAGGCGCAGGCAGGGCCGAGCGCGGGGGGCGTAGATGTCGGTAGCCTCGGCGACGTGCTGAGGGGTGTGCGTGATTTGTTTGAGCGGCTGGATAGGTCGAGTCGGGGGGCGGTCGGGTCTCCCGTCCCTGCGTGGGTACCGAGCTCTGGGGTGGCAGCGCCGGCTGTTGAAGTTGTGCCGACGGAGAGCGAGGTGGCTGCAGGGAATGGCATGGCGGCTCCCGGGCAGATGGAGAAGGATAAGGAAGGGGACAGGATTGTTTTGGATGATAGGGCCAGAGGGGAGGTATACGTTTGCTTTGAGGGCCCTCTGGGGGCGCATTTGAAGAAGGAGGTGAAGGAAAAGATTTGGAAGGATGAGTATGTGGAGATTTTTTCCCTCCTTCCTTTGGAGAAGTTTAATTTAGATAAGAAGAAGAAGGATGGTAGCAAGAAGGAGGAGGAAGAAAAGCGGAGGTGGCGGCTGATCCCTCAAACGTTTGCTAACTGGTTGCAGGCTTTTGCGATCCTAGCTAGCGTTATTGGCGAAAAGGCGCCGGATAATTGTTCTTGGCTATTCTGTTATATGAATGCCATAGCGGAAGCCCATAGGATTTATGGCGGGCAGACTTGGTTACGGTACGATGAGCAGTTTAGGCAGCGAAAAGCCGTGCGGCCCAGCATACGATGGGATCAGAAGGATATCGGGTTATGGTTGAAAGTTATGGTACCGGCGCGTTATGGTCAGCCCTTTCATGGGGGGGCCGGGTCGGCCAACATACCGTTGGGGGAGTGGGGACCCAGGCAGGTGGCGTGGGAGCAAGGACAGGGGTGTGCTGGCAGTTTAACGACAGCCAGTGCAAGTTTGGGAGCTCCTGCAAGTTTAAGCATCAGTGTTCCGGTTGTGGAGGTTCCTCCCACAGAGCGGCTCGTTGCTTTAAGAAGAGAAGGCCCAAAGCAGAGGGAGATTCTGGAAAAGGGGGGGAGCCCAGTGAGGCTTCTCGAGATGGCCCCTTATCTAAATAGATACCCTAGGCGGGACAAGGCAGTGTTATTGGAGGACAGTTTTCGTGTTGGTTTTAGGAATCCCCCCTCCTCATGTTGTTCCGTTTCAGTTAAAGAATTTGATGTCAGCGCGGCGACACCCGGAGGTGGTGACTACAAAGCTACTTGGTGAGGTTGCTCGTGGTCAGATGGCGGGTCCGTTTGCATCCCCCCCCATTCCGAATTTGGTTGTATCGCCGCTAGGGGTCGTCCCAAAGAAGGAGCCGAACAAATTTCGGCTCATTCAGCATTTGTCGTTCCCCAAGGGTTTGTCGGTGGATGATGGCATTGACCTCGTTTGACGCAGGCGTGAGATGGGTTCGGAGATGTGGTAGGGGAGTGTTGTTGGCAAAAACGGACATCGAATCGGCTTTCCATTTGCTAACGGTGCATCCTGAGAACATGCATCTGTTGGGTTGTTTTTGGGACGGATCCTATTTTGTTGATCGTTGTTTGCCTATGGGGTGTTCCATTTCTTGTGCTTATTTTGAAGCATTTAGTTCTTTCTTAGAATGGGCAGTGTGTGATGTGGCTCAGCTCTCGTCGATGATTCACTATCTCGACGATATTTTGTTCATTGGTCCTGCCGAGTCGGCAGTTTGTCAGACGTTGTTGAGGACTATGGAATGGTTGTCTGACCGGTTCGGGGTTCCCTTGGCTCAGGAGAAGACAGAAGGCCCGTGTACTTGTCTGAATTTTTTGGGCATCACTATTGATACTGTGATGATGGAGTGCAGGCTGCCGGAGGAAAAAATCTCGGCTTTGCGCGCAGAGGTGAGTTCGGCTGTTCGCCTTAAAAAAATTCAGTTGAGGGACCTCCAGTCTTTGTTGGGCAAGCTGAATTTTGCTTGTCGTATCATGCCCATGGGCCGGGTTTTTTCACGTAGGTTGGTGTCGGCGACGTCCGGGGCGCGTTCCCCAAGACATTACATAAGGCTGACTCAGGACCTTAGGGAGGATTTGGCTGTTTGGGGCACTTTTTTGGGGAAGTGCAATGGCCGGTCGCTAATGATTGCGGAAGTGGTAGACGATTTTGATTGCGAGCTTTTCACCGACGCAGCAGGTGGTATGGGCTTTGGTGCTTACTTCAGAGGTAGGTGGTGCGTGGGAGAGTGGCCGCCGACGTGGCATGAAGCAGGGTTTACGCGGAATTTGACATTGTTGGAGCTGTTCCCGATTGTGGTGGCGGTGTCCGTTTGGGGAGATCATTTTAGCAACAAAGAAATCCGCTTTCACTGTGACAACATGTCGGTTGTTATGGCGATTAACAACTTGTCTGGTACGTCTCCTCCGGTTGTCCGCCTGTTGCGGTATTTGGTGTTGCGGTGTCTTTGCCTTAATGCATGGGTTGTGGCAGTGCATGTACCGGGGGTCGAGAACTCCATTGCTGATTCCCTGTCTCGCTTACAGTGGGATCGTTTTTGGAGCCTGGCGCCGGAAGCGGAGTCCTCCGGCAGCACCTGGCCGGCGGAGCTCTTGGAGTTGTGTTCGAGAGGCGAGCTCGTTGATCAGAGCGTCATTGGCTCCTGGTATGTGGGCTGCATATGAAGCAGCCTGGATGGACTGGATGAATTGGAGGCAGGAATTTAGGGTTGGGGAGTCTGAGGAGGATTCTATCGGTGCCTTGCTGTGTCGGTTGTGTAGGATGGCTTCGGATCAGTGGTCTGTTTCCAGGGTTAATCGTTTTTTGGCTGGGGTTTCATTTGGTTGTAAATTGCAGGGGGTAGTGGATATAACAAAGAATTTTCTTGTTCGGCAAGCTGTGAGGGGCTTGAGAAAAGGGGTTCATAGACCGGACAGTCAGAGGCCAGTGTCATTCCAGCTGCTGGAAGAGCTGGGTGCTCAGCTGGAGCGAGTGTGTGTTTCACACTTTGAAATGGTTCTGTTTCAGTTGGCATTTTCATGGGCTTTCTTCGGAGCTACGAGGATAGGCGAGTTGGTATCCCCAGCGTCATCCCGGGGGGGGTGCGTTTTGGGAGAGGACACGGTTGTTTCCGGGGACACTGTGGAGTTTTGGATCCGGCGGTCTAAGATGGATCAATTTGGTTGCGGGAGAAGGGTCACTTTATGGGCGTTGGCGGGGTCACCGATGTGCCCTGTATCCTGTTTTAAACGGTGTTTAGAATTGGGGGTTGATCGCCCGGGTCCATTGTTGAAGCATCAGGATGAATCGTTTTTGCCCAGGTACCAGTTTGTGGTGGTTTTTCGGAAGTGTCTGGAGAGGTTGGGGTTGCAGGCGGACAAGTTCTCAGCTCACTCGTTTCGGATCGGGGCAGCAACTGAAGCTGACAGGTGGGGGCTACCGGCGGAGACAGTGCAGAGGATTGGCAGGTGGGAGTCGAAGAGGTTCAGGCTGTACGTCCGCCCCCATTTGTTGTAGTAGTCGGGGCGTTCTTTCTGGACTGGTGATGTATGGAAAAAAAAAAAAAAAAAACCTCTGCAATGTTGTTTCTTTTTGCAGTTTAATGATAGTTATTGGTGCGTATCAGATTTGCAGTTTGTTACACCCCCCTTCCCCACCCCCTCCCCTCTTTTGTTTTTGTTTCCTTCTATAGGTGATATGCCCCTGGTGTGGATTTTTGGCCATTCTTTTGTTTATTGGGGGGCACTGAGAGCTGATGTGCGACGCAATGGTCGGCAGTTGGGTTGGTCCAGAGACGAGGTAATCGTTCGTTGGATCGGGGTGAGGGGCATGCGCTGGCGGCAGGTGTTGGTGGAGTTTCACCGGTTTGCTCGTTTGGATCGCCCCCCTGAGGTTCTGGTGTTGCACGTCGGGGGAAATGATTTAGGGGCTCGCCCCTGTCGGGAGTTGATACGGGATATTCGGTACGACCTGCTCTCCTCTGGTCAATCTTCCCTAAACTCAGGGTGGTTTGGTCAGATATCGTTCCCCAAAAGACTTGGCGGGGGGCTTGGTCACTGGAGAGGATCGAAAAGACCAGAATAAAGGTTAACAGGGTGGTTGGGAATTTTGTGTCCAGGAATGGAGGAGTCTTAGTTCGGCACAGTGACTTGGAGTTGAGGGAGGGGAATTTTTGGCGGTCAGATGGTGTGCACCTGACTGCCGTGGGTGTCGATCTGTGGGCCTTGAGCATTCAAGAAGGAGTTGAGCGGGCACTTGTTTTGGTGGGGTGACTCGCATTATGAGGAGTCAGGTAATGCTCGTGGTGGCGGTGGCGAGGGGGGTTCTTGGAGTCGGTGGAAATGTCAGGGAGGGGGGTGGTACATCGGATAGATGGGGGACCACCACCCTTGTTTATTCTGGTATCGTAATTGCCTGGCGGAGTGGGGTCTCCTGAGAGTCGGTTAGGGACACGGTTTTCCGGCAAAAGGTGGTGCCCCCGAGCTTGTGGTCGCGGCTGGGGGCAAACATGCCGGATGGTTTTTGGTAACATACTTGGTGTCCGCCAGGTTTTGGGGCTCCAAGAACCGCCCTTGCATTGGTACAAATGGTTATTTATGTGTTATGATGTTTGTTAATAAACCGGGCCGATTTGGCCAATTTATCCAAAATAATGGTGTCACGTGTTTATTAGGGGGTGGGATAAATTGGTTATGGTCCGGTGTTGAGCAATGGTGGGGGGGGAGCCTCTGCAGTAGGGCAGTCAAGACACATATTACGACTTCCCCTTTGGAACTAACCCTGTGTAAACCCAGACATATTTAGGGGAGGGGGGGTCGCATTACTGGCCCCAGGAAAGACATCCCTCTTCAGACACCAAGAATAAGTGGCTGGTCTCCTGGTAAGGAAATTAGTAACATAGTTCTCTTGTACAAGTTGTCTGATTTTAACTGTTTATTTTATTAGTTTCTTTTTCTTCTCCATACAAACAGGGGCGAGTTTGGTAATAATAAATCTTGTTATTGTTTTACCACTGTTTCCGGAAAACTCATCTGTCCTGTCAGTTGCATCACTGTATCATAGCGGAATCTTATCCCTGCCATCGCCCGGACGTTTTGGGGAAAAAGGGAGGTCTCTCTTACACATGCCCTGATTCCATAGTGCAGCAAAACTGTCCCTCATTGTGTCTAAAGCCTGCTTTACATGTGTCAATTAAGCATACCATATCGTATGCGATGTGACACGCCCCCATCGTATGTGCGACATGTTCAATTGTTGACCGTGTCGCACAAATGATTATTTGCCATCACACGTACTTACCTTTCCATACGACCTCGCTGTGGGTGGCGAACATCCACTTCCTGGAGTGGGAGGGACGTTCGGCGTCACAGCGACGTCACGCGGCAGCCGGCCAATAGAAGCGGAGGGGCGGAGATGGCGGGACGTAAACATCCCGCCCACCTCCTTCCTTCCGCATTGCCGGCGGGAGCCGCGGGACGCAGGTATGCTGAGTTCATCATTCCCGGGGTGTCACACACTGCGATGTGTGCTGCCTCGGGAACATTGAACAACCCGATGTACAATTTTTAGGTTTTGAACGACGTGCATGCGATGAACGTTTTTTCGTTCAATCGCAATCACACGTAGGTTTTACACGCTAAAATATTACTTACGATGCCGGATGTGCGTCACTTACGATGTGACCCCGCCGATACATCGTAAGATTTATTGTAGCGTGTAAATCCCGCTAAAGGCACACTGATTGGAGCAATCGTGACATCTACGTTATCTATCTATCCATCTATCTATCCATCCATCCATCCATCCATCTATCTATTCAGTCATCCATAACTTTCATCCCTTCTGCCTCTGCACACTGTATACAATACAAATCAGGTCACACAAATGAATCCTCAGTAACTTGAGTTATTGTTTAGTTTCTTCTTTTCCTTGAAATGTTAACGTTCCTGTTATATCTTTCTCCATCTTCAGTGGAAATGGCTGCGGATTTTAAATTGGATTTTGTGTAATAACAGCATGAAATAATCTACAGATCCAGGAGATAAGGCTTCACCCCATTCTTTAGTGAGGGCAGAGAAGGAGGAGGAATTTTAGATAAAACCCATTGCAGATAACAGACTGCAATTTATATTACTCCACAGATACAATTGTCCAATTAAACAGCAGAGATTTCCCTTAGATTGTTCCTTGTGATAGTATAAAGAACAGTGTCCTTCTCAAAGCAGATCAGGTTTAATGGTCCAAACATTGGTCTAATTGTATCACGGGAAATGATCTTGGCTTCATGAATAAACTCTGTTGGATGAATATTGAGGACTGGGGAGACCATAGACCCAGACATTTGTATACCAAATTTTCTCCTATAAATAACAGTACAAAGAAAAACACAGAAACATACTTTACTTTGTTGGATATAGTCGGCCACAGCTATATTTATTAAGTTAATTTTCTCAACCAGTTTCTTAACCACAAAACTAAGTCCAGAGTTCAAAATGGCCTCTCGGGCAAGCCCAACCTTCCTACTCTAATCATATAACTTTATCTCCAGCTGTAACTTTTTCTCAGGAATTCTAAAAACATAGAAAACAATCTAAACTGTGTAAAACTGCCAGAAAAACATACCAAGGTAGGGAGATAGAGAAGAAGGGTGGGAAGCTTCTTCAGCAGAGGCTGAAGAAACGGGAAGGATATATTTTATAGGCAGGTAGCCACCAAATTCAAAATTAAAGGGGGGGGGGAAGAAACAGGAGCATGGAGGACAAGCACTTCATATAATGATACATATCCCAGGAAACTATGAAAAACCCTCTCCCTGTTGACCTATGATAATTGGTGCTCCTAAAATTAATCTAATAGTAACTTAACATCTGAATAGACAAAAAGAGTAGGAAAAAACATCCTAAAACTAGTGAAGCAGGACCAGTATGTCCCACAAGTCAAGGACTCCTTCCCTATGTGGTCCACTGGATATTACAACCCCTGTCCATGTGACCTACGGACATGAATATGGTCTCCTTCCTATGTGTCAGAAGTGAGAGATGACTTGTATAGGCATTTGACTTCCCTCAAAAATTAGAGGTGATAATTAACTTCTAAAAAGTTCATGAGACATACCTCTATACTAGGGGCCCATGCCATGTAGAAAAGCCAATCTACCAACATTTTGCTCAATGTATGTTATAGCTACAGGTTCCCAAAAGGGCACACAAATGTTTTACTACACAGTGCACATTAATACACAAAGGTCTATTAGTAATTGCGGACGTTGAGTAGATAAATAATGAGAAGTCTCTGATGTATATCGTGGGAGAGGTGGGGAGGAGTATTTTCACAAACTATGTGTCTCGGGTATTCAGCGGGAGAGGTGGGGGGCAGTGCTCTCAAAAACAATGTATCTGGGGTACTCAGTGGGAGAGGTGGGTGGAGTGCTCTCAAAAACAATATGTCTGGTATAGTCAGCAAGAAAGTGGGAGGGGGTGGTCTTTCAAAAACTCCGGCCTGGATCCATGCTGTTTTTTCACTTTTCTGGAGTAATGTGCTTCTTTTCAGTGGCCTTGGTATTTGCGCCTCATTCTCTATATATTCTAGCGACTGTGAGCATAAGGCTCTTCGCTTGCACTATGGCGAGTCCCCTAGTTGTGTTAGGCTGGGTTGTTGTGGAGCTTACAGGTCCAGAAATATCAAGAACAACCCAGTGGAAATTAGAACAGTGTGATGCTATACTGTGGAACTGAAACTATGTTTAAGATACTGTATGTGCCCGCTGTCTTACTTGTAAAGTTGTGACTAAAGAACTGTGGAAACTGTTTATTAAAAAACTGTTGATTAAAAAACACTTCTCTGTCTCAGTTTCAACAGGAGTCTGGTTCTGGTTTACCTAAGGTAACAGCGTCATGTGGACTGCTCAGAGGTATGACCTGCACAACACAAGTCCGCGCACCAAGCCAGGACCACGGTTTTCATGTAGCATGTTGGCATGTCTAGGGTCAATATCTCACCTGTGCTATCTCTCCTCGCCCCCCTACACAAACATGGTGTGTATGTATAATGGCATCCAAAGAGTTCAATTTTAGTCTCATCTAACTAGACTACATTCTCCTAGAACTTCACAGGCTTGTCTAAATGTTGTAAAGCAAACGTTAAATGCGCTTGAACATGCTTCTTGTTCAGTGATGGAGTCTTGCGTGCTGAGCGTGCATACTGATCATGGAGGTTGAGTGCATTGCCTATTGTTTTCTTTAAAACAATTGTTTCAGCTGATTCTGACACTTCCGCGGGGTCTGTTGGGCGTTACTTGTCACCACGCCGGTGTAGGTTTGGGATGTCACAGCAGCCTGGCCCAGTTCCATTACCCCGGCAGTGTCAATAA
Organism: Anomaloglossus baeobatrachus; assembly: GCF_048569485.1. NCBI lineage: Eukaryota > Metazoa > Chordata > Amphibia > Anura > Aromobatidae > Anomaloglossus > Anomaloglossus baeobatrachus. Next base: position 750,468,001 of record NC_134354.1, on the reverse strand, counting down.
AGATGGGGAGATGGGGTGTATTTACAGGGGAGAGAAAGTATGTATTCGTGACGCCACCTGTGGTATGCAGCTAATATAGGAGCCGCCTCTGCTGGAGGTCTTCTCTGAGGCGGATGATAACGCAACTTGGATGGTACAGCTCTCCACAGGCAGAGCTCAGGCCCCAGGGAGGATGTTGGGAGTAGTAGTCCACTCTAATACCAGAGTGCGGGGTGCGGGAAGGATTTAGACGACACAGCGGTTGCAGTTTAAGTTCTTCTGCTCACTGAATTGTCCCCGCCTTTGGACTGCTGGACTCCATTGTGTGGGCTCCAGTTGATCCCGGATAGTTCGGAGGTCAAAACTGGTGTTTCTTTCAGTGATTCCTTCCTCCCTGCTCTGTGTTATATGAGTCCCTGTGGCTTGAAGCTACGCTGGGACCCGTGTCCTGGGAATGGTTCTTTTCCCATCCCATATAGCAGGCAGCGTGAGTCCATTGCTGGTGCCACCCGTTGGTTACAATTCCTGGCTCTATATGCTGCTGTGTCCCGGGATCTGTGTGTAGGCCAGAAGACTTGAAATTTCCTGCGTGGCGAATTTTGCTGGCGGGACTTGAAGTGCCCACCAGCCTAGGGCTCTGCACCCTGTTCTGTGCACCCGGTCCTGAGGGAGCTATGGCGCAGCTCTCCCCTCAGCGACCATGTTCTCCTGTGTCTCACTTGTTTCCCGGTTGCTGACTAACTGTCTGAGTGTGTGTGTGTGTGTCGCCTTGCTCCCCCGATCAGTTGCTCCACCCCCATGGTTGCTGGACTAGTGGGTGGGAGGCCCCAGACGTTGTGGTGACCATTCTAAATGACCCTACCTTAACCCAGTCCCGGTAAGAGGGCAACTAACGTGTGTTGGTGGATTGTGGTGCTTTACCAGCAATGACCTCTTCCTTACCTGAGATGAATATTGCACCTCTGGTGAGATGCAGTACCTTGTGGCGACTGAAGCCTCAGGGGCACCAAAATTCCAGGTCTTTTGTAACTCTCACATGGGCAGTCCTTGGCTTTTAGGCAACTCTCATAATTCCTTTCACTCCTCTGTCTCAAATAATGCGGGAACAATTTTTCATGGTAAAATGATGTTCTTTTCACTTCCAGATTATGGCCCCAACAATGCTCACTGAAACCTACAGTAGTTTAGAAATTAATCTGTAACCAATATCATCAGTATGTTTTGCAACAATAAGGTTGCAAAGGTCTTGAGACATCGCACTGGTTTTACCCATCATGAGATGTTTCTTGTGTAGCACCTTGTTAATGAGGCACCTTTTATAGGCCATTAGATGAACTAGCTGGTATTATTCTGCAATAAGTGGCAGGATTGCTTTCTAATCACTGATTTTAGCTGGTGTCATGAATTTCCAAGGCTTTTTGCACCTTTCTTTCTTCATGTGTTCAATATACTGCATATTTATTACAATAACTACTAAGCTTGTGATGTCTCTGAGTAAAATGTATACTTTATTTTTTGCACCTAAAGAATATGAGAGTGTACCCGAGATAACACAATTTTCAAGATTCGACATGGAAATACCCATTGTGAACGGCCTTACATACTTCAGCAGATAATTGATGATCCCATTGATAATGCATTTGCATTCTTCTTTAATTTGATGCTTCCAGTGTTAATTATACAACTATTTAACAAGCCCCAGGGTAATTCAGTAAAAAGTGCTGCCACGGTTCTTATTTTTCCATCGTACATTAAAGTGTGAGGTCGATAAAAATTCCCTAGAGTCTATTTTCCGGGAACGCTCCGGTGTTTAGATTATGAAAATATTTACTGCTGTGTGATATGCTAATTGTTTAACTAAAATGAGATCCAACCGGGAGCTGCACTAAATACCGAGACGCTGCAAGAGCGGAAGTTCAATTATAGATATAATCATGTGTATTATGGGCCTAGGATTCACATACAAATAGATGAGGATTCCAATGAGTAATGATAGGGCCCTATACAAGGACGTGCATAGAAATCTCAGGGCCCCATTGCAAAAGTTCAAGTTCAGTCCAACCCATAAAATTTAAAAAGAAAATTGTGGACTATCCGCATATAATCATAGTCACAAAAGGGCATCATGCCTCTCAACTTTTGAAGACAGGGAAATGGACATGTATTATGGCATGTGTATAATAAATGTGCTCATATTGAAGCCCTTTAGTGTTCTCACCCATTATGATATCCCCTTTATGGCCCTATAGATTAAGATGCCCTGAAAAATACATCCAACACACTGTATGATACTCCCTTAGTAAATTTACATAAAGTATCCTGTGCACACACATTAGGATGACCCTATCAATCAAGCCACAGGTCTATTAATGTGTATTCTGGCTCTGTTTATTTTCCCTCCAAAGACCGAGCCCCACACCACACGGTCCTCGCAATCATATCTGACCAAACAGTGATTACCCTGGGAAACATTGCGCATAACCTCAACAAATCAAAATTGATATCTTTTATCAATTCACGACATGGCGTGCTACCCAAATTGTTACCCCAATATGTAATACTAATGTATCTGCGGCCCAGTCTAGCATAATAATCTCTTTATTAATGACCTTGTGGATGGGATTGATAGTACAGTGTCAGTTTTTGCTGATGACACCAAACTATGTAGGATATTAAAAACTGACGTTGATAGTACAATATTACAAAAAGATCTGGATAAGATGTCAGAATGGACAGATACTTGGCAAATGAGATTTAATGTTGATAAATGTAAAGTAATGAACCTAGGAAGGAGTAATCCTATAGCTGCGTATACATTAAATGGAAGAAAACTCGGGACTACAGAACAGGAGAAGGACTTGGGTATTCTCATTACAAATAAGCTGAGCAGCAGCACTCAGTGTCAAGCAGCAGCTGCAAAAGCAAACAAGATTCTAGGGTGTATAAAAAGAGAGATTAGATCCCGTGATCCCGACGTATTGTTACCCCTCTATAAATCACTTGTAAGGCCACATCTGGAATATGGGATCCAGTTTTGGGCTCCACATTTTAAAAAGGACATTCAGAAGTTAGAGTCAGTTCAAATATGGCAACTAGACTACTACAAGGGATGGAGGCCGCCCATATGATGAGAGGTTGAAAGAGTTAGATATGTTTAGCTTAGTAAAAAGACGTCTCAGAGGAGATCTCATTTATATGGATAAATACATGTGTGGTCAATATAAAGGACTGGCACATGACTTATTCCTTCAAAAGACAATACTAAGGACCAGGGGGCACTCACTGCGAGTGGAAGAAAAGCGATTCCGACAGCTAAATAGGAAAGGGTTCTTTACAGTTACAGCAGTCAGACTGTGGAATGCCCTACCACAAGAGGTAGTAATGGCAGATACTATAACAGCTTTTAAAAAAGGGCTGGATGATTTCCTCAGTACACACAACATTGTTGGTTATAAATGACTTAGTGACCAAATGTAGAACTGGTGGAGGAAGGGTGAACTAGATGGACCTAGGTCTTTTTTCAACCTAAGTAACTATGTAATTACCATTCCACCGGAGTATGGCTTCCTCTCTCAGAATTCCCAATTGGCTGCAAAGCTGTAAACAGTGCTATCCAGAACACCAACAAATGCCCCTCAATCCACATTAGTTAAGGTCCAATATCTTTGAAAATTAAAACAGAGTTACTTACACCCCTAACCCCCAAGGAAAATTTCTACTATTTACACCTAAGCAAGACGTACTTAAGATCTAAATCTCGCCGATTCCCATCTCCCAATCCTCTTCACTACCTCATCAACGAACCCTCTTTGTGCAGCCTCAGTAGCTTCTCCGATTCTAAAAGAATGGCCACTATAATCCGCTGAAGACAGACCCCCAAGTTCCAAACAGTGCCTAAAAATAGCCACAAATTGGAAGCAGGATAGAAACGTACCATCAAATGTACAAACAATGTGGCTTTAGGCCAATTGCAGCCTGCCTAAAATTCCCTTAACCTCTTACCTACATTGGACGTCCTGCCTCATATTGATATAATCACCGCCGGCTGCTGCAGTGAGCTGGCAGTGAGTCTCGCACATGTCTGCTGACTTGTACAGCAGACATGTGCAGCTATCAGTATATAGAGAAAGTCCAGCTCACCCAATGGAGACGGCTAATTGTTAGATCGGTGCACGGAAAAAAAAGCAGGATCCCTCTGCAGCAAGACGTAGTGTAGAAAAATATCCAGCATCCAGATCAATAGATTGGTTAAAAATCAAATTTCCTTTAAAAACTAGTCCTTAATCTCAGATTAAGGACTAGTTTTTTGTCCGAAACGCATCCACCTCACACGCCTTGTGATGCGTTCTTCATCATGATGGAGAATTTTATGTTTTTATGAAGTTTGGAATAAAGGAAATTTGATTTTTAACCAATCTATTGATCTGGATGCTGGATATTTTTCTACACTATGTGCAGCTATCAGGTATAGGTGGATCCGCAATCCACCCACACCTGAATCCCTTAGATCACGCTGTCAAAATGTGACAGCGAGATGGAAATGGCCACAGTGGGTAATGCACACTTACCCGCCGCCATCGGAGGTGCGTGACACAATCTTGGGGAGCCAATGGTTGCCATGGTAGCACAGGGTCATGTGATGACTCCTGTCACTATCATGACTCACTTTCTGTTACAGTCGACAGAGCACTGGCTGTAACAAGATTGCCGCATTTCAGCTGATCTGAGCTATGTAGCTGTGATCAGGAGTAATGAACAAGCGATCAGACTGCTGATCCTTATACTCCTCTAGGGGGACTAGCAAAATAAATTAAAAAGTAAAAAAAAATTGTTCAAGGAGCAGGAGTAGGGCCAAGTAGAAAATTGGACACTTTTATCCGTAACGCTGTATTGCAAATATAAAAATGGCTATTTTTTGAGTCTATACATTATGTTAAACTATAACATATTGATTAGTCAGACAGGCAAAGTGTACAAAGGTTACAAAATCTTGTATATACTTAAGGATTTCTGTGTGTTTGTCTTGAATATACAGACAGACAATATACCATTGTAACAGAAACCTTATGATTTACTTACATCAAATATCTGATGGTTTTGTGTGTTTGCTATCCATTGAAATAGAAACTCTGATCTATTTAGTTCAACAATCTGATGTTTTATGTGTTTGCTATATACACAGACAGACAATATATCCATTTACCTAGCTCAAATACCTGATGTGTATTCTTGGGAGACTTGAATGCTGTGGGTTTATTACCCCATTGTCTGATGTGTGGTGTATCTCTGATTCATCTATGCCCAATGACTGGCCATCAAAGGGCATGGATCAATAAGACTACAACACATTAACTTTAAGGCTTGTAATATTGTTCAAGCCTCTATAAGATCAGCTGAAGTATAGCACAGACAGAAGCTCGTGTTTGCTGCACCGTGAGACGTCCGGTCAGTGATGTCCAGGGGTCCTCTGTCTATGTCATGCTTCTCTGACTGTAGTTCCAGACAGATGATGTCCAAAACTCCTTGGTGATTGTAAGTATTTAACTGTACTTAACCTTTGTATGTTGATTATACAAAAGTGTACGCAATATCATACTTTTCCTTTAAGTTTGTATTTCATATTAACCTTTATAATAAAATTACTTATTTGCCTTCTTTAAAGCCGTATCTGAACCTTAGTGTTAAAAACATTTTAGCGAAACAAACGCTAGGACGCAGGCCACCTCCACTAGCCAGATATACTCGTTGCTACGTCCTCACTGGAACTGGGAGGAGGAGAGGGCGGGCCCGGCGAAATGGATAACAGAGTTCCCGGAATATGAGATAGCAGATATACTGGGAGCTACTCTGTCTCTAGTAAAATTAGTGCCATATGCTAGTTACACAGACATGGCTTTGCGGGTCTTTTATAGGGCGTACATATCACCTCTGGTTCGGTCCAGAATGTCATCTACAATATACGCTTGCGCTAAGTGTGGTTTGGAAAAAGTCACACTATACCATCAGTTTTGGGAATGCACGCAAATTTTGGAACTGTGGAAACAAGTACATATGAGAATTCAAATCACATTCAAGATTAAATTCCAGTTAACCACTCAATGGGCCATCTTTAATATCCATGGGGAGACTCAGCAAAGTATCCCCAGGGGAACAAAGGCGGCACTTTCTATTTGGGCAGCGGCCACTAGGAAAAGCATTTTACACCAATGGATAAACTCGAATCCCCCAGCTATGGCATTGGTTGACACAAAAATCAAATTTCTGTTTAAAATGGAGAGATTGGAGACACTGACAAACAAGGAAAATTGACCAGGAAATTTTTTGAAACATGGAGTCCATACATCCAGACACTCCGCATAGACACTAAAAATAGTCTTAGATCACAATTTGAAAATACCTCATGGTACCTGCGGGAGGTCATTGGAGGGCACAACCCAATACCATAAAGATCTAGGTTTGGAGAGAGGACATGCAGAGATGGGGTGGGGGGAGGTCGGGAGGGGGGGTTGGGAATCGAGGAGATACATTATCTGTAATTTTGTAGTTTAACATAATCGTAATGTATGTATTATATGATTATTGGTTATATGTTTTTGTTATTAAAATCTAAGAAAAAGAAGGTTAAAAAAAAAGTAAAAAAAAGGTTTTAAAAAATGAAAAAAAAACAACTAAAAGTTCAAATCACCCCACCATTTGCCCCATTAAAAAGTAAAGGGTTAAAAGAATAAAAAAAATATACACATATTTGGTATTGCCGTGTTCAGAAATGCCCAATCTATAAAAATATAAAATCAATTAATCTGGTCGGTAAATGTCGTAGCAGCAAAAAAATTTCAAATGCAAAACTTACATTTTTTTGGTCGTCGCAAATTTTGCACAAAATGAAATAACAGGTGATCAAAACGTAGCATCTGTGCAAAAATGGCACCGTTAAAAACGTCAGTTTAAGACGCAAATCACGAAAAATGAGAATACTAGGGGTAGCGGGAAATGGCTCAAAAAGTGCGCCACTTTTTTGGGACAAACTTCTGAATTTTTTTAACCCCTTAGATAAAAGTAATTTTATACATGTTTGGTGTCTACGAACTCACACCAACCTGAAACATCACACTGACACATCAAAGTTACCATATAGTGAACACGGTAAACAAAATACCCCAAAAACAATTGTGTAATCTCACTTTTTTTGCCAGTTTTCCGCACTTGGAATTTGATTGTCATTTATCAGTACACTATATGCTAAAACTCATGGTTTCATTTAAAAGTACAACTCTAACTGCAATAAACAAGCCCTCATATGGCAAGATTGACAGAAAAAATAAAAAAGTTATGCCTCGGAAGAAAGGGAGCAAAAAACAAAAACGAAAATAAAAAGGAAAATCGCCCGGGATTGAAGGGATTAAGCAATCTACAGGGCACATTAGAGAGCCTGGTACCTTAAACACCAACACTTTACAACCATGTCCCAGTTGATTGGTCTGAGAAGAGCGAATAAATAGCTTGATTTTGTCATCATACAAATCCAATATTCTCTTAACAAACAGTCTTTCTTTAACTTGAAAGGGCTAACCAGCTCTAATAGACACAATGCAGCAAAGAAAGCCAAAGAGAAAGCCAATTTAAACAGGCAATTTCCCAAAGAGAGTTACAAACGAAGTCAACTTGCCTCCCCAAGCGTCGTAATAACTCGTAATAAATCGGGCATCTCCTATCAACCACTTTCCATCCTCTACACCATCCCTTCAAAGCCTGAATTACATTGACCTTAAATCCGAAAGCCAATCCCACCATTAAGCTATTCATCTTTGAAACCGCCCATATTTCCTCCCAACATAACCCACTAAAAGTATAAGCAAACTTTCCTCCTCCACACCGGTGTCTAAAAAGATACCTTCCAATCCTCCCAAACCCTCCATGTCTGACTATATGCCAACCACGTCCTGCCTGTCAAGTATGATATAAGTTTCCTTGTTCGAATTGTAGATCCCAGATGTCTGCTGGACATACCAGGTCCATCTCTTCCACTAGTGGTGCAAACTCTCAAAAATTCCAATATGGCCTCTCTTCACTACTGTACAGTATACAGAGGACAGAACAGCCACACTGGAATGGTGGTGGATTCAGTAGGAGGAATGGGCATTTATTCATGGGTCTTTTATTAATTTATGGTATTTAATCCACTTCTCCCATATTTTGTTAGTTCAGAAAGCTACAATCAACTCCCTTATTCCAAATAACCAATAAAAGCGAAAATACATACACTTACATTATGAATATTAAAAAAATATTGGCATTTTCCACATTGCAGATTGGAGGAGTCCTCCTGCATGGTGGCGCTCACAGTGGGGAGAGGATTCAATCTGCCCCATGTTAGTTGCGAGTCAAGAGGTATTGGAATCAGGAGTGGTGAATCCCCAGGGCCTGCATGGACCCACCCGGCGAGGTGCACGGGACAGAGAGCGAAGGAGGAAGAGACGTCGAGGTCCACAGAGTTCTTAGCATTTGGAAATAAGTGGGCAGTGGTCCACTGACTCTGCCCCCCAACCGCCAGATAACGACTGCACTACTAGGGAGTAAACCGACTGCTGCCTCTGTATCACAGGTAAACCCCACTCCTATTGGATGGAGCTGAACATCATTCTTTGCCTAGATCGTAGGGTGGACAGCAGCGGCAGGCTTCAGGACAAGCAGCAGCTGGGGATACAGTACCCAGGCAGCTAAGTTAGACTTTACAATTTTTTCTTCCCTCTCTACGCTCTGTGGCCATGCAAAAGGACTGTGCTTCTTACTCAACAAGGGGGCTTGAAAGTTTGAGTCAAAATGCAATTTTAAGCATGATTGCTCCTCGTGCCATGGGAGTCACTGTGCGTCAAATGTTTTCGGGGTGGAGAACACAAAGGAAGAGATGGTTCTACCATTTGGAAGGACAATGAGTAAAGGCCCCGTTACACGCAACAACGTATCTAACAATATATCGCCGGGGTCACGGATTCCGTGACGCACATCCGGCATCGTTAGCAACGTCGTTGCGTGTGACACCAACGAGCGTCCGTTAACGATGGAAAATACTCACCAAACTGTCCATTCATTTTCAAAAAATCGTTGATTGTTGAGGACGCAGGTTGTTCGTCGTTCCCGTGGCAGCATACATCGCTATGTGTGACACCTCGGGAATGACAGCTTACCTGCATCCACCGGCAGTGAGGAATGAAGGAGGTGGGCGGGATGTTACGGCCGCTCATCTCCGCCCCTCCGCTTCTATTGGGTGGCCGCTTAGTGATGCCACTGTGACACCGCACGAACCGCCCCCTTAGAAAGGAGGCGGTTCACTGGCCACAGCGACGTCGCTAGGCAGGTAAGTCCGTGTGACGGCTCCAAACGATATTGTTCGCCACGGGCAGCGATTTTCTGGTGACGCACAAACGACGGGGGCGGGTACGCTCACTAGCGATATCGCTGCGTGTAAAGCCCCCTTAAGGGTCATGGGATTTCATATCTATTTTTTCAGATCCTGTTCTCCACCTTATATTTATCTATGATATACCTCTCTATTTTTCCATCTACACTAAAATACTGACTTATTATCTATGTCAGATCATTGTTAGATGTGTGTTGTCATTACTGGCTGCAGCACATTCTGGACCATCACATGCACATTTTCCTTTCTGACCTTCATTAAGTTGAGTTATAGATGTGGTCACATATTCAGTGACTGCCCCCTCTGCACTTCTATTTAGCAGGGATCAATACCATCCTATTACACCCATTATGCTGCCTAAGCTTTCTCATTCAGCATGGTAAACATTGCACATGCTAATGGTTGTGTCAAATGAATAAATATATGTGTAGTAATGGTGCTGATTACAGTAAAACACAGAATATAAATTATATAGATTATATAGATCTCCAGGAGGGAGAATAAGATTTATTTAACAGAATGATAGCTGAGCTCAGACTTGTTCTGTTAGATCCTATCCAGGCTGGCCACATATACAAGTGCATCTCAGTAAATTAGAATATCATCAAAAAGTTAATTTATTTTAGTAATTCAATACAAAAAGGAAAATGCATATATTATATAGTCATTACACACAGAGGAATCTATTTCAAGTGTTAATTTCTGTTAATGTTGATGATTACGGCTTACAGCCAATGAAAACCCAAAAGTCATTATCTCAGAAAATTAGATTAATACAAAACACCTGTAAAGGCTTCCTAAGTGTTTTAAATGGTCCCTTAGTCTGGTTCAGTAGGCTACACAATCATGGGGAAGACTGCTGACTTGATAGATGTCCAGAAGGCAGTCACTGACACACTCCACAAGGAGGGTTAGCCACAAAAGGTCATGGCTAAAGAAGCTGGCTGTTCACAGAGTGCTGTATCCAAGGATATTAATGGAAAGTTTGGTGGAAGGAAAAAGTGTGGTAGAAAAAGGTGCTCAAGCAACCGGGATAACTGTAGCCTTGATAGGATTGTTAAGAAAAGGCCATTCAAAAATTTTGGGGAGATTCACAAGGAGTGGACGCTGCTGGAGTCAGTGCTTCAAGAGCCACCACACACAGACGTATCCAGGACATGGGCTACAAGTGTCACATTCCTTGTGTCAAGCCACTCATGACCAATATACAACGCCAGAAGCTTCTTCCCTGGGCCAAGGAGAAAAAGAACTGGACTGTTGCTCAGTGGTTCAAGGTGATGTTTTCAGATGAAAGTAAATTTTGCATTTCATTTGGAAATCGCGGTCCCAGAGTCTGGAGGAAGAGTGGAGAGGCCACAATCCAAGCTGCTTGAGGTCTAGTGTGAAGTCTCCACAATCAGTGATGGTTTGGGGAGCCATGTCATCTGCTGGTGTAGCTCCACTGTGTTTTATCAAGACCAAAGTCAGCGCAGCCGTCTACCAGGAAATTTTAGAGCACTTCTTGCTTCCCTCTGCTGACAAGCTTTTTGTAGATGGAAATTTCATTGTTCTGCAGGACTTAGCACCTGTCCAAACTGTAAAAGGTACCAATACCTGGTTTACTAACCACAGTATCACTGTGCTTGATTGGCCTGCAAACTTGCCTGACCTAAACCCCATAGAGAATCTATGAGAGACACCAGAGCCAACAATGCAGACGAGCTGAAGGCTGCTATTAAAGCAACCTGGGCTTCCATAACACCTAGGCAGTGCCACAGGCTGATCGCCTCCATGCCATGCCGCATTGATGCAGTAATTCATGCTAAAGGAGCCCCGACCAAGTATTGAGGCATTTAATTTACTGTACAGACGTTTCAGGCGCCAACATTTCTGAGTTTAAAATCATTTTTTCAGTTGGTCTTATATAATATTCTAATTTTCTGAGATGACTTCTGAGTTTTCATTGTCTGTAAGCCATAATCATCAGCAGTAACAAAAATAAACACTTGACATAGATCAATCTGTCTATAATGACTATATAATATATAGAAATAGATCCCTCTGTGTGTAATGACTCTATATAATATATAGAAATAGATCCCTCTGCGTGTAATGACTCTATATAATATATAAGAATAGATCACTGTGTATAATGACTCTATATAATCTATACGAATAGATCCCTCTGTGTGTAATGACTCTATATAATATATAGGAATAGATCACTCTGTGTGTAATGACTATATAATATACAAGAATAGATCCCTCTGTGTGTAATGACTCTATATAATATATAGAAATAGATCCCTCTGTATGTAATGACTCTATATAATATATAGGAATAGATCCATATGTGTGTAATGACTCTATATAATATACAGGAATAGATCCCTCTGTGTGTAATGACTCTATATAATATATAGGAATATATCCCTCTGTGTGTAATAACTATATAATATACAAGAATAGATCCCGCTGTGTGTAATGACTCTATATAATATATAGGAATAGATCACTCTGTGTGTAATGACTATATAATATAGAAGAATAGATCCCTCTGTGTGTAATGACTCTATATACAATATAGGAATAGATCCCTCTGTGTGTAATGACTCTATATAAAATATAGGAATAGATCCCTCTGTGTGTAATGACTCTATATAATATATAGGAATAGATCCATATGTGTGTAATAACTCTATATAATATACAGGAATAGATCCCTCTGTGTGTAATGACTCTATATAATATATAGGAATAGATCCTTCTGTGTGTAATGACTCTATATAATATATAGGAATAGATCCCTCTGTGTGTAATGACTCTATATAATATATGCGTTTCCCTTTTTGTATTGAATTGCTCAAATAAATTAACTTTTTGATGATATTCTAATTTATTGAGATGCACTTGAATATAGCATGATACCGATAGATAGATAGATAGATAGATAGATAGATAGATAGATTTCCCATTGTTTAAGTAATTTAACATGATTACCACATTGTTTTGGTCTGGATACTTGCTTTAGTACCTGAAAGCATAATTGCGACACATGGCGTCTGGCTTCATAGTGGCAGCCAGGATTTACCACAATGTATAATGAATTTATTGCTTGTAATACGGTCCCTTACATGCTGGGTAGTTTGATTAATAGTGGCCAATGTTTGAGGGTGATGGTATAAAATTTGGGCATGTGGGGATTGTATTTATGGAAAAAACAGAATCTATTCTGATTTTTGGACCATCACCAGTGGGGAGGTTGGAGAAAGAAGGAAAACCAAAAATTAATCCACATTAAAAATTAACTTTTAATAATAAACATTAAAAGATCAAAAACCACATTAATACAAACAACAGGTTATATATAGGGACCCCCATACAGCAGTATGAGAAATCATTCTGGGCAATAATTAGCCCAGACAGGTCGGTAAGACCATTGCACAGACTCAAAATGACACAAGAGGACAAGAGTCAAAAAGTGCCAAAAAGTGAAAATACAATTTTATTAATACAATCATAGATGTGCAATCAGCAAAAAAGAAGTAAAAACAAGGGGTGTGAGTGAACATAAACAGGACCGCTGAATAGATAATATTTGGAGATGACTTAAGCTGGGGTCACACATAACGACAACGACAACGACGTCGCTGCAACGTCACCATATTCTGTGACGTAGCAGCGACCATAGATGATCGTTAGTAAGCTGTCAAACATGTTCTAAAAAGCAGCGACGGAGCAGCGATCATAGCGACGTCGACGGTCGTTGTGTGGTTTCAGACGTAGCGTAGCGTCCCTGCTGCGGTGTCAAACACAAGGATTATCAGCTTATCAGCATGGCGCAGCGGGATAGCAGCGATCAAAAAATGACCTGGAGCATTCAGGAGCGAGCAACGATTTCGCAGCAGGGGTCTGATCGTTGTTATGTGTCACACACAGCGACGTCGCTGTTGAGGTCGCTGCAACGTCACAGAATATGGTGACGTTGCAGCGACGTCGTTGTCGTTGTCGTTATGTGTGACACCAGCTTTAGTCAGGTAGATCAAAAAAATGCAGGGGAAATATCAGAGCAAATATTACTGGGATAGTATATAAAGTGCATGTGCAAAGATACATGTAAATAACCTGCTCAGATACCCCAAATGCAAAGGAAAAATATATAGTCAACTCGCTTGAATAAATGCATACAATAAAGTGGCCAGTGCATCAAAAAAGTGGCCAGTGCATAGTCTAAAGTACATAATCCTGAATATGCAGAGAAAAAGGCTCCCCCATAACCTTTATCGTATGCATTTATTCAAGCGAGTTGACTATATATTTTTCCTATGCATTTGGGGTATCTGAGCAGGTTATTTACATGTATCTTTGCACATGCACTTTATATACTATCCTAGTAATATTTGCTCTGATATTTCCCCTGCATTTTTTTGATCTACCTAAGTCATCTCCAAATATTATCTATTCAGCGGTCCTGTTTATGTTCACTCACACCCCTTGTTTTTACTTTTCCTTTTTTGCTGATTGCACATCTATGATTGTATTAATAAAATTGTATTTTCACTTTTTGGCACTTTTTGACTCTTGTCCTCTTGTTTACCAAACAACAGGTTATGCATGGAGTATAATAACAAAAGCAAGGAAGGGAGATGGGAAAAGGCTGTCCCTGGATATCCCTAAGGTAGCTCTCCCTACCTAGCAATGGAGGGTATGACGCCCTAAGGGCTGTGGCACCCCCATTCACCGACGGGAGACCCTAAATGACCCTAAAAAGAGCCTGCATAGGTCAAACACCAAAATATTACAAATGCCTCATCAAAGATAAGATAGAGACAAAAAACTTATCTGGAAAGTCCACGACAAAGTCCCGACGCGTTTCCTCCCATAGATGCCAGGGAATCATCAGGGGACATGCCCAGGAGGTCCAATATAGATACGAGCTCCTCCTTAGGGCACCAGGGCAGGGTCTTTTTAGGGTCATTTAGGGTCTCCCATTGGTGAATGGGGGCGCCACAACCCTTAGGGCGTCATACACTCCATTGCTAGGTACGCTATGGCAGAAAACCCAGGAAGGCCCCACTGCTGACATAGAGACATAAACAAGCTAAACTGCAGTTTGCCAAAATGTACGTGAGTAACCAAATTCCTTCTGGGAAAACATCTTGTGGACAGATGAGACCAAGGTAGTGCTTTTCGGTAAAGCACATTATTACCGAAAATAGAATGAGGCCTACAAAAAAAAAGAACACAGTAACTATAGACACATATGGGGGAGGCGAAAAGATGTTTTGGGGTTCTTTTGCTCCCTCATCATGAAATTTGAAGTTTACCAAAGGACTTTGGGTGGCAATGTAGTGTCCAGTGTTTAGAGATGAGCGAACTGGTCCCGGTTCGGCTCGAGGCGGTTCGCCGAACGGAGGTCCCGTTCGAGTTCAGTTCGTCGAACGTTCGACGAACCGAACTCGAACGTATAGGCTATAATGGGAGGCAATCACAAACATATAAAAATGCATGATAAATGTACACAAACAGTTAATAAACATTGCCATAACACTTACCGGTCCCCGCGATCCCTTCTGCACTCTGTCTCCTGCCGCTATTCCATCCGATGATCGCTGAATCCTCCCAGCGACCGGCACTGCCAGCAGAGATGCAGGACCTATCGTGACGTCAAAATAGCCATGTGACCAGTCACGTGGCTATTATCTCAATGGCTACAGACTGGTCACATGACTATGACACGTCATGTAGGACCTGCGAGTGCATCTCTCCGGTACACGGTGCACATATGTGTATCGCCGTGTACCGGCGACATGCTCTACCACATGGTCGACTCCCCGTTCCGTTAGGGACCGGCTGACACAGCCGGTCATTAACGGAGATCACCGTTGCCATAGCAACGCAGTTAGCGGTGACGTCACCGCTAACCGCGGCTCCGAGAGCACCATTGCTATGGTAACGCGTCTGTCAGCGGTACCGCTGTTACCGCTGACAGCCAGCACTGATCACTCACGGAGTGAAGGCTGCACGATTGTAGTGAGCATTGTAGTGAGGATGGAGGTTCCCCAGCCCCAAGTGATGAGCTGGTGAACCTCATCCTTCCTCAGTACAATCGTCACTACTACTACACTAGAAAGAAGACAGAAGAGCAGGATCGTGGAGGGCTGACAGGGGGTAATAAAGATGGAGTCTCTAATGTGTCTGTGTATTTATTTCTATTAAAGTATTTTTTCTCTGTGTGGTGTTTTTTTTTAACCCTTTATTGGAGATTCTTAATGGCCGGGTCAAACGTGCCTGACATTAAGAATCTCTGGCTTAATACTGGCTAGTAAAACAAAGCCAGTATTAACTCATGATTACCCAACAAGCCACCCGGCTCCAGGGCTGTTGGAAGAGTTGGATACAGCGCCAGATGATGGCGCTTCTATGAGAGCGCCATTTTCTGGGACGGCTGCGGACTGAAATCCGCAGCAGAGGCGCCCAGAAACCTCGGGTTAGCCTGTGCTGCGGATTCCAATCCCCAGCTGCCTAGTTGTACCCGGCTGGACACAAAAATGGGGCGAAGCCCACGTCATTTGTTTTTTAATTATTTCATGAAATAAGTGAAATAATTAAAAAAAAACGGGTTTCCCTATATTTTTGGTTCCCAGCCGGGTACAAATAGGCAACTGGGGGTTGGAGGCAGCCCGTGGCTGCCTGCTGTACCTGGCTAGCATACAAAAATATGGCGAAGCCCACATCATTTTTTTAGTGGGCAAAAAAATTCTGCATACAGTCCTGGATGGAGTATGCAGAAGTTTTTTGCCCCCTGAAAAAATTATGTGGGCTTCGCCATATTTTTGTATGCTAGCCAGGTACAGCAGGCAGGTACGGCTGCCCCCAACCCCCAGTTGCCTATTTGTACCCGGCTGGGAACCAAAAATAAAGGGAAGCCCTTTTTTTATTATTTCATGAATTTCACAACTAGGCAGCTGGGGATTGGAATCCGCAGCACAGGTTGGCCTGAGCTTTCTGGGCCCCACTGCTGCGAATTGCAGTCTGCAGCCGCCTCAGAAAATGGCATTTTCATAGAAGCGCCATCTTCTGGCGCTGTATCCAACTCTTCCAGCACCTGCCTGCTATACCTGGCTAGCATACAAAAATATGGCGAAGCTCACGTCCTTTTTTTGTAGTTTTTTGGCAAAAAAAATAAAAAATGCTTCCTTTCCATTGCCATTGAAGGTAACATCAAGCAGTGGGGGTTAGCAGCCAGTAGCTGCTTGGATTACCCTTAGCTAGCAATACAAAAAATGCAGCAGGAGCCCATATATATTTTTTTTAATTATTTATTTAAATAACTAAAAACAAAATGGGCTTCCCTGTATTTTGATTGCTGGACATCACAGTGCTGTAAAAATAAATCTTTAAAAAAATGACGTAGCGCTCCGCGGTATTTTTGATTCTCAGCGCAGATAAAGCAGACAGCTATGGGTTGCCACCCCCATCTGCCTGCCGTTACCTTGGTTGTCAATCAAAATACAGGGAAGCCCATTAATTTTTTCTATTTAAAAAATAGTTAAAAAAAAAAATGACGTTGGGTCCCCCCATTTTTGATAGCCAGCTAGGGTAAAGCAGACGGCTGTAGCCTGAAAACCACAGCTGGCAGCTTTACCATGGTTGGGGATCCAATGTGGAGGTCCCCTCAGGCTCTTTTTTATAATTATTTTATAAATATTAATAATTACACAATAAAAGTAGGGTCCCCCCCAAATTGGATCACCAGCCAAGGTAAAGCGGACAGCTGTGGTCTGGTATTCTCAGGGTGGGAAGGTCCATAGTTATTGGGCCTTCACAGCCTAAAAATAGCAGGCCGCAGGCACCCCAGAAGTGGCGCATCCACTAGATGCGCCAATCCTGGCGCTTCACCCCAGCTCATCCCGTGCCCTGGTGCAGTGGCAAACGGGGTAATAAATCGGGTTGATACTAGCTGTAAAGTCACCTGAGATCAAGCCCAGCAGTTTGTGATGTCATGGCGTCTATTAGATACCCAACATCATAAACTGTCAGTACTAACAAAAAAAAAAAAATCGACAAAAGAAATTTATTTGAAAAAACAGTCCCCAAAACATTTCCTCTTTCACCAATTTATTGTAAGAAAAAAAATAAAGGGGTCCCACGACGACTCTGGACCGTCTAGAATATGGGGGGGAGACACTCAGGGAACGTATCCCCCATTTTCTAGGAGTGCGGACCCTTCATGTGAGGAGTGTGGGTGCAATGAATCTGCACTCACTCTTCTCGGGTCCACAGCAGCAGAGTCCATGTCGTAATGGTTGCTACCAAAGCTGCAATGCCCTGCTCATGAGGTAAGGGCATGCCTAATCAGGAGAACTACTGTAGAGGAAGCTCTGCTCACTGGTATATAGGTGCTCAGAGGTAATAATAGATAAAATTAGTGCGTAACCTCGGCACTCTAAATCTCCCAGACTAAGTCAGTAAGTCACAACGGATAGTAATGCAAAATCACTCTTTATTGGTCCGTATTAAGAAAAACATTTTTTTTCATAAGCATATATGTTTTTGTCCAAAACAAGTTACAAATGACGTTTCGGCCTGAGCCTTCGTCAGATTGGACTTATCTGCATGTAATCATGAAAAATGACAATAATCAGTATCACATAAGAGTGAGAGAACAATAACATAAACTCGAACAATGTAGAGGTACAATTGGGATGCAGCAAAAAAATTGCAACACAGCAAGAAATGAAACACATGATACAAATGTCATAATACAGTACAAGGACAATATAGTAATGACAAATATGGGGTCAGAGTAGGCTTAGACAGCTCTGGTACGAAAGAGATGTCAATCATAAAGTAACATGTGCAGTAGGTGTAGAGCTACAGTATGCATGGCAGAGCTAATGGGTAGACCGACCATAGAAAAAGTAGAGAAAAAGTGGAGAAAAAATGTAGAAAAAGTGGAGAAAAAGTGGAGAAAAAGTGGAGAAAAAATGGATAAAAAGTGAAGAAAAAGTGGAGAAAAACTGGAGAAAAAAATGGAGAAAAAGTGGAGAAAAAGTGGAGAAAAAATGGAGAAAAAGTGGAGAAAAAGTGAAGAAAAAGTGGAGAAAAAAATGGAGAAAAGGTGGAGAAAAAGTGGAGAAAAAGTGGAGAAAAAGTGGAGAAAAAGTGGAGAAAAAGTGGAGAAAAAGTGAAGAAAAAGTGGAGAAAAAGTGGAGAAAAAAATGGAGAAAAGGTGGAGAAAAAGTGGAGAAAAAATGGAGAAAAAGTGGAGAAAAAGTGAAGAAAAAGTGGAGAAAAAAATGGAGAAAAGGTGGAGAAAAAGTGGAGAAAAAGTGGAGAAAAAGTGGAGAAAAAGTGGAGAAAAAGTGAAGAAAAAGTGAAGAAAAAGTGGAGAAAAAGTGGAGAATAAGTGGAGAAAAAATGGAGAAAAAAATGGAGAAAAAAATGGAGAAAAAAATTGAGAAAAAGTGGAGAAAAAGTGGAGAAAAAGTGGAGAAAAAGTGGAGAATAAGTGGAGAAAACAATGGAGAAAAAGTGGAGAAAAAGTGGAGAAAAAGTGGAGAAAAAGTGGAGAAAAAATGTATAAAAAATGGAGAAAAAGTGGAGAAAAAGTGGAGAAAAAGTGGAGAAAAAATGTAGAAAAAAATGTAGAAAAAGTAGAGAAAAAATGTAGAAAAAGTGGAGAAAAAGTGGAGAAAAAATGGAGAAAAAGTGGAGAAAAAGTGGAGCACCCTTTGGTGCCTTTCATGTGGCACTAAGGGGTGCTTAGCTTTGTATTTAGCAAAAAAAATGAAAAAAAAAATGACGTAGGATTCCCCCTAGTTTTGTAGCCAGCTAGGGTAAAGCAGACGGCTGCAGCCTGCAGACCACAGCTGGCAACCTCACCTTGGCTGGTAATCCAAAACTGAGGGCACCCCACGCTGTTATTTTAAATTAAATAAATAATTTAAAAAAAAAACACGTAGGGGTCCCCCCAAAATTGGATCACCAGCCAAGGTAAAGCAGACAGCTGGGGCCTGATATTCTCAGACTAGGGAGGTCCATGGTTATTGGACTCTCCCCAGCCTAAAAATAGCAGGCCGCAGCCGCCCCAGAAGTGGCGCATCCATTAGATGCGCCAATCCTGGTGCTTCGCCCCAGCTCATCCCGCGCCCTGGTGCGGTGGCAAACGGGGTAATATATGGGGTTAATACCAGATGTGTAAGTCACCTGGCATCAAGCCCTGGGGTTGGTGAGGTCAGGCGTCTATCAGATACCCGACATCACCAACCCAGTCAGTAATAAAAAAAAATAGACGACAAACACATTTTTATTTGAAAAAACACTCCCCAAAACATTCCCTCTTTAACCAATTTATTAGAATGAAAAACAAATCCAGGTCTGCTGTAATCCAAGGGGTTGCCATGACGATCCACACTGTCCCAGTCAATGAAGAGCAGGATGTTCCCCATTGGCTGGGAGAGCAATGCAGTGACCTGAGCTAACATCAATGGGTCAGCCCAGGTCACTGCAGGGCATGACAAGTGCTGCTGTCAGCGAGGTACATTACCTGCGCTGATCTCCGGCACACTGACAGCCCCTGTCACTGAGTTCAATGACCGGCGCCTTCACACCAAGTCTCGCGAGAGGCCCGTGACGTCACCGCTAGTCAGTCTCGGGTCGGAAGCGAGAGGTGATGTGACAAGCGGCGGCCATGGAGGACAGTGACAGCGCTGAGGTCGGGATGGCGGGACTTCATCACCGCAGGTAAGCCGAGCGGGACCATGTGTGTGTGTGTGTATGTGTATGTGTATGTGAGTGTGTGTGTGTGTGTATGTATGTATGTGTACATGCCGCGGGCAGGAGGGGGCGGAGCGAGCTGAGCGGGGAAGTGTGGGCTTCCTGCACGTAACTAGGATAAATATCGGGTTACTAACCAAAGCGCTTTGCTTGGATACCCGATGTTTATCTTGGTTACCAGCTTGTGGCAGGCTGCCAGCGATGGCTCCTGCACACTGTAGCTGTAAAAAGCCCTGCTTTTTGCTGCTAGAACCATTCTCGAACGTTTCTAGAACTACCGAGCTTTTGCAAAAAAGCTCGAGTTCTAGTTCGATCTAGAACACCCCCAAAAATCACTCGAGCCCCGAACTGGAGAACCTCGAACCACGAACCGCGCTCAACTCTACCAGTGTTAGAAAGCTGGGTTTGCATCCTAGGTCATGGGTCTTCTAGCAGGACAATGAACGCAAACACACTTCAAGAAGCATCTAGAAATGGAAGGAAACAAAGTGCTGGAGAGTTCTGAAGTGGCAGCAACGAGTCCAGATTGAAATCTCATTGGACACCCATGGAGAGATCTTAAAATTGCTGTTAGGAGAAGACGCCTTCAAATATAAGAGACCTGGAGCAGTTTATAAAGAAGGGTCCAAAATTCCAGGTGAGAGGAGTAAGAATTTTGTGGACGGTTATAGGAGGTGATTGATTGCAATTATTTATTCCAAAGAATGTACAACCAAATATTAAGTTGAAGATGCCAACAATTTTCTGGGAGAAATATTTCATTTTCTGGACCAATTTCAAGGATGCCAACACTTTCAACCAAGACTTTATCCATCTATCTCATATTTGTGTCATATCTATCTATCAGTCCATCTAACACAGAAAAATGAAGGCTGCACTACAATGTCATACAAGTGAAAAAACTGAATAACCGAATATAATGTTGCCAAATCATAACTATGGTAATTACAATCAATAATTACTTCAATAAATATATAAAATCCATAAAAAGTGCATGAAAAATACATTCTTTCATCATATAAAGTTCTGTGTGTGCTAAACTGCAGATAATCAACTCAGAAGAAATGTGCAATAATCATGTTAATAACCCTAATGAATCACATGTATATATATTAAAATCAAAAGATGTCTTGCACCAGATATGTCCTCACAAGGCCGATAATGCAAACAAACTCAGCACGAAAATTATATTTCAGAGTGGATCTGCCGGGAATGTTATCTATCTATCCATTATCTATCTATCTATCTATCTATCTATCTATCTATCCATCTATCTATCTATCCCTCTATCTATCTATCCATTATCTATCTATCCCTCTATCTATCTATCCATTATCTATCTATCTATCCCTCTATCTATCCCTCTATCTATCTATCCATTATCTATATATCTATCTATCTATCTATCTATCCATCTATCTATCCCTCTATCTATCTATCCATTATCTATCTATCCCTCTATCTATCTATCCATTATCTATCTATCTATCTATCCATCCATCCATCTATCTATCTATCCATTATCTATCTATCTATCCCTCTATCTATCCCTCTATCTATCTATCCATTATCTATCTATCTATCTATCTATCTATCTATCTATCTATCTATCTATCTATCTATCCATCTATCTATCCCTCTATCTATCTATCTATCTATCTATCTATCCATCTATCTATCCATTATTATTATTATTATTATTTATTATTAAAGCGCCATTTATTCCATTGCGCTTTACAAGTGAGAGAGGGTATACGTACATCCATCTATCTAACTATCTATCTATCCATTATCTATCGACCCATTATCTATCCATTATCTATCCATCTATCTATTATCTATCTATCCATCTATCTATCTATCCATTATCTATCTATCTATCTATCTATCTAACTATGTATCCATTATCTATCTATCCATTATCTATCTATCCATCTATTATCTATCTATTCAATTATCTATCCATCTATCTATCCCTCTATCTATCTATTCAACTATCTATCCATCTATCCATCCATCTAACTATCCATTATCTATCTATCTATCCATTATCTATCTATCCATCTATCCATCCATCCATCCATCCATCCATCTATCCCTCTATCTATCTATCTATCCCTCTATCTATCTATCCCTCTATCTATCTATCCATTATCTATCTATCCATCTATCCATCCATCCATCCATCCATCCATCCATCTATCCCTCTATCTATTCCTCTATCATTCCCTTTATCTATCCTTCTATCTATTTATCCTTCCATCTATCTACTTAGAAAATAGATGCAGCACCAGAAAGGCAGGAGGGTGCAAATTTTCCCAGGCAATATCCAATCCTTTAAATATAAATGATAAAAATTTGGAAGCAGCACTCCACAAGTTAAGGCTACTTTACACACTGCGATATCGGTCCCGATATCGCTAGTGTGGGTACCCGCCCCCATCTGTTGCGCGACACGGGCAAATCGCTGCCCGTGCCGCACAACATTGCCCAGAGCCGTCACACATACTTACCTGTCCGGCGACGTCGCTGTGACGGGCGAACCGCCTCCTTTCTAAAGGGGGCAGTCCGTGCGGCGTCACAGCGATGTCACTGAAGCATCACTGAACCGCCGCCCAATAGCAGCGGAGGGGCGGAGATGAGTGGGACGTAACATCCCGCCCACCTCCTTCCTTCCTCATAGCAGCCGGGAGGCAGGTAAGGGGAGCTTCCTCGTTCCTGCGGCGTCACACGCAGCGATGTGCGCTGCCGCAGGAACGAGGAACAACTTCGTTACTGCTGCAGTAACGATTTTTAAGAATGGACCCCCATGTCGCCGATTAGCGATTTTGCACGTTTTTGCAACGATGCAAAATCGCTTATCGGTGTCACACGCAACGGCATCGCTAATGCGGCCGGATGTGCGTCACAAATTCCGTGACCCCAACGACGCCGCATTAGCGATGTCGCAGCGTGTAAAGCCCCCTTTAATCTTAGAAAAACTGTCTTTTTATTTGCCCATAACAGCAACATTGTGCACCTTTGTCGACCAAGGTACAAGTGAAAATAAGGTGCTTTATTTGGGGTTTCTGTCACGTGCTGACTACCAAGATTCCCCCAGGAATAAGGGAACCCCCAGCAAGCGCTGCAATAGTGTACACTGGGAGCATGATACAATGGTGGGCCCTCGTGCTAGGGAGAGGGGAGCAGTGTTACCTCCTACATTCATTTGAAGCTGATCCCTGCACTCCCTAACAACCCTATACGGGTTATTTTACTTCGTTTCCGATCACATGCCTAGGCTCTCGATTGACCTGAATTCACCCTGGCTAGTGAGAAGGCTGGCGAGAGCACTAGTTTCATCACTGCAATAATCCAACACAGAGGTAGAAAGACAGAAAGGAAAACACTGCAAGCAACTCTAATGCAGCAAACACCACAGCTGCAATTGTCACGAAACATCAGCTTCTTTCAGAGACCAAAGTGGGCAGCTTAGATATGAGAATCTATAACCGGCATCAACTGTTTAGATACATGACTATTTATAGTGAAGGGGAGTGGTCACAAAGAGCTGCATCGAGGATTAAGGCGCCAAAAGATAGCCAGATAGAAAAGAGTCCTTAACCCCTACAGCACCAAAAGAAAGCAAATACATTTCAACCTAAGATGTAGACCTTCTGGTCCCAGACTCACCAGAGATCCCTCCAGAGCGGGGCACACCCATGACAGTTTCACATACACACAATTCATTTATTCTTAATAATACATACAAATTACTGGTTACAAAGTCTTCACTGTCCTTTATCACCATATCATATGTTTAGCAGTGCATAGCAAAGT
The DNA here is from genome assembly GCF_048569485.1 of Anomaloglossus baeobatrachus. Classification (NCBI taxonomy): domain Eukaryota; kingdom Metazoa; phylum Chordata; class Amphibia; order Anura; family Aromobatidae; genus Anomaloglossus; species Anomaloglossus baeobatrachus. The sequence continues at coordinate 750,444,024 of NC_134354.1, read as the reverse complement.
GCATCACATATGCTTCATAATTGCCCATGACTCACCCCGCCATATATTCAAATGTCCTCATTTCAATGCCATTACCGGCGTTTCAAAAGTGCTAATGCGCATATTTTAAAATATAACGAGAAATGAGCGAAATTCAAAGAGACTATTACTATCCGATTACAAAAGATTGGTGAAGAATTAGAAGATATTAAGCGTAATAACTATCGGAGTGGGAATAATTATAACCGGCAAAAGGATAAGTCTAAACTGTCTGGATCTGAATCACATGGCGCTTTTTTATGGAGAGTAGCATAGACTCATATGTCTTCTAATGACTATGGTTTTTTAGAGCCTTATAGAAACACCCCTCATTTTTTTTGTTAGTGAGTTAGAAAGGCTCAAAGTTTAACCCCTTCATAACCGAGGATGTAACGGTACATCCTAAATCATGAAGGCGTAATCACCACCGGCTGCTGCAGTGAGCCTGTGGTGATTCCCATACATGTCTGCTGATTTGTACAGCAGACATGTGTGCCTCGCAGCCGCAGGTGAATCCGCAATCCACCCATGCCTGTTAACCCCTTAAATAGAGCTGTCACTTTTTTGACTTAAAGCACCACAGCGGGGAACATATCTGTCCCCACTTCCATCGGAGGCCCCGTGATGCAATCATGGGGAGCTGATGACTGTCATGGTAGCACAGGGTCATGTTATGACTCTTGTCGCTATCATGACGTAGTTCCTGTTACAGCCGGCAGAGAAGCAGCTGTAACAATAACACAGCAATGGAGAAATGAATGAGAGATCAGACTGCTGATCATTATAGCCCCCTAAGGTGACTAGTAAAATAAAGTAAAAAAAAGTTTAAAAAAATAAAAAACCTAAAACGTTCAAATCACCCCCCATTCTCCCTGATGAAAATTAAAGGGTTAAAAAAATAAAACATGTACACACATTTTGTATCGCCACTTTCAGAAATGCCTGATCTATCAAAATATGAAATAAATTATCTGATTGGTAAACGGCATAGCAGCAAAAAAAATCCAAACACCAAAATTATGTTTTTTAGTTGTCGCAAATTTTGCACAAAATGCAATAACAGGCAATAAAAATGTAGCATTTGCACAAAAATGATACCATTAAAAACATCAGCTTGAGATGCAAAAAATAGGCTGTAACTGAGCTCTACATCCCGAAAAATGAGAATGCTATGGGTCACAGAAAATGGAACAAAAATTGTACCACTTTTTTTGGACAAACTTCTGATTTTTTTAACCCCTTAGATGAAAGTAAACCTATACAAGTTTGGTGTCTACGAACCCAAACTGACCTGAGGCATTACACCGACACATCAGTTTTACCGTATAGTGAAGACGGTGAATAAAATATCCCCAAAACAATTATGCAATCGCTTTTTTTTGCAATTTTTCCGCACTTGGAAGTTTTTTTGCCATTTTCCAGTGCACTATATGGAAAAAGTTATGGTTTCATTTAAAAGTACAACTCGTCTCGCAATAGACAAGCTCTTTTATGGCAAGATTGACGAAAAAATAAAAATGTTACGGCTCTCGGAAGAAGAGGAGCAAAAAGCAAAAACAGAAAATCGCCCAGGTTCAAAGTTTATCATTAATTTCTCCTTTTTCCAACATAATTTACAAAATAATTTTTTGGGGGGAACACATCACATTTCAAGTGACTTTGAGATGCCTAGGTGACAAAAAAATATAAAAAAGTGACACCATTCTAAAAACTGCACCCCTCAAACTGTTCAAAACCAGGTCCAAGAAGTTTATAAATCCTTTAGAAGTTTCACAGGAACTAAAGCAATGTGGAAGGAAAAAATATAATTTTACTTTTTAGCACAAAAAATGTTAAATTTTCACAGGGGTAATAAGAGAAAATGCACCACACAAATTGTTGTTCAATTTATCCTCAATACACCGATATCCAACATGTGGTGGAAATCTACTAGTTGGGTGCATCGCAGGGATCGGAAGGGAAGGAGCGCCATTTGCCTTTTTTTTATGCAAAATTAACTGTAATCGTTAGCGGATACCATGTCGCATTTGAAGAGCCCCTGATGTGCATTACCAGTGGAGCTCCCCAACAAGTGTCCCTATTTTGGAAACTAGACAATGAACTCAATGAATATATCTAGATGTTTGGTGAGCACCTTGAAACCCTAGGTACATCACATAATTTTATAACGTTGAGCCGTGAAAATAAAAAAAAATTACCACAAAAATGTTGCTTTAAGACTTGAGATCTTTAATTTTCACAAGAGCAACAGAAGAAAATGCACCATACAATTTGTTGTGCAATTTCTCCTGAGTACGAGAATACCCCATATGTGGTGGAAATCCACTGATTTGGTCCACTGCATAGCTTGGAAGGGAAGGAGCGCCATTTGTATTCTTGAATGCAAAATTTGCAGGAATCGTTAGAACGCCATGTTGCATTTGAAGAGCCCCTGATGTGCCTAAACAGCAGAACCCCCCACAAGTAACCCCATTTTAGAAATTAGATCCCTCAAGGAATTTATCTAGATCTTTGGTGTGCACCAATTTTATAACATTGAGCAGTGAACCTGAAAAAAATGCATTTTTAACCACAAAAATGTTGCTTTATCCCAAAGTGTCACAAAGGGACTGTGGGGATACCAGGGTCCCTAAGCTGACCCTCAGTCAAAGGGGCCCTGTGCTATCCCAATTCTCAGACATACAACTAATGGTGGGGATGTCTGAGTCTCCTTCCTGGCCCATGTCCCTGACAGCCCTTATCTTATTTTTTATATATATATATATATATATATATATATATATATATATATATATGTATATATATTAAAGATAAAAAATTTTAATGTTATGGTAACAAATCAACAACAAGTGGCACATAATTCTGAAGTTGAACGAAATTTATTGCTTATTTGTAAAAAATAAAAAGCTGAAAATTGTGGCGTGCAATATTATTCGTCCCCTTTAAGTTAATACTTTGTAGCGCCACCTTTTGCTGCGATTGCAGCTGCAAGTCACTTGGGGTATGTCTCTATCAGTTTTGCACATCGAGAGACTGAAATTCTTGCCCATTCTTCCTTTGAAAACAGCTGGAGCTGAGTGAGGTTGGATAGAGAGCGTTTGTGAACAGCAGTTTTCAGCTCTTTCCACAGATTCTCGATTGGGTTCAGGTCTGGACTGTGACGTGGCCATTCTAACACCTGGATACGTTTATTTGTGAACCATTCCATTGTACATTTTGCTTTATGTTTGGGATCATTGTTTTGTTGGAAGACGAATCTCCGTCCCAGTCTCAGGTCTTTTGCAGACTCAAACAGGTTTTCTTCAAGAATGGTCCTGTATTTGGCTCCATCCATCTTCCCATCAATTTTAACCATCTTCCCTGTCCCTGCTGAAGAAAATCAGGCCCAAACCATGATGCTGCCACCACCATGTTTGACAGTGGGGATGGTGTGTTAAGGGTGATGAGCTGTGTTGCTTTTATACCAAACATATCGTTTGGCATTGTGCCCAAATAGTTCGATTTTGGTTTCATCTGACCAGAGCACCTTCTTCCACATGTTTGGTGTGTCTCCCAGGTGGCTTGTGGCAAACTTGAAACAACACTTTTTATGGATATCTTTGAGAAATGGCTTTCTTCTTCCAACTCTTCCATAAAGGCTAGATTTGTGAAGTGTACGACTGATTGTTATCCTATGGACAGACTCTCCCACCTCAGCTGTAGATATCTGCAGCTCATCCAGAGTGACCATGAGCCTCTTGGCTGCATCTCTGATCAGTCTTTTCCTTGTTTGAAATCAAACTTTGGATGGACGGCCGGGTCTTGGTAGATTTGCAGTGGTATGATACTCCTTCCATTTCAATATTATCACTTGCACAGTGCTTCTTGGGATGTTTAAAGTTTTAGAAATATTTTTGTAACCAAATCTGGCTTTAAACTTCTTCACAACAGTATCACGGACCTGCCTGTTGTGTTCCTTGGTCTTCATGATGCTATCTGTGACTTAAACAGAACACTAAAGGCCACATCTCACTAAGCAACATCGCTAGCAACAACGCATTGTGACGCAACAGCGATCTTGCTAGCGATGTTGCTGTGTGTGACATCCAGCAACAACCTGGCCCCTGCTGTGAGGTCGTTGGTTGTTGCTGAATGTCCTGGACCATTTTTTAGTTGTTGCTCTTCCGCTGTGAAGCACACATCGCTGTGTGTGACAGCGAGAGAGCAACAACTGAATCTGCAGGCAGCAGGAGCCGGCTTCTGCGGACACTGGTAACCACGGTAAATATCGGGTAACCGCGAAGTGCTTCACTGGTTATCCAATATTTACCTTAGTTACTAGCGTCCGCCGCTCTCAGGCTGCCAGTGCCGGCTCCCTGCACGAGTACCCAGACTACACATCGGGTAAATAAGCACAGCGGTTTGCTTATTAACCTGATGTGTACTCTGGCTAGGAAGTGCAGGGAGCCAGCGCTAAGCGGTGTGCACTGGTAACCAGGGTAAATATCGGGTAACCAGCGAAGGCTTTCCTTGGTTACTCGATATTTACCTTAGTTACCAAGCGCAGCATTGCTTCCACGCGTCGCTGCTGGCTAGGGGCTGGTCACTGGTCGCTGGTGAGATCTGCCTGTTTGACGGCTTCTGCGGACACTGGTAACCACGGTAAATATCGGGTAACCGCGAAGTGCTTCACTGGTTATCCAATATTTACCTTAGTTACTAGCGTCCGCCGCTCTCAGGCTGCCAGTGCCGGCTCCCTGCACGAGTACCCAGACTACACATCGGGTAAATAAGCACAGCGGTTTGCTTATTAACCTGATGTGTACTCTGGCTAGGAGTGCAGGGAGCCAGCGCTAAGCGGTGTGCGCTGGTAACCAGGGTAAATATCGGGTAACCAGCGAAGGCTTTCCTTGGTTACCCGATATTTACCTTAGTTACCAAGCGCAGCTGACTCGCCCACCCCAGGGCTATGGGACACCCGGTGCCGGGCCGGACTAGTCCGGTGGTAGTCAGTGGTGGCTGGGCCCGGCTCCGTGGCCCTGGTGGGTGTCAGTTGAATATGTGGCTGATGAGTTAGAGTTAATGTTCGTGACGCCACCTGTGGTATGCGGCTATTAAGCCGCCGCTGTTATGGGAGAACTCCGGGGTGATGTTATGACAGCTATGATGGTACTGCTCCCCACAGGTGGAGCGATGCCCCGGGATACCGTTGGTGCCCGTGAAAGTCTATGGTGTTGTGTGGCTAACACGGTGCAGGGCCGACAGGCGAGGAAAGAACCAGGCTCAAACAACAGTCTCTTTACCTTTTCCTCTTTTACTCTGGGAACAGTCCAGTCCTGGGAGACCGTTACAGGTGGTAATGGGGATCCGGTCGGCCTGGAAGTACTTGGGATGATCTTTCTGGCCAGCTGAGTATGAGGCCTACTCCTGTACTTTGCTTTGTGATGATAGGACCCTGCTTCTCTGAATCCAGCAATGGCCCTCTTTGCTGCTGGGACCGATGGCACGTCCCTTCTTTCTGTAGGTGGCTGCGCAGACCCTCTCTCTGGTGCTTCTCCGCTGGAGTCCACACCGGGCCCTGATGCTGCAGCTGTACCTTGGATCTTTCTGGGCCAGGGGCTTGCAGCTCTCCTGCCCTTCGGACTCGGCTACCAGGGACGGATTTTATACCCTGGCAACCACAGACTCCGATGTCTGAGTCTCTCTGCTGCCTCTCAGCTATTCCTGCTTCTCTGGGCCAAGCTGCTCCAGCTCTAGGCCCCAGATTCACAGGACAGCTCACTCTGCGTCTGTTCACTTTCACTACTCCCTTCAGACTGACTCCACTTCCTCCCTCTGGTCAGGTAGAGGAAGGCTCCCTGGAATTCCAGGTTCAGAGCTCCCCCTGCTGGCCGGAGGGAGAACTGTGTTGGGTGTTAAACCTGCTGGCCAATGGATCTCCCAATTACCTCCAGGCTCAGCATTAACCCTTTGGGAGGGCAATGCTGTTGTGGCGACCAGGTCCTAGGGCGCCACACTCCCCCTTAGTTAAATTCAGTACTCCCGGACTGTGGAAACAAAACATAACATGTCATACATTTCATCCCAATATGGGAGGCACATTCTCTTTAACGTTACAAATTCAAACAGTACTATAAGAGTCCAGTGTGGCTCCCTGCCGGGTGTCCATTACACTGCTCCATGGGGGACCCGCCGCGATAAAACCCCCAACGTAGGCTCTGGGCGTGCGTCAGAGCATTGATGACCCCACTCTATGCACGCCGGACGGGTTTTTCTTCAGGGGTGTCGAGCACACTGGTGCTAACTATGAACAATTTAGGTGTTGGCCACCCATAGTCCAGTGGCCCAATTGTCCATTTTCACAATCAAAGAAAAAGAAAAACATTTTGTACACAACATTACAGACATTTCGCATAACTATTTACATTCCAATAAATACTCTTTCTTTCTCCTTTATACATTTGATTCCCTATACCTTAGAGGGGGTTGTCCCCGAGTGCTGCGTTGGGACCTGCGTAGCTCTGGTGTTTGTCCCTGACTACTTAGTGTGTCTCCTATCTCAGCACTACCGGTAGGCCTAACCCCAATAGGTATGCATGATGATCGCCCATGTGGTCTAAGAGTCGCCAAGGGTATGACAGGTTCACCACTGACAGGGGGTTGATCCTCCTGTTCCACTGCTGGCGTGTCACCTCGTGTCGGGGCGGACGGTTCTTTGGGTGAATCCGGAACCTGTTCTGTTTCTGGCTCGACCAACTGTGGGAACGTCAGGACCGGTACCACTACGGCACCATTTATGCGGGTCCAAGTCTTGGGGAATTTGCCGAGGATTGTTTGTATCATCTCTTCCCCCTCTTCTTGAACTTCCTCCACTTCCTTTTGAACTTTGCACCGCTCAGGGCACGTCTTCAGGCGATCTCGGGAAATTGCTTGGCAGGTCTTGCCTTCATCTTTGCTTATGAGGCATACCTTACTATTGTCAAAGTTGGAGGGGATAATGGTGTAGGGCTCGTTTTCCCACTGATCATCCAACTTATGCGTCTTCCGCTTCTTCTTGAGGACTTGTTCTCCAGGTGCTAAGGGAGTTGCTGGGGCTGTTTGATTGTAATGCTGTTCTTGTCTCGTTCTTGCTTGAGACAGGCTCCTTTCCACGCACTCCTGGACCTTACGGTACCGCTGCTGCCGTTCTGCATCCCAATCCTCTATTTCTTGAACCGCCTCAGGCGACACAGTCCCCATCTCAAAGTCTACAGGCAACTTGCCAGGTCTGGCTCGCATCAGGTAAGCGGGGCTGCAGTTGGTCGAAGTCACTGGGATGTGGTTGTACAGGTCTACCAGATCTGGCAACTTTTCTGGCCATTGGTTCCTCTCTTCCAGCGGTAGGGTCTTCAGCATATCAATAACCACATGGTTCATTTTCTCGCACAGTCCATTGGTCTGGGGGTGGTACGGTGTGGTTCGAATTTTCTTACAACCGTACATGTTACAGAACTCTTGGAACACTTCAGCCTCGAATGCAGGACCCTGATCCGTCAGTACCCTTTCCGGATAGCCGTGCGGTCGACAAAAGGATGCCTGGAACGCTCTAGCTGCCGTCCTGGCTGTCTGGTCCTTCACAGGCACTACTACCAGGAAACGAGAGTAATGGTCCACAATGGTGAGGGCATACACATAGCCTGACCGACTTGGTGTCAACTTCACGTGGTCCAGGGCCACCAACTCCAGGGGCTGCTTCGTGACAATTGGCTGTAGGGGAGACCTTTGGCTGGCATCATCTTTCCGCCTCAAGTTACACGGGCCACAGTCTCGGCACCATTTCTCGATCATCTTTCTCATGTGCACCCAGTAGAACCGATCACGGAGTAAGGCCTCCAACTTCTTCCACCCGAAGTGTCCTGCGTTATCATGATACGCTGCTAGGACCATTGGAGCATCCCTCTGCGGAACCACTATCTGCCAGACAAGTTCATTTGTTCGATAGTTGACATATCTCTTGCAGAGCTTGCCTTGGTAGGTGAACAGTCGTCCCCTCTCCTTCCACAGCTGCTGGGCTTCCTCTGGAGCGTCTGGGCCAAGATGGGTCTCAGCTTGCGCTAGCTTCTCTTTGACCAATCGCACGGCCGGGTCACCATTCTGTGTTTCTTCCCAATTATGGTGGAGGAATGGGTTAACCGAGACCTCGTGTTGGCTCGAGCGCTTCACTCCCACAGCATGCTCACACTGGGAAACACCCTGATGATGGAAAGCCGGTAACTCTATCTCTTCGAGTTCATCCAGGTCTTCTCCAGATTCGGGTAAGTGAGGCATTCTGGACAGCGCATCAGCATTGTTATTCTTCTTGCCAGCCCGATACTTGATGGTAAAGTCAAAGTTAGACAGCCGGGCCATCCACCGCTGTTCCAACGCACCTAACTTGGCTGTTGCCAGGTGTGTCAACGGATTGTTGTCCGTGAAGATGGTGAACTTGGCCGACGCCAGATAGTGCTTGAAGCGTTCAGTCACTGCCCAAACAATAGCGAGGAACTCCAGCTTGAAGGAACTGTAGTTTTCTGGATTCCTTTCTGTGGGCCGAAGCTTCCTACTGGCGTACGCTATCACCTTCTCTCTGCCTCCCTGCACCTGGGACAACACGGCTCCCAGGCCCACGTTGCTGGCGTCTGTATACAGTACAAACGGCTGGCTGTAGTCAGGGTAGGCCAGAATTTCTTCTCCCGTGAGAGCCCCTTTCAGCTGGACAAAGGATGTTTCTAGTTGGCTGCTCCATTCAAAGGGAGGGCTCTGCTTCTTAGCCTGCTTTGGCTGGCCCACCAGGAGATCTTGAAGGGGCGCTGCTATCTTGGTGAAACCATCAATGAACCTTCGGTAGTAGCCCACCAGCCCAAGGAACTGCCGCACCTCCTTTACCGTGGTGGGTCTTGGCCAGTCCTTGATTACGGTGACTTTCTCCGGATCAGGTGCCACACCTTCTGCGCTGACCACATGACCCAGGTACTGTACCTTTGGCTTCAAGAGGTGACATTTGGACGGCTTGATCTTCAGGCCATATTTTGACAAAGACTCAAACACTTCTGCTAAGTGCTTCAGGTGGTCTTCATAAGTCTTGGAGTAGACTATGACGTCATCCAGGTACAACAGCACGGTTTCGAAGTTGTGGTGGCCCAAGCAGCACTCCATCAACCGTTGGAATGTCCCTGGGGCGTTGCAGAGCCCGAATGGCATACAGTTGAACTCGCAGAGGCCCATTGGCGTCGTGAATGCAGTCTTCTCCTTGTCCGCCTCTGCCACGGGAACCTGCCAATACCCACTGGTGAGATCCAAGGTGGAGAAATAGTTAGCTGACTTTAAGGCTGTTAGTGACTCCTCTATTCTGGGTAGTGGATAAGCATCTTTATGTGTAATGCGGTTAATTTGCCTGTAATCTACACACATTCTCATTGTACCATCTTTTTTCTTTACGAGCACTAGTGGAGCTGCCCAGGGGCTACAACTATCTCTGATAACCCCAGCCTCCTTCATTTCCCGTAACATTTCTTTGGCACGCTGATACTGTGCGGGGGGTACAGGGCGGTATCTCTCTTTAACGGGAGGATGATCACCCGTGGGGATTTGATGTTTAACCCCTTTCACCTGCCCAAAATCTAGGGGGTGTTTGCTGAAGACCCGCTCGTACTCCTGTACCACCCGGTAAACCCCATGCTTTTGGTGTGAGGGGGTGGAGTCGGTGCCCACATGTAAGTTTTGGCACCAGTCTTCCAGCTGCCCCTTGGAGCCATTGTCTTCCGCCTGGTCGGACGGGATCAAGGGTTCCACTGCTTTGATGGTGTTGTTGCTGACAGTGTACAGTTTTGCTACAGTGGCGTACCGGGGCAATTTGGCTTCCTCCTCCCCACAATTCAGGACACGGATGGGCACTCTCCCCTTGCGGACGTCTGCTACCCCTCTGGCTATCAGGACTCCAGGCCTGCTGTCTGAATACACCGGTTCTACCAAGGCATGGTAATCCTGACCCTTGAGGCCTATTGCTGCCCGACACCATATCAACATTTCACTTCTTGGGGGTATTGCAATGGGGAGGGGGTCACTTACCCTCACACTGCCAATTTCTCCTCCGGCCAGCTCTACCTGCTGCCTCCTCATCAGGGCTCTGATCTCCCTCTGTAGGGCACGCTGCTGCCCGGAGCTGGCAGTTTCAGACGCCTGTTGCAACAAAATTATCACTTCGGCAACACAATTTTCTATCACATTTGTACCAATGGTTACCAATGGGTCAGATTCTTTGCGATCAATATCTACAATTATCATCCCCTGACACGGCAATTCTACCCGCCCCACTTTAATGGTTACTTCTTTGTACCCAATTTGAGGTAAGGGCTGACCATTACTGGCCACAATTGTTAAATCATCATCTGGGCCATGGTCAATGTCTGAATCAGCCCAATATCTTTTGTACAGTTTGTAGGGGATGGTTGTTACCTGGGACCCCGTATCCAGGAGGGCATTCAAAGGGATCCCATCCAGCACAATAGGAAGGACCGGTCGTCCTCCCACATACTTGCTGCGGCTGGGTGTTGAGCCGGGCTTCCTTACACCTGGGGGTCGGCTCCTGGCCCCAGGCTCGGCCCATTTAAAGGACAGTATCGTGCAATGTGGCCCGCCTGGCTGCAGCGGCGGCAGATCGGTTGTCCCGTTGAATCATACCGGTCTGTGTCTCTGCCTCGGGTCGGCGGAACCCTCCTCTGTCGCATCCATGGGACGTCATCTGGGCTGGAGGCCAACTCGATTCTTGCAGGCGATGGGGTCACTTGTAGAGACTGCACGGTCTTGGCAAGGGCAGCCACAGTCTTGGTCAGCTCCTGGACCTGCTGTCTGAGCTCTGCAGTGGGATCCTTATCCAGGGACTGCGCCTCAGCCCCTGCAGTGGCTCGTGTTGCAGGCACCACCCCGGGGTACGTGATAGCAAGAGGCCGGAGGGGTACTGGGTCATTCGGTGTAGATTCTCTCAGTACCCGGATGGCCTGGTCCTTAAACTTTGCAAAGTCCAGAGCAGGGTTCTGCAGGACCATGATACGCAGCTGGGTCCTGTGGGCATCTGACAGGAGCCCCTCTATGAACTGCTCGGTTAGGAGTTTGTGTTCCTCACGTACACTCTCTGGGTCCACTTGTTTAACCGCTTTCAGGGCCTCCTGCAGGTTTAAGGCATAGTCCCTTATGCTGTCTGTGGCCCGCTGCTTGCACCCAAAGAATCTCATCTTTATCTCTGCTGCGGTGCGGGTGTCAAAAGTACTCTTTAGCTTGGCCAGTATCTGGGTTACTGTCCCTTTATCTGTATCAGGCCAGGACTTCACTTCACGCTGGGCTGCGCCGGCTAGCTGTCCCATTAATATGCCCACCTTCTGGCTCTCAGTCAGCGGATACACCCGGAACAAGCTGTGCAGCCTTTCTCTGAAGTCGCTCAAGGTATGGGACTCCCCGGAGTACTGCGGCAGCCATTCTGCTCCCGGTATGTACGGCATGGTGATCGGCATTACCGGCGCTACAGCGGGGGCTGGGGCGACGGCGACAGGGATCGCTTCGGCTGGTGCTGCGGCGTCTCGGGCTATGGCAGCCACCTGCCCTCCCTCTGCGTCGGACATCTTCCTCCCCCTTAGTGAACCTTACCAGGCTCCGTTCACTTTTCAAATTTCCTTCTGGGTCGCGCGGGGTTAACAGCGCTCTGCTCTGATGGCGCGCTCCCTTCGCGCTCTTTGTCAGGCACGCCCCCCTTCTTCCTGCGCTCGGTGAGGCTAATGGCGGCGGCAGTTTTCAAACAGTGAAACACGCAGTAATACAGTCTTTAAAGCGCAATTCTTCAGGCGCACAGTACCCGGTGTGACCGGGCACGAAATCCTGTTCGTGACGCCAAAATTGACTCGCCCACCCCAGGGCTATGGGACACCCGGTGCCGGGCCGGACTAGTCCGGTGGTAGTCAGTGGTGGCTGGGCCCGGCTCCGTGGCCCTGGTGGGTGTCAGTTGAATATGTGGCTGATGAGTTAGAGTTAATGTTCGTGACGCCACCTGTGGTATGCGGCTATTAAGCCGCCGCTGTTATGGGAGAACTCCGGGGTGATGTTATGACAGCTATGATGGTACTGCTCCCCACAGGTGGAGCGATGCCCCGGGATACCGTTGGTGCCCGTGAAAGTCTATGGTGTTGTGTGGCTAACACGGTGCAGGGCCGACAGGCGAGGAAAGAACCAGGCTCAAACAACAGTCTCTTTACCTTTTCCTCTTTTACTCTGGGAACAGTCCAGTCCTGGGAGACCGTTACAGGTGGTAATGGGGATCCGGTCGGCCTGGAAGTACTTGGGATGATCTTTCTGGCCAGCTGAGTATGAGGCCTACTCCTGTACTTTGCTTTGTGATGATAGGACCCTGCTTCTCTGAATCCAGCAATGGCCCTCTTTGCTGCTGGGACCGATGGCACGTCCCTTCTTTCTGTAGGTGGCTGCGCAGACCCTCTCTCTGGTGCTTCTCCGCTGGAGTCCACACCGGGCCCTGATGCTGCAGCTGTACCTTGGATCTTTCTGGGCCAGGGGCTTGCAGCTCTCCTGCCCTTCGGACTCGGCTACCAGGGACGGATTTTATACCCTGGCAACCACAGACTCCGATGTCTGAGTCTCTCTGCTGCCTCTCAGCTATTCCTGCTTCTCTGGGCCAAGCTGCTCCAGCTCTAGGCCCCAGATTCACAGGACAGCTCACTCTGCGTCTGTTCACTTTCACTACTCCCTTCAGACTGACTCCACTTCCTCCCTCTGGTCAGGTAGAGGAAGGCTCCCTGGAATTCCAGGTTCAGAGCTCCCCCTGCTGGCCGGAGGGAGAACTGTGTTGGGTGTTAAACCTGCTGGCCAATGGATCTCCCAATTACCTCCAGGCTCAGCATTAACCCTTTGGGAGGGCAATGCTGTTGTGGCGACCAGGTCCTAGGGCGCCACACAGCATCGCTTTCACGCGTTGCTGCTGGCTAGGGGCTGGTCACTGGTCGCTGGTGAGATCTGCCTGTTTGACAGCTCACCAGCGACCATGTAGTGACGCTCCAGCGATCCCTGCCAGGTCAGGTCGCTGGTGGGATCGCTGGAGCGTCGCTTAGTGTGACGGTACCTTAAGACTATCACAGAGCAGATGCATTTATACGGAGACTTGATTACACACAGGGGCTTATATTTATCATCATCAGTCATTTAGGACAACATTGGATCATTCAGAAATCCTCAATGAACTTCTGGAGTGAGTTTGCTGCACTGAAAGTAAAGGGGATGAATAATATTGCACGCCTCAATTTTCAGTTAATTATTTTTTTTAAAAGTTTAAAATAAGCAATAAATTTTGTTCAACTTCACAATTGTGTCCCACTTGTTGTTGATTCTTCAGCATAACATTAACATTTTTATCTTTATGTTTGCCTAAAATGTGGGAAAAGGTTGAAAAATTCAAGGGGGCCGAATACTTTCGAAAGGTACTGTATATATGTTATATGGATTATATGTCAGTGCTGTCATCATGGTGCCGAACCTGCGTTACCAATCAGGTCCCTGTGATCGCATTACAGGGACCTGATTGCTTGGGAGAGGAGCCCAATCCTCTCCCTGCCATCTAAATGCAGCGATTGCTATTGATTACAGCATTTAGGGGGTTAAACTGCCCATAGGGACACAGCCACCACTCCTGGCAGTCAGAGCCCAGACTCAGCTATAACATAAGCAGGAGCCCCTGCAATCGCCATGGGGTACTGGGACGTCATATGTCGCTATGGCATTGTCAGTAAGGGGTTAAAGACCTTTGAAAAAGCCTAATATGACACATGCTGAGTATGAAGCTTTATGTGACATGGTCCAGGACAACAACATAACCATTAAGCTTGCAGATAAATATGAAAATGAAACATTGCAGAGATCAGGATCAGGACACAATTCATGGATACCAAAGTACATCATAAAATAATCGATGATCCAAAATTTGATGTAATTAAAAAAATCAAATATTTACTTAATGAGGCAAAAGCTGGAGGTATCATTGATGGTACAAATCAATTGAAAAATAAATTGAAATCTTTTCGGGTGGAAAAAAGAGAACATTTCTAAAGAAAGAAAATAACTAACACAATGTGGGCAAATAAATATTTGCCAGTAGGGCAAAGAATAGCCGTCCACAGAGGGTGAGGAGATAGCCATACTAATGAGTGCAGAGGTTTGCCATGTCAGAAAGGGCAAGAAGACTGGTGCTTGGGTGTGAGGGGCTGATACGTGGTACCTAAACGAGAGGGCCACAGGAAGGTGCAAACTACTATTTATGCAACAGCAGAGAGGTAACCAAAAAAAGCAACCAAGAGAGGAGGCTGAACATAGCACTGAAAGACAGTGGACTGTGACATAACAGAGGTGGAGTGAATGGGGAGCTGCTGAGGAGATTGCCAGCAGGCTACTTAGCATATTGCTTCAAACCCAACGTATTTACCAAACATCTACTTCTGTTTATGCCATTGTCTCTTATGACAACATTTGTAATTAGCAACTTTGTTTCCTCTGTGTGTGTACGGCTGTTGATGAACTGTCACCTGTGTGCACTCACACTTTTTTGGCTATCCTTGAACAGGGAAAACAGTCACCTAAATATTTATTGAATTCTATTCTTAAAGGAGCCCATCACCACCCTAATGTGGTTACCCTTTACAAGCGGTCTAATGACACATATGTTGGCATTTAGGGTACTTTCACACTTGCGTTGTTTGACAGCCATCGCAATCCGCCGCTTTGGTAAACAGCGTAATCCGTTAACAGATGTGCGCTGTTTCCCATTGACTTGTATTGATGACGCATTGTGACGGATGGCCTTGCATTGTATCCGCCTCCGCCGGCCGACGCTGCGTTGCATCCGCCGGCCGACGCTGCGTTGCATCCGCCGGGCGGAAAGAACGCAGTATGTAGCATTTTTCTGCGCTTCCCAGAGCGTCAAAAGAACACAATGTGCTAGATTCTGTCAGCATCCGGCATTTTTATAATGGAAGCCTATGGTGGCGGAATCTGTCGGAATCCGTCATTTGACGGATTCCTGTGACGGATCCGTCTTTACACAACTGCGCATGCTCAGTTGAGTAAATTGCTGAAAAAGTTACACGGATTCCGTTGTTTTGCAGGATCCGTCGCATCAGTTGTGCCACTATATGCAACACATCCGTTACATCCGTCACACAACGCAATGCGACAGATGCCGCACAACGCAAGTGTGAAACTAGCCTTATACGGAATCACAAAAATATTTGAACACACTAAAGTGGCAGTATTTAGGCTTCATATAGCGGTAAATTTGGGGAGTGTCTATTGAAAATGTTAACATTTAGAAATTTTTCACATAAAAAAAAGTCAATTTCAATAATGGTTGATGACATAATGGGACAAAAAGAAAATCTCACAAGGACCTGACAATGTGGAAACTGTTAGACACAGATGTAAGGTCATGTCCCTCTAAACAGGAAATGAGCGATATCTGAGAAAACTCTATGGGGATCTAAGTGGCTTATAGTGGGATAGCCTAAAATAGGAAGATGAAAGCCAGAGTTACATTCCCTCATATAAACAGTAGCATGGGGAGGCCGATCAGAAATAATTCTAAATGCTGCATTGAATTGTGTTTTTTACACTAATGAGCAAAAGGGTAACAATGTCTTGAACTTTTGACTTTTAGGCTCCATATCTCACCATTCACTACAGCTTTGAGCGTGAGACGAACTTCATTTTATAGACAGCTATCTCATACATAAATTAGACTTGCTATTATTTAGCATATGATTACTTATGCATATTCTTGTCATGTCACTATATTGTAATGCTATGTTCACACAGTGCATTTTTGCTTTCTGTTTTTTTGCATGGTTTTTCCATTGGTATTTTGCAATGCATGCTAATGAAAAGCTGTTTTTACAACATCAGCAAATCTGATGAGATTCCTGAAATCTCATGCACACACCAACTTCTTTTTCCTGACAGAAATGGCAAACAGCTGCGTTTTTGTTGCATTTTCTTAAAGGAGCTGCATGTCAATTGTTGCAGCGTCTTTGCTGTTGTTTTCACCATTGAAAACAATGAGAGTGAAAAAAAAAATGCAGCTGTGTTCTTTGGTGCATATTTGCTACTTTTTTGGTGAATTGAACAAACTTTATTTATACACATACTATAGAAACATTACACACTAAAAAGCAGCAAAAAACAGGGCACAAATACAGCAAAAAACGCAGCAAAAAAGCCCAATGTATTGCAATTCATTAGACCAGTGCTCAGACTAAAGGTTCGGTTCCACTTGTGTTTTGCACGGACAAGTGTAATCCGATAAAACATCGGATTGCTCTCACTCTAGTGCAAAACTATGGCGCAGTGTCCATTGATTTCTCATGCCATAGCGGCATGCGGAATGGATCCCAGCATGCTGCATTTGCCAGCGAGTCTCAGCTCACACACCCCCATACAAGTCTATGGGAGCGTGTGAAACATTGCAGTGCACTCACATGTCATCCGACCACAGTACGATGTACGCAAGGACAGGCCGGGAAAGAGAAGGGGAGAAAGTGCCCCTCCCTCTTCTCCACAGCTGTGATCTGATCGCAAGATCGCATCACAGTCGCACGACCCTCAGCTGACGCTCACAGCAGAGGGTCATTATCATATCACTTCCGATGCTCTCACATTGGAAGCTATGCGCAAGTGGAACCGAACCCTTATAAAAGCTAAAGTCCCATAGCGGGACTAATTGAAAAATTGAAAAAATCTGTAAACATTAAAAAAAATGAAGCACAAAATAAATTACACCTATAAATATGCATACTTATGTAAAAACAAAAATAAACCAAAAAAGTACACATATTTGGTACAGCTGCGTCCAGAATGACCTTATCTATGCAAGTGCCCTCTTACTTAACCCCTACACTGAACAAAAACACTAAAAAAAAGTAGAAAAAAACTGTCGTTTCATCATATTGCCGACAAAAAAGTAGAATAAAACGCAATTAAAAAGTTCTATGTGAAAACAAATGGTTTCTCTTAAAATGTCATCTTGTCCCGCAAAAAACAAGCCCTCATTCAGCTTCATCAATGGAAACATAAAAATGTTATAGCTGTCAGAATAAGGCTGTGCAAAAAAAAATGTTCTATAAAATTGTTTTTATTGTGGGAAAAACAGCAAAACATAAACAAACTGTTTAAATGTCATATTACTGTCATCAAAATGACCTGAAGAATAAACTTTTGTGACATGATGAGCAACATAAAGAGTAAAATATTCTGCCTCCAAAAAAGCAGAATATAAAGCCATAAAAAAATATTATGTGCCCAAAAAGGATACGGATGAAAACTCCCTCAAAATAAGCCCTGACATGAAATAGAAAACTATAGCCTTCAAGATTTAGTGACGCAAAAGAACTTTATTTTGCAGAAAGGTGATTTTTAGTCTGATAATAGCAAAAATTAAAACAACTATATGACTGTACCATCGCTGTAAACGTACTGACTACTTATACCGCATACCGTGCAATGGAAGGTGTAAAAAAATAAATAGATATAACCAATTTTTCAACTTTTGATTTGTTAACTTTATCTCCAAAAGTTTGCAACAAGGCTTGGCTCTCATTTATCCTGCGCTCTACATTGAGCACTTACATTGAGATTTACATGTAAATCTCTGAAAAGTGTGATTCAGACAAAGCTCTTAATGGAAAATTCACTATAGTGAGGCAGATGAAGCCATGCTGTTTACCGTCTGGCCTGTGATCCGGCAGTGTCCATACTTTTACATGTCTTTTTAGGATTGCACAAATGTGCGGTCAAACACAGTTTTGTGCTCAGCATCGGACTGGCTACCGGATGAACTGCAGTAATACCAGTCCTGGCCGCGGTTACCTGCAGCTGAGCTCTGCAGTGCAACCCAGCCTGTTTGCAGCTGAATGCAGGTTACCGCAGCCAGGACTGGTATTACTGGAAACCGTCGGTAATACCAGTCCTGGCTGCGGTTACCTGCATTGAACTCCGGAGCTCTCACCTGAGCTGCGAAGTACAGCATGGCCTGTCCGCAGTGGTCATGGACTGAAGTGTGATAGCTGGGAAATCAGTTGGCGCTCACAGTTCAGTCCTGCAAACCCGCGGCTCAGTCCAGGTTCCACTCCGGAGCTCAGGTGAGAGCTCCGGAGTTCAGTGCAGGTAACCGCGGCCAGGACTGGTATTACTGCAGTTCCTCCAGTAGCCAGTTCGATGCTGTTTGTGCTGAACAGAGGCTAAACAGAGTCCAAAGTACTTCAAGCTGCTTCATTACTGAATGGATCCTTGAGGGGTTTCAAAACAGTAGTTTTCCACCACATATGGGGTATTGGTGTACTCAGGAGAAATTGCACAAAAAAATCTGATATCCATTTTCTCTTTCTATTATTAGTAAAATGAAAAGTTTGGGGCAAAAGCAACATTTCTGTAGAAAAATGTAATTTTTCATTTTCACCTCCCAATGTTACAAAGTTGTGAGAAGCACCCGGGGGTTCTAGATGCTCACAATACACATACATGAATTCCTTGAGGAGTATAGTTTCCAAAATAGTGTCACTTGCTTGGGGTCTCTGCTGTTTTGGCAGTGTAGGGGCTCTTCAAATGCAACATGACATCAGCAATCTATTAGAGCCAAAATGGTGCTCCAAAATTCAAAAAGCGCTTCTTCCCTTCTGAGCTCTGTCATGTGCCCAAACAATAGTTTCTGACCACATTTGGGGTATCATCGTACTAAGAAGAAATTGCACAACAAACTGTATCAACACTTTCTCCTGTTAATCTGGAAAATGAAAAATTTGGGCCTAAAACAACATTTTTGTTTAGAAAATGGGATCTTTCTTTTCACATTCCAATGTTGTAAAATTGCACACCTTATTGAATTTAGTAGTTTCAAAAATAGCATCAGTTGTGCAGAGGTTCTATTATTTGGACACCTCTGGGGCTCTTCAAATGCAACATGGCATCCATAATGTATTAATGTATTCCAGCCAATATTGTGCTCCAAAATGTAAATAGCGCTCCTTCCCTTCCGAGCATAGGCATGTACCCAAACTGTAGGTTTTTCCAACATATGGGGCACAGTCATGCTGAGAAGAAATTGTATGGTCCACATTTTCCTGTTACAATTGAGACCATGAAAAATTTAGCACAAAAGCAAAAAGTCCTGTGAAGCACTTGAAGATTTAACAAACTTACTAAGGGTATGTTCACACATTCAAGACTTGGTGCAGAACTTTCTGCACCGTTTCTGCATCTCTGCGCAGGAAAAACGCACTTGGAAAAAAACACTCATTTGTACCCAGTTTTTGGTGCATTTTTGACTTGAGCTTTGGGTGCAAATTTTTCCCAATCATTAGAATGAGTGAAAGCTGCAGCAAGAATGCTGTACGGATTGACATGCTGCAGATTTATTTCTTCACCAAATCTGCAAGGCGAAAATACTTAATGTGTGCACGACACCTCAGGATTCTCGTTGACTTTGCCGGCATCAGGATTACCTTCAGGTTTTGTGACCAATCTGCACTTAAAAACGCATTAAAAAAGAAATAACATTGCAACGTTCCACACAGTAAGGTTTAGAATACCTTGAAGAGTGCAGTTTTTAAAATGGGGTCACTTTTAAGCATTTTTGACACATTGGCACTAAAAGCTACTTCAAATGCGAAGCGGAACCTAATAAGTTAGATTTTGTAAATTTTGTTGGAAAAATGAAGAATTGATGCTAAACTTTTAACCCACCTGCTCGGTTTAACAGCTCAAATCGTCTGGTTTACAGGAAACAAAAACACAATTTTTAAGTCTGTCTTACTTTCGGTACGCCCACTAAGGTCCGTAAACCGTTCTCCAGTATCCCAGTGAAGCTATGTCCGGCTCCTCTCGCTGACCCCAGTTAGATGAAGCAAACCCTCAGAGGGTTCCTTCTAAAGGCATCAAACCTCTACATACATGGTCTCAGTCAGGATTCGCAAATCCTCTCTTCACACAAAGGCTTTCCAGAGGCCTATAACTCACACAGCCTCCTTGCACTGAATGCTATGTGCCGAAAAAACAGTCTCATTATACCAACTGAGATACACCCATGGGTGGAGAGGTATGTATATAGCCAGACTCACCCATCTCTCCAACTATCTGTAAAACTGGCCCTGTGAACACTTTAACAAAAACAAGTGGCACTGTAAGTAGCAGAACGGACCTTCGGGTGTACCTGCCATTTACAATGTAGCAAGTCACCATCTTATACCTTTTACAATTCTAACTAAAAAAAAACCAACATGTTTTAAAAAGGATGCTGATATAAAGTAGACATGTAGAAAGTGTTATTTGATTATTTTTAGTGGTATTTTATTGGTTTTCCATTTTTTCTTAAATGAAAATCTAAATCTAAATTTATCATTAACTAGCTGTAGCACCCGACGTTGCGCGGGATAGTAACTGTCTCTCTTTTTCTCTCCCAGTCTCTGTCTGTCTCTCTCTGTCTGTCTCTCTGCCTGTGTCTGTCTGTCTCTCTCTGTCTGTCTCTCTGCCTGTGTCTGTCTGTCTCTCTCTCTCTCTCTCTTTGTCTGTCTCTTTCCTTGTCTGACTGTCTCTTTCCCTGTCTGTCTCTATCTCTTTCCCTGACTGTCTCTCTATCACTTTCCCTGTCTGTCTATTACTTACCCTGTTTGTCTGTCTCTGTCTGTCTCTTTCCCTGTCTCTCTGTTTCTTTGTCTGTGTCTGTCTCTTTTCTGTCTGTCTTTTTCACTGTTTGTGTCTGTCTCTTTCCCTGTGTCTTTCCCTCTCTGTTTCTGTCTGTCTCTGTCTGTCTCTTTCCCTGTCTGTCTCTTTCCCTGTGTCTGTCTCTTTTTTTGTCTGTCTCTATCTGTCTCTTTCCCTGTCTATCTGTCGCTTTCCATGTCTGTCTGTCGCTTTCCATGTCTGTCTGTCTATTTCCCTGTCTCTTTCCCTGTCTGTCTCTTTCTCTGTCTGTGTCTGTATCTTTGTCTGTCTGTCTCTACCTGTCTCTTTCCCTGTCTGTCTGTCGCTTTCCATGTTTGTCTGTCGCTTTCCATGTCTGTCTATTTCCCTGTCTCTTTCCCTGTCTGTCTCTTTCCCTGTCTGTCTCTTTCCCTGTCTGTCTCTTTCCCTGTCTGTCTCTTTCCTTGTCTGTCTCTTTCCTTGTCTGTCTCTTTCCCTGTCTGTCTCTTTCCCTGGCTGCATTGTGACACGCCAACATTCCATTTAAGGGCATGGCTGTGCTGTGTGACACGCCAACATTCTTCTGAAGTTCTGGCTGCATTGTGGCTCCCAGCTCCATTGACTTTATTGGAGGCAGGTTTTTTGGTGAATAACTGTAAAGTGTGGGGTTAAAATTTCCCCTCAAAACATAGTCTATGATGTTTTCTGAGTCAAATGGAGTGTGTATGCAAAATTTTGTGATTGTACATGCGACTGTGCGAATTCCTTTAGCGGACATACACACATACATACATACACACATACATGAACTCAGCTTTATAAAATAGATGTGAAGTACAATGTGTTAAGAAAAAAAATATCTCAAAATCACTGGGATATGTTGAAGCATAAAGAGAGACTTTTCAGAATTGAAAATTTGCCTTGGTCAAAAAGGTTAAAACAAGCTTCAGCGGAAAAAGGTTAAATAAAAATATCTCTGAAACGATATGTAGGAGTTTAAAAAGGCAAAAATAAAAACACTCCAGGTGTTAGCATGAATAAAATAAGAACAAACCGGTTGACAGGTCCTCTAAAAATGCTTAGATGTCTTGGTACACAACGACTGTGGCATTTAAGTGGTTGGACGGAGGGCTCCATCACCCTTGTTGGACCCCTGTGTCATGAGCGCAGGAGTCAGCTTGTTTAATAGAAGCTAAAATAAAAAGGTTGTGTTTTATTATTGACTACTAGGAACAATGTTTTTTTGTGAGTTACAATTTGTTCAAGTTCTTTCAAACCTCTGTATATCTAGTTTTACGTTTTTATTCCATCCTTGTAATAACACTGAATCTTATTTTCTTGCAGCGTAAAGACTTGCAAAGTCATTTTTGCTGAAAAATACAAGCACATTATAGATTCCATCACATTTTATGACCCGCCATGACACAAGCTTCAAATAATTTTCCATGGAAATGTCTTTTGTTCTAAATGAGAAGATCATGACATGATGTTGGCTACAGAGAGTGCACTGCCAGAGAATGCAGGGCACGTACCCCGTGTAATGTCGGAGACTGTACGGAAAACATTAATTGCACCGTTTTTTGGTTGCTTTTTATACACTTTGGAGGCGTGACTTTACGGTTTTAATGAGGAGTTATAAACTGATCAAATTTACTAATGATGTGTATTTATTCACTAAAGACTATTTTGCCCTCATGTATAATTGTAGAGAAAACATTGCATCTACTTTATTAAAAGCTTCATGCCTCGACCCAATTCTGTTGAATAGGATTTGAAATGCAATAACACACAACCTCGGGAAGTGGTGGGGAAAAGAGCAGACCCCTTTTTAAAGGGAACCTGTCACCAGATTTGGGACCTATAAGCTGCGGCCACCACCAGTGAGCTCTTATATACAGCGTTCTAACATGCTGTATATAAGAGCCCAGGCCGCTGTGTAGAACATAAAAAAACACTTTATAATACTCACCTAGGGGGTCAGTGCGATGCAAACTGGTCAGATGGGTGACGCTGTTCTCCAGGACCGGCGCGTCCTCTTTCGGTCATCTTTGTTCTCCTTCTTCTGAAGCCGACGTTCATGACGCGTCCTTTGTCATACACCCTGGCCGGCATTGAAGTCCTGCGCAGGCGCACTTTTATCTGCCCTGAGCAGGACAGATCAAAGTATTGTAGTGCGCCTGCACTGGACCTCAATACCAGCCAGGGTGCATGACAATGGACGCGTCCTGAAACCAGGCTTCAGAAGTAGAAGGACTAAGATGGCTGAAAGAGGAGGCGCCGGTACTGGAGAACAGCGCCACCCATCTGACCAGTTTGCACCATACCGACCCCCTAGGTGAGTATTATAAAGTGTTTTTTATGTTCTACACAGTGGCCTGGGCTCTTATATACAGCATGTTAGAATACTGTATATAAGAGCCCAGTGGTGGTGGCCGCAGCTTATAGTCACCAAATCTGGTGACAGGTTCCCTTTAATAATGCATGTAAAGCACTGTTGAATATTATTTCACTATATAAGTGAGTAAAATAAATATCATGAAACCCATTAATTTATGAAAGATTATACAAGATTAGAAAACCAAAGCTGTGTTTTTCCAAAAACAGCGCCGCATTGTGTGGGGTGTTGCAATCCATCAATATTCATTCACTGCAGCTAAGCTGCCATATCTGGCACAACCCCGTAAAAAGGTTCAAAATGGGTTTGCAGCCCTCTTACAAATATCCCAAGGTGTTGATATGTGGATAACATTGTTACCCCTTTTCAGGACTTTTCAGGACTGTGGTCATTCAATGTTGATGTTATAAATGCTGTTTTATGTAATGCAAATTGTCATGGTTGGTATAGGGAAACACCAAACGAATGGTAAAAGGAGGGGGCAAGAGGGAAATCCTGTTGTGAAGGTGGTCTGAGCTGTAGTATGTTTGTTTAAACGTAATAAGAATATCTGTGTATGTAAATAATTAAAATGTAGATGTAGTTGTAAAATAATCTGTCTGTCTATGTAGCAATTGCACAAATCTATAATACTCCCTGTTCAAAGTTGTATAGTCATGAATGAGTTAACCCAAGATAATGAAGTCAGAATGTGAAGCTCCAAAAGTGTTATCAGTAATGTTTACACAGAAAGAATGTACAAGAAACAAACTGCGCTGTGAGAAATTAAGGAATAAAAGTACTCCCTGTTTAGCTTCAAGGCCGAAGTAGCTTTTCTGTATAATTGGATCTATCGAATACACGAGTCAGTTGATGACGCTGGCTTAAAGAGAGAGAGCATGTCTGTGTGTTCATTGTCTTATACATTGATATATTGTTACTGATATACAGCTAATACGGCACCGTCTCTGGATATCCCAAAAGAAGACTCCATTAGCAGTCTTCACCCAAATTCCTCTCTTGACACTGTCACTAGGGAAGGGGAAGATGGAGAACCCTGTTGAAAGCCTACTGACATCCCTATATAGGTTGCACATCTATTCCCCGATCAGAATACTTAGGCCCTAGCTGGCCCTAAAATAAGCCATAAGATAGTGACCGGGTGGGATGGGCACTAGTCAACCCCTCTATATCCTAAAGAACACACAAGGGAGACAAGCAGGGGAATCAAAAACAGACACTTATCTCCAAGATGACTTTAGGAGGACAACAACACACAACAACGTGTTTCCACAGGAGATTACAAGCCGACTGCTTGCAATCCGGTCAGCTTAGTGGTTAGTCTATCCTCATCAACTAACTAAAGGGGAAATGCAGTAATATATGTACACAGCGGAAGGAGATAAGGACTTGCAGCTGAACTGCCAAAATATCTGCAGGGTCTAAAAGAGGGAGCGTTAACCTTAACACAGAAAATACATAGAACTACATTCACACAAAGGAAGAAAGAATGGTGGAATATCATGCAGTAGTTTGTGCAGCCAATCACAGTGACCTTCTGCAGCCGGACACCAGTGACAGCAATGATTTATACTATATCATATGTATAAAAGTATTCTAAGTCAACTGTGCAACAGATTCATTAAAATGTTGCATTTGGGGTAGAAAAGATTGGTGATTGTCAATACATTTTGCAGGAAAAATGCCCCTAGTCTAAAATGCTCAGACAGTTGGCCACTGAGTAGTAGCACTGTTGTCTGAAGTGAAGAACTGCATAAACAGTTAACAGACTGAGCTGCTGTGTGAAAGGCTGAGTCAGGAAGCATGAAAAGCTGTCATTAAAGCAAACCCATCACTTTATTAAACACCATTTACCTGCAAATATAGGTTGAGTTTGTAGTTTAATAGCGCAATAATTCTAAAAATGCGGCTAACGGGAGAAAATGAAAAGTACAGTCATTCCTGACATCACTGATCACAACCCTGAATATGAAGAGAATTATCGCATAAGAAACATTCAGAGAAAGGTTGTTGTCAGTAACTGTGGTGCAATAACTGGGTGAGTTGGCTTCAAGTATGTAAGTTCATTGACATAAGCTACAACAGGGTACCACTGCCAAAAGAGATGACCAAGAGAAGGTGTTGTGACCATAATTGTGGATGTGTTCTGTGCAGGACTGTGAAGGAGACAGAGATTCTTTCTGAATGAAGGAAGTGCTGCTGAAGTGTTTGCCAGCAGAGTGTAGCAAGCATGGACAAAGTGTTTCAAGTGTTGCTTGTTGTTGTAAACCAACTTTCTGCGTAAGCCTGATGTCTTTTATAGAAATGTTGTAATCATCAATGTTGTTGCCTCCAAGTGAATCCAATTCACTTGAACTGTTGCTGGTAGCTGTCTGCATCGCTTTTATCATTCCTCAGTGGAAAAATCACTCTGTTCAGTGACGGTCAATGTATCTATTTGACTTAAAGGGGTCACCAAACTCAGTCCCTGGCACCTTTTGCAATCCATACAGGTGTGATGCATCTATCTTTTCGACTCCTGTATAACCTCTATAGTTTTATCACTCTGTTCAGTGAGGGTCAGTGTATCTATTCTACTTAAAAGGGCCCACACAAACAGTTCCTGGCACCTTTTGCTATCCATACAGGTGTGATGCACCCATTTTCTTGACTCTTGTATAACCTCTATAAATTTTACCCATGTCAATGTGGCCTGAGGGAGTTGTACAGCCAACTATCAGGTGCTGACTACTAACAGCCTAGAAGACACAAGTGATAAGTAAGTTGTAAGACCTGTTAACATTTACATATATAGGTTAGAAGACTGTGGACTTTTCCTTGTTATGCTGCCACCTGCTGTCAAAACAAAGGACAGCGGGCACAAAACCCCTGCTGCTTGATTTACTTGGTACAGTCCTGAACAGGATGTGAGGAGGAGCTGTTTTTGTTTGGTAGCTTTTTATGCTGAGGTGTGTGTGTTCGGACGTGCTGAAGAAGGCAAGGCCGCATTCTGCCCTGCTGAACAAGGTCCAAGTACCTGAGTGTTGCGTGACATCTCCCCAAGACACAGATCCAAGAAAGGCTGGATGTGGAGCGAGGTGCCAGACAGCACGGGCAAATTACAGATCCGGGACAAAGACTGAACTTTAGAGGTGTCTGCGGTGGAATACGGGCCCCAACGGTGACGAGGTACCCCACGCTGAAACCTGCAGTTAAGTGTGCACACTACTTTTAGTTAGGGACAGATAGGAAAAGACTGCACTGTGTTATACAAGTAAGATAACAAGGACCCTGCGGTTTTTTTTTGTTTAATAAGGATTTTTGTGTTTTGCTTTTGGGAGTACAATCTGAGGCTTCCCACCCTTGACAAGCTATTCAAAGTGATTGTATGTATATTACATTATATCTACTGCTGTGCACATTCCCGCTTTTCTCTCCCTCCGTTCCCGAACTATTCCTCCACCTGTGTTGTGCAATATATTATTAAATTTGCATTGATTAACCCCCGTGGTTCCGTGCAGTCCTTGCGTATCCCGTTACCTGCAGGTTATTACAAAGTAATAGAGGTATTACCATTGTTCATTGCTGATCCACTAGTCCTGACCCAATAACCTTGAATGTCAGCCCAAAAGAAAAGTCCAGATCCACTCATCAGGTGAAATTGTATGAAGCAGACAGCGCCTGGGTTCTTTTTGGTGGATATGTCTGTGCCCCTGAGAGCGGTACCAACTAAACAATCACAACATCAGCCCTATTATCATACCAGCTTCTTGTCCATGACCGCCCCTGTCACCGGCGTACACCTGATGTGACTCCATTCCCCAAGACTGCAAAATGCGATTCCAAACAATGGCCGGCAATCCAATAATAGTGGCCCTATCACAAGGCATCAGGATCTTTCTGCTGCCAACACATGACCCCTGTCTGAGGTCTGCCGGCATACTATGGATAATATAAGGTAAATGAACACTCAATAATCACTTCATCCATCCCACATCCCAATATGCTACATATCTAAAAAAGCTCCAGTATTAAATAAATTGAAAAGAAGGAATTGAAAGCTGGATGTTCCCACGGGGCTCAGCACTGACAGAAGAGCGGCATCTGGGGCAGCCGTCACTTCCAGCTCTGATTCTTCATCTCAGCTTCTGCAAAAATAGTGTGTAAGAGGCAGACGAATAGCATGTGGGGGATGGTAAATGGAGCAATGATGACCACAGATCCATCGATTACATTGCTACTCAATCATTTATCACCATATCACTTACAACAGCCATTTTATCACAGTTTTTATGGCTTTTTATGAGGGTCCTAAAAGTGTATATTGTTTGTATATACTTTATGCAGAAAATACACTTACATAAATCCTCGTAGGCAGAATGCCCATTTAATTATTTATGACATTTTTCATAGTGACAGAGACAACTAGAGTTCGATGTGCCCTGATGCAAAATTTGGACCTGGGCTCCTCCTTATGTTGGTCAGATGCAGCGTCGAACTGGCTACCGGAGGAATCTCCAGTAATGCCAGGCCTGGATTCAGGTACCTGCATTGCACTCCGGAGTGCAGCCGAGACTGTACTGCGAGCGCCGAGTGATTGATTCCCTGGCAATTGCGGTTTAGTTCATCTCAGCTGTAGACAGGCCGGGGTGATCTCCGGTGCTCTCACCTGAACTCCAGAGATCAGCCCGGCCTATCTGCAACTGTCATGAACTGAACTGCTCGTGGTACAGTCTAGGCTGCACTCTGGAGCTCAGGTGAGAGCTCCGGAGTGCAATGCAGGTACCTGAATCCAGGCCTGGCATTACTGGAGATTCCTCCGGTATCCAGTCCGACGCTGGTCAGATGTATATGTATGTATACATTGAGCATTCTAAGGGTATGTGACTACGATCAGGACTCACTGCGCCCTGAGCACAGCGGGTCCTGACCTGCGGGGCCGCGAGTCTCCTCTGCAGGAGAACGCATGAGACTGCAGCTGCTCATACCCACGATCAGGGTTCAGTGCGCTGCGGTCTCTCACTTGTGTTCTCCCTACGGAGGACGCATGTGATTGCGCAGCAAACAATTGACACGCTGCAGTCTGGAAAGACGCACAGCAGGTCAGTTTGCTACAGAAAAAACAAGCACAGTGACAAGGAGATTTCTAGAAATCCACTATGCTTGTACTGTGCAATGCAGCATTTTGGACGCAGCTGCAGCATGCTGCATCCACAACGTTGCAAATGTCGCGGGCGGGGAGGATGGTGTCAGCACACTACGCTCACCCCTTCTGCTCGGGTCCGGCGGCCGCTGCTCAGTGGTGGCTCGAGCTGTAGGCCGGAGCCCGGGGGTTTCTCGAGCGGCACTCCTCGCCCGTGAGTGAAAGGGGTTTGTTGGGTGTGGGGATTGTTTATAGTCCGTGACGCCACCCACGGTTGTGGTGATTTCACCACCGCTGCTCAATACGGAAGTCCCGGGGATGGTGATGCGGAGCAGCCAGGTGTTGTGTTGCCCCTCCGTGGGTAGGGGTCGGTGATCCCGGGGCCCGGTGACGGTTTGGGAGGTGCAGGGCCTGGTGGGCGCAGGGACGCGGGGGCAGCGCTGTACCTTGCGGCACTGTGGTACTCACTCAGCCTGAGACGTTGACACAGTTTGTACGGTAAACCAAACGGCTGGTAAGACGGTCCCACGGACGGCTGCAATTGCTCTCCCAGTAGGTGACGGTGATATCCCTCTTCCTTGCACCTTGTGTACTAGTTGGTTGCGATGGGTCCCCACCGGTAACCCGCTCCCCGGCTTCAAGCTGGACCGGGGGAGCTCTACTCTTTGCCCGCAGGCGCTGGCCCTCAGAAACCGGTGCCCTGGCAGTGGCGGCATCTCTGCTGTATAGGTTGGGCTGTTGCCTTCACTCGGGTCTTGGTTGTTGGGGGATCTACGTCCCCTTCACTGACGGATTCGGCAATTTACGGCGACTCCAAGCCTTGCCGGGGTCCGAGAGGCCCCTGCCCTGGTGCTGACTGTCCTTCGGAACACTGCTCCAGACCACCGGGCACACAGCCTACGGGGTCCTTCCAGGAACTTCCAAACGGTCCCCCTCCAGACAGTCACCGCCGTTGCTGACCTTGCTGACCTGCCCTGCACTTAGCTGGACTCTTCAGGCTTTTTCTCTCTCTCTGTCACCACTCTTGCTTTCCTCCGTTTCTCCTTTACTTTCCTTACTTTCACTTAGTTGTTTACTCCTTTCTAGCCCTCAGCTAGACTTCACTCTTGCACTGCCCGGGGCTAATCTGCTGTTCACTCGTTCATGTCCTTCACTGGACTCCACTCCAACTCAGACTGCCTGGTACTTCCCGCCTCCAGAGCTGTGATGTCCTTGGTGGGCGGAGCCAACCGCCTGGCCCACCCCCTGGTGTGAATCATCAGCCTCTGGAGGAAGGCAACAAGGATTTTTGGTTCAGCTTAGATGTGCCTACCTGGGATGTAGGGTGTGGTGGTGTGTGACCTGTGTCCCCTGGCTTGCCCAGGGCGACACATTCCCCCTTAGCAAAATGCAGACCGTCCGCGGGCTGCCGTCCTACACCGGATTTATTTTTCTGCAAAAAAAGGGATAACAAGGTAAATAACACATAAATACATTTTCAATAACTCTTCCCAAAACGGGAGGCACATTTCTTTAACGTTGCATAACGGTTTACGGTTACGGTTTCCGCTCTCTCCCACCCAAGCAACCTGGCCCTGATGCTGCCCCTAAAGCCCAGGCAGCACCCCTTGACCCACAGTCCAGCACACGGTACCCGAGCGGGATCTGTCCTTCCCTCCAGAGGGTAGCCACCGGTTCCTTTGGTGGCTGGGCCCCAGCCTGCTCTGCTGAGGGCCCTCCCTCCAACCTGCCTCTCCGGAGGCGGCATTGCGGAAAACGGTAACGGTAAACAACATATTTACAAGCCACTAACGTTTGTGGGTGCCCTGCAAGTTCACGGGCTTGTCCATGGATAGTCCTCCATGCAAAATAACTTTTTAAACGGTCCCCACGGGGACAACGGTGCCGGCTCCAGCCGGTTCAATCACAAAGCAAATCAGGTTACTGTTCGGTAATCATTTTCATCATTGGCAGAACTTTCAAACTTTTCAAACAGGTGGTCCCAACGGGGACGGTGCTGCGGGCATCCGCTGCCCTACTCCGGTTGCTCAAGCTCTGATGCCGCTGCCAGGGGAGGGAGGTCTGCGCTCGCTCGGGCCTCCGGGCCCCTTCTTAGTTTGGCGTCCAGCGCAAACCACCCCTGCTCCCCAAAGTACCGGGTGTATTGTACAATGTCACCCGGCATCAGATTGCGGCCGGGATGCTCCTCAGGCAGGTGGGCATTCACATCCCGCCGGGCTACAAAAACTTCGGCCTCCAGGCCCGGCTCGTAGATGAACCCGTAGCCCCGGCGGACATCAAACCGCCTCACCTGCCCCACGTACAATGGTCCTCGGACACGGGAGGTTGCTTGCCGGAGATGCTCTTTCTCCCGGATCGCTCTGGCCACCAGTTCGGCCTTCTTTCGCTCCCTCTCAGTGATCTCCAGGCCCAGCGGTACCGGCTCCCTATCCCAATACGGCGCTGCTGCCAGCGCCGGCGCACAGGTCGGGCCCCGCGGGACATCCTGGACGTTCCCCCTTGTCAGGAGTATGGGCGACAGGTCCCGCGGTGTCTTGGCCTTGGGCGCTGCCTTGCAACAACAACCCGGCGCTACCTCAGCCGAGGTGTGGGGGATGGGCATAGGGGCTTTCCGCTGCGGGGCCTTCGGCTCGGAGCGGGTCATCGGCTCCGGCTCGGGGGGTTTTTCAGGGGATGCCTCCGGTTTCTCCTTCGGCGTCTTCCACGGTAACACCTCCGGTGTGCCGCGGGCTCCGGCTACAGGTCGGCCCGCTTGGGCGGGGACGCTGGGTACTGCTACCGGTTGCGGTGGTAGCAGGCCTAGTGGCGGGGTCACGGCCTCCGGGATGGGTGGCGAGGGAGGCAACGGGGGGAGAGGGCTTGGACCAGGCCCCACAGCCGCGATGACCGGCCCTTCAAGGGCATCGGGACGTGGGTCACTCACCCTCCCTTTCTCCGCTTCCTCCTCGCGTCTCCGCACGGTGGCTACAACGTCCGCCATGTCGGCCTCCCACTCCTCCATGAGGAGCTGCATCCTGACCTGCAGCCTTTGGTAGAGCTGCGCGGTTCGGATTTCCACCCACGCCGCGGTTCCAGGCGCGGGGGCTACGGTGTCACGGGACGGCATCCACATGATGGCTTCTTCTTTTGCTTCCAGGAACGGTATGTTTGCAGAGTCCTGGCGTCCCTGCTTTTATAGCCGTAGCTACATGCGGCCAGCCGCCATCGCGTCCTCCTTAGCTCTTTTCGGCCCCTCATCTCTCGGGGCGGGGTTTTGGCCTTCGCGCCTCTACTGCTCGAGAAGACGCTCGAGCGGGAACTTTTCGCGCCAAAGATGGCGGCTTCTGAAATTTTCCTGCCGGATACCTCCGGCGGTAACAAGGCGCACCTCTACCTGACGGCAGAGCGGTAAGATCCTGTTCGTGACGCCAAGTTGTCGCGGGCGGGGAGGAGGGTGTCAGCACACTACGCTCACCCCTTCTGCTCGGGTCCGGCGGCCGCTGCTCAGTGGTGGCTCGAGCTGTAGGCCGGAGCCCGGGGGTTTCTCGAGCGGCACTCCTCGCCCGTGAGTGAAAGGGGTTTGTTGGGTGTGGAAATTGTTTATAGTCCGTGACGCCACCCACGGTTGTGGTGATTTCACCACCGCTGCTCAATACGGAAGTCCCAGGGATGGTGATGCGGAGCAGCCAGGTGTTGTGTTGCCCCTCCTTGGGTAGGGGTCGGTGATCCCGGGGCCCGGTGACGGTTTGGGAGGTGCAGGGCCTGGTGGGCGCAGGGACGCGGGGGCAGCGCTGTACCTTGCGGCACTGTGGTACTCACTCAGTCTGAGACGTTGACACAGTTTGTACGGTAAACCAAACGGCTGGTAAGACGGTCCCACGGACGGCTGCAATTGCTCTCCCAGTAGGTGACGGTGATGTCCCTCTTCCTTGCACCTTGTGTACTAGTTGGTTGCGATGGGTCCCCACCGGTAACCCGCTCCCCGGCTTCAAGCTGGACCGGGGGAGCTCTACTCTTTGCCCGCAGGCGCTGGCCCTCAGAAACTGGTGCCCTGGCGGTGGCGGCGTCTCTGCTGTACAGGTTGGGCTGTTGCCTTCACTCGGGTCTTGGTTGTTGGGGGATCTACGTCCCCTTCACTGACGGATTCGGCAATTTACGGCGACTCTAAGCCTTGCCGGGGTCCGAGAGGCCCCTGCCCTGGTGCTGACTGTCCTTCGGAACACTGCTCCAGACCACCGGGCACACAGCCTACGGGGTCCTTCCAGGAACTTCCAAACGGTCCCCCTCCAGACAGTCACCGCCGTTGCTGACCTTGCTGACCTGCCCTGCACTTAGCTGGACTCTTCAGGCTTTTTCTCTCTCTCTGTCACCACTCTTGCTTTCCTCCGTTTCTCCTTTACTTTCCTTACTTTCACTTAGTTGTTTACTCCTTTCTAGCCCTCAGCTAGACTTCACTCTTGCCCTGCCCGGGGCTAATCTGCTGTTCACTCGTTCATGTCCTTCACTGGACTCCACTCCAACTCAGACTGCCTGGTACTTCCCGCCTCCAGAGCTGTGATGTCCTTGGTGGGCGGAGCCAACCGCCTGGCCCACCCCCTGGTGTGAATCATCAGCCTCTGGAGGAAGGCAACAAGGATTTTTGGTTCAGCTTAGATGTGCCTACCTGGGATGTAGGGTGTGGTGGTGTGTGACCTGTGTCCCCTGGCTTGCCCAGGGCGACACACAAACATTGATCTTGGGCACGCACCCTAAATCCTATAAAGACATATGAGTTGCCCCCTTCATTATGTAGTATTGTCCCCAAACCTGTTGTAATGTCCCCTATCCTGGGCTCATTCCTCATAAATACGGTATATGTCCACTATCCTGGTATATATGCCCCTCTATCCTGGTATGTCCCCCATCCTAATATATATGTCCCCCATCCTAGTATATATGTTCCCCATTATAGCCCACATTCTGGTGTATATATAACCCCATCCTGGTAAAAATCTCCTCATCTTGGTATATATGTCCCCATCCTGGTATATATGACCACATTCTTGGCCCCTCCTGGTATATACTGTCTTCCTCCTGGGGCCCTCCTGGTATATACTGTCCCCCTCCTGGGGCTCTCCTGGTGTATACTGTCCCTCTCTTCGGACCCTCTTGGTATATACTGTCCCCTTCTTGGTATTTACTGTCTCCCTCCTGGTAAATATGCCTCTGCTCTATCAAAAGCAAAAAACAACAACATTGTATTCACCCTCCCTGGCTCCCACGTCATGCAGTGTCCTCCTATGTAGCCAGTGCACAATGACCATCAGCTTTCATCGGTGTCGGTGCTATTGCAAGGCATGACGTTATTGCCATGTGCCGCCCTTAGTCACTGGGATGCAGATGAAAGCTGCTGGCTTCTGTTTGGCTGGCAGCATGTATCACAGTACAGGTACCCAACGGATCTTTGCACCACAATGCATTCCAGGTGGATCTGCAGCCTCGGAGGCACATCCAGCTGAAGCAGGGCCGGCGGGCCCCCTGCACCCCCGAGCCCAGTCACTGTTGTGATCCCTGCGACCGCGATCATTACACCCCTAGACAGAGGCCTCTTTATAACATGCAGTAAGAGCCACACTTTACTTTGGGGTGTGCAACAGCTGCAGGCTTTTACTACGAGGACTATGTTGAGTAGACAGCAGATAACGCTATGTTGATGATCAGTTTTTTTCGTCATTACTGTATGACTCTCAGTCGTTCGTTTTTTTGTGTCCGTTTTCGTCTGTCATCCTCCATGTTATTATACTTATTGATGAATGTATTGGTTGATCTAACTACTAATTTAAAAAAATTCCATTCTCCCACAATGCCTGATGATTCTGCTGAAAGGTGAAATCTCAACATTTTTAGGTCCCACTTTGGTCTACATCCACATACTGACTATATTATCTCCCTCGGGAGCGGGTAATTTTTCATTTTCATGCCTGCATTTTTTCCTCCTGTTCTTTCATAAACCTTTTATTTTTCCATTGACATAGCCATAACCCAAGAAATTCAATTCTACCATTTTTTTGTGGAGCAGAGAACAATGTTTTTACAGAGTTCATTGTATGGTAAAATAACCGGAAATCTGAATCTTCAAGTCACTACCAGACTTGCATAGTTTTTTTTTTGTTTTTTTTCTTATTTAAAGTGGTAAAAAAAAACTCGGAAAATTATGTTTTGTGTCACTATTTGCTGAAACCCATAACATTTTCTTTTTCTCTCCTTGGACCTTGTTTTTTTGTGCTGCCAGTTGTGGTACCATTTTGATCCTTTATATTGTGTTTTTTTAGGTTGGTGTAGCTATCAAAAAAGCGTAATTCTGTAGTTTATAGTTTGTTTGTTTTTGCTTTTTATACAATTTACCAAACTGATTAATTTTATATTTTGTTAGATCAGACATTTAAGGATGCAATGTGTATTTTTTGTTCTTTTTTTTTTTAATGATGAAAAGAAGGTGATTATAATTTTAATTTTATTTTTCTATTTTTAAAATCTTTGTTCTAGTTTTTTGTTTTTTGTTTTTTTCCTTTAAAGGATTTGAACCTGTTATCGTCCAATTGGTAATACAAAATACTGTAATATCATTGTGTAAATCGTGGTAATCCACTCTCGTGGGCCCCAGTCCTATTCCAAATAAAGATTAGATCTGACAGAGACAAAATTTAGAACAACCTTCATTCCCTTAATATGAAATATATCACTTTTTGTTTCCTCTGTTACTCAGAAAACTTAAAGGGCGCATTCCCATCTCCAAGTCTGTGATGAGACAACCACTATAATGTCTGATCATGGTGGGTCTTAAGGCCCCGTTACACGCAACAACATATCTAACGATATATTGCCGGGGTCACAGATTCTGTGACGCACATTCGGCGTTGTTAGCGACGTCGTTGTGTGTAACAGCTCCGAGCAAGTGTTAGCGATCAAAAATACTCACCTTATCGTTGATCGTTGACACGTCGTTCATTTTCATAAAATCCTTGCTGTTGCAGGATGCTGGTTGTTCATCGTTCCTGCGGCAGCACACATTGCTACGTGTGACACCGAAGGAACGAGGAACAACCTCGTACCTGCGGCCGCCACAATAAGGAAGGAAGGAGGTGGGCGGGATGTTCGGCCCGCTCATCTGCTCCCCTCCACTTCTATTGGGCGGCTGTTTAGTGACGCCGCTGTGACGCCGAACGAACCGCCCCCCTTAGAAAGTAGGCAGTTTGCCGGCAACAGCGTTGTCGCTAAGCAGGTAAGTCCCGTGTGACGGGTCCGAACGATGTTGTGCAACACAGGCAGCGATTTGCCCGTGACGCACAACCGACGAGGTTGGATGCTTTCACCAGCGACATCGCAAGCGATGTTGCTGTGTGTAAAGCCGCCTTTATTCCTAGGTTCATATGATGGTTGGAATCAATATGCTGTGGACTTAGGGGCACGTTGCACACTACGACATCGCAGCTGCGATGTCGGTGGGGTCAAATCGAAAGTGAAGCACATCCGGCGTCGCAGTTGATATCGTAGTGTGTAAATCCTTTTTGATACGATTTACGAGCGCAAAAACGTCCAAATCGTATCATTGGTGTAGCGTTGGTCATTTCCATAATTTAGGAAGGACCGATGTTACGATGTTGTTCCTCGTTCCCCTGCGGCAGCACACATCGCTGTGTGTGAAGCTGCAGGAGTGAGGAACATCACCTTACCTGCATCCTGCGGCTCACGCCGGCTATGCGGAAGGACGGAGGTGGGCGGGATGTTTACGTCCCGCTCATCTCCTCCCCTCCGCTTCTATTGGCCGCCTGCCGTGTGACGTCGCTATGATGCCGCACGACCCGCCCCCTTAATAAGGAGGCGGTTCGCC
Organism: Anomaloglossus baeobatrachus; assembly: GCF_048569485.1. NCBI lineage: Eukaryota > Metazoa > Chordata > Amphibia > Anura > Aromobatidae > Anomaloglossus > Anomaloglossus baeobatrachus. The sequence continues at coordinate 750,407,931 of NC_134354.1, read as the reverse complement.
GGCCAGAGCGACGTCGCAGGGCAGGTGAGTGCATGTGAAGCTGCCGTATCGATAATCTTCGCTACGGCAGCTATCACTAGATATCGCACCTGCGACGGGGGCGGGGCCTATCGCGCTCGGCATTGGAAGCATCAGCTTGCGATGTCGTAGTGTGCAAAGTGCCCCTTAGATAAACCATAACGCCACCTTCAGCATTTTTCTGACATTGTGCCACTCTCCATTAGAATATAGTTTTCCCTCTCCTTTTTCCAAGACCCATAACTTTTTATTTTGTTGGCTATATAGCCATATAAGGGCTTGTTTATTGCAGAACGAGTTGTAATTTTGAATGACACCATTCATTCTGCCCCATATTGTCCTGGAAAACAGGAAAATAAATTGCAAGTGCGATGACATTACAAAAAAAAGTGCAATTTCACAATTATTTTTTTTAATTCACTATGTGGTAAAACTGACCCGGTATTTTGATTCCCCAGATCGGTACAAGGTCATAGATACCAAACATGTAAACCAAAATTCTGAAATTTGGGAAAAAAAAGAATTGCTCTTTTGTCACAATTTTCCAAGATCCGTAGCGTTCTCATTTTTTGGGATCTGGAGCTGGGTGAGGGTAATTTTTTTGCGTCTTGAGCAGAAGTTTTTATTTATACCATTTTTTTTATATTTGTGACATTTTGATTGGCTGTTATTGCATTTTATTACATTGTTGCGGCGACAAAAAAAATGTAATTCTGGTGTTTTGATTTTTTTCCCCGCTATGCTGTGCACTGATCAGATTAATTTGTTTTATAATTTGATAGATGGAGCATTTCTGACTGCGGCAATACCAAATATGCCTTTTTTTTGTTTCTTAAAGTTTTATGTTCAATGGGGCAAAAAGGGGGGTGATTTAAACTTTTAGTTTTTTTTATTTTTCATACTTTTTTAAAATAAAAAAAAAATTGATTTTACTAATCCCCTTAGGGAACTTTATGCCTGCGCTATCCATTCGCTTCTGCATTCAGAGCGATGCTGTAGCACCCATCTGATCAGTAGAAATGCTGATCTCCTGTGAGTGACGACGCTCTGCCAGTGTTCATAGGAAATGAGTCATGAGAGATACACTGATCATCAGCTGACATGAAAACCCATTGGGGCCGCATGCCTTCAGGGGGGCACCGATGGCAGCGGGAAACAGCACGATCTCCGCCGGCGCATGTTAGATCGTTCTATCAGAGTTTAACAGCGCGATCTAACTAGTTAACAGATGCAGATGGATCTCCGATCTGTTAGCTGCGCATGTCGCCGCTTCAGCCCTCATTAAAGGGACAGACACTGCCTTGGACGTACAGGTGTGTGTGTCCAAGGTTGTGAAGGGGTTAAATATATGTATTTCAGTATGAATACAGGCGTACGTGCCACAAAGACAAAGTGTACGACTGGCAGCAAACTGGGGAAGGTGGCACAGCTAAGGCTGCTTTCACACATCCGGCTTGAGCTCTGCGGCTCAATCCGGCTGTGCAAGCTATGCAACGGATGCGGTGGACACACCGCATCCTTTGCATAAGTTTTTCCTTTTGCGGCCAGTCCGGTTTTTGCCGCTTGCGGCATGCTATTGAGCATGCGCAGTGGCAAAAACCGCATGCAGCGGCCGGATGCGGTTATTGCCGCATCACGCCGCATCCGGCCGCCATAGGCATGCATTGAAAAATGCGCCGCATCGGCCGAATGCAACGCGATGCGGGTTTTTTTGCCGCACGAAAAAACGTGCCAGGCAACGTTCCATCCGGCCGCCGCATTGGCTAAATCTGCCGCATGCGGCAAGAACCGGACGGAACGCAAGGCCATGCGGCACAATGCGGCACTAATTAAAGTCTATGCAGGAAAATCGCAACCGGCAGCAAAAAAAACGGTTGCGATTTTCCTGCAAAGTGCCGGATTTTACCGCATTGCAGAAACCGGAGGTGTGAAAGCAGCCTTAGAAGCACAGTAATCTCAGGAAGTAGATACACCTGATTGATCCAACCCTCCCCAGAACCAGCATGGAGAATAAGGCTATGTGCGCACGTTGCATACAGTCACTGCAGAATTTTCTGCAGCGATCTGAAGAGCACATGTGCGCTTCAAATCGCTGCAGAAAATGTCCGTAGAAAAAAAAAAGCCGATTCCATGCGCTCTGCCTGCAGCTCCTGCCATAGACAGAGCAGGAGCTGCCGGCAAAGCGCACGGAAGAAGTGACATGTCACTTCTTGAACGCAGCGCTTCGGGCAGCAGCCGAAGCGCTGCGCTCCAAGACGCCACGTTCGCACGGCCCCTGCACAATCTCCATAGACTGTGCAGGGGACACAGGACGCATGCAGTTACGCTGCGCTACAAAGCGCAGCGTAACTGCATGAATTACGCACACGTGCGCACATAGCCTAACTCTGACATAACCAGACTGACAACACAGCCACACCCAGGTACCAAAAACTGCAAAATACTAAAAAGTCCAAGACCTGCTGCGTGGAGGATGGTGACAATGTGATTGCATACTTGTGAATCCTCACCGTGCCTTTCAGGATTTTCCGGCACCGACAGCGTGGCCAGGCTGTTCATTTCACTGCAAGTTTGCAATGCACCACAAACGTCTAGTTTGAATGTGTCTAAGGCTATGTGCGCACTTTGCGTTTTTTTCTGCGTTTTGGCTGCGTTTACAACTGCACTGTGTCATTGACAAAATGCATGCGTTCTGATTCCCCAGCAAAGTCTATAAGAGTCATGCAAAATCTGTGCGCACTATGCTTTTTGAAACGCAGCGTTTTGTCAAAAAATTGTCAAAAACCCATGCGTTTGAAGAATCAGCATGTCAATTGTTTTTGCACCCATTAAAATCAATGAGTTGTAGAAAATCGCTGCCAAAATGTAAAGCAGTGCGCTTGCATTGCATTATTGTTGCAATCCGCATGTTTTTTTAACACAACAAAGGCAGGTCTTTCGGCTTTCTCTCTCTGTCGGTCGGTCTGTCGGTTGGTCTGTCGGTTGGTCTGTCGGTCGGTCTCTCTCTATCTCTATGTCTCTATCTCTCTCTCTGTCCATGTCGGTCTCTCCCTCCCACCCCTCTCTCATACTCACCGATCCACGATCACCGGCGCGGCGCTGCACGGCATTCACACTGTGGCGGCTTCTTCTCTTTTGAAAATGCCGCTCGTTAATCCATTACGTATTCCCTGCTTCCCCCGCACTCCAGCGCCTATGATTGGTTGCAATCAGACACGCCCCCACGCTGAGTGACAGCTGTCTCACTGCAAGCAATCACAGCCGCCTGGCGTGTCTATATTGAGCAGTAAAAATAAATAAATGATTGAAAAAAAAAAAACAACGTGCGGTCCCCCCAATTTGGATACCAACCAGGGTAAAGCCACACGGCTGAAGGCTGGTATTCTCAGGATGGGGAGCTCCACGTTATGGGGAGCCCCCCAGTCTCCCTTGCCGCCTGTGTCCGCAGCCAATGCCCCGATCGGCCTGCTACCTCAAACACCGGCAGCGGAACCCGTCCTGTCTGAAACAGAGGACCCAGCAATGGGGTCCTCGGGCCCTACCTGCAATCCCGCTCCGACACCCGTCCCGCCAGTCAGGAAGACATCCCTTCCGACCCTGAGCCCGGCCGCAGTGATGATGACGTCATCCCCGGCCCCGGCAGTCCGCCCGGCCGCAACGGAGATGACGACGGCCCCGGCAGTCCGTCCTGCCGCACCGGAGGCGGTGCCCACCCAGAAGTCACCCGCGGGAACCGCGCAGCTCGTTCCCCAGTGCCCAGTCCCGGCTGTGGAGCAGCCGGGATGTACCTGCAGGGAGGCAGAGAAGGACAATGAGAGATGGGGCCATCGGCAGAGTGAGAAGCTGGTTGTAGCCGGCACCAAGGGCATCCGTGTGGGCCACGTCCCTGAGCAGGAGGAGGAGCATGGAGCCCGTGCCATGTACTGGGAGTGACAAAAACGACAGTTAAAGCAGGAGATTGCTACCCAGGAAAAGCGAAAAGCCGAGGTGCTGGCGCACGCCTATCAAGAAAAAGATAACCTACAGCAGGCTACCTTCCGGGTGCGGGGCCCGAACTATCGAGGGCAAGTACGCCACTTTAACCCCCAAAAGGGATGGGGGGGTTATCTACGAGCCGGGACTGGATTCCGAGATTTTCATGTCCCAGAGGGATGTGGCCCCTCATCTGCCTACAGGTCACCCGGACCGAGAGTTGGAGCCCGGAGACCTAGTGAGTTACACCTGACACTGTGGGGAGTGAGGGTGGTTTGCCCTTGATGTCAAGAAGTGGGTGGTGGTGGATGAGACCCCCTGCCTCGCCTCCCACAGCTTCCTGTATGAAGACAAAGAATAAGCAGCAAATGGTAGCGGTTCCCGGCTACCTGTTCATTTGTTAAACTTAACCCCGTTTTTCCGTTTACAAATGGACCAAGACCTCAGGACTAGTGAGGTCACCCAAAAACTTTCTTGTGTCCTGTAAATACCCCTACCTACCTTCTTGTTATTCTTCACCTGCATGGCCTCTGGAGAGGTAGATTGGAGGAAGGGCTTGCGGTAGAGTAGGCCGAGGCCCAGCCACTATTGAAACTGGTGGCTAACCTCCAGGCCAAGGGTCCCCCGGACTTGGGGCCCTTGAGATGGACTGCCGGGTAAGGAACTTTTTACCCGAACCGTGTAGGCGTTACCCGGAACTCCTGTGGACTGGGGAAAAGGGGTGCCCACCATTCTTAGTGGTGGCACCATGAAACCAGGTTGTTTGGGTGGCGGGTGAAGAAGAAGGGATTGTAGTGTTTTTATGTTTTGCAACGTTTAAGAAATGTGCCTCCCATAAAGGGAAGAACTGTTTACAATGTTTTACCTTTTCCCGTTTCTTTTAGAAAAAAAAAAAACGTCAGTGGTCGGACAGCCCGCGGACAGGCTGTATTCAACCAAGGGGGAATGTGACGCCCTGGCGCCGCCAGGTGGTCACAGAAAAATAATTCAACCCGATATAACACCATCCCACATCAGGTACCATCTGCCACAAAATCCTAGCCACCCCCCCTCAGGGTAGGAAGGACACACCAGTGGGCAGGACCAGGCGGATTAAGAGCGCCCACCTAGGGGTCTTGAGGATCTGGGGCCAGGAACACGGTAGTTGAAGTTTGTAGTTTGGAGTTGAAGGTGGAGGTCAAGTAGAGAGCAGTTTGTGACAGTGACAGACTGTGGAGGTCAAGGCTGAGCCTAGTGGAGGGTAGCCAGGGTAGTGGCCCTGGTCTACTGGCTAGGTGGCAAGCAGTGGACCGTGTCCAGGAAACCGTGCAGAGGCGAGGTACCTGGACCCTAGTTAGAAGACGGTTGCGAGCCCCTTCTTTAATTCACCAGGCCGGGAGCAAGGTTCCAGACATTGCTTCAGAAGTGTTACCCAGATAGAGCGAAACGGCAGCCCACCGCCAGGGATAGGGTATCCGCAAACACCCACCAGAACATACCGGGAGTGGACTTCCCCGTTCCATATGGAGTTGTCCAGAAGTGAGGAATATTACAGAGTGTCGGAGGAAGGGACATCGGTACACCAGCTGGGTGTGGGACCAGAGTACACCTGGACGCAGCAGCCGGCCACTGACACCTTGGTTTACCAACAGACTCGTGTGCAATTATTCAACAGTGAGTACACCAACATTCCCTGGTCCGGTCCGACGTGTCACCTCCGGCCTACATCACTCCTCATGTCCTGGACATTGAGCCCCGGGGCATCCACCCCTACCCAGCTGCCGTCCATCACCCCCGGGTGCTTCCCAACAGCAGAGGTGGTACTCCATATTACCACACACCGTGGGTGGCGTCACGAAGTATCTACAGCAATCCCCGTACATATACATCCCCTTTTATTTGAGTGTCCGCGCGATTCCCGGGTCCGGAAACCCCTCAAGCCACTGCGGATCTGGATCCGAGCAGCACAACTGCTGGCGTGGGGGCGGCACAAATACACTGGGCAATGTGTCCAGGGTACTCTTTCATTGCGCTTAAGATTTGGTACCATTTTTGTCAAAGGAGAGAGAAGACTTTTCACCATATTAACCTGTCCTTACACAGGGCAGAATAGTCTGATGAAAGATCAGCTGCAGTTTATTATAAGGAAATGGTAACATTTTTAGTTTATTGAGTCCCAGCTCATTCCTAGAAATACAAATTGTCATCTTGTAATGAAGAAGGAGAAATACAGGTCAACAGGCAAAGCTCCAAGCCAAAAAACATGACCATTGAGGAAGGATTCTCCAGTCGTGCTGTATGTGTGTTACCCACCAATACCATCTGTAAATAATACACGAACTGCATGTGACTTGGTTTAAAATTGGCCACAGCAGCCTTTATTACCTATTATTTACATACTAACACAAGGGGGCGCCGTCCAACGGGCGACCCCAACAAATAACAATAGGTAACACAGTAACCAATACAGTAAATATACAACCCTGAGTAGGCCCAGTCCAGGAACCACTTCTCACCCCAGTATCCCTGGCCGCAACACACCGACCCAGAGATGAGGTATTAATCACCTACGGATTAACCCCCCAACTTTGCAGAACCCCGTGCCTGCAACATCCCGGAACCTGGAGCCACCATACCAAGATGGTGTCTCTCTGTCCAGTTACCATTGCCTTCAACCGCCTCTGGACCAGACCTACCCCCCGCTGCTGTGACAAAGAAACAACCCAGACCAAATTCCCCTCGGCATTAAACACAAGGGAGGGTGGGCGGGGATCGTTCCATATCCGGAAGTCAAGAGAGAGGGGGTAAGTCAAAGTCCTTTACTTACACCCCTCAACTGTCCCACCTCTTCCTCCAGGGAACTCCTCCTACCCACCAATCCCTTTACTCTGCCTTATAAACAAACCATTCCTGTTTCCATTAACCCCATCACTCCTTCCCTTCCCTCTAGTCATGTCGCCCCTCCACCCTATGGGTTCCATGGCTTTCTTGACCATTGAGGAAGGATTCTCCAGTCATGCTGTATGTGTGTTACCCACCAATACCATCTGTAAATAATACACGAACTGCATGTGACTTGGTTTAAAATTGGCCACAGCAGCCTTTATTACCTATTATTTACATACTAACACAAGGGGGCGCCGTCCAACGGGCGACCCCAACAAATAACAATAGGTAACACAGTAACCAATACAGTAAATATACAACCCTGAGTAGGCCCAGTCCAGGAACCACTTCTCACCCCAGTATCCCTGGCCGCAACACACCGACCCAGAGATGAGGTATTAATCACCTACGGATTAACCCCCCAACTTTGCAGAACCCCGTGCCTGCAACATCCCGGAACCTGGAGCCACCATACCAAGATGGTGTCTCTCTGTCCAGTTACCATTGCCTTCAACCGCCTCTGGACCAGACCTACCCCCCGCCACAGGACAGGGCACGTGACTCCTTACGTGGCCTGGACCCACCACACACCAAAAGCTTGTACCACACCTCCACGCAATCCCAGCGTCCACAAAACAGCACCAAGCACGTGAAGATGCACCCCCATCGCATCCCCAAAACCACCAGTTCAGCGCCACCAACTTTTGGCGCCGCCCCCCCAATAAGGCTCGATTGATACTGCCTATCGCACGAGCCACACGCCATTCCAACCTGGTCACACTATCAAAACTACCCCACGATTAAGCTCAGGTATGTCTTACACAATGCAACAACCAACAATTTTTTTTTTTTTTTTTTTAAAACATTCATAAATAACTTCTCGAGATACCAAATCGCTGCCTCCAATTTACTGGACCAGTACCATCGACCCGTCCAGACCCAACTGGCAACATTCAGGCGAGCCTCAGACCGTCGAGGCCCCGAGAACCAACGAATGCCCAAATATCCAAATGAGGCACACCCTCACCACAAAAACCCAGGGGTTATAAACCCACAGATAACACCAACCTGTTACGCCAACCCATTCCACTCCCAAAAGACTCAAATGCCCCCATTGCCTTAACCCGATAACAACTGAGGCCAAACGTAACACCGAAACAAGAGGACTCCCACCTCCCAATACTTCTCACAACCCCTTTTCTGAGCCCACCCAGGGGCCTCCGTGGCAGCCCAATCCAGAAGGAATACGACCCATAGTATTCCGGGCGCCCACCCCCGCCACCTGCAATCAAGTCTGCAGCACTGCCACAAAATGGTACCTTAACAAACGCGACACAATAATGAGCCTGGGCGCCCTCACAACATAATTCCGCACCCGGGACCGCGTATAACAACACCAACCTTCACCACCCGCCTAATCTAATTCGGTGAGCGACAAAGCCGGCGCTCAACCCACTGCACCACCTCGGACACATCCTCCAACATCCAACCTACGCTCTTGACCGTAGATGGGCTGACCAACCCCACAATCTCAAAGCCCCCCAAAAGGCTAACACAAACCGTTTTGGACAAGGGAAACAAAAACCCGCTCGTGCTCAGATGAACATAGCCGCCACAAACCACTCACCAAACGCTGCCACAAAACAACGGAGACGGACCCTTGTATCCCGCTCCCTCACACCCTTACGACCAAGCCCTTCAAGGCCTGCCGCGCCCTAAGATCCTGCGAAAACATCTCTCCACATCTAATCCTTAACAAGACAGCCACAGCCGCCACCCTCTGCTCCACTGCGGACGCCGGCCTAGCAGCCTGAAAACCGTTACTCACCACTGCCAACGCCACCATCAAATACTCCACCGGGCCTTCCTCACACATTGTCCCAAACGTTATCCGCGCCACCCATACTTCTGAATATCAGCCCCAAATAACCTCAGTCACTGGGCACCGAGCCGCTCCCCAACACAGCCACACCAGACTCCACAAGCCCTCCGGACACACCGTGCCCACCTCGTCTGCTACCCGGCCTCAACTCCCGAGACCTGCAGAACTGGAAGGAAACACAGCAGCTGCTATTCCCTTGGCGAACCCCAGTACTGGTTGCGCCACGCATAACATTTTTTTTTTTTTTTTTTTTTTTAAAACACATCCAATTGAGAAACCAACTGTCGCAAGTACGCCACCCTTGGCCCCAGGATTAGCAAACCAACTATTAATCGAATTCTCCACCAACTGATAGCCAGAATGACAGCACACCTTCCTCTTGGAAAAAACTGCCAACCTCCACCACCCGACCACTACCACCGATTGGAAGCGCTACCCCACAATGCCCAACCAGAAAACAACTGGACCCGCTGCCTCCGAGTACCGCAGCTACGTTCCATCAGGTAGCACCTTACCCAGCCACAATCTGCGGCCACTAAATCGCCGTAAGAAAAAACCTCCTACACCATCAGATCATCATTGATCTCCCTCGTGACCACACACAAAGGATCCGATGGCTGCACCCTTGGCGCAGCCATCGCCAGCCGTCCAGCAGACACGCACCCCAGCGGTGTAACTCTGCACCCGTGGTTCGACCGCCCCTGCAAAGACTGCACCGCCTGAAACCGCACCGTCTTAGCTGACCTAACTGCCTCTATCGCAGCCCATAGGACCACACCATTACCCACGAATCCTACCCCTCTGACCATAACATCAAACTTTATCCCCACAAACCGTATCACTGGCGTTCGACCCTCAGTCTTCGCCTGCGCCAACAGGCCCAAAAGAGTATCCACCACCATCTGTAATAAAACAATCAACCCCAACGAATCATCAACCCGCCAACCCGATGTAAAGAGAATCAACCTATAATGAATAAGAGGTGTAAGCTGGGACACACCACGCACAAACCACTCCACCAAGAAATAACCGCCTCCAAAGGAACATAAAATGGGACAACAACCCATTAGCACCCACCGATCAACATAATAATAACTCCCCTCCCCACCGCAGCACCAGAACTGCTAGCTAGCAGGGTGGACCAGTAACAACCTAAATGCCGCCTCCAAATTCGCCTTTGCCATCAATGCTCCCCGGCTCACCGCCTTTACCAAATCCCACCCTCTGTCAAACGACACATAATAAACCGCCGACAATTCTGGAGCCAAGCAGGCATACACCGATGACTCCTCCAGATAAGATACGTTTTGAACAAGCCGAAATATATACATCTATATACGGCTCATTTCCGGCACTACCCCCCAACAGAGAAACCCAATCGTGACAAGGAGGGCCCCGAATGGCCCACCCATCCTGCCCAACACCACTTCCTGACCCCTCTTTCCACTGACAACCACCAGGTGTCCCCTAGCCCAGCGCAAACTTCCAATAAGGAGGCAAAGATCCACCAATATAAATAGAATGACGCAGAATTACTATGTTCCTTACCACAACCCAACACTTATGCTTAAGACAACCGTCCGCGCCAAATCTGCACCACCCATCCTTCTATTCCCCCCAAAAAACCCTCATCGTCCGTGTCGCCGGGGTTCCAAACCCCGAACAGCCAACTACCCCCCAAAAAGGGGGGGGGGCTGACTAGGAGCCGCCATCCACTGCAGCCATAAGGATGTGCCCGTATGATCCTACCGCATACTGGCACGCAACACCTTCCCTTGCTGAAATTACTCGGCGTACTGAAGCCAGACTAAACCGCCATATGACCTAACAAGCCACCCCAAATGGATCCATATAACCGAACCATGCCGAACCAATTACCCAATTCCTTCCCCCGATACCCTTGCCAAAAAACGCAAATGCCCGCAGCCACGTTGCAAATGTACGAGGGTGAGCCTCCACCGGCGCTCCCCTCCCTCTACTTATCCTTCCTGGAATCACTTGGCTTAACCTAATCCAGGTGAAACTGTTCCCGGGGGAGCAGCGAAACTATTGCTACACGTTCCCCATTCAAATCTTATCCCTCACATCCTCCAGCAAGTGAGCCCCCCCAGCGGGCCTTTGAAGCACCCATACCTCTCACACTTGGCCACTGTCAGCCAGACGCACCACCTCATCCCCCTCTTCGTTCCTCACCACTCACTCTGTCACAGCCCTTGCCGCCTCTGCCCGAAAATGCTCCTCTGCCGCCTCATGCGCCCTCACTCTGCCTGCCGCACCTGCGCCTACTAACCACCGATCCCGTCCATGCCGCCGGCGGTGCATGCGCACTCTCCACAACCGTATACACCACTTCAGTAAACCCCATACCTGGTCAAAACACCAACCCACTCGGCGCTGCCGTGTCCGCAGCCACCCCCCCCCAGCCCTGCCAAATCCACGGCCGTCTCACCCGACCGCGACCCGGCATATCCTGGAATAAAAATCACGCCATCCGGACGTCTGATTCATCCGTCGCTGCTTCCTCCTCCTCCTCGCTGGAGCCGACCGCCTCTGGCTCATGTAATGCAGACGCCGCCGAAGCGCTGCCACCACCACGGCCGTCCTCCTGGTACGCCGCGTGGGCACCATCCTCCAAGCTCCATCTTCTGTCCCGCGGCGACAACCCCGGAAACCGTCCCGTCCTACGGGCTGCCACCGCGGGCCTTATCTTCTGGCCTGACCCCCCCTTGCTACCTGCAAGGACAGGGGGTACCTGTGGCCCGACCCGCTGCCAGCAGACTCCCATCCAGAGCCGCCAGCCTCCTGCCCTCCTGGGCCCAGAAGGCATCCGTCCGCCGGGCCCTCCCCCCCTTAGGGGAGACCGCCGCTGCCGGGAGCTGCACGCCTGCTCTGGGTGACCAGGCGGGGACCGCAGGGCCCCCGCCGTCACCCCCACGTACCGACGCCTCCCGGGCATCCGTCGCACCATGCTCGCCTGCCCTGGTGCCGGACCCCTTGCTGGCTGCAGCCCCCCGCCCCCCCCCCCCTCCACCCGCGGGGGGGGGGGGTAACGCTGGCCTCCGTCCTCGCCGGGCGCTCTCCTGGCCAGGAGCCGCCGCATCCAGCCCTCCTGGGCCCCATGAAAGCCTCTGTCCGCTGGGCCCTCCACCTCCTGGGGGAGACCGCCGCGGCCGGGAGCTGCAACCTGATCTGGGTGACCAAGCAGGAACTGCAGGGCCCCTGCCGTCACCCCCACTCACCGGCGCTTCCTGGGCACCCGTCGCCCCAGGCCCGCCTGCCCTGGTGCCGGACCCACCACTGGCTGCAGCTCCGCGGCCCCCCCCCCGCCTTCCGCGAGGGGTAAAGCTGGCCTCTGTCACCGCCGGGCGCTCTCCCCGTCCGGGAGCCGCCGCATCCAGCAATCCAGGCCGCGGCTCGGACCGGAAGTAGGCCGCAGCCAAGCCACGCCCCCCTCCCGGCTGCCGCGGCCCGGACGGAGATTCCTCCCGCGGCCGGAGCAGCAGCTGAGTACTGCCCTGCCCACGTCCTACCGCGGAGGGTCCCCGAAGGGGCTCTCGCATCTCCTCCTCGCTCCCCCCGCACACGGCAAGTACCTGAGATATGAGGGAGGGGGGACGCCGCCCGCAGCTGACAGGGGAGCGAGGGGAAAGTGCCAACGGGTTAACCCCCAGCAGCCAAGACGTGGGACCGCGCTGCCAGGGGCCCGTGCACTGCCATGATGAATCCGCTGCTCCCGGGTAGCAGCCATCCTGTCGCACGTCCGGATCGTTCCATATCCGGAAGTCTGGTGATGTGAGGGGCTGGGGAACCTCCATCATGACGTCCTTGTACAGATCTTTGTGTCCTTCTAAATACTCCCACTCCTCCATGGAGAAATAGAAGGTGACGTCCTGACACCTCATAGGAACCTCTCCAGTCAGATCGTTCCATATCCGGAAGTCAAGAGAGAGGGGGTAAGTCAAAGTCCTTTACTTACACCCCTCAACTGTCCCACCTCTTCCTCCAGGGAACTCCTCCTACCCACCAATCCCTTTACTCTGCCTTATAAACAAACCATTCCTGTTTCCATTAACCCCATCACTCCTTCCCTTCCCTCTAGTCATGTCGCCCCTCCACCCTATGGGTTCCATGGCTTTCTAAAATCGAGTACAGTGACTATCAACTGAAAAGCTAAATGACGTCATTTGGATTCAGGAAGTAATGTACTTGTCCTTGAAGCTTCTTATATGAACCAAGTCCCATTTACTCTTTGTTACATTCAGTTCCACCTCCAATCATTCCCTGTCCATACTAGTGTGGTGTGATACATCTACGGATTTGTGAACACGCTCACTCTCAGAGCCCAGATATTACAGTCATATGAAAAAGTTTGGGCAGTAAAAAGTAGTTAGGAGGGTTCAAATAAAAAAATTGCTAAGGGTTCCCATAGTTTTGCAGCGGTCAAATTTTGAGTAAATGCGAATTGCACATTTTCTGTTAGTACAATAAACCTCATTTCAATCCAGAAATATTACTCAGTCCATCAGTTATTAGATATATGAAGCTGAAATAGCTGCTGCAAAAACCCAAATTGTTATAAAGAAAAAAGGTTAACATTAATAGGGGTGCCCAAACTTTTTCATATGACTGTATATATAGGTCTCTTTCAGCATCACATAAAATTATTTAAGGGAAATCTGTCAGCATGTTTTTGCTACCTCACCTGAAAGCAGCATGATGTAGGCAAAGAGATCCTGAATCCAACGATGTGTCACTTATATTACTGGCTGCAGCCATACTGATACAATCAGATTTTTTAGCTTTAGTCATGTAGCAGAGTTCAGAAAGTTGCAACACGCCAGACTTTCTATAGAGATTGTACATTGCCGGACTGCTTTGTGTGTGATATTGTAGTCCAAGCAATGATAAGGACCCTGCTGCCTAAACAAAATTAGCAAATAAAAAATAGTTTGAACTGTGACTAGACAGGCAGCTCTGAATTTTCTGTGTTACATAGCAAAAACCTGCTGACAGATTCCCTATAAAGGGACATTGTCATTTACATTATATATGTGATTTTGAAAAATGTGTACATATTTTTGTGTTTAGTGTTCCCCCGTGGTCCCCACATAGCTTTCTCATGAGCCAGATCAGACACCCCCATACTTTGCACTGACGAGGGGCAAGCACCCCGAAACACCGTGTCTGCAAATTGGGATTCTGATCTGGCTTATATATCCTGAGTCATATTGCAAAGGATTGTCAAAAATCCACTTGTGACTTTTAGGATCGCTACTTCCAATAGGTGGCGCTGTGCTAGAGTTTGTCTCCTTTACTGGAGAGACAATTTACATATTTTTGGTAGATAATTACATCATGGCAAATATTATAACAGCAGGAGAGGAAAACACTGATTTTATTGGAGGCAGTGAGCATTCTATTACCATCAATGTGATCGTAAAAACAGGGCTGAAGATACAGGAGAGGTGCTAGGAAATGTGGGTGTATTTATCACATAATGATAAAGATGGCAGCAGCAGGGAGGAGTGTGTTGATCTTGTTGGAGGAAGTAACTTAAAAGGGTTGTTCACTACTAGCGTGCCGCCACGTTGCCCCGTTACCTTCGGGTCATCTCAGGGTCTTCAGGGACGGCGCGTCCTGGTTCCTTCTTCTGGTCACAGGTAGGTTGACTTCTATAGGATTCGTGACGCCACTCTCGGTATTGTGGTCAGGGTGACCGCCACTGCGGTTTAAGGGGCACCTGGGGCTGATGTTTGGTGCAGTTAGATGTGATAGCCTCCCGAGAGTGAGGCTGGCCCCAGGGCCTGGTGTAGGTGTGTGGCACCACAGGGCGCAGAAGGACTCACATGCACAGCAGGAATGTCTTTCAGGGTTTTTACTCACTTCAGGTGGCAGGGGTGAGTAACCCGGGCGATGCTGTGATGTTCCAAGAGGGGAACCAGGCTCCTTCAGGCTGACTTAGGGGGTGGCTGCTGACTCGCCTTCCTAGCCCTCATGTTTTTGTGGTGACCCAGACTTGTAGTCCTACGGGGTCACCCAGGGAAGTTGCTTCCGCCTGTTCTCCCCTTTTTCGGCCCGTTTGCTTGTAGCCTGGACCAGGTTAATCCGGCTGCTTGCCTCTTGTCATCTATGAGCCCTCTCGTTGCTACGTGGCTGCGGACTCTGTGGTGTTTTGGTGGAGGGTATGAAGTACCCCCACCTGCAGGTTGAGCAGGCCAACTGAATGGGCCCCTGCTCTGGGGACCTGTAACCCCGTGCGGGCCTGGTCCTCGCCTGGCAGTCCCCGTACTCAGCCACCTCTCTGCACTCCGGCCTTAGGTGGATTTCGGGCGGCACTACCAGGTTACCATTCTCCCCCGCCAGCAACCACTGCACCTGCGGTGTCTGATTAGTGAGAGCCTCCAGGTTTCCTCCTTGCGACTGCTCTGCCTGAGCTTCACTGACTGACTGGGTGACTACTCCCTCCCCTCTGTGCCTGCCTCCACACCTTAGCAACCAGCCTCTCTACCACACCCCTTGAGTGGAGATGGAGGCTACGCCCCCTCCTGGGTTCCCCAGGGGTCCCTTCAAAGGTCAATGTGGGAGACCTGGTTACTATGCGCCTGTGTAACCACACCCCGGTCAGCCTTCTGGATTACCTGTGTTGTACTGCCCCAGCATGGGTGCAGTACACAGTGGTGCCTGACCAGGTCAGGGGCGCCACACTAGGACAACTGCTTCCTATTCCCCATGTTTGGTCCCATGAAAATAACAAAACCAATCCTAACCTCCCGTGCTGGCGTGGTTCCAGTGGTGTTGGAGATCACGATCCCGGGGCTCACACAAAGTTGTGCTGTCATGAGAGTTCCACACCCAATGTCTTCTCTCTCCCCGTCTTCGGACATATGAGTAATCAACAGGAAGTGAGAGCTGCAGTTACCGCTCACTTCCTGTTATATTATTATATTAGAATAAAAATGCTTATTACTGTCCAGTTATATGGAAATACACCACACATGGTTGTTATGTCATACTTGGTGAGGTGGATCCTTAAAGGAGTTGTCCGACATAAACTCAAAAATTTTTGGTAAGCTAATCTGTGCTGTATTGTCATATAAAAGAAAAAGGTTTTGGTACCGTGTTAGCCAGTTGAAAAATGATTGATTGCTCTCAGTGAGAGAAACAAAATTAAAATTTTGTAGTTGTGATACCTTTTAATGGCTAACTAAAATAAAATATGATGTTATAAAGCAAGCTTTCGAGACATCTCAGGTCTCTTCCTCAGGCATGGTATGACAAAATATCTGAAGAAACACAAATATATACACAAAATTCAGTATTGTCATATAAAACACCCCTACATTGTTATTTTTTGTTTTCTACCTTTTGTTCCTCTTGAATTATCCCTTTATTCTCTGCAGCTCTTTGTTTACATTCAGCTCCAGCAAACTGACCACTTCCTGTGCTAAACCTCAGTCAGAGCTGGCACTGCCCGGCCTCAGTGTCCAGTCTCGCCCCCTGCCACCCCCGCCCTCTGCACACACATTACCTGTCAGTATTCTGCCCTAGTGTGAAGCCCCACAGGTGTTGTGTCGGTGCATTACCTTCAGGGACTCCACTCGGCTGGATCTGGTCACAGGTAGGAGATCTTCTTCTTGTCGTGACGCCACTCTCAGTATTGCGGCCAGTAGGGACCGCCACTGCAGGTTGAGGGTCGCCTGGGGCTGATGGTGTGTGCAGTTAGTTGGAATAGCCTCCTGAGAGTGAGGCAAGCCCCAGGGCCCGGTGTAGGTGCGTAGTACCACAAGGCGCAGAATGACTCAACACAGGCAGGATGTCTTTCAGGGTTTTTACTCACAGTTGATGGCAGGGTGAGTGACCCGGGCGTAGCTGGGATGAACCAAGTGGGAACCAGGTGTCCTTCAGGCTGACTTGTGAGGGTGACTACTAACTCGCCTTCCTTAGCCCTTGGTGGTTTGGGGTAACCCCGACTTTGAGTCCCTATGGGGGTCACCCAGGGAAGATGCTGCAGCCTCTCTCCCCTTCGTTTGCCGTGTGCTTGTCGCCTAGGCCAGGCCACTCCAGCTGCTTGCCTCCTGTGACCTATGGGCCCTAACTGTGGCTACGTGGCTGCGGCTTTTGTGGTGTTGTGGCGTGGGCTTTGAGAGCCCCACACCGGCAGGTTTAGCAAAAGAAAGCTGGATCTATCTCCGCTTCGGGATCTGCCGCCCGTTTGGGCCTGGTACTCTCCAGCAGTCTCCTTACTTCCCACTCCGTGCTCTTCTCTCTAGCTGAGATGGGTTTCGGGTAGCACTCCTAGTTGACCGTTCTCCCCCGTCGGTAGCCACTGCGCGGACGCTGTCAGACTACAGCAGCCCAGGGGAAGGGGTCAGCTCTCCTCGGAGCTCCCTGGACTCTGCTCTGAACCGGCTCACATCTGGGACCTTCACTGCTGCTCCTGTCTGAGCTTCACTTTCCTGCTCCTCACTCCTCCACACTCTGCTTCAGACTCCTACAGACTGTTTACTCCTCCTTCCCTTTTGTGCCTGCCTACGCCACCTAGCAACCAGATTCTCTTACCACACCCCTTGAGAGGAGATGGAGGCTTTTGGCCCCCTCCACTATTCCAGTGAAGGTGAAGGCTTTTCCCCCTCCTGGGATCCCCAGGGGTCCTCTCATGGGTACATGTGTGAGACCTGATCACTATGCGCCTGTGTTCCACACCCCGGTCAGCCTTCTGGATTACCTGTATTGTACTGTCCCCAGCATGGGTGCAGTACTCAGTGGTGCCTGACCAGGTCAGGGGCGCCACATTCCCCCTTAGTTATCACCAGCACGTCCTCGGGCTGCAAGACAACATTTTAAAATGCATAAAACATTAAAACATGTAAAACATTTAAAAGCACCAGGTACCATACATCACCACCCTCCACCCACAAGTCCGTCAACCCACCCAAAACCCTTTCACGTTGGCCGCGACTTCAGCCACTTCTGGCAGGATGTAGAGGCGGCTTTCATGGTCTGGTGGTCTTCAGGGTATACCTGGCCTGGTGGATCCGCGCCTTCAGCCTCTTCTGGCAGGATGTAGAGGCGGCCTCCACAGTTGGTGCTGACCAGGTACCCTCTTTGTGGTGGAGAGCCAGGCCCCATAAACAGGCATGCTCTCTGGTCGCAGGTAAGCCAAGGCCCTATATACGGACGGGCTCCTCCTGGTTGCAGACGAGCCAAGCCCCTAAACAGGCTGACTCTGGTGGTGGTGGTGCCCTCTGGTGTAACTATTTACACTGCGAGAGTTTGTGGCAATAGCCAGTTCATAGCCTTAAGGTTTATTTCTCACATTAGTTTATGTGGGCACATACTTAAACTTGTAAACGTTGCAAAAACTTTTCAAACTGGTAACTTCTGTACTTCTTTCTTTACTTTATGCAGATTCCTCCTTACCAGGGCTTGGGCCTGTAGGGCTGCGGCACCTGTTGGTTTCTTGACCTTTTTCCTCATCTGTAGTGGTCTCATCATTAGGTCTTTGGTCTTTTCTTTCTTTATTACTGTCTTTCCTTTCTTCTTTGGGACATGGTACTACATCTAGCGCATACCAGCCTCTTTCGCCTCGATGCAGGGTAAACTGTACGGAGTCTCCCATTTTTAAGTTTCTGCCAGGGTGTCCTCTGGGCAGATGAGCTCTCACATCTCTTCTATTGACGAAGATACCTTCTTTGATACCAGGTGCAACAATGAACCC
The DNA here is from genome assembly GCF_048569485.1 of Anomaloglossus baeobatrachus. NCBI lineage: Eukaryota > Metazoa > Chordata > Amphibia > Anura > Aromobatidae > Anomaloglossus > Anomaloglossus baeobatrachus. Next base: position 750,389,476 of record NC_134354.1, on the reverse strand, counting down.
GTATCCTGACTTTAGGCTGAAGTCCTCCACTACTCCTCTACAAAGGGGTCCTCTGACCTGTGCTTTGGCTCTTCTCAGGAACCGTTTTTCTTGTAGGTCTCTGGCCGTGACTTCTCTCTGCTCTGGGGATGGCGGTGCAGGGAAAGACTGGGTTCTACTGCGGCGCTGTGTCTTGCGGGCTGGATTCTGCGAAGTGCAGCTTACAAGCTCCCAGGTGGGGCGGTTGGGCAGGTCTTCTTCAGCAGACGGTGTTAGGTCTTCCTCATCCCAGCGGGAATATGGCAACATCTCTGGCTCGGGGCATGGATCCACTGCTGGTGGCTCCTGAGTCAGCTCCTCAGTTTCTTGGCCTCCTCTCCCCCTTAGTTCTTCTTGGCACTCCTTTGGTGGCAGTGCTGGGGATGGGCTTTCTTCAGCAGGCCCAGGCGGGGGACTCTTTGGCGTGGTTGCTGCAGGGGTTGCCGGAATCCTCTTGGGGGTGTGCGGAGGGAGCATGTATTGGTCCACCAACCATTGTGGAAACTTGACCTCCATGTCAGCCTTCAGCTGCCAGTATGCGGGGTCCTCCCCCAGCGTGGGCTTTCCAGCAGGGACCTCTTTGGACTGGGGAGCGGTGTCTGCTCTGGCCTTGCAGGCCGGGGTAAATGGTGATGCAATCTCTTGGCGGGCCGCGCCCTGTATGGCGGCGGCCTGGTCTTGGCGGGCCGCGCCCTGTATGGCGGCGGCCTGGATCGGCGTCGCAGCTGCGATGGGATCTGTGCAGGCTGGGCTGGGCGTCGCTGCAGGGACCGGGTCTTGGTGGGCCGAGCAGGGCATCGCTGCGGCGGCCGGGGCTTGGCGGGCCGAGCAGGGCATCGCTGCGGCGGCCGGGGCTTGGCGGGCCGAGCAGGGCATCGCTGCGGCGGCCGGGGCTTGGCGGGCCGAGCAGGGCATCGCTGCGGCGGCCTGGGCTTGGCGGGCCGCACCTGGCGTGGCTGCGGCCTGGCTCAGCGTCGCCGCGCCGGGCGCCTCTTCAGGGACCGCGGGCGTGGCAGCAGGGGTCGGGGCATCCGGGCCGGCAGGGGTAATACTGGACTCACCCATCGGTGGCAGCATCGGGGTCTGAGTCGTCGCCGTCCGGTCTGGCACTCGTCGTGCGGTTCCCCTCTCATAGGCCTGAACCGCGGCAGCCATCTCCAGAAGTTCCATGCGTTCTTCTCTGATCTGCTCCACAACCCGGGTCTCCAGTCGGTCGCAGAACTGGGCCAGCTCCCGATACCACCAGGCAGCGGAGCCCGGTTCTGGGTTTCTGCGGTCAGACGCCATTTCTTCTGCGCCCTCTTCTGCACGATTTCCCAGCAGTGGACTCGCCGTTGCCTCTAGTAGCAAGCTGTTCAGTTTCCGCTCTGCCTCTTTCAGCAGCTCCTCTCCCAGCAGCAGGCTTCTGGCTCCCTTTCTGTCCCGACGTCTCTGGACGCTTCCGCTCTCTTCATAAGCGAGGTCAGAACCCTGCAGGGGATCTCTGGGTAGCCACACCTCTTTGTGGGCGGTAACTTCTCCCAGCGCGGGCTGCTGTTGTTTTTCAGCGCGCTTTTCATGGTGGCAATATGGCGGCGCTTCCAATTTTTCAAGCGGACCGCCCAGGCACATGGTCACCTGTCTGAACAGGTCTAGTCCTTATCCTGTTCGTGACGCCAGATGTGAAGCCCCACAGGTGTTGTGTCGGTGCATTACCTTCAGGGACTCCACTCGGCTGGATCTGGTCACAGGTAGGAGATCTTCTTCTTGTCGTGACGCCACTCTCAGTATTGCGGCCAGTAGGGACCGCCACTGCAGGTTGAGGGTCGCCTGGGGCTGATGGTGTGTGCAGTTAGTTGGAATAGCCTCCTGAGAGTGAGGCAAGCCCCAGGGCCCGGTGTAGGTGCGTAGTACCACAAGGCGCAGAATGACTCAACACAGGCAGGATGTCTTTCAGGGTTTTTACTCACAGTTGATGGCAGGGTGAGTGACCCGGGCGTAGCTGGGATGAACCAAGTGGGAACCAGGTGTCCTTCAGGCTGACTTGTGAGGGTGACTACTAACTCGCCTTCCTTAGCCCTTGGTGGTTTGGGGTAACCCCGACTTTGAGTCCCTATGGGGGTCACCCAGGGAAGATGCTGCAGCCTCTCTCCCCTTCGTTTGCCGTGTGCTTGTCGCCTGGGCCAGGCCACTCCAGCTGCTTGCCTCCTGTGACCTATGGGCCATAACTGTGGCTACGTGGCTGCGGCTTTTGTGGTGTTGTGGCGTGGGCTTTGAGAGCCCCACACCGGCAGGTTTAGCAAAAGAAAGCTGGATCTATCTCCGCTTCGGGATCTGCCGCCCGTTTGGGCCTGGTACTCTCCAGCAGTCTCCTTACTTCCCACTCCGTGCTCTTCTCTCTAGCTGAGATGGGTTTCGGGTAGCACTCCTAGTTGACCGTTCTCCCCCGTCGGTAGCCACTGCGCGGACGCTGTCAGACTACAGCAGCCCAGGGGAAGGGGTCAGCTCTCCTCGGAGCTCCCTGGACTCTGCTCTGAACCGGCTCACATCTGGGACCTTCACTGCTGCTCCTGTCTGAGCTTCACTTTCCTGCTCCTCACTCCTCCACACTCTGCTTCAGACTCCTACAGACTGTTTACTCCTCCTTCCCTTTTGTGCCTGCCTACGCCACCTAGCAACCAGATTCTCTTACCACACCCTTGAGAGGAGATGGAGGCTTTTGGCCCCCTCCACTATTCCAGTGAAGGTGAAGGCTTTTCCCCCTCCTGGGATCCCCAGGGGTCCTCTCATGGGTACATGTGTGAGACCTGATCACTATGCGCCTGTGTTCCACACCCCGGTCAGCCTTCTGGATTACCTGTATTGTACTGTCCCCAGCATGGGTGCAGTACTCAGTGGTGCCTGACCAGGTCAGGGGCGCCACACTAGCACCTGACCTGTTATCACTCTAGCAATGGAAATAACAGCCCACACACACATCGGGCTCTGTACCCCGCACTACATAGGGCTATGCACCAAATACAACATAGGGCTCTGCACCCCACACACACATCAGGCTCTGCACCCCACACCACATAGGGCTCTGCACCCCACACACACATCAGGCTCTGCACCCCACACCACATAGGGCTCTGCACCCCACACACACATCAGGCTCTGAAACCCTCCCCCCACCCACACACACACACACACACACACGGCGCTCTGTACCGACCCCTCCACCATCAATTTGCACCGACACCCCCCCCCCACCATCGTTCTGTACCGACCCCTACCCTCATAGGGAACACATGTAGGCTACATTCACATGACCGTTCGTTTTTGCGGTCCGTAAAAAACGGTCCGTTTTTTTCACGGATGCATCCGTGTGGCATCAGTGTGACATCCGTTCCGTATACGGTCCGTGTGTCATCCATTTGCCTTCCATTTCTTTTCGCGGACCACAAAAACCGGAAGCAGCAAGAAAGATAAATAGATGAGTAGATATAGAGATAGAGAGATAGAGGGATGAATGAATGAATGAACAGAGGGATAGATAGATAGATAGATAGATAGATAGATAGATAATAGATGAGAAAGGTATATATAATGTTCCACCCCCCTGCATATTCTAAGCTGGCACCCTTTAATGATTTTCATGTGGCACTAAAGGGTGCCTAACCTTGTATTTAGCCAAATAATAAATAAATAATTAAAAAAAACGACGTGGGGTCCCCCATATCTTTTGTAGCCAGCTAGGGTAAAGCAGATGGCTGAAGCCTGCAAACCACAGCTGGCAGCTTCACTTTGGCTGGTAATCCAAAACAAAGGGCACCCCACGCTGTTATTTTAAATTAAATAAATAATTTATAACAAAAAACATGGGGTCCCCCCCCAAATTGGATCACCAGCCAAGGTAAAGCAGACAGCTGTGGTCTGGTATTCTCAGACTAGGGAGGTCCACTGTTATTGGGACACTCCCCTGCCTAAAAATAGCAGGCTATAGACGCCCCAGAAGTAGCGCATCCATTAGATGTGCCAATCCTGGCGCTTTGCCCCAACTCATCCCATTGCGATGCCAGATGTGTAATGTCACCTGGCATCAGGCCCTGGGGTTATTGATGTCAAGCGTCTATCAGATACCCGACATCAAGAACCCAATCAGTAATAAAAAAAATAAAATAGACATCAAAAAAAGTTTTATTTGAAAAAGCACTCCCCAAAACATTCCCTCTTTCACCAATTTATTGAAAAGAACAACCAAATCCGGGTCTGGTGTAATCCAATAAGGGGGTCCCACAACGATCCATACCATAGTCACTGTCCCAGTCAATGAAGAACAGAATGTTCCCCATTGGCTGGGAGAGCAGTGCAGTGACCTGAGCTAACATCATTAGGTCAGCCCAGGTCACTGCAGGGGATGATGAGCGCTGCTGTCAGGAGGTTAGATGAGATCATTACCTGCTCTGACGATCTCCTGCACTCCTGACGTCAGCGCTGTCACTGACTTCCATTGCCCGCCGCGTTCTCAGTGAAGAATCGCGGGATCCCGTGTCGTCACCGCTAGTGACAGTCTCGGGCCGCCCGCGAGACGTGACATGAGAACGCGGCGGACAATGGAAAGCAGTGACAGCACTGACGTCAAGAGAGCACAAAATCGTCACAGCAGGTAATGATCTCATCTAACCTCCTGAAAGCAGCACTCGTCATCTCCGCGGCTGTCCATACTGCAGTGTGAGAAGCTGCTGATACTGCAGTGCAGGCAGCCGCGGGGCTGGCAGGGAGCGGGACACAGACTGCACGGACAGTGATGAGAAACAGCGCTGTGCTCCCTCTCATCAGTGCTTTCAAATGTATCGGCATCTGTGATGCCGATACATTTGAATGTGCGATCCTGAGCAGGGGGCCTAGTGCTGGCGGCGACACCGTGGGCAGCCGCCGCCAGGCCCCTCCCCTCAGCTCAAGGGCCCCACAGCAGTGCCGGGGGAGGTTGTGGGGAGAGTACGGGTGCGGGGGAATGTGTGCGAGGGTGCAGGGAAGGGGGCGGGAACTCCACGCACTGTACCCTCCCAGCAGGGCGGCAACATGCTGTTCCGAGATTTGCATGTCAACATGGTCCTGCCTATGTTGACATGAAATGACCGGAAGCAGCAAAATCGCAGCAGGAGCGGTCACATGACTGCTCTGAGCCTGGGGAGAGGAGCTGACAGCAGGACAGGTAAGTGGTCACTATCCAGTTACCTGCCCCAATGTAGCCCAATAGGGAAATAATAAAACAAAGTCAAAATAAGCCGGATAACCCCTTTAAACGTACCATTCTGCATGAGCAGCACAGACATGTGACGCTGGTGCAGCAGGATTGATGAGTCATTTTGCACAGGTTTTAAAGATTTAATGACCTGCAGTAGAGGAGTCAAAATGATATACTGAGTGGCAGAACTGGAGTATTAAAGACCATGAAAGAACAATAACAGCAAAGTTGTCTTAGTAGAGATCTGATGTAGTAGTATTGAAGCAGCAAACTTGTAGCAGAGCTGGAATCGCACAATTGTTATTTTGGAATAACAGAAAAGTTGTTGTAGTGGAGACCTGAAGTAGAGAGCTGGAACAGTGGACTTGTAGTGGAGGCCTGATGTAGAGATCTGACACAGTGGAGTTATTATAGTAGATATCAAAAGTAAATATCTGGCACAGTGGAGTATTTTTCGTGGATGCCTGAAGTTAGAGCTGAAACAGTGGAGCTGTTGTAGTGGAGATCTGAAGTAGAGAGCTGGAACAGTATAATTGTTGTAGTAGAGACCTGAAGTAGACCGCTGGAACAGTGGAGTTGTTGTAGTAGAGACCTAAATTAGAGAGCTGGAACAGTGAAGTTGTTGTAGTAGAGACCTGAAGTAGAGAGCTGGAACAGTGGAGTTGTTGTAATGGAGACCTGAAGTAGAGAGCTGGAACAGTATAATTGTTGTAGTAGAGACCTGAAGTAGAGAGCTGGAACAGTGGAGTTGTAGTGGAGACCTAAATTAGAGAGCTGGAACAGTGAAGTTGTTGTAGTGGAGGCGTAAAGTAGAGAGCTGGAACAGTGAAGTTGTTGTAGTAGAGACCTGAAGTAGAGAGCTGGAACAGTGGAGTTGTAGTGGAGACCTAAATTAGAGAGCTGGAACAGTGGAGTTGTTGTAGAGGAGGCCTAAAGTAGAGAGCTGGAACAGTGAAGTTGTTGTAGTAGAGACCTGAAGTATAGAGCTGGAACAGTGGAGTTGTTGTAGTGGAGACCTGAAGTAGGGAGCTGGAACAGTGGAGTTGTTATAGTGGAGATCTAAAGTAGAGATATGGCACAGTGGAGTTGTACCGATACCCTCATGTAGAGAGCTGAAACAGTGAGATATAGTGGAGAACTGTTGTAGCAGGGCTAAAACAGCAAAGTTGCTGTAGTGGACACCTGATGTAGATGAACTGGAACAGTGGAGTTATTGAGGAAACCTGATGTAGGGAGCTGGAACATTGGAGATGTTATAGTGGAGATCCTATGTAGCAGAACTTGAACAGCAAAGTTCTTGTAGTGGTGATGACCAGATATAGCAGAGCTGGAACAGTGGCGATGTAATGGAGACATGATGTGGAGAGCTGTAACAGGAGGTGTGCTGCCCCTGCAGCGGATCGAACCGCTCGGATCTGGGGGTGGTGATTACTCGTGGCTCGAGGTTCTCTGGACCCGGAGGCTAGGGGCCACACTCAAATGTAAAAGGGGGTTATTTACAGGGTAAAGGTATAGTTCGCGACGCCACCCGTGGTGTACGGTAATTGGGAGTACCGCCGCTGCCGTTGGGAGTACCCAGGGTGATTGAGTGAGACAGCAAGATGACGTTACCCTCCACGGGTAGGGGTAGGCCCCGGGACTCTGGATGGTGATGCGGGGATGCAGTGCAGGAGTCAGTCGGGTACTCACTCAGCAATGAAGCAGACGCAACAACAGGGTAAACCAAGTCTCTGGCTGTCGTTGACTCTTGAGGGGAGCTTGTCTGGGTCCCGTCCCCTGCAGCATTGCCTGGTGGTCCATAACCTGCTTTCTGGCACAATAGTTTAGATTGTCCGTTGTGGAACTTGGAACTTTCCGGGCACCGCTCCCCACTGTGGCTAAGTGTGGGAGTCTGCTCTCAGGAGCTCACGGTTGGGATTTCAGTGGGCCGCTTGTTTAGAAAGCCCTATCCCCCTTGTTGCGCTAGTGCCCCAGATCTCTGAGCTTGGTGGGAACAGTCCATAAATACCCTGTCCTCCGCAGGTTAATTGCCGGGTCGCCTGAAGCTTCTCCCCGACCTAGGGTCCGTGTACCCCGACGTGCCTTCGGTCCCGGACTGGTGATAGGACCAATAGGAATAACGTTTGGAACACCATTCTAAGTCCGAACTGGGTGCAAAACAGGTTTGCACCCAGTTCGGACTTAGAATGGTGTTCCAAACGTTATTCCTATTTGTTAGTATTTTTTCGTTTGTGAACCCTCCCCAACCACACCTATTGCCAATCCATATCATACGCATAAATAGCCTGGGTCTCAGCTTCCCATACACGGTAGGTTTTTTAACTGCATGAGAGGACACACACAAGCTAGGGACCCCAACGTAGAGAAATACTTTGGCGTAGTGTTGGGGCTCTATTGCATTGATCAATTCAGTAGCTACATTTCTCTTGATTCATATGTTCATGGCAGTAATGCAGATTCCATTTTTCATATTTCATCCTTACATATAGCTATTGGATTTTTCAAGTCAGTTTTTACACAGCAGTTTCTGCTATTTCATGTATTCCCCTTACATAGTCACTGGTGTGCATACCTTATCTCCCCATAGTGGTGATAGGACCAGGCTCCTGACCGTCCTCCTTGACGGGTCCCAGGCACCTAGCCTCAATCCCCTGCAACCGGGGGTCCGACTCCTCTAGGTCCAGACCACCGTCTGCGGCCTACTTTACTTCTCCCCTGGGAGCTCCAACTCCCAGCTTCCTCAGAGCTCCTCACAGCTCGAGGGCTACCACTCGACTCATTTGACACCTCCCACCTCCCTGTCTGACCCCTAGGTGGGCGGCCCTATTCCTGCTTAAGTAGCCCACTGGTGTGCGTGAGAGGTGTGGTGCAAATTGTATCTAGGATTTGTGAATGCTGATGGAGGCAGCACTGAAGGATGGAGATCCAGAACCATGGGGGTTTGAGTCCTGCACGGGAAGGGCAGATTGCGTAGAACCCTGTGACGACCTGAATAGTCCAGGGCGTCACATAGACTTGTGGAAAAAGTGGCAGGATCAGTTTTGAATGAGCTATGCAGCGTGCAATCATTGACACGCATTGAGTTACTGCAGCAATCCTACCTACAAGAGTAGAAACGGGACTGTCCAGAGGATGGGAGTGATGCAGCATTCAGTGCTGGAACTGGGACAAGTAAGTAATAATGGTAATGATGACAAAGACAGGAAAGGAGTGTGCGGATCTCGTAGAAGGCAATCATCTGGCCAAGTCTGTTATTAGTCTAGAGCAGTCATGGCGAACTTTTTACAGGCCGAGTGCCCAAACTGTACCCCTAAACCCATTTTTTTTTTCCGAAGTGCCAACCAATCCTATTATGTAAATAATTGATTGTAACCTTACCTTTGCCGTCTTCTCTTCTCTTCAGCAGGGGGCATCACGCTCATGCATGCTTACCACACATTGTAGCCGAGCCCTTTCCAGACACAGCGGTTGGATTGATCTTTCTGGAAAAAATTGCAGCTTATAAGACAGAGATTTTAGCATGGAATGCAATCAGATGTCACCCTGTAATCCACATCTACATTTCAAAGTCTGAACATCTTGAAATCCCATAAAGATGTATGAGTTGCTCCCCTCCCCCTTCATTGTGAAGTTATGTCCCCCTTCCTGGCCACTTCCTGGTAAACATGTCCCCCATCCTGATATATATTTCCCACAATCTGGTATAGTTGTCCCCATCATGGCCCCATCCTGGTAAATGTACCCCATCCCGGCATGTACCCCATCCTGGTAAATGTCCTCCATTCTGGTAAATGTACCCCATCCTGGTAAATGTACCCCATCATTGTAAATGTATCCCATCCTGGCATCTTCCCCCATACTGTTAAATGACCCCATCCTGGTAAATGTACCCCATCCAGGCATGTTCCCTTATCCTGGTAAATGTCCCCTTTCCTGGTAAACGTACCCCATCCTGGTAAATGTACCCCATCCTGATAAATGTCACCCTTCCTGCTAAATGTTCCCCATCCTGGCATGTTTCCTCATCCTGGCATGTTCATGTACCCCCATCCTGGCATGTTTCCGCCCATCCTAGTAAATGTACCCCATCCTGATAAATGTCACCCTTCCTGCTAAATGTTCCCCATCCTGGCATGTTTCCTCATCCTGGCATGTTCATGTACCCCCATCCTGGCATGTTTCCGCCCATCCTAGTAAATGTACCCCATCCTGATAAATGTCACCCTTCCTGCTAAATGTTCCCCATCCTGGCATGTTTCCTCATCTTGGCATTTTCATGTACCCCCATCCTGGCATGTTTCCCCCCATCCTTTCATTCCCCCCCCCTATCCTGGTAAATGTATCCCCCATCCTGGTAAATCTACCCCTTCCTGGCATGTTCCCCTTCCTGCTAAAAGTACCCCTTCCTGGCATGTTTCCCCCCATCCTTGCAGCCATGTTTCCCCCATCCTTGCACGTTTCTCTCCATCTTTGCACGTTTCCCCCATCCTTGCACGTTTCCCCCATCCTTGCACGCTTCCCCCATCCTTGCACGCTTCCCCCATTATTGCACGCTTCCCCATCCTTGCAGCCATGCTTACCCCATGCTCTCCATGTTTGCCCCGTGCTCTTTTTGCCCCGTGCTCTGTTTGCCCCGTGCTCTGCTTGCCACGTGCTCTGTTTGCCCTGTGCTCTGTTTGCCCCATGCTCTGTATGCCCCGTGCTCTCCTTGTATGCCCCGTGCTCTCCATGTTTGCCCCCGTGCTCTCCATGTTTGCCCCCGTGCTCTCCATGTTTGCCCCCGTGCTCTCCATGTTTTCCCCCGTGCTCTCCATGTTTGCCCCCGTGCTCTCCATTTTTTCCCCATGCTCTGTTTGCCCCGTGCTCTGCTTGCCACGTGCTCTGTTTGCCCTGTGCTCTGTATGCCCCGTGCTCTGTTTGTTTGCCCCGTGCTCTGTTTGTTTGCTCCCGTGCTCTGTTTGTTTGCCCCGTGCTCTGTTTGTTTGCACCATGCTCTGTTTGTTTGCACCATGCTCTCCATGTTTGCCCCGTGCTCTGTATGCCCCATGCTGTCACTGTTCCCCACACCTTGGCACAGCCGCACACAGTTTAAAAATAAAAAAAACAAAAAACACCTTTCAGCACTCGCTCCACCGCTACGCGCCGCTGGGTCCTCAGTCAGTTCCTGCGTGGCCACAAGACGCCGGCGCCGCTTTCTGACGCTCCTCCATCTCCTAGGCAATAGGCCTGCAGCCCAGGAGAGGAGGCGTGTCAGAGGGAGGAGAAATGTCTCCTCTGCTCCAACACCACTTTGAACTTCCGGCACGATCACACGGACAGTTCAAAGTGGCTAAATGTGGCGACAGCGCGCGTGGCAGCAAAAAGGGCTCTGCATGCCCAGTTTGGCACGCATGCCATAGGTTCGCCATCACTGGTCTAGAGGAAGGCTGGAATTCAGAGGAGAGTACTGCATCTTAGGCTAGTTTCACACTTGCGTTGTTTTCCTTCAGTTGCAATCCGCCATTTTGGAAAACAGTGGAATTCGTTAACAGATTCCGCTGCTTCCCATAGACTTGTATGGACGACGGATTGCGAGTGAAGTACCTGCTTTGCTTCCGCTGGCCGACGCTGCGTTGCTTCCGCCGGACTGAAGGAACGCAGCATGTAACTTTTTTTGAGCAGCGCAATCCGTAGGATTTCGCTGCGCATGCTCTCTCTGGCTCCCTGCACACATAAACAGGGTACACATCGGGTTACTAAGTAATGCGCTTTGCTTAGTTACCCGATATTTACCCTGGCTACATGTGCAAGGAGCCAGCGCTAAGCGGTGTACGTTGATAACCAAGGTAAATATGCTTTGCTTAGTTACCCGATATTTACCCTGGCTACGTGTGCAGGGAGCCCGACACTTCCCCGCTCGGCTCCGCCCCCTCCTGCACTCCGTATGTACACACACACACATCTGTCCCCAGCCATGCATCCTCGGCACTGACGTCCTCAGCTCCATGGTCCCGCTCGACTCCACCCACCCCGCACTCCGCCCCCCGCACACATTCTCGGCGGCCGAACGATCAGCTGATCACCCAGTGGCCGGCTGCTGTGAGCGATCAACTGATCACCCGGCGACCGGCTGCTGTGAGCGATCAGCTGATCATCCGGCGACCGGCTGCTGTGAGCGATCAGCTGATCACCCGGCGACCGGCTGCTGTGAGCGATCAGCTGATCACCCAGCGATCGGCTGCTTTGAGCGATCAGCTGATCGTTCACAATAGTCTGCCACCGGTAAAACTGTAAAGAAGAAAAAAAAAAAATTTCGTTGTTTTGTATGATCCGTTGCATCCGTTATGCCACTAAATGCAACACATCCGTTGCATCCGTCACACAACGCAATGCAACGGATGCCGTTTAACGCAAGTGTGAAAGTAGCCTTATCAACTGCTGCAATCCGACAACTTTTGTGAATAAATTGTACAGGACAGGGCTGTGTTAAGGTGAACTCTTAACCAGAGATCACTAGTTGCCTACTGCCTGGCCGAATTGGTATGGACCAAGTGCATGCGTAAAAGAATTCACACCAGACACAGTCGGATATGAAATCTCTTCTTGGTCACAGTAAAAATGGCACCGAACAGAGCGAGTACAAGCATGCGTCCTCTTGATATAGGCTAAGGGCGTACACGAGTTCAGGTATGCCCATTTAGTGGGACAGTTCATGGGCTAGCGAATGGGGAGATCTGTGTTGCTGTTGATGGGCGGGTCTGACTTCAGTGGATGAATCCATGATGATGGTGATGAGAGGGACGTCATCTGGTGGATCCATGCTGATGGTTTGGTCTGTGATGTCATCGGGGGCCATTTTGGGTTTTTCAAGTATTTCATCTTATGGCTCTCCTCAACAGCTCCACCTAACAGGACCAGTGTCATATAGTGTCTGCAAAAAAGGTTCCCTGCAGATACTCTGAACATGGGAATCAAGGCCGCAGTAGGAAAGCAGAGTTTTGATTATGTAAGATAGTAATGACTTGTCTACTCGTGATTATATTAGTAAGGACTCGGCTACATAATCTACATAACATATGAGGGAACGAGAAATGAGCAGGGTAGAAGATTCTGTAACCAATCAGATCATCATAATAATAACAGCTGCGGGGGGGAGTGTGTTGATCTTGCAGGAGGCAGTGACTTGTCCTAAAATGATGTTATTTGGGACACGATTAGCTAAGATGGTGGCCGTATCATGGCATGTGAGGAGAATAAAGATGAAGGATTGTATAAATATCTACTGTTCCCTACAGGATAAATATTTACATCCAATAGTGTTTGCTGGAGTTATTATGAATTTAGTCTAATCTTCATTGTGCATGACTTGTCATAAATGATATATGACATACAAACCGACAGCATAGAAAAATGCTGAGTGAAATGACAGAACTATAAAATGAATATTTCCTAATACATGTTCTGAGAAATGTCATTTTTGAGAGTTAATGTAGCATACAGTCACTGAAGGAAGAGACAGCATCATCTGCATCAGTGGTAAACATCCATACAGACAGGCCAGGTATCCAGATGCCTAAAGGCACATTCTGTTCCTGGAAAATCTATTGCTTCACGATTAAATATTACATTGTTTTGCTGGATGAGGCATTATACCATTTTTAAATTTGAATTTTTAAAATGTGATTGCTTTTATAGAAGGTCCCATAGTGAAGATCACACTGGTCCCCATGATGTGCCACCCCTGACAGAAGGGACTTGTTTGTTTCTCTATCTCACCCTCTTTTCATGACCTTCTGGTGGCTAATAATAATGCTCCTCTGGGGAGGGGATTCCTGGACAGCGTCTCACCGTCTAAAAAAAACAGGAACAAACAGAACTGAGCACAATTTTCCAAATCTACACAGTAGTCTTTGAAGGGATGTCACTGTGGTGCCCCTGAGGCTTCAGTGGCCACAGGGTACTGTATTTCACTTAGAGTGCAGTACTTGTCCCGGGTAATGAAGAGGTTCATTGCTGGTGTTTAGCACTTATACAACATTAACACAAACACCCAGTTAGTGAGCCAGTTAGTTACACAACTCAGGAAGCAGCCAGCCTGGGAAATTCTTGGTTACCAGGGCAATGGCCTGGAAGGTGGGGCAGCGCTAGCGAAGTTACAGAACACACAGTTTTCTCAGCAGAATAGTTTGGGACACAGAACAACACTGTCGCTGGAGTGAGTGCTTAAGAACTTCTCCAGCTAGGACCGGCCTGGCTGGAAGAGGCAGGAGACGACCGGATGAGCTGGGGAGACAGAGGAGAAACACTGTTGCTGAGGGGAGAGCTTCATTGCTCCCTCGGAACCGGCGCAGAGCAGGGTGCAGAACCCTAGGGTGGAACATACTCCATGTTGGACTACCAGAATCTGCAGGACAGGGACACTGGCCACCACCAGTTTCTGAAGCACAGTGGCACATAGGGCCCAGGGTCGGGATTACGGTCAGGCCCCACAGCAGACCCCCATCCCCTGCATACAAGATGGTAGCTGAGTTACAAGAACCGGGGTCCCCAAGTAGCTTCAGGCCAAGGGGATCCAACACCAAGCGCAAGGAGGAAGGTCTCTCAGTTCATAGCACCGTCGTTGACCTTCGACTTACCCAGGATCGGTTGGGGATCATCTCTGCGGTGACCGGTAACCTGAGGGCGGCATCCTACAAACTGTGAGTAAAAAGACCTTGACCCGCACCTGCTGCCTCAGTCTATCATTGCCAGCGTCGGCACCTCGCGCTCCGGCGCCAACAGCTGACTATCATTCCCATGGTCCTCCCCGGGGCCCGCTCCACCTGTGGGGAGCATAACCATCCCTGCTGCGACACCACCAGCCCCGGAGGACATCACCCGTGGCGGAAGCTAATCCCTGGCCGCGTACCACAGGTGGCGTCACGAGACAAACTTCCATTCCAATCCCTCTTTTATTGTATGCCTCGGGGCCACAAAGCTGGGCAGGGCCACCCGCGACATCCCCAGACCCGACATCACCGGCCCGGCGATGAGTAAAGTTAACCCCATGCCCCGTGGGTGCTACATTTTGGCGTCATGAACAGGATCTCGTGCCCGTACCAACAGGTACTGTGTGCCTTACAGGAGTGTGCAAAACGTGTATTGAAAGCTGAATCTGGTGCCTGTGGCCGCGGTACTGTGCGAAACGGACTGACTGTACACTGGCGTCCATTGCAAAAGGACAGGCACCATGTGTACTCAAAAGGACTAGGGGTGTGTGAAGATGTAATTTACCCTCTCACTGTATATGCTGTGATACTATGTCATGATATGTATATTTCCCTGGTTGTATTAGTTGTAATTCATGTATTTTCTTGGGGGAGCTACTGGTCTCAATGTGTCTCTCTCATACAATTGTAGTCTTGGCATCTAATGTGATTATGTAAATAGCCTGTCCTCTTCTTTCCAGAGTTGTGTATCTAATCTGTAATTGCATTGGCCAGTGAAGGAATAGTCATTGTTCTTTACAGCAGGGGATCCCTTCATCTACTGTGGCTGGCAGACATATTGGAGCCCTGTGATGGACCAAACCATTGATGATAGGATGTGTGACCCCCTACCCCCTGAACAAACATGGTGGGCTGGTCAAGCAGCCCAGACAATGCATTTCCCTTTTTGTAACTTCAGAGTGAGCTGAAACTAAAGAGAAGAAGGAGCTCCAGCCTGGGTGGCTGTGGACACGGACGGAGCTAGGCCTGTGTGGCGGCCCGTGGGATTGTGTGGAACTCTTTGGACTACTGTAAGGACGATTGCTCTGTTATCCGGTCCGAGGATTGTCGGGAAGGGCCCCCGAATCTGTTGTACGTGGACTTATCGTGTGCTGTTCCAGTGTTCTTGTGAATAAACCTGTTGGATCGTCCCTCGGCCTCGTCCATCCTTTCCTCTCTTGTACACCCCCGTCACAAACTGGTTGGCAGCGCTGGGATCAGAGCAGAAGGAATGGAGGACAATGGCTCAACATCAGGAACCAGCACTGCAGAGTACAAGACCTGGACTTTGGGGAGCCTGCAATCAAAGGCCCGTGAAGTAGGAGTTCGTTTCAAAGGACTCTCCAAGGAGCAGCTGATTGAGGCGCTAGAAGGAGTCTGTTCGCAAAATGACGTGGAGGAAGGATCCTCACAGCAAACGGAAGAAAGACGGCAGCCGGAGGTGAATACCCAAAAAAGTCAATGGGTTGTGTGGTACAAGGAGGAGATGGCACTGCTTGGAGATGAGGCCACCATAGAAGATAAGAGGGAGGCCATGCGTGGAGCTAAAGAGAAGGAGCGCAGGATGGAGGAGATGGCACTGCTGGATAAGGAGCTCGCTGTGGAAGCCGCGAGAGGTTCCAGACAGACTGTAACCCCAGCACCCATCATGAGGGAACTTCCCAGGGTGTCCCGCAAAGACTTTAAGCCGTTTAATGAGGCTGCAGGCGACATTGAGGGCTTCTTCCAGGACTTTGAGCATCAGTGTCGATTAATGGAAGTCCCGGACAGGGAGCGTGTCCGGCATCTGGTTGGGCTCCTAGAGGGGGGAGCTGCTGAAGCCTATAGAGCTATGGACCCTCGGTGGAACTGTGAGTATGCGGATATTAAACAGACTATTCTAGAACATTATGCTGTGACCCCAGACACTTACAGGACTCAGTTCCGTGCTTTAGCCTGTGATGGGGAAGTGTCTTTTAAGATATATGCTCATAGACTCAAACAAATATGTAATCGCTGGCTGGAGGCAGAGGAGGCCTTATCTTGGGAGACCTTCCTGCAGGTCATCCTAAAAGAACAATTCTTTGCCCAGTGCCCCGCTGAGATCCGAGAATGGGTGCGTGAGAGAAAACCAGCGACAGTGGAGGAAGCTGCTGCTCTCGCTGATGAGGCTCTCACCATCAAGCCTCAGTGGAGGGTTCTGTTGGAGGATGGAGAGACGCCTAACAGCTCCACAACACCGGATGCCCCCAGTTATTCTGTCCCCATTGTTCCCCGTTCCTCTAAGCCACCACATGTTGATACCCGTGTTAATGTGCCTCCAGTTGCTTCTACTGCACTTTCTGGAATACGCCGGGGAGAGGAAGTAACAGAGCGCAGGTGTTATGTTTGTAGGCATCCCGGGCATTTGCAGGCCTCATGCCCAGCCAGGCCATGGAGGAATCATCCTCAAACCCCTACAGCACCTTCAGGTGGGAGCCGGCCTCCAAGTTCCCCTACCCCTTACCCAAGAGGACGCCTTGGATGGAGGGAGACCCAGCTCAGATGCTATCAATGTGGACAGCCAGGGCATCGGCAAGTCTCCTGCCCAGCTGTTCAAATGAGGACTGATCCTGCACCCAATCGGATTGTTAATTATTTACAGCCCAGTGCCATGGAGGAAGATGTGGCACCGTTATGTGAGGACTGGCCTAGTGACTCAGCCCCCCATGTTGCACCACCAGGAGTTTACGGGGTGCGACCCGCAGTTATGACGACTTCTGCTCATCGAGGTAAGCACTTGCAGGAGGTTGTGCTGGATGGACAGAGACTTGTTGGATTTTGTGACTCGGGTGCTTTCCTCACACTGGCTGATCCCCGAGTGGTTCGGCCTGAGGCAATCCATAGAGGACCTGGGATTGTTATTGAACTGGCTGGTGGACAATGGAGGACTATTCCCACAGCCACTGTGGATCTGAACTTTGGTTTTGGGGTCAAGCGATGTGTGGTTGGGGTGATGGGTGGTCTGCCTGCAGCTGTTCTCCTGGGCAATGATGTGGGAGAGCTACGATGCCAATTTGTGGCTGCATGAAGCCACATGTAAGTAACGCTCTGCCTGTGTGTACTTAACCAGTGACCTGTAGAGGTCCCTAGTACGTACACAAGTTGGGAGGGGGAGGGATTGTGAAGATGTAATTTACCCTCTCACTATATATGCTGTGATACTATGTCATGATATGTATATTTCCCTGGTTGTATTAGTTGTAATTCATGTATTTTCTTGGGGGAGCTCCTGGTCTCAATGTGTCTCTCTCATACAATTGTAGTCTTGGCATCTAATGTGATTATGTAAATAGCCTGTCCTCTTCTTTCCAGAGTTGTGTATCTAATCTGTAATTGCATTGGCCAGTGAAGGAATAGTCATTGTTCTTTACAGCAGGGGATCCCTTCATCTACTGTGGCTGGCAGACATATTGGAGCCCTGTGATGGACCAAACCATTGATGATAGGATGTGTGACCCCCTACCCCCTGAACAAACATGGTGGGCTGGTCAAGCAGCCCAGACAATGCATTTCCCTTTTTGTAACTTCAGAGTGAGCTGAAACTAAAGAGAAGAAGGAGCTCCAGCCTGGGTGGCTGTGGACACGGACGGAGCTAGGCCTGTGTGGCGGCCCGTGGGATTGTGTGGAACTCTTTGGACTACTGTAAGGACGATTGCTCTGTTATCCGGTCCGAGGATTGTCGGGAAGGGCCCCCGAATCTGTTGTACGTGGACTTATCGTGTGCTGTTCCAGTGTTCTTGTGAATAAACCTGTTGGATCGTCCCTCGGCCTCGTCCATCCTTTCCTCTCTTGTACACCCCCGTCACAGGGTGCCCGCCCTTCATGGGTGGGATTGCAGCGTGGCGCAAAAAGCCATGCCCGCCCCCTACAATGACTGAAATGAGACGATACTTAAAAAGGAGCAAGGAGCCCTGCCTCCCCAGGAAGCAGGAAAAGATGGGACAGTGGCATGGACGGATCAATTGAAGCCATAGTGAGCGATGACCAGAGGGACCAGAGGCACCGGGTAGAAGCAATGTGCTCTCCTGGCTGTCCGAAAGCAACTTCAGCGACGCGGCATGCATTGAGACTGACTGCCATCGTTTTCCCCAACCCTAGATGCCTGGAGAGCCTTGGAGCGTCATAGAGAGGCATGTACCGTAAATATAAAAGTGTGTGAGAAGATGTATATGATTCACCTGTTTGAATGTGATAATTGTATTTGCAAGAGACTTATAGGAATAGCATTTATTGAAAGAACTGCTCTTTTTTTTTTTTTTTCGGTTTAACAAAATGGACACCTGGGCCACTGGGCTATGTGTGGCCAGGACTGCCTTTGTAAATAATTAGCACCAGTTGACTACAGGACCCAAAACCTGTCACGCGTGCCCAAGCAATAAAACGTGGTCAGGAATGCTCTGCCGCACATCCAGAGCCTATGTTGAGGGCGGCAGATCCCTCAAATCCTGTTAGAGTTCTATTTTACACTTAACAGAAGCGGTGCACCAGTCTTGGCACCATGGACTCCATAGAGTAATGTATATAATGTTTAATGAAAAGTTCTGATATGTGACTTTATATGCTTGATGTGAAAAGTTAACCGGGTTTTATAAGACTGCTAAGAGTTATTATATTTTGCAACATTTGAAGTGATGCTGCCTCTCAAAGGGAAGATTGTTTGATCAATTATTTACATGCATAACAAAAATTGCGGTATACTAACTTTGTTTCGTTGCAGCCCGGGAGTGAGTGCTTAAGAGCTTCTCCAAATAGGACCAGCCTGGCTGGAAGAGGCAGGAGATTACCGGGAGAGCTGGAGAGACAGATGAGAAACACTGTTACTGAGGAGAGAGCTTCATTGCTCCCTCGGAACCGGCGCAGAGCAGGGTGCAGAGTCCTAGGGTGGAACATACTCCATGTTGGACTACAAAAGTCTGCAGGACAGGGGGATTGTACGTCCCTCTGGCCACCACCAATTCCCAGAGCACAGTGGCACATAGGGCCTGGGGTCGAGATTACGGTCAGGCCCCACAACGGACCCGCGTCACCTGCATACAGGACGGTAGCTGAGTTACAAGAACCAGGGTCCCCAAGTAGCTTCAGGCCACAGAGATGGGGACCATCTCAGTGGTGACCGGTACCCTGAGGTCGGCATCCTACGAACTGTGAGTAAAAAGACCTTGACCCGCAACTGCTGCCTCAGTCTATCATTGCCGTCGCCATCGTCCCGCGCTCCAGCACCAACGGCCGACTATCATCCCCATCATCCTCCCCGGGGCCCGCTCCACCTGTGGGGAGCAGAACCATCCTTGCTGCGACACCACCAGCCCTGGAGGACATCACCGCGGCAGCTAATCCCTGGCCGCGTACCACAAGTGGCGTCACGAGACAAACTTCCATTCCAATCCCCCTTTTATTGTATGCCTCGGGGCCAGGAAGCCGGGCAGGACCACCCGTGACATCCCCAGACTCGACATCACCAGCCTGGCGACGAGTAAAGTTAAACCCTTGCCCCGTGGGTGCTACATTGCCCCTACGAACAGTTAAGTACACTGTGACTTTAGGAAGACGGAGTTCCACTGTGTTCTGTCTGTTTTCGGGACTAGCCGAGAGTCAGCGCTCCCCTCTGAATTGTGGGGTTGGACTAACCCAGTCCAAAAAAGTGTGGGAAAGGAAGAAGGAAGGGGAGTTCAACTTAGGGTGCGCACAGGAAAAGTCAGGCTACTGGAGTGTGTGTGGGAGAAGAGATGTTTCTAGAGAACTGTCTGGTAACAGCAGTTGGGAGAGGAGCACGGTGTCAGGCTACGAAAGAGACTGTGAGCCAGACCTTGGGAAAGCCCTAGTACCTGTAAAGGCAGTGTCAGAGTCAGAAGGTCCTGAGGTCAGCGATTCCAAAGATGAGAGAAGACAACATTCTGAATTCGAAGTAGCCAAAAGAAGTCTGGATCTTTGAAGGAGGAGAAGTTCCCCCCTCATCCTAGGGAAAGTGAGTACCAACATGACACTCGAGCCTTATGACATCTGGCTCCCGGGAGCGGATATTCTCTTCCCAGTGGTACCATGAATTCTTTTTTGGTGTGCACACCCGGAAGGATATAGTGTAGGCCTCGGTAGCCAGAGCATGGTGACTGTGCGCCCTGTTTCGTTAGGTTGTTATTGTTGCATAGTTATAAGTAAATTTGCTTTGTAATTGTTATGCTCCCAGGGCAAGCACTGTATTAGTGGGTCCACTGGACCGAAGGTAACATTTACTTGCCTGGGGGAGCAAACTGGACTGGCCACTGAGTCTTCACTACTGCCACCTGAGGTGGCAGCAGGTACACAGACTGGTAAGCAGAGGGCATCCCCAGGGGATCTGCAGTACCTCGGCAGTTGGCAACATGGACACAGTATAGCCTCTGGAAATAGCAGCAGCAGGTAGAATAGTGGATCCGTCCGGGTTGGCTGGATGAATGGATGGATACAGCAGCAGGGACTAGCGTGGATACTTGCAATGGCAGGTATTGTGGTAGCCGGCCGGTGTGGATGGTAGCGACAGCAGCAGATCAGCAAACTGGCACAGCACTGAAATATAGATAAATGTCAGCAGCAGCACTAAGGGACCTGAGAACTGGGAACGTAACTAACTTTTTGCCCAGGCACCTCCTTTAAAGGGAAGGTGCCTGAAATACCTGCAACCTATTAACTGACCTGAGAAGCACTTCCGGACAGGGTATGCTGACCCCTTAAGAAAAAAGGCGATGCCGCAAGCGCACCCTTCGGGCAGAACCAGGAAGCCTTTGAGGTGTACACAGGCTATGGGACACAGCAGCATGGGCTGGGGACAGGGAAGCCACTGCAGGACGTCCAGACAGGTGATAGAACCGACGTCCACACCAGAGGAGGGGAGCAGGACAGCTTGGGGAGACCGGTGTGGGTGTTACAGTAATCCTTCTCCTTGTATTTATACTTGTGATAGCTGTGGCAACATATAGTTGGTTCGGCCCAGCTAGATTCTGAACATTTGTTAACCCCGTGTTTGTTATTTATTACTTTTCATTGACATATATCTAAATGTACATTTCCTGTTACACTATAAACCTCTTCCTTTGTTGTGTCAACCCTGCACCATAATTGAACTTTGCTCGGCAATGATTCCTACACCTTCAGCTTCATGGTCTCTTTCTCTGGCGAATATGTACATTCCTACATGAATACAGCTATATACATGGATAAATGTATTGGAACATGTAACAGAATATGTTAGGATCAACTCTCCCGAACTGTCTACATGAGCATACATGTCATAGAAAACTGAATAAAATGATACTTTGATATCTGCGATCTGATATCTCATTCTAGAGCAATCCTAACTTTCTTAATATGTAAATGAGCTGTTAAGATCTATGGGCCAGACAAAGATCACCCTGAGATTCTGCCTTCAGAGATTATTATGAAGAATATAGGGCGGTACCAATGTGAGACATGTAACTAATAGAACAGCAGAGCTGAACTTTCTCTCATAACAAACACGTTAGTAGCTGCAGCTCTGCCATATTGAAACACTGACTGCCTGTGAGAAGGAAGTTGAGACACAGAGGAAAGCTGCAGATATGTTAGTCAGCATTCACTCACACTGGCAATGATTCTCTCATGTGATTATGCAAATTACACTCTGCTCAAACTCTGCTGCGAGCATGAGATGAGCATCATTCTACTGTGATATGAATCTCTCGCATGCGAGATTCAGAGCACAGGTGAGGAGAAGATGGAGAACTTCATTTCTCCATCTTCTCCATTGTCTGTGTATATCCATTATCTGTGTATATCAGACTGCACTCGAATTTCATCTGAGTGCAGTCTGATATTTTGAACACATGCATTGACTAGAATGGTCGCGTGCCCTCTGATATACGCTGTCAATCGCAATATCTCTCTTGCTGAATAAGCTGGTTGGCACTGGCCCACTGGAGCCAGAGCTATCTGATAAAAGATCGAACAGCATTCATCCAATGTATACGCCAGTGTGAAGGATACCTTATAATAATGAAACGCCCATGCCGGAGCCTGCAAGGCATACATGGTCACCGGGCCAGTGGTGTTCAGGATCAAGCTGTGAGTGGCCCAACCCAGCTTCCGTGACCCTGGCGAGTTTCATTAAAAAGTTTCGACAGTCCGATGTGACAAGGGGGTAATGGAAGGAGGGTGATGGGCTTCCTGGGGAGCATGTCACCGGTTGCAGCGAGGACTGGGGTCTCGGCCTTCTGCGCTGCCGGACCCCCCTCCCCTGCAACTCTTCTCTTTCCCAGAAGTGGTATGGGACAGGAACGGGGGGTGCTAGCAGCGCCACCCATGGTGTACGGCCAGGTGATTAGCCGCTGTTTCATAGTCTCTCTCCAGGGCAGATGTTAGATGCAGCCGAGATGGAATAGCACTCCACGGGTGGAGTGGGGAAGCCCTGGGAGGTTAGTGAGAACCGGGGGCGGCAGTCCACGGGAGCAGCGGGGCAAAGGGCGGCGGCATTTACTCACAAAAGTCACCGGGTGCGGGTTACAGATTCTTTTTATTCACTAGTCTTTCACAAAGTCGCGCCCGGGTGCTGGTCCTCGCCGTTGTAGCCTCCGGTTGGTCCGGGGCCGGTCAGAGGCAGGGTCCGGTAAGGTAATCTGAGGGTCTCCCTTTCGTGTGTGTTTTGTTGCTGTCCCCATGGCATGGAGCTTCTTGGGGACTCGTCGCCTCTCCGTCTCGCTCTACTACTCCGGTAGCGCCCCTGAAGGAATCAGGGAGACACTCAGGCGCCACCAGGTACATTCTCCACGATCCCCAGTACCTGTCCCCGTTCCCCTCCTTCTGTCCCTGCAGAGGTCTATGCTCTTTCACATCCCAGACAGTTCTAAATAGACTTCATGTTTGCTCTGCACAGCTCAGGCCCCCCTCCCTCACAAAAATTCAACACGTCATGGGGACCTGACTGTGTGAAGCCACCTGCTTCCTGTGCATTTAGGAGACAGAATGAGTCATATAAACCTAAGCTAAGTGCTAAAAATCTATTAACTCCTTCCTGGTGGTATGATGTGTGTGTGAACTTACCTCCTCCTGCCCGGGAAGGATATTATACAATACAATGTAACGACCAAGCTACAGGGGTGTTACAATAACACAGCTCTGCAATGAGATCAGGAGAGTAGAGAGGGGTCATCACACTGGTTATATCTCCTTTCACTTCCAATAAGCTCTGGAGGCAGATTCTCAGGGAGATCTATGTCTGGCCCATAGATCTTAACAGGTGATTTACATATTAAGGAGAATGTGGATTTCTCAGGAATAAAACATTGGATCACAGATATCAAGATATCATTTTATTCAGCTTTCTATGACCTACATGCCCATATAGACGGCTTAGTAGGGTTGATCCTACAGAAAGATTCCTGTTTTTTCCCAGCCCCATTATCCTGGTGTGTAACATCCCACCATGACGCCTATCTTTACTAACATATGACAGAACGGCCAACGGTCCTGTAATAGGAGCCAACAGTGTAACAAGTCGGTTAATGACATTTCTTCCTCCTAAATATTCCCCCATTACCTGTGAATGATATTATTAAAAAGATTGATCAGTGGAAGTAACTGCAGTAACTCGGACGGAAAGTGGAGATCTCATAAAATTACAGAGCGGGGGGCCGGGGGCTGAGGAGCAGAAGGCAGAAAAGTCACCACTACTCTGCTGACTCCATAACTGTAGAGTCCATCCCTTCTCTGGTAACATCAGCACAAACACTGCGCCTGACAGGGGCTTCATGGCGGAGCAGCTGCAGCCGTACGTCACCAAACACAATGCTGAGCCATACATCACCAAGCACAATGCCAAGCATTTTGTGGAGCGGTGTAAAGCTGCTGACGCGCCCATGGGGCCTGGGGGGTTACTCGTCACCGGGCCGATGTAGGGGGTGGGATATCACAGCAACCCGACCTGGTTCCATGACCCCGGCAGTGTCAATAAAGATGGAGTGGTTATTTACAGGGGAGTAGAGTTTGTAATCATGACGCCACCTGTGGTTTGTGGCTAACATAGGAGCCGCCGCTGCGGGAGGCATCCTCTATGGCAGATGGTAGCGCAGCTCAGTTGGTGTAGTTCTCCACAGGCAGAGCTCAAGCCCCAGGGATATTGGGAGTAGTAGTCCCCTGCTGCCATGCAGCTAACGCTAGGGTAGGGCACAGGAGGGATTGGATGACACAGGTGTTGCAATCAAAGTTCTTTACTCACTGAAATATTAGCACCTCTGGGGTGCTGGACTCTGCTGTCATGGACTCCAGCCGATTCCGGATAGTTCGGAGGTCAGAGCCGATGCTTCTCCCTGTGAGTCCCTCCTACTTGTGCTGTGATGTGTGGGTCCCCGCGGCTTGAAGCTACGCTAAGACTTTGGTCCTTGTATTGACTCTTGCTCTGTCCCATATGGCAGGCAGCGCAAGCCCTTTACTGGTGCCACTCTTTTGTCACGGCTCCTGGCTCTAATATCCTTTGTGCCCTGGGCACTTTGTGTGGGCCAGAAGACTTGCAATCTTCTGCCCTACGGATCTTGCTGTGGGACAGTGTTGCCATTGTATGTAAAGCGCTGTAGAATAAATAGCACTATATAAATTAATAAATATTATTATTATTATTATTACGTGCTTCAGAATAAAAGACATTTTGGACAATTGTAGCCTCCAGCTTTGTGGGAAAGTTTGGTGAATGCTTTATTGTGTTCCCCGTGACTGCGTCTAGTGCACAAGGTCCATACAGACATAGTTGGGGGAGTTTGGTGGAAGATCATGCACAGAACCCCAACCTTAAAGGGGTTATCTGGCTTATTTTGACTTTTTTTTATTATTACCCTATTGGGCTACGTTGGGGCAGGTAAGTAGATAGTGAGCACTTACCTGTCCTGCTGTCAGCCCCTCTCCCCCGGCTCAGAGTGGTCATGTGACCGCTCCTGCCACGATTTTGCTGCTTCCGGTCATTTCATGTCAACATGGGCAGGACCATGTTGACATGCAAATCTGTGAACAGCTTGTTGCCGCCCTGCTGGGCAGCTACAGTGCATGGAGTCCCCGCCCCCATTCCCTGCAGCCTCCCACACAGTCCCCCGCACCCCGTACTCTCCCCGCCCACGGTGTCATCGTCAGCACCGGGCCCCCTGCTCAGGATAGCAGGAGTGCCCGTGCGGTCTGTGTCCCGCTCCAGCCCCAGAGTGCTGATACTGCAGGAGTGCACTGCAGTATCAGAAACTTCTCACCCTGCAGTGCGGGCAGCTGCGGGGATGACGAGCGCTGCTGTCAGGAGGTTAGATGAGATCATTACCTGCTGTGACAATCTTCGCTTCACTCCTGACGTCAGCGCTGTCACTGCCTTCTATGCCCGCTGCGTTCTCACGTCACGGGCAATACTGCTGAGAACGCGGCGGTGACTGCGCTGACGTCAGGAGAGCAGGAGATCGTCACTGCAGGTAATGATCTCATCTAACCTTCTGACAGCAGCGCTCGTCATCCCCTGCAGTGACCTGGGCTGACCTATTGATGTTAGCTCAGGTCACTGCATTACTCTCCCAGCCAATGGGGAACATTCTGTTCTTCATTGACTGGGACATTAACTATGGTATGGATCGTCGTGGGACCCCCTTATTGGATCACGCCGGACCCAGATTTGTTTTTCTTTTCAATAAATTGATGAAAGAGGGAATGTTTTGGGGAACGTTTTTTCAAATAAAACTTTTTTCGTTGTCTATTTTTTTTAACTACTGACTGGGTTGGTGATGTCAGGTATCTGATAGACGCCATGACATCACTAACCCCAGGGCCTGATGCCAGGTGACATTACACATCTGGCATCAACCCCATATATTACCCCATTTGCCACCGCACCAGGGCAATGGGATGAGTTTGCGGCGAAGCGCCAGGATTGGCACATCTAATGGATGCGCCACTTCTGGGGCGGCTGTAGCCTGCTATTTTTAGGCTGGGGAGTGTCCAATAACAGTGGACCTCCCTAGTATGAGAATACCAGACCACAGCTGTCCGCTTTACCTTGGCTGGTGTTTTATATGACAATACAGCACAGCTAAACTCAACATTTTTTGGTAAGCTAATGTCGGACAACTCCTTTAACCCTGTCTAACACAATTGGAGTGAACTAGAATGAAGATTGTTAACCCGGCCTCTCCTCCAACATCATTGTCACCTGAAATGTTTTTCTGGGTGAATGCAAACCCCTCTAAAATCTTGTGGAAAACTTTCCCAGAAGAGTGGAAGTTGCAATACTGTAGTTGGAAAGAGAATAGGCAGAATGAAAAGTCATAAACCCTTCTGATGGTGCCATGTGGTGGGGCTCATATTTTTGTTCATACAAGGAATATTTGGTAGGATACAAATAAACTCCAATTTTCGCAAGCCAGCAATGTCCAGATTCATTGATATTTCATATTACAATGACTCCGACTCCACGACTCCGACTCCACAGCCCTGCGGGCAAGTCGAACTTCTATGCATAACATTATAGTCTGAGCAATGATAATGTTCCTGCTGCTTTAACAAACATAGCAAATAAACAATATATCAGACCTTGAAAAGACAGGCATCCCTGAATTCTCTGTGTTAACCCTTGCAACATGCGGGCTTCAACTTACATAGCAATGTATCAAGCTATCATGCAAAGAAAATATTAAAAAAAAGTATAAAAAGGCCAAAAATTTGACATGATATAAAATGGTATAAAATTGTCTATATGTGTTTATGGGAATAATCATATACTGTAGATATTCATGACCTATTGGGCATATATTCAACCACTACGTTATTTGTATGATCCAATTTAAGGAAATTTAGCACAAATGTATATTGTAAAAAAAAAAAAGAAGAAAAATACCCTACAAGCTGTGAGATTATACCAGCTGTTGTAGTGATTCCTCCCCGGAGACGCGTGAAGACGCCGGTGGTGGAGACACTTAGTCATAACTGCAGCTGTGAATCCGTCAGAATTAGACAATAAATCGAATTTTCAGCCCCAGAGCGAGATCTGTAACAGAAGATGAGACCTGACACCGGTGCCACGCAATAATGAAAGAACAAGATACACAACCGGAAAACCACAGCACATCAGCATTCATCATATACAAGCATCACGGCTCTGTGCAGAGATATAATTACTAAATCCCGCGGATAGACAACGGATTTACTACAGAACGGACAATCTAACATCCAGTCCTCTGTGTGTATATATATAGATATATATATATATATATATATATATATATATACATACAGTACAGATCAAAAGTTTAGACACACCTTCTCATCTCTAGAACAACTGTTAAGAGGAGACTTTGTTCAGCAGGCCTTCATGGTAAAATAGCTGCTAGGAAACCACTGCTAAGGACAGGCAACAAGCAGAAGAGACTTGTTTGCGCTAAAGAACACAAGGAATGGACATTAGACCAGTGTAAATCTGTGCTTTGGTCTGATGAGTCCAAATTTGAGATCTTTGGATCCAACCACCGTGTCTTTGTAGAAGAGGTGAACGGATGGACTCTACATGGCTGGTTCTCACCGTGAGCAAGGATGGTTGTCCTTAGGGAGATCAACATCCAACACCACGGAGACACCATCACTTGTTTCTCAACGCAGTGATTCTAGAGCAATGCCCCCTGGGAAATATTCAAAACAAGAAGGCCTGCGGAGACACCATCATATGTTTCTCAACACTGGCAGGAAACTAGCCAGGTCTTTCACCGGGAAGGAACAACCACGGGAAGGGCAGTCTCCAGTCAAGGAGACCACCTATGCCAAACATGGTATCCATCCACAGACATCTGTTTCGGGGTATTTGCCCCTCATCAGTGTGGAGTAGGAAACTGGCTAGTGGGAGCAATGCCTAGTAGAAGACTACCCACTGTGAAGCATGGAGGAGGAGGTGTGATGGTGTGGGGGTACTTTGCTGCTGACACTGTTGGGGATTTATTCAAAATTGAAGGCATACAGAATCAGCATGCCTACCACAGCATCTTGCAGTGGCGTGCTATTCCATCCGGTTTGCGTTTAGTTGGACCATAATATATTTTTCAACAGGACAATGACCCCAAAACACACCTCCAGGCTGTGTAAGGGCTATTTGATTAAGAAGAAAAGTGATGGGGTGCTACGCCAGATGACCTGGTCTCCTCAGTCACCAGACCTGAACCCAATCGAGATGGTTTGGGGTGAGCTGGACCGCAGAGTGAAGACAAAAGGGCCAACAAGTGCTAAGCATCTCTGGGAACTCCTTCAAAACTGTTGGAAAACCATTTGACTATCTCTTGAAGCTCATCAAGAGAATGCCAAGAGTGTGCAAAGTAGTAATGAAAGCAAAAGGTGGCTACTTTGAAGAACCTAGAATATAAGAAATATTTTCAGTTGTTTCACACTTTTTTAAGTATTTCATTCCACATGTTTTAATTCATAGCTTTGATGCCTTCAATGTGAATCTACAATTTTTAGTAACGAAAACAAAGAAAACTCTTTGAATGAGGAGGTGTGTTCAAGTGTTCAAACTTTTGGTCTGTACTGTATATATATATATAAATACAGTGTATATATATATATATATATATATATATATATATATATATATAAATTAAGTACTTACCTACTTACTTAATTACTTAATTAAAATCAAATTTCTTTTATCCGTTCCTTAAGCCTACTTTACACGTTGCAATTTCGAATACGATATCGTATGCGATTTGCAACGCCCCCATCATATGTGCGGCATGTTCAATTTGTTGAACGTGCCGCACGAACGATTAACCGCCATCACACGTACTTACCCGTCCATAGGACCTCGATGTGGGCGGCGAACATCCACTTCCTGGAGTGGGAAGGACGTTCGGCGTCACATCGACGTCACGCGGCAGCTGGCCAATAGAAGCTAAGGGGCGGAGATGAGTGGGACGTAAACATCCCGCCCACCTCTTTCCTTCCGCATTGCCAGCTGGAGCCGCGGGAGGCAGGTAAGATCTGTTCAATGTTCCCGGGGTGTCACACACTGCGATGTGTGCTACCCCGGGTACGAAGAACAATCTGCCGTGCAATTCTAGAGAAAGGTACGATGTGTATGCGATGAACATTTTAACGTTCAATCGCAATCGCACGTACCTGTCACACACTACAATGTACCTTACAATGCCGGATGTGCGTCACTTACGACGTGACCCCGCCGACACATCGTAAGATATATTGTAGTGTGTAAAGCGGGCTTTATACACGGCCAAACAACTGGACCGATCTGCCCCAAATTTGCCACATAGATAAATCAGGATTGCCTAATGTTATATTTTCATAGTTCAGGCTTTTATATGTAGCGCCCCTGAGCCATCAGGAGCTACAAGGTACTGCATCCTGTCCAAGATGCAGTGCCTACCCCCAGGGATCCAGAAGACCAGTGCCAGTTACACCAAAACACACATATAATCCCTGTTTTTCCTCATCCCCGAGAACTGGTGACAGACTAGGGTTGGACCCAATGGATGGCCACCTAGGGGTGGAACCGATCCAGTTCACTAGATGACAACCAGGGAGGAGGGGTCAGACAGTCAGTAAGTGGAAGTGAAAGGAGACGGACGTAACGGTACTGACGGGAGAGTGTAACAGTGACCTGTCAGGCTCAGGCGCGTGATTGCCGAAGGAGTACGGTGGAGTACTCTCGGAACCATAGCACCCATGGGGTGCAGAGCCCTAGGTCAGGTAAATGCTCCAGGCAGACCTGATAAAATCTGCACGGTGAGGGGACCATCCAGGACCTCACTGACTTAAAAGTTCGGGGCACAGCAGTGACGGGAGAACCTGGGAACGGGAACAGAGAACCGACCCAGCAGGGTTCAAACTGCCTGCCGTACGGACTAAAGGGTGCTTTAAACGCTGCAACATCACTAGCATTTGCTGGCGATGTCGAGCT
Organism: Anomaloglossus baeobatrachus; assembly: GCF_048569485.1. NCBI lineage: Eukaryota > Metazoa > Chordata > Amphibia > Anura > Aromobatidae > Anomaloglossus > Anomaloglossus baeobatrachus. The sequence goes on along the minus strand of NC_134354.1, from coordinate 750,359,580 downwards.
TGATAGCACCCGCCCCCGTCGCACGGCCGATATGTGGTGATCGCTGCCGTAGCGAACATTATCGCTACGGCAGCGTCACACACAAATACCTGTTCTGTGACGTCGCTGTGACCAGTGAACCACCTCCTTTCTAAGGGGGCAGTTAGTTCAGCGTCACAGCGACGTCACAGCAGCGTCACTGAACCGCCAGCCAATAGAAAAGGAGGGGTGGAGATGAGCGGCCGGAACATCCCGCCCACCTCCTTCCTTCCACCTTTTCCGGTGGACGCAGGTAAGGAGATGTTCGTCGCTCCTGCGGTGTCACACATAGCGATGTGTAGGGCCGCAGGAACGACAAACAACATCGTTACTGCAGCAGGAACGATATTATGGAAATGAACAACGTGTCAACAATCAACGATTTTGCACAATTTTGCGATCGTTGATCGTCGCTCATTTGTGTCACACGCTGCGATGTCACTACCTGCGCCGGATGTGCGGCACTAACGACGTGACCCCAACAATATATCGGCAGCGATGTTGCAGCGTGTAAAGCACCCTTAAGACTGACAGACAATCAGGAGGGGACCCCCAGATGCTCCAAGCCACAGGGACCCACCAACCAGAGACAGGTGTAGGGGAAGTAAGCCACTAGGTCACCACACCGGCACTGGAACTAAGGCGACCAGTGGTGAGCACCAGCCTCCATTGGGTTGCCAGCAACATCTCTGTTAGTAAAAAAACAGTTATACTGCAATCCCTTGTGTGGTCTACCTTCTTTCCGCGCCCCGGTATTGTGAACGGACTTAGCATCAAATACCATCATTTATCCCCTGGGGCCTGGCTCTACTTGCGGAGGGCCACAATATCCAGGCTGCCATTAACACCAGTCCCAGCAGTGAGAGACTCTGCAGCGGCGGCTCCATTCATATAGCCGCAACCCGCAAGTGGCGTCACGACAAAAAACTCTATTATACTCCCTGTAAATACCCACTTTTAAAAGCGCCCTCCCCACAGGGTCACGGGATCGGGCACCTGCCACTACACCCGTGACATTTCCCAGAGAAATGAGGCCCGGGACCGAGTACTTCATAGCCCTGGGGTGTGGCATATACACATTGGGATACCAAATATGTTTATTTTTTTACATTTCCTTGTCTTTAAAAAGGGATGACTTAAACGTTGAGATATTTTTTAAATAGTTTTCATTATTCTTTTTTTTTACCCTTGAGGGGCGTTTGAATGTGCAACTGTTTGATCACTTGTACTATATACTGTAATTCTCCAGCATTTAAGTATATCGTAAGTATGCCGCCCAGGGCTATGGCGTACTAGGTTCCGGGCAGTGTACTACTGGGATGTGTCACTGGGTGGCCGTTGCCCGCTTCCGTGACCCTGGGGTCGCTTTTAAAAAGGGTTATATACAGGGGAATAATTAATATAGTTTATGTCGTGACTCCACTTGCAGGTTGCAGTTATGGTGATGGAACCGCCGCTGCACAGTCTCTCCGCTGGGGCTGATGTGATGGCAGCATGGATGTTGGGCCCCCCATAAGTAGGTCCGGGGCCCCAGGGGGTTAGGTGATGGAGTAAGGCATGGAAAGAAAGGTAAGCCACACGAGGGGTTGCTGTATAACTTGTTCTCTTTACTCACAGTAGATAGTAACTGGTACCCTCAGGAAGGCTGGTATTCACCTCTCGTTCCATTAGTCCCAGTGGCGGCTGATGACCTGGTAGCTTCTTTCCCCTGCACCTTTCTTAAGTTGGTGGGTCCCCGTGGCTTGGAGTGTCTGGGGGTCCCCTCCTGTTTGTCTCTCAGTCTCTGCGGCAGTGTGAACCCTGTAGGGTCGGTGTTCCGTTCCGGTCTCTGGTTCTCCCGTTACTGCTGATGCCCCCGGACTTCTAAGGTCAGAGAGGTCCTGGATGGTCCCCTGACTGTGCAGAATTTTATCAGGTCTGCCTGGAGCGTTTGCTTGACCTAGGGCTCTGTACCCCGTCAGTCTATGGTTCCGAGAGTACTTTGCCGTACTCCACCGGCAACCACACGCCTGGGCCCTCAGGTCATCATCACACTCCAGTTACATCCGTCTCCTCTCACTTCCACTTACTACAACTAACTGTCTGTTTGTCCCCTCTCACCTTATCGTTGTGTAGTGGACTGGATCGGCTCCACCTCTGGGTAGCCATCCATTGGGACCAAGTCTAGTCTGTCACCGGTCTGTGGGGATGGGGGAAAAACTGGGATTATAATGTGTTTTGCTGTTACCAGCACTGGTCTTCCAGGTCCCTGGGGGTAGGCCCTGCATCTTTGGCAGGATGCAGTACCTTGTAGTGCCCTGAAGGGTTCAGGGGTGCTACATAAGCTCCCTGTATGGACCCAATAGGCATCACAATGATTGTGCTACACAATTGCGCCATTTAAAGGGAACCTGTCAGCATGTTTTTCCCCTATAAGCTGTGGACACCACCAGTGAACCTTTATATACAGCATTCTAGAATACTGTGTATAAGAGCCCAGGCCACTCTGTATAATGTAAAAAACACTTTTATAATACCCTCCCAGGGAGTGGTCGGGTCCAAAGGATGTCGCTGCTCTCTAGTCCGGCGCTTCCTCTCTCCAGTCCAGTGCCTCCTCTCTGCTGCGATCTCCATCCTCCTTCTTCCCAGTCTACTGTAGATAACGCGTCTACGCCATTCACACAGGCCGACATTGTACTGCTGACGCACTTTGATCTATACTGTAATGCGCAGGAGCGAGGAAAGGTTAAAGACCACCCGCACATGTGCACTACAATACTTTAATCAAAGTCCGCTTGTGGAGGAACTCAATGCCTGCTAGTGTACATGACGTACGATTTGTCATGTACACGGGCCTCAGAAGAAGGAGGACGGCGATTGCCGCAGAGAGGAGGCACCGGACCAGAGAGAGGAGGCGCCGGACCGGAGAGCAGTGACACCCATCGGACCGGACCGCTCCCTAGGTGAGTATGATAAAGGTGTTTTTTTACATTATACAGCGCAGTCTGGGCTCTTATATACAGTATTCTAGAATGCTGTATATAAGAGATCACTGGTGGTGGCCGCAGCTTATAGTCACCAAATCTGGTGACATTCAGACATATTACATTCAGCAAGATAAACAACATGGAAGGTATTGCTGTTTATAAAACCACTAGAAGGTGGCCCGATTCTACGCATCGGGTATTCTAGAATTTACGTATTGTGTAGTTCATGTATGATTTTTGTTATATATATATATATATAGAGAGAGATGTTGTTGTCTGTAGTTACCAAGTGTTTGTGTAGGCGCTGTACATGTTCTGGGTGTTGTCTGGGTGTGACGGGGGGTGAGAGCGGTGTTGTATGTGTGTTGCGTGTGTTGCGTTGTTTGTGGAGCGCTGTGTGTCTGTAGCGTTGTGTGTGTGTTGCGCGGTTTGTGTGTGTGTGGTGTGTTTTGGGGGGAGGTATGTTTTGAGCAATGTGTGTGTTGTGCGGTATGTGCGTATATTTGTGTGTGCCGCGGTGTTTGTGTGTGCAGCGTTGTCTGTGTGTGCAGCGTTGTCTGTATGTGTGGGTGTCTGTGTAGGGCAGTTGTTTGTGGTTCCCAGTGTGTGTGTGTGTGTGTGTGGTGTGTTGTGCAGTGCGCGCGCGTGTGTGTGTGTGTGTGTGTGTGTGTGTGTGTGTGTGTGCATCAGCCTCTCTTCTCTCAGCCTACCTCTCCCAGCCTCCCTCCTCCCAGCCTCCCTCAGCATCAGCCTCCCTCTCCCAGCATCAGCCTCCGCCAGCATCAGCCTCTCTCCTTCCAGCCTCCTCCAGCATCAGCCTCCCTCTCCCAGCCTTCCCAGGATCAGCCTCTCTCCTCCCAGCCTCCGTCCTCCCAGCCTTCCCCAGCATCAGCTTTCCCCTCCCAGCCTCCCTCAGCATCAGCCTTCCCCAGCATCAGCCTCTCTCCTCCCAGCCTCAGCCTCTCTCCTTCCAGCCTCCCCCAGCATCAGCCTCTCTCCTTCCAGCTTCCCTCAGCATCAGCCTCCCCTTCCCAGCCTTCCCCAGGATCAGCCTCTCTCCTCCCAGCCTCCTTCCTCCCAGCCTCCCTCAGCATCAGCCTTCTGCTCCCAGTCTCCCCCAGCATCAGCCTCTCCATGCATCAGCCTCCACCAGCATCAGCCTCTCTCCTTCCAGCCTCCCCCAGCATCAGCCTCCCCTTCCCAGCCTTCCCCAGGATCAGCCTCTCTCCTCCCAGCCTCCTTCCTCCCAGCCTCCCTCTCCCAGCCTCCCTCAGCATCAGCCTTCCGCTCCCAGTCTCCCCCAGCATCAGCCTCCCCAAGCATCAGCCTCCACCAGCATCAGCCTCTCTCCTTCCAGCCTCCCCCAGCATCAGCCTCTCTCCTTCCAGCCTCCCTCAGCATCAGCCTCCCGTTCCCAGTCTTCCCCAGGATCAGCCTCTCTCCTCCCAGCCTCCTTCCTCCCAGCCTCCCTCAGCATCAGCCTTCCCCTCCCAGTCTCCCCTAGCATCAGCCTCCCCAAGCATCAGCCTCCACCAGCATTAGCCTCTCTCCTTCCAGCCTCCCCCAGCATCAGCCTCCCCATGCATCAGCCTCTCTCCTTCCAGCCTCTCTCCTTCCAGCCTCCCCCAGCATCAGCCTCCCCTTCCCAGCCTTCCCCAGGATCAGCCTCTCTCCTCCCAGCCTCCTTCCTCCCAGCGTCCCTCTCCCAGCCTCCCTCAGCATCAGCCTTCCGCTCCCAGCCTCCCCAAGCATCAGCCTCCACCAGCATCAGCCTCCCTCGTCCCAGCCTCCCCCACCATCAGCCTCTCTCCTCCCAGCCTTCCCCATGATCAGCCTCTCTGCTCCCAGCCTCCTCCAGCACGCCGTGCTCCTCTGCCGACACTCACACACCCGATCGCATCCACTCACACACACCCGATCGCATCCACTCACACACACCCGATCGCATCCACTCACACACACCCGATGGCATCCACTCACACACACCCGATGGCATCCACTCACACACACCCGATCGCATACACTCACACACACCCGATCGCATCCACTCACACACACAGACACTGACGATATCGCACATACGCGCTTATACTCACAACATCCGGGGATATCACATGCTTCTGGCCATGTGATCCTCCGGCAGGTCCTGGAAGATCACAACAGCACAGTATCGAGGCCGAGAAGCAAGCGATATCCCAGGATGTTGTGAGTATGTGGATGCGATGTGATGTGTGTGTGTGTGTGAGTGTGATCTGATTTGTGTGTGTGTATGTGTGTGCTGTTATGTGTGTGCTGTTATGTGTCTGTATTTTCCGGCGCTGCAGGACCTTGATGTGTGGATGCGATGTGATGTGTGTGTGATGTGTGTGTGTGAGGTGTGTGTGAGAGTGAGTGTGAGCCGCTGTACACTGTTAACTATGATACACATCGGGTAACTAAGGGACCTTAGTTACCCGATGTGTATAATGGTTACCAGCTTTCACGGCCTCCGTGAAGATCCCAGCATCGCAAGGTTATGTCTGGCGCTGCCGGGATCCTGACGGAGCCGGTGTAGAAGCAAGCGATATCCCAGCATGTTGTGATGTGTGGATGTGAGTGTGAGAGTGAGTGTGATCTGATGTGTGTGTGTGTACTCACCTGGGAATCGGGGCTCCGTGTCAGTTGGGCCAGAGCGAGCGTGGATGTGGATTGCGTGAGGGGGGCGGGGCCTGCAGAGAGCCGGGGCGAGAGGCCAATCCGTGTGGGGGGGCGGGGCCATGGCGAGCCCAGCGGCCAATCAGCTTTGTGTCACCGTAAGGACACAATTTCGGAGCATGACAGACAGACAGATAGACAGATAGACAGACAGATAGACAGACAGACAGACAGAATAAGGCAATTATATATATAGATTAATACAGTAAGAAACTAAGGAATTTATCTGAGAAAAAGCAATTCTTCTCATATACTTACAAGTGCTGCATCTAGTAGATCTACATCTAAAATTGCCTTTGAAATTAAATCATGAATCCTGTCTGTCAGCATTGACTAAACCTTTGCATTGTGTGTGTCCATGTCTGCCACACTAAGCATGGAGAACAGAAAGAGAAGAAAACTGTCTGAGGACTGACTTGAGAACCAAAATTGTTGAAAAATATAAAAAACCTCAAGTTTACAAGTCCATCTCCAGAGATCTTGATGTTCCTTTGTCCATGGTGCACAACATAACCAATAAGTTTACAACCCATGGCACTCTAGTTAATGTCCTTGGATGTGAACAGCAAAGAAATATTGATGAAGATAACATGAGTATATATATATATATATATATATATATATATATATATATATAATGAGTATAACAAAACAATGTAATTGCAATAATTTTCTGGGAGAAATATTTCATTTTCTGGAACAATTTCAAGGTTGCGCCAATAGTTTTGGCCATGGCTGTGTATATATATATATATATATATATATATATATATATATATATATTGTTTGCACACATTTTGTTTTTCATTTTATTCTTATTCTTTCGTTTGCATATTTTGCAGTCACAGCAGTTTGCACGAGTTCTGTTTGGAGGTGCTGGTCAGTTTTTTTGTGGATGGATAGAGTGATGACATTGTGTGATAATTTTATATTAATGTAACAGCTGTTGACAGATCTATTTTCACATAGAATGGAATCAGTGATAAAGAAATCTAAAAATATTAGGGTAATACTTATTTATTATACTGTACATATAGATAATACAGTAGCTGAATAATACTACCGTATAAAAACCCAACTTTCAGCTACAGAACACCACCTACTGTACATGCAGTTGTAGCACCCACGGAGGAAGGGATTAACTGTTACTCAACGCCGGACCGGTGATGTCGGGTCTGGGGATGTAATAGGTGGCCCTGAAGCGTACAATAAAAGGGAATTAATGAAGGCTGGGAGTAGTAGTTTGTCTCGTGATGCCACCTGTGGTACGCGGCCAGGGATTAGCCGCCGCTGCTGTTGATATCCTCCAGGGCTGATGGTGTCGCAGCTAAGATGGTTCTGCTCCCCACAGGTGGAACGGGCCCCGGGGAAGATGATGGAGGTTGTAATGGCCGTTGGTGCTGAAGCAATGAAGGATGGACACAGGCAGTTGCGGTACCAGGTCTTTACTCACTGTCCTTTGGTTACCTGGGAGTACCGGTCTCTGCCATGATGGGCTCCAGCCGATCCCGGATAAGTTAGAGGTAGCCACTGGTATTTGAAAGTGTCCTCTCACAAGGGATGTCCTTCCAGAAGTGAGGACTCTGGGCTGAGCTTCCCGCTCCAAGCCACAGGCTCCATGAAGAAAAAGAAGAGTGGTGTCGTGCAGCCATAACTGAAGTCCCGACTAGACTGACGTTTGTGTAAGGGTTGCTCCTACTTTTACCCCAAGTGGTGCCTGCCACCCAGGGGGTTGTCTTAGTGACCGGGAAAGTCCCATTAATCATGAAGGCCACCCCCAGCCTACCCTAGTCCAGTCCCCGTGGGAGGGTACCTAAGCTGTATGTAAGGTGAAATGTGGAAACACCGGTGGTTAACCCCCTCCTGACCCGAGATGAATACTGCACCTTATGTGAGGTGCAGTACCCTGTGGTGACTGAAGCCGCAGGGGCGCCACACAGTCACCATATATTGTACGAGCAGGAGGGCCCACTAGCCACAGAGTGCTCACATACAACTCATATCACACCTCATTATGCTGAATATGTGAGTTCCACGAAAATAAGACCTACCCCAAAAATAAGCCCTTGTATGATTTTTATGGCTTTTTGTAGTATGCTTAAAATATAAGAGCTACTGCAAAAGTTAGCCCTAGTTGCAGTTCCATAAGAAAGAGTCCAAGAAGCTAGAAAAGTTAAAGAATATAGCAGGACTAATCATCAAAGAAAGCAGACACCCCCAAAAGAAAACAGACACTCTCCACTAAAAAAAAATAAAACAAAATGGCACTCACCAGACCCCAAACGACTACAGTTGGCAAGTGCCAATGGTGGATGGGCTCCCACAGAGATCTATATTGCTGTCAGGTCCCTCGCCGTTCCAACTGCATTACACTGTAGCTCTCACAAACAAATCGGGTACCAGTATCACTCCGCGCAAGTGACACTGCGTCCAGTCACCAGGGGGAGCCAACTGCTGTAAAACAGAGGGGAACCTGACAGCAACGCAGATTTGTATATGAGAGCCCATTCACTTGCCAACTCTAATTGTTTGGGATCTGGTAAGTATAATTCTTTTAAGGAATGTCTGCTTTCTTTTGGGGGTAAAATTAGCAGTACATAGATAATAATACATTTATGCAGGTAATTTAAACCTTTGTAAATATGGTCTGTTCCCTCCATTATAGGACTGGACCATGAGAATAGCAGATCAGATAAGAGAATGTGCATCTGAACCAGTAATAGGAGGAACACAAAATGTTGATGTTCCAGAATGTGATGACATTATATTTGAATAAATGTGGATTGTTATTCATGGAAAAATATAAAACATCCCCTGAAAATAAGCCCTAGCGCATCTTTTGGAGCAAAAAATAATTATTAAAAATAATTATTAAAAATAATACGATCCTCTCTTACTTTCAGCCAAAACATGGTAATAATATTTTATTCAGCAGAACAAAAAATAGTTAAATCTTTCTTCTTTTGTTTCCTGATTTCCTGCATATACTGTAAATGTTTCATACTTTATTATTTAATGTATGTTTATTGAGCACCACTGACAATTATAGAAGCTGCCAACTATAATTTTAGAATATCTGGGGTGTAAATTTCATTTCTTCCAAGCCCCAGGATCTCTATTCATTAGCCCTCCATGTGACAAGTATTATAATGTATTTTTACCTATTCTTTTGTATGAAAACTCTATACAATTTCCAAAATTGTTCACTTCAATATATAAATGTATAGTGTATGTTCCTATGGGGCAGGCAAACTGCGGTGTGAATTGAGGATTAGGAGATGTGGCAGTGACTTTTCAAGATACAATAATTTTATTTTCTATAATTACCAAGGCAAAATTCCTTACACCCAAAACCAGATTTAGGGGGTGACAAATTGGGAAATTAGGAACCACAAAGTACTGGGCAACTGTCACAAGAGTACCACGACAGACAGTGGTCCCTCAGATTTCTGGTGTCAGGAGAATGCAGCGCAGGGCTTCATACACATTCGCTCAGGTTGCTACTGCTGGCTGGGCAGATTCTCCTTTATCCAGCGCTTCTAGGGTTAAGTAGATCCTCTGGTTCCTGAAACTCTGAATGAAAGGTATGGGCAGCTGTTGTCTATTGCTAATTAGCTCTGCTATAAAGACTACTCTCCTAGTCCAGGTAAACTGCTGGTGATAGTTTCTGCTTTACTTGCCTCTAGAGGGAACCTGTGAGCTGTGAACCAGGAAGCCATTCAGAGAATATTTGCTGTGTGAAAGCTGGGTTGAGATTTTCCCTTCCTTTGTCCTTTTTTGTTTTCCCCCTCTGGTCCATTCCTTAGTATTACCTTTTGTTTGGCGTGCTTTGTACCGTGTTTTTCCAAAAATAAGACCTCCCCCAAAAATAAGCCCTAGCAGGGATTTTCAGCATTTTTGGAGCAAGGCTTAAATATAAGCCCTCCCCCGAAAATAAGCCCTAGTTGTGGATCTATAATGAAGTGTCCGTGCAGCTAAAAAGGTTACAGATACTGCAGGACACTGCATTATAGACAGCGGCACCCGGCAATTACACTCACCCGACACTGAGCGGCAGGGCCTGCAGTGATCGCACCACCCGCACTCATCAGCTCTCACACACACACACACACACACACACACACACCAGATGTCACACACAAACATCGGATCGCACACAATCACATCGCACACACAAACATCGGATCACACGCAAATGACTCGCCCACCCCAGGGCTATGGGACACCCGGTGCCGGGCCGGACTAGTCCGGTGGTAGTCAGTGGTGGCTGGGCCCGGCTCCGTGGCCCTGGTGGGTGTCAGTAGAATATGTGGCTTGCTTGTTAATGGTTGTGTTCGTGACGCCACCTGTGGTATGCGGCTAATAAGCCTCCGCTGCTGTGTGAGGCCACCGGGATGATGTGATGGCAGCTATGGTGGTACCGCTCCCCACAGGTGGAGCAATGCCCGGGGCACTGTTGGTGCTTGTGAATGTCTATGCAGCTGCAATAACAGAGACCACTTCAAGGGTGCAGTTCAAGTTCTTTACTCACACTTCTTGTCACAGCTGCAGGGACCCTTGGACTGCTGGGACCACTGTCAGGGACCTCCGCCGTTTCTGGGTGATTCTGAGAGTGAAAGCCGGTGCCCTTCTCTTAGTGTCTCTTTCTTCCGCTGTCTTCCTTAGCCTTGCCTTTTGTTAGGATAGACCTGGCTTGGCCTCCACTACAGCCTCCAGGCTGGGGGGTCACCTGTCGGCTGATTACCCCTTTTCTGGAAGTCTGCTATGGGTTCTGGCCCTGGGAGCTTGCAACGTCCCTGGGCCTCGGTTTTTACTGTTTGGAGATGATTTTGCACTCCTCCAGTCTCTAGGGACCGTCCCCTGTCGCAGCTTAATCCCTCCACCGATGTTACTGTGGAACAGGCCACCGCAGCCTACAACTACCCCGACAGCTATACAGACTACCCGTGGCACTTCTAGGGCCCTCTCTCCTTGGTACCTCTAGGCCTGCTCGTGATACTTCCAGGACTACCCGCGGCCCTGCGACTCCTTCTGTTCCTACGTGGTGTCACCTGGACCTCTGGGTCCCAGGGTCTTCACCAGGAAGCGTCTCCTTCAGTTCCTCTGCTCCTGTCTGACTTGGAGCTTTCTTTCCTTCTTTCTTTCTTTCTTTTCTTTCTCCTCCTTGCCTGCCTCCAGCAGGCCTCCTCCTCCCTCCTTTCTCTCATTCTTGTTCTCCAACTACATGCTGGCTCTTCACCCTTGCTCTCCCTGAGGTAGACTGACTAAACTTGACCTTCCTTCCTTTGTCTGCTCTCTGGTGGCTCCTCCCACCTCCCCAGTTGCTAAGCTACCACCCTATGGGAGCAGGGATGGGTCTTACAGCCCCTCTCAGCATGCAGCATGGGAGGGTTGCCTGCCATTTTCCCTGGTCCCAGTATGTACCTAACAATGGGTGTAGTGTGGATTTACCAGGGGACCGGAGTTCACTCTCTTCCTCTCCCAGAATGGGGCATCACACCGCTGGATGGGGTGCAATGACCTGTGGCGACGGAAGCCTCAGGGGCGCCACACTCCCCCACAGCAAATCCCAGCACGTCCTCGGGCTGAAAAACAACAAAAACATGTGGAAGAACTGCAAAACATTTTTGGTATGCAATAACATAGAACAATAAAACATTTCTTCCCTTTATGGGAGGCATATTTATTCAAACGTTACGAACTTCTTATAAAGAAAACTATGTGTGCACTTCCAGTTCATTGCATGGTTCGGGCACATCCCCCATAATTCTGGTAGGGGGCACAACGGGTGCAACTTTATACATTTTCGGCTACAACAAGTCCAGTAGCCTGGCAGTTCGTTTCCTTTTTAAACAACAATGGGACAAATACTCAACCAGCCACTAAGTCCAGTGGCCTGGTTACACAGGACACATAAGACATCACATTTACCAGGGACCACATTCCAGTCTAGTGGCCCGGTACACATAAACATGGGGGTGACTTCTTCAAAAAGCACAAGGGGCAGTAAGGCAGGAAAGGGTGTCATCTTCGAAAAGCACATTAGGGCAGCACAAAACGGACATCTTCACAAAGAATGAGGGGCAGACAGGGGCTATATACAGTTCAGCATCTTCTTACTTCTTTACATGTAGGGATTCTTCTCCGGCTCCCCACCTGGCAGCAGGTAGACAGCGGTCAGCACAGTCTGCATCTGCTGGTTTTGGCGGGCCGCGCCTGGCATGGCGGCGGCCTGCATTGGAGTCGCTGCTGTGACCGATTCTTGACGGGCCGCACCTGGCGTGGCTGCGGCCTGGGCTTGGCGGGCCGCATCTGCGGCGTGGATTAACGTCGCCGCTGCAGCGGAATCTTGCTTGTCCGAGCGGGGTATCGCTGCTGGGGCCTGAGCTGGACGGGCCGGGCTTGGCGTCGCTGCTGCGGTGTGGATGGGCGTCGCTCCGGCGGCGAAATCTTGGCGGGCCGCACATGGCGTGGCTGCGGCCTGGATCGGCGTCGCCATGCCGGGCATCTCTCCAGGGACCGCGGGCATGGTAGCGGGGGTTGGGGCACTCGCGCCGGCAGGGGCATTAAATGACTCACCCCTCAGTAGCATCTCCGGTGTTCTGGCGGTCGCTGCTCCGCGCGTCGCTTGCCGGATCTGCTGCATCACCTCCGCCTGCAGCTTTTCACACCACTGGTCCATCTCCCAGCCCAACCAGTCAGCGGAGTCTAGCTCTGGATCGCTGCGTGTGGACGCCATCCTCTCTGCATCTCCTTCTGCACGATCTCCCAGCAGCAGGCTCGTCGCTTCTTCTAGTAGCAGACTTTTGATGTTGCTCAGCAGCAGGCTGGTAACTTCCCGCTCCTTCATCCTGTCAGCCATCCTCCCGACCTCAGCCTTCAGCTCAGCGGCGGTCACAGGCCTGATCCAGGTGAGCTCTTCCTGGCCTCCACTTACAGGAGGCATTTTCTCTCTCTGCTGGTCTGGTATTTTGACTTGTTCTGCCAGCCGGCCAGCTTTTCTAGGCGCCATTTCTTCTTCTTCCGCCTTCCATGGCGGGCACCGCTTCGCGCTCTTTTCTTGGACAAGGGGGCGGGACTTCTCTTTGCGCCCTTTCTTCTTGCACGCCCCCCTTCTTCCCACGCTCAGTGACTTCAATGGCGGCAGTTTCTCACAGTAAACACAGGCTATTTCACGATTCTTCAGGCGCACAGTACCCGGTGTGACCGGGCACGAAATCCTGTTCGTGACGCCAAAGTTGACTCGCCCACCCCAGGGCTATGGGACACCCGGTGCCGGGCCGGACTAGTCCGGTGGTAGTCAGTGGTGGCTGGGCCCGGCTCCGTGGCCCTGGTGGGTGTCAGTAGAATATGTGGCTTGCTTGTTAATGGTTGTGTTCGTGACGCCACCTGTGGTATGTGGCTAATAAGCCGCCGCTGCTGTGTGAGGCCACCGGGATGATGTGATGGCAGCTATGGTGGTACTGCTCCCCACAGGTGGAGCAATGCCCGGGGCACTGTTGGTGCTTGTGAATGTCTATGCAGCTGCAATAACAGAGACCACTTCAAGGGTGCAGTTCAAGTTCTTTACTCACACTTCTTGTCACAGCTGCAGGGACCCTTGGACTGCTGGGACCACTGTCAGGGACCTCCGCCGTTTCTGGGTGATTCTGAGAGTGAAAGCCAGTGCCCTTTTCTTAGTGTCTCTTTCTTCCGCTGTCTTCCTTAGCCTTGCCTTTTGTTAGGATAGACCTGGCTTGGCCTCCACTACAGCCTCCAGGCTGGGGGGTCACCTGTCGGCTGATTACCCCTTTTCTGGAAGTCTGCTATGGGTTCTGGCCCTGGGAGCTTGCAACGTCCCTGGGCCTCGGTTTTTACTGTTTGGAGATGATTTTGCACTCCTCCAGTCTCTAGGGACCGTCCCCTGTCGCAGCTTAATCCCTCCACCGATGTTACTGTGGAACAGGCCACCGCAGCCTACAACTACCCCGACAGCTATACAGACTACCCGTGGCACTTCTAGGGCCCTCTCTCCTTGGTACCTCTAGGCCTGCTCGTGATACTTCCAGGACTACCCGCGGCCCTGCGACTCCTTCTGTTCCTACGTGGTGTCACCTGGACCTCTGGGTCCCAGGGTCTTCACCAGGAAGCGTCTCCTTCAGTTCCTCTGCTCCTGTCTGACTTGGAGCTTTCTTTCCTTCTTTCTTTCTTTCTTTTCTTTCTCCTCCTTGCCTGCCTCCAGCAGGCCTCCTCCTCCCTCCTTTCTCTCGTTCTTGTTCTCCAACTACATGCTGGCTCTTCACCCTTGCTCTCCCTGAGGTAGACTGACTAAACTTGACCTTCCTTCCTTTGTCTGCTCTCTGGTGGCTCCTCCCACCTCCCCAGTTGCTAAGCTACCACCCTATGGGAGCAGGGATGGGTCTTACGGCCCCTCTCAGCATGCAGCATGGGAGGGTTTTCTGCCACTTTCCCTGGTCCCAGTATGTACCTAACAATGGGTGTAGTGTGGATTTACCAGGGGACCGGAGTTCACTCTCTTCCTCTCCCAGAATGGGGCATCACACCGCTGGATGGGGTGCAATGACCTGTGGCGACGGAAGCCTCAGGGGCGCCACACAAACATCAAATGACACACACACATCGGATAGCATATACACTCACCTCATCCAGCGACACCGATCTCTTCTCGCCGGCAGAATCCTGAGAGGCAGTCACTGCCAGTGCGGTGCAGCGCGATGAACAGGACCTGCGGCGGGACACGTGACTTGCTTCATTCCGTGCAGCCATAAGCGCTGGATGTGATGTGATGTGTGCGCGGCGATCGGCTGTGTGTGTGTGTGATCTGCTGTGTGTGTCTGCAATCGGCTATGTGTGTGTCTGCGATCGGCTGTGTTTTCTGCGATTGGCTGTGTTTTCTTCGATCGGCTGGGTAAGTCTGTGATCGGCTGTGTGTGCCTGTGATCTGCTGTTTGTGTGTGTGTGTGTGTGTGTGTGATCGGCTGTGTGTGCCTGCGATCTGCTGTGTGTGTGTGTGTGTGTGTGTGTGTGTGTGTGTGTGTGTGATCTGCTGTGTGTGTGTGTGTGATCTGCTGTGTGTGTGTGTGTGTGTGTGATCTGCTGTGTGTGTGTGTGTGATCTGCTGTGTGTGTGTGTGTCAGCTAGCAGCAGGGTAGGACGGCGTGCAGCACCGACCGGAGATCACAGGGAGGACCTGGGAGCTACGCAGAAGTCCTGGTCTGGTGAGTATGAGTCTCCTGGGAAGTGGGGGGTCTGCTTTGTTGGGGGGTAAACTTACCCCCAACCGTGTTTCTCCAAGAATAAGACCTCCTCCAAAAATAAGCCCTAGTGCTTTTTTGGGGGGCAAAAAAAATATAAGACAGTGTCTTATTTTTGGAAAAACACGGTATAATTGCTGTTTATTTTACCCCTGTCTGTCTTGTCCTCTCTATATGTCTTTAATACAGAGTGGGACTAGTGTTCCCGTTGCCCTGTGCACTATAAAGGGCTGAGTCCAGGGAAAGACAGGGATAGGCACGTGATCGGCGATGGGGTAAAGGATGTATTGAGATGTCAGGGAGCGCAGGGATCAGTCTCTGATCAGTTTATGAGGTGACCCTGCTCCCCTTTCCCTAGCGCCAGGGCTCACCGTTGCATCATGTACCCTGTGTGTTGCGGCGCTCGCCGGGGGTTCCCATGTACCTGCCGGAACCCCGGTAGTCACTACGTAACAGCAACAAAGAAGTAACTGAGAATGGAACAGGAACTTCTTTACTATTTAGACATTATTTGACGGTTTTATTTATGCACCTAAAGGCGGTATTGTATGAGAAATAGAGTATATGGTGGCTTTATGCGATATTATTGGTAGAATGACACTTTTTGTGTTTTGCTACTTTTCAACAATAAAATCACTTATTTAAATGAAAAAAAAATCCTTTAAAAATATATTTTTGTACCGCCCCGTGGCCTTGGCTGCGGCCGCCGAGCCACTCGGGTCCGGGCTCGTGTGTCGGTGGCTCAAGCGCCTCCAGACCCGGGGGTCACGTCGCTCTGGAAGGATGTAGTGACGGTGTACGCAGGGGGGGTTTGGTAAAGTTCGTGACGCCACCCACGGGTTGTGGTGATTGTAGGATGAACACCACCGCTGCCGTTGACTAGGGCTGCCGTTGACTAGGTCTCCCGGTGACGGTTTATGCAGCTTGGTGTTAACCCCTCCGTGGGCAGGGGCGATGGTCCCGGGGGCCCGCGGGGAGGATGAAGGCCGGGGTGCAGGGCGCAAGGTCGCGGTGCAGCGCGGTGCGGTGCCTGATGGCACTGGTGTACTCACTCTGACACAAGATAACGAAGTCTCTGGTAAACCAAGCGGTAGAATGGACGGGGCCCACAGCCGGCTGCGGTGTTCTCCCTGGACAGGTTGGTGATGGCTGTCGTTTCCCTGCACCTGTGTTGTGTTGTGAGTGACTCCTGTGCCTGGACACCGGTAGTCCGCTCCCCGGCGTGTAAATGTCGTAGGAGCCCGTTTGCCCGCAGGCGCTGGCTCTGTGGATCTCTTGCCTTTGGCGGTGGCACTTATCCGGGATGGTTGGGCTGTTGCCGTCAATCGGGACTTGGGTGGGAATAAACCCCTGAGGTCCAGACCGCAATCAGTAAATTCGACTATCAGGGCGGCTTCTAGCCTAGTTGGGGTCTGAGTACCCTGCCTGGTGCTTGGCTCCAATCGGCTCCCCGATTCGGTACCGGCGGGCCACCGCCCGACCCCGGTCCTACGGTTCCACCGACCGTTCGCCAACTCCTGCAAACGGCCACCACCGTCTGCCGACCTTGTTGGAGGTGCCTGGGCTCCAACCCAGACACCTAGACAGTCCGTGGCAGGCCTGGTCCCAGGTCTGCCCTTGACTCCACTCTTCACTCCTCCACTGTCCGGACTCAACTCTGCACTGTCCTGGACTCAACTGTCTTTGTTTTCCCGCCTCCAGGCCTGAGAACTCCTCGGTGGGCGGAGTCAACCGCATGACTCAGCCCCACCTGGTGTGGACATCAGACCCTGAAGGGTGGCAACAAGGGTTTTTAGTGTGACTGTTGTCACTTATCCAGGGAAGGGGTGTGTGTGGTGTTCTGTCTGTGACTACCTGGCTAGTCCAGGGCGTCACATTTTTATATATAGTTACATAGTTACTTAGGTTGAAAAAAAGCCCTAGGTCCATCTAGTTCAACCTTCCTCCACCAGTTCTACATTTTGTCACTAAGTCACTTATAACCAACAATATTTTGTACTGAGGAAATCATCCAGCCCTTTTTACAATTATTATTGTAATTTTTTCCATTGTGACATTTGCAGGAGAGATAGCTGTAATATATGAAAAAGGCACAGATTGTGCCTATGCACAGCAGTGGTGTAGCACAGCATCAATTTCAGTTTTTCCTGCACAGTGATATTTGGCTGTACAAGGAATTGCAGTGTAGAAGGATGGGGACATTTAGAAGGAGGCTGTGGGCTACAACAAGACTGCATGGACCTTCCTTCTCAGGGTTATCGGGGGTCCAGAGGTCAGGCCTTACATTACATTAGAAGATGTGGAAAGCCCTTTAATATTTAAAATATCAATAGTTTAACCAAACATTAATTTTTGGAAATGTTATCAATTGAACGGAGCAGCTTCCTCCAAGTAATTCAGCTCCAGTGCAGTCAGCGAGCTGTGTATTCTGCTTCACTTTCCACAGACGGCATCTTTCCATCCCCTTACAATCTTCACCACATCACCGTCTCATATAACCTTTCACAGTTTCCGTCATTATCCATGTCCCTGTTGTAACAGAGTAAATGGAAATGGTGCCATAAAATGGAGCGCACGCAAGAAAGCAATTGTTCTCCCCAGATGTACAGCATGGTAGAGGCTTTGCATTTCAATCACTACATCATATAGACACAAGATCTCAACATTTTGCCACACATTGCTGGTTTATTAAGGAGTGGCCCAGGCGGTGTGGTCTGCCCCTATACATAGAAATAATACAAACGGTCCTTGTTGGACAGAGTGACTTTTTCCACTCATGGATGTCAATTGGACACCAGCAATTCAGTAAAATTTACTCACTGGGAGACAACAAACTTAACGGTTTCAGATTCTGAACACAAGTAGACAGTTTGTATATAGCAATGATCTGAACTGAGGACACTTTGCTCATTCTTGTGACAATCTGCTGGCAAACACTTCAGCAGTACTTCCTTCACTTAAACACAATCTATGCCACCCTCACAATGCCAGGCAGCACTCATCAACAGTGCTGGTCATTGCCCCTTCTCACCGTCACAGTGCTGGTCATTGCCCCTGAGGTGGGCTGCCCCCGTGTCAGCAACCGGGCTGCTCAGATCCAGATCTGCGGTGGCTCAAGGGGCGTCCAGACCCGGGGGTCGTGCAGCCACTCAAATGAAGGGGGTATTTACAGGGGATTATGTTTACAGTTCGTGACGCAACCCGTGGTATGTGGTAATATGGAGTACCACCACTGCAGTTGGGAGTACCCAGGGGCGATGGAGTGGGGCAGCCAGGTGTTAGAACCCTCCACGGGTAGGGGGAATGCCCCGAGACTTGGTGATGGTGTTCGGGGAGTGCCGTGGGGAGTGAAGGGGCCACTTGCGTACTCACTAAGTCCATAAAGCTGACACTGACAACTGGATAAACCAAAGTTCTGGACACTGCTGCTGCTGAGAGGAGCTAGTTTGGGTCCCGTCCCCAATTGTGCTGTCGCAGGTGGGGAGGACGCCGCCGCTGCGCGCTCGCTAACGCTTGGGTCCGGCGCTGCTGCGGCTGCTCAGTGGCTCGAGCGGTGGGCCGGATCCGGGGACTCGAGGGGATGGTTTGGTTTGGGGATGTTGTCCGTGACGCCACCCACGGTTGTGGTGAGGTTGGGACACCACCGCTGCTCTAGACGGGAGCGATGAGAGGGAGCAGCCGAGATGTTTCTCTCTCCCCTCCGTGGATAGGGGGATTTGGTGGTCCCGGGGCCCGATGATAGTGACTGGAAGGTGGATGGCGGGGTTTGGTGAGGTGCAGGGTCGCGGGAGGGCAGCGCGGTGCCAGACGCTGCTGGCGACGGGGATCCCGGGAGCGATGGTAGGGAGCAGCTGGGATGTTGTTTTCCCCCCTCCGTGGGTAGGGGTCGGTGGTCCCGGGGCCCGGTGGTGTGACGGGGAGGCAGGGTTGGTGAGGTGCAGGGTTGCAGGGACAGCGCGGTGCGGTGCCGGATGGCACGGGTGTACTCACTCAGTAAGAGATGCACAAAGTCCTCGGTAAACCAAACGGCTGGATGGACGGGTCCCGCAGCCGGCTGCAGTGTCTCTCCCAGGACAGGTGATGGCGGCTGTCTTTCCCTGCACCTTTGTGTACTTGTTTGACTACGGTGGATTCCCAACGGTGATCCGCTCCCCGATGTATGGATGCCGGAGGAGCCCGTTTGCCCGCAGGCGCTGGCCCTCGAGTCTCTAGCCTTAGGCGGTAGCTGTATACCCTCACGGTGTAGGCGGTTGCCTTCTATCGGGTCTTTGGCTGTTAGAAAACCCCTGGGGTTCCGGTCACACTCGGATTTGACTATTGTCGGAGGCGCCAAGCCTGGTCGGGGTCCGATGGCCCTGCCTGTGTGTGCTGGCTTCACTTCGCTCCCCGGTCGGTACCGGCGTGCCAACGCCAGACCCCGGTCCTACGGTTCCGCGTTGCTTCCCCACTCCTGCAGACGGCCACCACCGTCTGCCAACCTTGCTGTCAGTGCTTGGGCCACAAACCCAGACACTCAAGTGCTTACTCCTCTCACTTCAAACTCCAAACTCTTTCTGTCACTTTTCCCGCCTCCAGGCCTGTGAACTCCTCGGTGGGTGGGGCCAACCGCTTGGCTCCGCAGCACCTGGTGTGGACATCAGACCCTGGAGGGAGGCAACAAGGGTTTTATGTTTGGCTAATGTTACTGTCTAGTGGGGGTGGGGGTGTGTGAGTGTTACCTGTGACGACCTGGCTAGTCCAGGGCGCCACAGTGCTGCCTGGTGATCCATGGCCTTCCTCCTAGCACTAAGTTCACTTGTCTGTTGGTCCTGGTAGTATAGAACTAGTCGGGTCCCGCTCCCCAGTATGGCTAACTGTGGGAGCTTGCTCTCAGGGTTCACGCTTGAGATTTTCTGGACTGTTTCAGTGGAAAGTCCTATCTCCCTCGTTGCGCTAGTACCCCGATTTTGGAGCGGGTGGAGAGCGGATCTTGAAGGCTCCATTCTCGTTGGGTCAATTGTCAGGTTGCCTGAAGCTATTCTTGACCTAGGGTCCACGTACCCAGTCGTGCCCTGGTCCCAGCCCGGTGATGGTACAAGTCCGCTGGCTGTCCTCCTCGACAGTTCCGTGCCCCTTGTCATGATCCTCTGCGACCGGGGGCCCAGCTCCTACTAGGCCCAGACCACCATCCACTACCTAGTTGCTTCCAAGGAGCCCGGCTCCTGACCTCCTCTCTCCTTCACCTTCTACATTTCACTGGCCTACTGCTGACACTCCTGACCTTCCCTTAACCAACCCCCCAAGTGGGCAACCCTATTCAACTCAGGCCGTCCACTGGTGTGTCTGGTGGGTGTGGTGCAGAGTGTACCTAGGATTTTATTAGTTGTTGTAGGCAACACCATGTAGTTGGGGACCCATAACCAAGGAGGAGGTGGATATTGCACAGAAGGGCAGATTGCACAATACCCTGTGAGGACCCGATAGTCCAGGGGCATCACACCCCTTATCGCAGTCACCTATCTTGGCTATTGGCAGCAGTGCACTATAGTAGCTCTTGTCAGGCAAATTGCACACCCTTCCAGTCTAGTCACACAGTAACTCTGTTACAGTTCCTCAAATTCAGACACTTGTCGCTGATGTGGTTCTTTGCTCACTCAAACCCCTGCACTCTGATATTACTTGCATAACAATCTTCAAAGTCAGGAATAAACCTTCATGTTCCTGGAAAATCTTCTCTCTTATGTTAGGTTATATATTTGATAAGCCTCTATATGTGGTGGCAATCCTCACTCTATCTCTGTACTTGGGGCTCTACCATCCAGTAGGGTAAGTGTTAATCATCTCCTTATTGCTAGTTTTCTTTCTTGCAGGCAGGGCCGTATTTGCCACTAGGCACCCGTGGTCCCGTGCCTAGGGCGGCACGTTGCGGGGGGCGGCACTTTCTGGCAGCAAAAAAAAAAAAAATATATATAATTTTTTTTTTTTTACATCCCCGCCCCCCGTCCCTCCCTCCGTTACACTCGGCTGTGTTCCGGGGAGGGGGAGTTGGGAGGGAGGACAGGCGCACTTCTGCTGTCTATTTACATACATGGCGGGCGCCAGGCATAGTGGGCTGACTAACCCCGGAAGTTCCATGGCCTGCACTTCCGGGGTCAGAGGCGCGCGGGCGCGACAGTCAGCTTACTGCCCCATGCTGCAGCGTCCAATCCTGCAGATGACACACGCCGCGGAGGAGGACGCGTCTGCAGCTGGAGCAAGCCAGAAGAGGAGCCAGCCAGAGCAGGGCGGCGGGCACCGGAGCAGGTAAGGCAGAGGCAGAGCCTAGAATGTATGGGCTCCTTAGAGGTTAGTTGCTGATCGTTGCAAATTGCGATGCCTCTTTTTGTCCACTGTAATCATGCAAGGGGAGGCTGGGGGGAGAGAGGCTGAGGCTGGGGGAGGCTGGGAAGAGAGAGAGGCTGGGGGGAGGCTGGGAAGAGAGGGAGGCTGGGAAGAGAGAGAGAGGCTGAGGCTGGGAAGAGAGAGGCTGGGAAGAGAGAGGCTGAGGGGAGGCTGGGGAGAGAGGCTGAGGCTGGGAAGAGAGAGACTGAGACTGGGGGGAGGCTGGGAAGAGAGAGGCTGAGGCTGGGGGGAGGCTGGGAAGAGAGAGAGGCTGGGAAGAGAAAGAGGCTGAGGGGAGTCTGGGAAGAGAGGGAGGCTGAGGCTGGGGGGAGAGAGGCTGGGGGGAGAGAGAGGCTAAGGCTGGGGGGAGAGAGAGGCTAAGGCTGGGGGGAGAGAGAGGCTGAGGCTGGGGGGAGAGAGAGGCTGAAGCTGGGGGGGAGGCTGGGAGAAGAGAGGCTGATTCTGGGGGAGGCTGGGAGGGGGAGGCTGATGCTGAGGGAGGCTGATGCTGGGGGAGGCTGGGAGGGGGAGGGTGAGGCTTGGAGGAGGGAAGCTGATGCTGAGGGAGACTTGGAGGAGGGAGGCTGAGGGAGGAGGGAGGCTGAGGCTGGGGGAGGAGGGAGGCTGAGGCTTGGGGAGGCTGATGCTGGGGGAGGCTGGGAGGAGAGAGGCTGATGCTGGGGGAGGCTGGGAGGGTGAGGCTTGGAGGAGGGAAGCTGATGCTGAGGGAGGCTTGGAGGAGGGAGGCTGATGCTGAGGGAGGAGGGAGGCTGATGCTGGGGGAGGCTGGGAGGAGAGAGGCTGATGCTGGGGGAAGCTGGGAGGGTGAGGCTTGGAGGAGGGAAGCTGATGCTGAGGGAGGCTTGGAGGAGGGAGGCTGATGCTGAGGGAGGAGGGAGGCTGATGCTGAGGGAGGCTGGGAGCAGGAAGGCTGATGCTGGGGGAGGCTGGGAGGAGGGAGGCTGATGCTGGGGGAGACTGGGAGGAGGGAGGCTGAGGCTGGGGGAGGCTGGGAGGAGGGAGGCTGAGGCTGGGGGAGGCTGGGAGGAGAGAGGATGATGCTGGGGGAGGCTGGGAGGGGAGAGGATGATGCTGGGGGAGGCTGGGAGGGGGAAGGTGAGGCTTGGAGGAGGGAGGCTGATGCTGAGGGAGGCTATGAGGAGGGAGGCTGATGCTTGGGGAGGCTGGGAGGGGGAGGGGGAGGCTTGGAGGAGGGAGGCTGATGCTGAGGGAGGCTGATGCTGGGGGAGGCTGGGAGAAGGGAGGCTGATGCTGGGGGAGGCTGGGAGAAGGGAGGCTGATGCTGGGGGAGGCTGGGAGGAGGGAGGCTGATGCTGGGGGAGGCTGGGAGGAGGGAGGCTGATGCTGGGGGAGGCTGGGAGGAGGGAGGCTGATGCTGGGGGAGGCTGGGAGGAGGGAGGCTGATGCTGGGGGAGGCTGGGAGGAGGGAGGCTGATGCTGGGGGAGGCTGGGAGGAGGGAGGCTGATGCTGGGGGAGGCTGGGAGGGTGAGGCTTGGAGGAGGGAAGCTGATGCTGAGGGAGGCTTGGAGGAGGGAGGCTGATGCTGAGGGAGGCTGAGGCTGGGAGGAGGGAGGCTGATGCTGGGGGAGGCTGGGAGGAGGGAGGCTGAGGGAGGCTGGGAGGAGAGAGGCTGATGCTCGGGGAGGCTGGGAGGGGGAAGGTGAGGCTTGGAGGAGGGAGGCTGATGCTGAGGGAGGCTGGGAGGAGGGAGGCTGATGCTTGGGGAGGCTGGGAGGGGGAGGGGGAGGCTTGGAGGAGGGAGGCTGATGCTGAGGGAGGCTGATGCTGAGGGAGGCTGATGCTGGGGGAGGCTGATGCTGGGGGAGGCTGGGAGAAGGGAGGCTGATGCTGGTGGAGGCTGGGAGAAGGGAGGCTGATGCTGGTGGAGGCTGGGAGAAGGGAGGCTGATGCTGGGGGAGGCTGGGAGGAGGGAGGCTGATGCTGGGGGAGGCTGGGAGGAGGGAGGCTGATGCTGGGGGAGGCTGGGAGGAGAGAGAGGCTGGGAAGAGAAAGAGGCTGAGGGGAGTCTGGGAAGAGAGGGAGGCTGAGGCTGGGGGGAGAGAGGCTGGGGGGAGAGAGAGGCTAAGGCTGGGGGGAGAGAGAGGCTAAGGCTGGGGGGAGAGAGAGGCTGAGGCTGGGGGGAGAGAGAGGCTGAAGCTGGGGGGGAGGCTGGGAGAAGAGAGGCTGATTCTGGGGGAGGCTGGGAGGGGGAGGCTGATGCTGAGGGAGGCTGATGCTGGGGGAGGCTGGGAGGGGGAGGGTGAGGCTTGGAGGAGGGAAGCTGATGCTGAGGGAGACTTGGAGGAGGGAGGCTGAGGGAGGAGGGAGGCTGAGGCTGGGGGAGGAGGGAGGCTGAGGCTTGGGGAGGCTGATGCTGGGGGAGGCTGGGAGGAGAGAGGCTGATGCTGGGGGAGGCTGGGAGGGTGAGGCTTGGAGGAGGGAAGCTGATGCTGAGGGAGGCTTGGAGGAGGGAGGCTGATGCTGAGGGAGGAGGGAGGCTGATGCTGGGGGAGGCTGGGAGGAGAGAGGCTGATGCTGGGGGAAGCTGGGAGGGTGAGGCTTGGAGGAGGGAAGCTGATGCTGAGGGAGGCTTGGAGGAGGGAGGCTGATGCTGAGGGAGGAGGGAGGCTGATGCTGAGGGAGGCTGGGAGCAGGAAGGCTGATGCTGGGGGAGGCTGGGAGGAGGGAGGCTGATGCTGGGGGAGACTGGGAGGAGGGAGGCTGAGGCTGGGGGAGGCTGGGAGGAGGGAGGCTGAGGCTGGGGGAGGCTGGGAGGAGAGAGGATGATGCTGGGGGAGGCTGGGAGGGGAGAGGATGATGCTGGGGGAGGCTGGGAGGGGGAAGGTGAGGCTTGGAGGAGGGAGGCTGATGCTGAGGGAGGCTATGAGGAGGGAGGCTGATGCTTGGGGAGGCTGGGAGGGGGAGGGGGAGGCTTGGAGGAGGGAGGCTGATGCTGAGGGAGGCTGATGCTGGGGGAGGCTGGGAGAAGGGAGGCTGATGCTGGGGGAGGCTGGGAGAAGGGAGGCTGATGCTGGGGGAGGCTGGGAGGAGGGAGGCTGATGCTGGGGGAGGCTGGGAGGAGGGAGGCTGATGCTGGGGGAGGCTGGGAGGAGGGAGGCTGATGCTGGGGGAGGCTGGGAGGAGGGAGGCTGATGCTGGGGGAGGCTGGGAGGAGGGAGGCTGATGCTGGGGGAGGCTGGGAGGAGGGAGGCTGATGCTGGGGGAGGCTGGGAGGGTGAGGCTTGGAGGAGGGAAGCTGATGCTGAGGGAGGCTTGGAGGAGGGAGGCTGATGCTGAGGGAGGCTGAGGCTGGGAGGAGGGAGGCTGATGCTGGGGGAGGCTGGGAGGAGGGAGGCTGAGGGAGGCTGGGAGGAGAGAGGCTGATGCTCGGGGAGGCTGGGAGGGGGAAGGTGAGGCTTGGAGGAGGGAGGCTGATGCTGAGGGAGGCTGGGAGGAGGGAGGCTGATGCTTGGGGAGGCTGGGAGGGGGAGGGGGAGGCTTGGAGGAGGGAGGCTGATGCTGAGGGAGGCTGATGCTGAGGGAGGCTGATGCTGGGGGAGGCTGATGCTGGGGGAGGCTGGGAGAAGGGAGGCTGATGCTGGTGGAGGCTGGGAGAAGGGAGGCTGATGCTGGTGGAGGCTGGGAGAAGGGAGGCTGATGCTGGGGGAGGCTGGGAGGAGGGAGGCTGATGCTGGGGGAGGCTGGGAGGAGGGAGGCTGATGCTGGGGGAGGCTGGGAGGAGGGAGGCTGATGCTGGGGGAGGCTGGGAGGAGGGAGGCTGATGCTGGGGGAGGCTGGGAGGAGGGAGGCTGATGCTGGGGGAGGCTGGGAGGAGGGAGGCTGATGCTGGGGGAGGCTGGGAGGAGGGAGGCTGATGCTGTGGGAGGCTGGGAGGAGAGAGGCTGATGCTGGGGGAGGCGAGAGGCTGATGCTGGGGGAGGCGAGAGGCTGATGCTGGGGGAGGCGAGAGGCTGATGCTGGGGGAGGAGGGAGGCTGATGCTGGGGGAGGCTGGGAGGAGAGAGGCTGATGCTGGGGGAGGCTGGGAAAAGGGAGGCTGATGCTGGGGGAGGCTGGGAAAAGGGAGGCTGATGCTGGGGGAGGCTGGGAGGAGGGAGGCTGATGCTGGGGGAGGCTGGGAGGAGGGAGGCTGTTGCTGGGGGAGGCTGGGAGGAGGGAGGCTGATGCTGGGGGAGGCTGGGGGAGAGAGGCTGATGCTGGGGGAGGCTGGGAAAAGGGAGGCTGATGCTGGGGGAGGCTGGGAAAAGGGAGGCTGATGCTGGGGGAGGCTGGGAGGAGGGAGGCTGATGCTGGGGGAGGCTGGGAGGAGGGAGGCTGATGCTGGGGGAGGCTGGGAGGAGGGAGGCTGTTGCTGGGGGAGGCTGGGAGGAGGGAGGCTGATGCTGGGGGAGGCTGGGGGAGAGAGGCTGATGCTGGGGGAGGCTGGGAAGGGGAGGCTTGGAGGAGGGAGGCTGATGCTCAGGGAGGCTGGGAGGCTGATGCTGGGGGAGGCTTGGAGGAGGGGGGCTGGGAGGAGGGAGGCTGATGCTGGGAGCAGGGAGGCTGATGCTGGGGGAGGCTGGGAGGAGGGAGGCTGATGCTGTGGGAGGCTGGGAGGAGAGAGGCTGATGCTGGGGGCGGCGAGAGGCTGATGCTGGGGGAGGCGAGAGGCTGATGCTGGGGGAGGAGGGAGGCTGATGCTGGGGGAGGAGGGAGGCTGATGCTGGGGGAGGCTGGGAGGAGAGAGGCTGATGCTGGGGGAGGCTGGGAAAAGGGAGGCTGATGCTGGGGGAGGCTGGGAAAAGGGAGGCTGATGCTGGGGGAGGCTGGGAGGAGGGAGGCTGATGCTGGGGGAGGCTGGGAGGAGGGAGGCTGATGCTGGGGGAGGCTGGGAGGAGGGAGGCTGTTGCTGGGGGAGGCTGGGAGGAGGGAGGCTGATGCTGGGGGAGGCTGGGGGAGAGAGGCTGATGCTGGGGGAGGCTGGGAAGGGGAGGCTTGGAGGAGGGAGGCTGATGCTCAGGGAGGCTGGGAGGCTGATGCTGGGGGAGGCTTGGAGGAGGGGGGCTGGGAGGAGGGAGGCTGATGCTGGGAGCAGGGAGGCTGATGCTGGGGGAGGCTGGGAGGAGAGAGGCTGATGCTGGAGGAGGCTCATGCTGAGGGAGGCTGGGAGGAGAGAGGCTGATGCTGGAGGAGGCTCATGCTGGGGGAGGCTGGGAGGAGAGAGGCTGATGCTGGAGGAGGCTCATGCTGGGGGAGGCTGGGAGGAGAGAGGCTGATGCTGGAGGAGGTTCATGCTGGGGGAGGATGGGAGGAGAGAGGCTGATGCTGGAGGAGGCTCATGCTGGGGGAGGCTGGGAGGAGAGAGGCTGATGCTGGAGGAGGCTGATGCTGAGGGAGGCTGGGGGAAGAGAGGCTGATGCTGGGGGAGGCTGGGGGGAGAGAGGCTGATGCTGGGGGAGAGGCTGCTGCTGGAGGCGGGGGGAGAGAGGCTGCTGCTGGGGGAATGGGAGAGAGGCGCCAATGCTAGAGACAGAGGACAAGGGTTGAGGGATAGAGCAATGACAATATCGATGGGGGGGGAGTGTAAGGACTCAGAATAAGAGGGGGGGCAGCATTGGGAGCTCATTATGGAGAAGGGGCAGCATGTCTGGGCTCAGTATGGAGTGGAACAATGTAGGGGGAGTCAATATCAAGAGTGGGGTAGTGTGTGTGTGTGTGTGTGTGTGTGGGTCTCAGCATAAGCGTTAGTGTGGTGGTCTTAGTATGATGAATGGGGCAGCATGGAGGTGTCATTATGGAAAAGAGGAAGGCAGCATTAGGAGCTCATGGAGAGGGGCAGCATGTACGGGACACTGTGAGGAGGGGGCAGCATGCACGGGACACTGTGAGGAGGGGGCAGCATGCACGGGACATTGTGAGGAGGGAGCAGCATGCACGGGACACTGTGAGGAGGGGGCAGCATGCATGGGACACTGTGAGGAGGGGGCAGCATGCATGGGACACTGTGAGGAGGGGGCAGCATGCATGGGACACTGTGAGGAGGGGGCAGCATTCCTGGGACACTGTGAGGAGGGGGCAGAATGCATGGGACACTGTGAGGAGGGGGCAGAATGCATGGGACACTGTGAGGAGGGGGCAGCATGCATGGGACACTGTGAGGAGGGGGCAGCATGCATGGGACACTGTGAGGAGGGGGCAGAATGCATGGGACACTGTGAGGAGGGGGCAGCATGCATGGGACACTGTGAGGAGGGGGCAGCATGCATGGGACACTGTGAGGAGGGGGCAGCATGCATGGGACACTGTGAGGAGGGGGCAGCATGCATGGGACACTGTGAGGAGGGGGCAGCATGCATGGGACACTGTGAGGAGGGGGCA
This sequence comes from Anomaloglossus baeobatrachus, assembly GCF_048569485.1. Lineage (NCBI taxonomy): Eukaryota > Metazoa > Chordata > Amphibia > Anura > Aromobatidae > Anomaloglossus > Anomaloglossus baeobatrachus. The sequence goes on along the minus strand of NC_134354.1, from coordinate 750,331,889 downwards.
GCATGCATGGGACACTGTGAGGAGGGGGCAGCATGCATGGGACACTGTGAGGAGGGGGCAGCATGCATGGGACACTGTGAGGAGGGGGCAGCATGCTTGGGACACTGTGAGGAGGGGGCAGCATGCATGGGACACTGTGAGGAGGGGGCAGCATGCATGGGACACTGTGAGGAGGGGGCAGCATTCCTGGGACACTGTGAGGAGGGGGCAGAATGCATGGGACACTGTGAGGAGGGGGCAGAATGCATGGGACACTGTGAGGAGGGGGCAGCATGCATGGGACACTGTGAGGAGGGGGCAGCATGCATGGGACACTGTGAGGAGGGGGCAGCATGCATGGGACATTGTGAGGAGGGGGCAGCATGCATGGGACATTGTGAGGAGGGGGCAGCATGCATGGGACACTGTGAGGAGGGGCAGCATGCATGGGACACTGTGAGGAGGGGGCAGCATGCATGGGACACTGAGGAGGGGCAGCATGCATGGGACACTGTGAGGAGGGGCAGCATGCATGGGACATTGTGAGGAGGGGGCAGCATGCATGGGACACTGTGAGGAGGGGGCAGCATGCATGGGACATTGTGAGGAGGGGCAGCATGCATGGGACATTGTGAGGAGGGGCAGCATGATGTGAGGACAATGTGCAGATCATATTTCATAATTGAGGAAGGTGTGGTGGGTATAATTCATAAGGGAGGGCAGTGTGTAGTTTATTAGGGGCAGTGTGACAGTCACAGTATAGAAGTGGGGATGGTGTGGTGGAAATATTTTATACCCATGCTATGTTTTGATGTGCCCGTGGTGATCCCCATTGGGGGGGGGGGGTTAGTGCCCTTCGTTTCTCATTGATACTTTTTAGGCTATGTGCGCACGTTGCGCAAATACATGCAGTTACGCTGCGCTTTGTAGCGCAGCGTAACTGCATGCATCCTGCGTCCCCTGCACAGTCTATGGAGATTGTGCAGGGGCCGTGCGCACGTGGCGCTTTAGAGCGCAGCGCTTCGGCTACTGCCGAAGCGCTGCGTAAAAAGAAGTGACATGTCACTTCTTTCCTGCGCTTTTCCGGCAGCTCCTGCTCTGTCTATGGCAGGAGCTGCAGGCAGAGCGCATGGAATCGGCGCTCACTATGGACATTTTCTGCAGCGATTAGAAGCGCACATGTGCTCTTCAGATCGCTGCAGAAATTTCTGCAGTGAACTGTACGCAACGTGCGCACATAGCCTTAAAGTGTTTTACAGAGTAGATCTGCCTTAAACAGATGTCGTGTGCGAAAACTCAGTTTTACGTTGTCAATAAGGGGCGCGACCACTTAAAGTGCCTAGGGCAGCAAGAAGGCAAAATACAGCCCTGCTTGCAGGTATCTTCTACTGGGCCCTCTCTTTCTCTTACTTTGGATGGCTGCTTGTCTGCAAGTTTTTCTTTTTTCTTGAAGTCATGCATTGGCAGGCAATCATGCTAACTCTAAAGGGTGCTTTACACGCTGCGCTATCTCTAGCGATAGCTACCGCCCCCGTCGTTCGTGCGACATTTGGTGATCCCTGCCGTAGCGAACATTATCACTACAGCAGCATCACACGCACATACCTCATCAGCGACGTTGCTGGAGACACCGAACAATCCCTCCTTCAAGTAGGAGGTGCGTTCGGCGTCATAGCGGCGTTACTACTGCGTCACTAAGCGGCCACCCAATAGCAGAGGAGGGGCGGAGATGAGCGGGCGGAATATCCCGCCCACCTCCTTCCTTCCTCATTGCCGGTGGACGTAGGTAAGGAGATTATTATTATTATTATTATTATTTATTATAGCGATGTGTGACACCGCCGGAATGACGAACAACCAGCGGCATGCACCACCAACGATATTTGGAAAAGGAGCAACGTGTGAATGATCACCGATTTTTGACGTTTTTGCGATCGTTGATCGTCGCTCCTTGGTGTCACACGCTGCGATGTCGCTAACGGCGCCGGATGTGCGTCACTAACGACGTGACCCCGACGATATATCGTTAGCGATGTCGCAGCGTGTAAAGTACCCTTAAGGCCATACTCCACATGACTCAGTAGTTTCACACTTCCGCTCAGTGTGTTAAATGTTTATGCTTTGAATTCATCACTGCAGCTCAGTGACCAGCTTGCTGAAAATGTAACATCTGGGGCATTTAGTTCACAAAATATACCAGTGCACACATCACTAGTTGCTTGCATCATATATGAAGCACCTCACTACAGCATAGATATAAATATGCATTAGAGTAAAAGGTATCACATATTGCATAAAACATAAAATATACTATCAATTCTGTGACATTAACTTAGTCCTGGACTGTTTAATATGCATCAGTGGGATTCTGATTTTGTCACATTTTATCAGAAGCTCTATAGTTTCTTCATACTTGAGGATATACCCCCTTTAATTGAGGCATGTAAGGCCCCATACACATTAGATTAATTTTGGCTGAATCCAGTAATCAGGACGAGCTCAGCCGACGCTCTGTGTATTGGGGGGGGCAGCCGACTGATAGTCAGGGGAGAGGTCAATCGTTCATGGCTAGTTTCGGACTACTGATCACATTATTTTCCCAGAAATAAGGCGCCGGCCGACATGTCAGTCGGTGGCTTTTTCACAGAGAATACATGAACGCCTAACTGAAAGAGCGCCCGTGTATGGAAAATCTAGTGAGATGGCTGCCGGCCAAATAATTGGCTGAAGCATCATTCGACTGACAGTCTTAGCAGAAAAAGCACTAGAATAATATGCAACAAATGTATTAAAGGAAATCTATCATCAGGTTTTTGCTATGTAATCTGAGGGCAGCATAATGCAGGAAAACAGACCCTGATTCCAGCAATGTGTCACTTAATTTACTGGGTGCAGCAGTTAAGATACAATCTCAGTTTTCTCTGCCTCAGATCTAGTAGATTTCAGTTGGTAAGCTGTGTATAACCTGCTCACACCACAGCTATTTTATTGAGACCCGCAACACACATCCGTTTTTTTTTGTACGTGTGCGGTACGTATTTGCACGTACCGGAGACACGGAGACCCATGTTATTCAATGGTAGATGGCACACACACGTAAAATCACACGGAACGTGTGTCCGTGTGGTAAGTACGTGTGTGCGCTTTTCTACACGGACGACATGTCCGTTTTTGGCCGGCAGCACGCAGGCACGGACCCGCTTTAGTCTATGGGTCTGTGCCTGCACGTACCGCACACGGAGTATGTCCATGTTCAGCACGTATCGTCCATGTCCGTTTTTAATCACAAAATCTGAAACACTTGTTACCAATCTATCAGGTCAATTGATGGCAAACAAAAACACCAGGATCTCATGATGAATGATTAACAACGTTAATTGGGTAAGAATGCGGGCCTTTATAAACGGACAGCACACGGACAGCACACGTACGTATTTTATGTCAATACGGACATTCCACACGCACACACGGCTCGCATACGCCATCACACGGATGCCATACGTACCGGAGAAACGCCCCTAAAAAACGGAACACGGACCCGAAAAACGGATAGTGAGACACGTACGTTTTTTTTGCGGAAGTGTGTTTTAGGCCTGAAACAGCAAAACACAGTCCAGTAAGTGACACATAGCTGGAGTCAGGGTCTCTTTATCTACATTTTGCTGCTCTCAGATTACATAGCAAAAACCTTTTGAAAGATTCTGTTTAAAGGGAACCCGTCATGTTGTTTTGTAATATTAAACCGCCTCTGTTGTGTTTTAAATGATGTAATGTGCATCATTAATATGGTTTTCTAATAAAAAAATTACACATTTATCTTAAAAAAAGACTTTACATGCTTAGATGAATGTGTGGCGCCCCTGACCTGGTCAGGCACCACTGAGTACTGCACCCATGCTGGGGACAGTACAATACAGGTAATCCAGAAGGCTGACCGAGGTGTGACTACACAGGCGCATAGTGATCAGGTCTCACACATGTACCTTTGAGAGGACCCCTGGGGATCCCAGGAGGGGGAAAAGCCTTCACCTCCACTGGAATAGTGGAGGGGGCCAAAAGCCTCCATCTCCTCTCAAGGGGTGTGGTAAGAGAGTCTGGTTGCTAGGTGGCGTAGGCAGGCACAAAAGGGAAAAAGAGAAGGAGGAGTAAACAGTCTGCAGCAGAGTGTGGAGGAGTGAGGAGCAGGAAAGTGAAGCTCTGACAGGAGCAGCAGTGAAGGTCCCAGATGTGAGCCGGTTCAGAGCAGAGTCCAGGGAGCTCCGAGGAGAGCTGACCCCTTCCCCTGGGCTGCTGTAGTCTGACAGCGTCCGCGCAGTGGCTACCGACGGGGGAGAACGGTCAACTAGGAGTGCTACCCGAAACCCATCTCAGCTAGAGAGAAGAGCACGGAGTGGGAAGTAAGGAGACTGCTAGGGAGTACCAGGCCCAAACGAGCGGCAGATCCCGAAGCGGAGATAGATCCAGCTTTCTTTTGCTAAACCTGCCGGTGTGGGACCCTCAAAGCCCACACCACAACAACCAAAAGCCGCAGCCACGTAGCCACAGTTAGGGCCCATAGTTCACAGGAGGCAAGCAGCTGGAGTGAGCTGGTCCAGGCCACAAGCAAACGGCAAACGAAGGGGAGTGAGGCTTCAGCAACTTCCCTGGGTGACCCCCATAGGGACTAAAAGTCGGGGTTACCCCAAACCACCAAGGGCTAAGGAAGGCGAGTTGGTAGTCACCATCAGAAGTCAGCCTGAAGGATACCTGGTTCCAGCCTGGTTCATCCCAGCTACGCCCGGGTTACTCACCCTGCCATCTGAAGTGAGTAAAACCCCTGAAAGACATTCTGCGTGTGTGGAGTTATTCTGCGCCTTGTGGTACTACGCACCTACACAGGGCCCTGGGGCTTGCCTCACTCTCAGGAGGCTATTCCAACTAACTGCACTCACCATCAGCCCCAGGCGTCCCTCAACCTGCAGTGGCGGTCCCCACTGACCGCAATACTGAGAGTGGCGTCACGACAAATAGAAGATTCTCCTACCGGTGACAAGATCCAGCCGAGTGGAGTCCCTGAAGGTAATGCACCGACACAACACCTGTGGGGCTTCACATCTGGCGTCACGAACAGGATAAGGACTGGACCTGTTCAGACAGGTGACCATGTGCCTGGGCGGTCCGCTTGAAAAATTGGAAGCGCCGCCATATTGCCACCATGAAAAGCGCGCTGAAAAACAACAGCAGCCCGCGCTGGAAGAAGTTACCGCCCACGAAGAGGTGTGGCTACCCAGAGATCCCCTGCAGAGTTCTGACCTCGCTTGTGAAGAGAGCGGAAGCGTCCAGAGACGTCGGGACAGAAAGGGAGCCAGAAGCCTGCTGCTGGGAGAGGAGCTGCTGAAAGAGGCAGAGCGGAAACTGAACAGCTTGCTACTAGAGGCAACGACGAGTCCACTGCTGGGAAATCGTGCAGAAGAGGGCGCAGAAGAAATGGCGTCTGACCGCAGAAACCCAGAACCGGGCTCCGCTGCCTGGTGGTATCGGGAGCTGGCCCAGTTCTGCGACCGACTGGAGACCCGGGTCGTGGAGCAGATCAGAGAAGAACGCATGGAACTTCTGGAGATGGCTGCCGCGGTTCAGGCCTATGAAGGGAAAGCCGCGCGCCGAGTGCCAGACCGGGCGGTGACGACTCAGACCCCGATGCTGCTACCGATGGGTGAGTCCAGTGTTACCCCTGCCGGCCCGGATGCCCCGACCCCTGCTGCCACGCCCGTGGTCCCTGAAGAGGCGCCCGGCGCGGCGACGCTGAGCCAGGCCGCAGCCACGCCAGGTGCGGCCCGCCAAGCCCCGGCCGCCGCAGCGATGCCCTGCTCGGCCCACCAAGACCCGGTCCCTGCAGCGATGCCCTGCCCGGCCCGCAAAGAACCGGCTGCCACCGCGACCCTCATCCGCGCCGCAGGCGTAACGCTGACCCAGGCCGCCGCCCTGCTAGGCCCGGCCCGCCAAGACCCCACCGCAGCAGCAACGCTCGTCCGCGCCGCAAGTGAGGTGCTGAACCAGGCCGCAGCCACGCCAGGTGCGGCCCGCCAAGCCCAGATCGCTGCAGCGACGCCCAGCCCAGCCTGCAAAGACCCCATCGCAGCTGCGACGCCGATCCAAGCCACGACAGCGACGCCAATCCAGGCCGCCGCAGCGATGCCCTGCCCGGCCCGCCAAGAACCGGCCACAGTAGCGACGCCCGCTAAGCCGCCAGTTGCAGCTGCGACGCCGATCCAAGCCACGACAGCGACGCCGATCCAGGCCGCCGCCATACAGGGCGCGGCCCGCCAAGACCAGGCCGCCGCCATGCCAGGCGCGGCCCGCCAAGATAAGATTGCATCACCATTTTCCCCGGCCTGCAAGGCCAGAGCAGACACCGCTCCCCAGTCCAAGGAGGTCCCTGCTAGGAAGCCCACGCTGGGGGAGGACCCCGCATACTGGCAGCTGAAGGCTGACATGGAGGCCAAGTTCCCACAGGAAATGGTGGATCAATACATGCTCCCTCCGCACACCCCCAAGAGGATTCCGACAACTCCTGCAGCAACCACGCCAAAGAGTCCCCCGCCTGGGCCTGCTGAAGAAAGTCCATCCCCAGCACTGCCACCAAAGGAGTGCTCAGAAGAACTAAGGGGGAGAGGAGGCCAGGAAGCTGAGGAGCTGACCCCGGAGCCATCAGCAGTGGATCCATGCCCAGAGCCAGAGATGCTGCCGTATTCCCGCTGGGATGAAGAGGAAGAGTTGTCCAGAAACCTCACCTGGGAGCCTGCCAGCAGTGAAGCAGCCACCCAGCAGAATCAAGCCCGTAGGACACGGCGCCGTAGCAGAAACCAGTTGTCACCTGCTCCGCCATCCCCAGAGCAGAAAGAAGTCACGGCCAGAGACCTACAAGAAAAACGGTTCCTGAGAAGAGCCAAAGCACAGGTCAGAGGACCCCTTTGTAGAGGAGTAGTAGAAGACTTTAGCCTGAAGTCAGGATACGGATTCATCGTTGCACCTGGTATCAAAGAAGGCATTTTTGTCAATAGGAGAGACGTCAGAGCTAATTTGCCCAGAGGACACCCTGGCAGAAACCTAAGAATGGGAGACACAGTGCAGTTTACCATGCATCAAGGCGAAAGAGGGTGGTATGCGCTAGACGTAACACCATGTCCTACAGAAAAAGAAACAGATACAGAGAAAGAAACAGATACAGAAGATACAGAGGAAAGAAAAGAAAAGGAACCCATTGATGAAAGAGATCAAGAAACCAACAGGTGCCGCAGCCCTACAGGCCCAAGCCCTGGTGAGGAGGAATCCACATAAAGTACAGAAAGAAGCATAGCAGTTACCAGTTTGAAAAAGTTTGTTTTGCAACGTTTTACAAGTTTAAGAATGTGCCCACATAAACTCATGTGAGAAATGAACCTTAAGGCTATGAACTGGCTATAGCCACAAACTCTCGCAGTGTAAATAGTTACACCAGAGGGCACCACCACCATCAGAGTCAGCCTGTTTAGGGGCTTGGCTCGTCTGCAACCAGGGAGCACGTCCGTATATAGGGCCTTGGCTTACCTGCAACCAGAGAGCATGCCTGTTTATGGGGCCTGGCTCTCCACCACAAAGAGGGTACCTGGTCAGCACCAACTGTGGAGGCCGCCTCTACATCCTGCCAGAAGAGGCTGAAGGCGCGGATCCACCAGGCCAGGTATGCCCTGAAAACCACCAGCCCATGGAAGCCGCCTCTACATCCTGCCAGAAGTGGCTGAAGGCGCGGCCAACGTGAGAGGGTTTTGGGTGGGTTAACGGACTTGTGGGTGGAGGGTGGTGATGTATGGTACCTGGTGCTTTTAAAAATGTTTTACATGTTTTAATGTTTTATGCATTTTAAAATGTTGTCTTGCAGCCCGAGGACGTGCTGGTGATAACTAAGGGGGAATGTGGCGCCCCTGACCTGGTCAGGCACCACTGAGTACTGCACCCATGCTGGGGACAGTACAATACAGGTAATCCAGAAGGCTGACCGAGGTGTGACTACACAGGTGCATAGTGATCAGGTCTCACACATGTACCTTTGAGAGGACCCCTGGGGATCCCAGGAGGGGGAAAAGCCTTCACCTCCACTGGAATAGTGGAGGGGGCCAAAAGCCTCCATCTCCTCTCAAGGGGTGTGGTAAGAGAGTCTGGTTGCTAGGTGGCGTAGGCAGGCACAAAAGGGAAAAAGAGAAGGAGGAGTAAACAGTCTGCAGCAGAGTGTGGAGGAGTGAGGAGCAGGAAAGTGAAGCTCTGACAGGAGCAGCAGTGAAGGTCCCAGATGTGAGCCGGTTCAGAGCAGAGTCCAGGGAGCTCCGAGGAGAGCTGACCCCTTCCCCTGGGCTGCTGTAGTCTGACAGCGTCCGCGCAGTGGCTACCGACGGGGGAGAACGGTCAACTAGGAGTGCTACCCGAAACCCATCTCAGCTAGAGAGAAGAGCACGGAGTGGGAAGTAAGGAGACTGCTAGGGAGTACCAGGCCCAAACGGGCGGCAGATCCCGAAGCGGAGATAGATCCAGCTTTCTTTTGCTAAACCTGCCGGTGTGGGGCCCTCAAAGCCCACACCACAACAACCAAAAGCCGCAGCCACGTAGCCACAGTTAGGGCCCATAGTTCACAGGAGGCAAGCAGCTGGAGTGAGCTGGTCCAGGCCACAAGCAAACGGCAAACGAAGGGGAGTGAGGCTTCAGCAACTTCCCTGGGTGACCCCCATAGGGACTAAAAGTCGGGGTTACCCCAAACCACCAAGGGCTAAGGAAGGCGAGTTGGTAGTCACCATCAGAAGTCAGCCTGAAGGATACCTGGTTCCAGCCTGGTTCATCCCAGCTACGCCCGGGTTACTCACCCTGCCATCTGAAGTGATTAAAACCCCTGAAAGACATTCTGCGTGTGTGGAGTTATTCTGCGCCTTGTGGTACTACGCACCTACACAGGGCCCTGGGGCTTGCCTCACTCTCAGGAGGCTATTCCAACTAACTGCACTCACCATCAGCCCCAGGCGTCCCTCAACCTGCAGTGGCGGTCCCCACTGACCGCAATACTGAGAGTGGCGTCACGACAAATAGAAGATTCCCTACCAGTGACGAGATCCAGCCGAGTGGAGTCCCTGAAGGTAATGCACCGACACAACACCTGTGGGGCTTCACAAATGCAGTACAGACCTTGTGTTTCAGTCATAGGGATGGAGCTTTTGCTTGGTTTAGCCAGTGTCAGTCATGATGTTTTGTTAACTTAGTCCCTCTCTCACATTTTAATTGACTCCACCAAAATGTTCACCATCACTGCTGAGCTCCGCTCATTACAGTCACATTATCGTGACATCAGCACAGGTCCTTCACCACCACTTCTCCAATGCTGAGATTCACCCATAATGGTCACATTGTCACAGCTCCGGGATGTTACTTGTCTTCTTGGGAGCGCTGTGACCAGGTGACCGTAATTGGCGAAGCTCAGCATTGGAGAAGTGGTGGTGAAGGACCTGTGGGGATGTCACAACCATGTGACTGTAAGTGGGCGGAGCTCAGCAGAGAAGTGATAGTGAAGGACCTGTGGTAATCAGAAGAGAAGTAATTCTGCTGGACCTTTGCTGATGTCACGATCATGTGACTGTAATGGGCGGAGCTCAGCAGAGAAGTGATAGTGATGGACCTGTGGTAATCAGCAGAAGAGAAGTAATTCTGCAGCACCTGCGCTGATGTCATGATCATGTGACAGTAATGGGCGGAGCTCAGCAGAGAAGTGATGATGAAGGACCTGTGGTGTAATCAATTACAATGCAGGGGGCGTGACTAAGTTGATAAAAAGAATAATGCCTGAACTTGAGTAACAGTGACTGAACCCAGCAAAAGCTCCACCAGTATAACTGAAAACCTAAGATATATACTGCACTCACCAAAGCAAATAAAGAATTTTCTTTAAGATATATATGTGTCTTTTTTATTTTTTTTATAAAACCATGTTAGTGATGGACAATACATCATTTAAAACACATCGATGGCTGTTTAATATCACAAAACGACATGACAGGATCTCTTTAAGGGGTAAATGACTCAAATTGGTCTCAATTTCATCTGTCCAAGTTAATTCAGCAGCCGCAGATTTGCTCTATGTTAAAACATAACATATATTAAGTGTTCTGTTCCCACTTAAAGGTGATGGAAGGTGCGTAGTTGTGAGAGGTTGTGAGAATCTTACCTTCATTTTTCCTATAGGTGGGGCAGACAGGACCAGAGCGCTCCAGAGTGAAACATGCACATGCTGAGATGAAACAATGGTGGTTTATTTTCTCCAAAGGTTAGTACATGCAGAGTGCAGTAATCCAAGTACTTGGCATTGTAATTCTCCTGCGATGCTTGCCTCTGAAGCTACTACGTGGTCAGAAGACTTTGCTTCTAGCAGCTCCAATCCAATAAGGGATGCTGTTCTCACAAACTCTGGTTTGGAATGAACATACCAGGATGTGATGCAAGAGGGTCATCAGACACTCCCATGGGCTGGACAAAAGAAACAGAGGAGCTGAAAGGTCTGACTAGTAGATGGCAGCAGAGACAAGCATGAAAAACATTAAATAACAGTTTTAACTAAGACAAATAGAAACAGCACATTAAGCAATAACGGAAATCAGGACAGGAAGCACGTCACAATCTTTTTTCAAAAATTTCTGAATATTTTTTTTTCACTATTTAAACTGGAAAAAAAAACTATATATGTTTGGTATCGACGAACTCGCACTGACCTGGGGAATCATATTACTAGGTGATTTTTACCATATAGTGAACACAGCAAGTAAATAAAAAAATTATGGAATTTCACTTCTTTTGCAATTTTACCACACTTAAGGGGGTGCTACACACTGCGACATCGCTAGCGATTGCTAGCGATGTTGCGAGCGATAGCACCCGCCCCCATCGTTCGTGCAGCATGTGGTGATCGCTGCCATAGCGAACAATATCGCTACGGCAGCTTCACACGCACATACCTGGTCAGCGACATCGCTGTTGCTGCCGAACAACCCCTCCTTCAAGGGGGAGGTGAGTTCGGCGTCACAGCGACATCACTATGCGGCCGCCCAATAGCAGAGGAGGGGCGGAGATGAGCGGCCGGAACATCTCGCCCACCTCCTTCCTTCCTCATTGCTGGTGGACGCAGGTAAGGAGATGTTCGTTGTTCCTGCGGTGTCACACATAGCGATGTGTGCTGCCGCAGGAACGACGAACAACCAGCGGCATGCACCACCAACGATATTATGAAAAGGAGCGACGTGGCAACAATCAACGATTTTTGACGTTTATGCGATCGTTGATCGTCGCTCCTTTTAGTCACACACAATGATATCGCTAACAGCTCCGGATGTGCATCACAAACACCGTGACCCCGTCGATATATCGTTAGCGATATCATTGTGTGTAAAATACCCTTTAGAAATTTTTTTTCTCGTTTTCCAGTGCAATATGGGGCAGAATGAATGGTGTAATTCAAAAGTACATTTCGTCCTTCAAAAATAAGCCCTCATATGCAAATATTGCCAGAAAAATAAAAACCATTATAGCTCTTGGAAGAAGGGAAGGAAAAAAAACAAAAATTGGGGTGAAGGGGTTAAACTAATTTGCATAATTTTGGAAAAAAAAATCTTCCTAATAAATAGCTCTTTTAAAAGGAGTAAATGTGATTTAGGGGCTCTTGTGCCTTACAGCAAATTTGTAAATATGCCAGTGCCACCAAGTCCGAAGACTGAATTCACGTCTACTCAGCGGACCGCACTAATTGAGAGCGAATAGATGGGAAACCTCATCTGTGAGTACTAAAGACAGGGCCTGGGGACAGAATATAATGTCATCCATAAATGTTAAATGTCATAACAGAAGAGTCCGTGCATAGGATGCCGGCTGGATAAACAGCAGCCATCACATCTAATGCGCCTTGGGCGGCCGGTCAAATTTACAAGTACTGATTCTTTTAATAAGTGGCATGCGGTGAATCTTCAGTATTGCTTCAGGTGGCAAAAATAAAGACAGCAAACCATTAATTGCAAGCCTTAACCTGTAAACACATTGTTACTGTGCGTATTTATGACGCTGACTGTCATCCAGCATTTTATATTATGCACCCAGTCTACAAGCCTTCTATTGGGATTACTGTATGTTGCTGCCATCTGGTGGACACTATGATAACTGCATCTAGAATTCCATTGTAAACATTTATGTAGATATTCACATGGGATGCCAGCACCTGAGGAGGGTAGGTAGGTATTTTGTATCCCCCAACTCATGAACCATTACCCATGCCCGAGCCCCTTCTACTATTGTAGTGTTGAACCCTTTTTCCTCCAAGCACATTTATTGTAATTTAGTGAAAATGCTGACTATAAGGGTGCAGTCACATCTGCGTATAAAATCTGCGAGTGCAATGTGAGTAAAAAATCACCAATGCTAAACAATAGAGCAGAGCCCAAAAAATAATTCCTGCATGTGGGGCAAATCGTAGCATGTTGGAAGTGGCTCCGTACCTCGGCAATATAAGTCAATGGGTGTGAAAAAAACGCGTGGCACATGGATATGCGTTTTAACATGGTGTTTTACATACAGTCGAAAGCTAGAAAGATAGATATCTCGATAGGTAGAAAGATAGGTAGATAGATAAAATATTTTCCCAAAAAAAAACAACATGGGGTCCTCTTATTTTTGGTAACCAGCTAAGGTGAAGCAGAAAGCAGCAGCTTCAGACCGCAGCTGGCAGCTCTACCTTGGCTGGTAATCCAAATCAGAGGGCACCCCGCGCTGTTATTAAAAAATATTTATTTATAATTTAATAAATGATTTAAAACAAAAAATGTGGAGTCCCCCCCAAATTGGATCACCAGCCAAGTTAAAGCAGACAGCTGTGATCTGGTATTCTCAGGCTCAGGAGGCCCAAGGTTATTGGACCCTCCTCAGCATAAAAATAACAGGCCGTAGCCATTCCAGACGTGGCGCATCCATTAGAGCCTCAGCTCTTGCTGTTGCAATGGATCAGTGGCAAATGGGGTAATATATGCGATGGATTTCAGCTGTAAATTACCAGTTGACATCAAGCCCTGGTATTAGTAATGGGTGGACGTCTATCAGACACCCCCTATTACTAATCCAGTAGTTTAACAAAGAAAAATAAATTTTATTTGGACAAACACATGCCCCCCCACACTCTACCCTCGACTACAGCACTCATTCATTAATTTATTTAAAAGGTCCAACGTAATCCATAGTGAGGTCCCACGACGTTCCCCAAAAGCGAACCTGAAAGACATAAAAAGAGAAAACTAATAAAGAAATAAATAGACAACAGACACCCTCATTCACAAATTTATTTCCCAGTCGAATCCCTAACCCGGGTCCTGCAGTAATCCAATATAGGGGGTCCCACAACGATCCATATTCAATGTCCCAGTCAATAAAGAACAGAATGTTCCCCATTGACTGGGACAGCAGTGCAGTGAACTGAGATAACATCATGAGGTCAGCCCAGGTCACTGCAGGTGCTCACACAGCAGTGTGTAAGGAGCCGCGAGCTTGACGAGGACTGACGTCATGAGGTTATCTCAGTTCATTATCTGAGGCAATGAACTCCGCTGAACTCGTGGCGCTAGAGCTCATCACGGAGTTCAAGAAAAATGCTCGGAATACTGGAAAAGTACTTGGTATTCGGATAACATAATCCGAACCCGAATATTTCAATATTTGCCCATCTCTAGTCAAAACATTTTTTTTGCATATAGTATAGATCTGAAGTAACTGCACACACAAAACAATATATTTTTGTTAAGTCTTTTTGCAAAGTTGCTTCACAGTACTCGTAAACATTGACAAGCGAACACTACCATGCTCAGGTGCTCTGTACTCGTAACTAGGGATGAGCGGGCACTACCATGCTCGGGTGCTCTGTACTCGTAATTAGTGATGAGTGAGTACTACCATGCTCAAGTGCTCGGTACTCGTAACTAGTGATGAGTGTGTGGCGCCCCTGAGGCTCCAGTCGCCACAGAGTACTGCACCTTATTTAAGGTGCGATATTCGCCTCAGGTAAGGAGGGGGTTAATCACCGGTGTTCCACATTCACACTTTACATACAGCTTAGAAGCCTTCTCACAGGGGGAGATGTCTTAGGGTAGATAGGGGGGTGGCCATCACGAGGCATAGGACTTCCCCGGTCACTGAGGTCAGCCACTTGGGGGGCGGGTTCACTTGGGGTAGAAGTGGGAGCAACTCACACAATCTTCAGTCAGTCTACCCGGGACACCAGTTCTGGGACACGACACCAGCACCACTTTATTTTCCTCTCTTCACGGAGCCTGCGACTTGGAGCAGAGTGCTCAGCCTTACGGTTGGAAGGGCAACTCTGAAAAAGGACTTTCTTCTTTCAAACACCGGTGACTGCTTCTAACTTATCCAGGGACGACAGGGCAGATCACAGCGGGTGACCAATACTACCCGGCGAGCGGCTCAAAGAGTGAGTAAAGACACCTGAAACCACAGCATCTGACTCAGACTCTTATTACCGGCGCCGCCGCCCCCACGTCTCGGTGCCAAAGACCATCGCCATCATTACTCCCCTCATCATCCTCCCAGGGGCCCGCTCCACCTGTGGGGAGCGACACCATCTCAGCTGCTATTACCATCCGCCCCAGAGGACAGCGACAGCAGCGGTGGCTAATCTCTGGCCGCATACCACAGGTGGCTTCACGACAATCTCATATTACAACCCCCATCATCCTCCCTCCTTATTGGCTTATTGGTGTACACCTCGGGGCACGAAGCCGGGCAGGCCACTGCGACATCCCAGACCACCACACCGGCCCGGTGACGAGTAACTCAGGTACGAGACCCCGTGCTTGATTCCCCCCTGCCCACTGGGTGCTACAAGTGAGCACTACCATGTTCGGGTGCTCAGTACTCATAACTAGTGAGTGAGCACTACCATGCTTGGTACTTGTAACTATTGATGAGCGGGTACTAACATGCTCGGGTGCTTGGTACTCGTAACTAGTGATGAGCGAGCACTACCATGCTCGGGTGCTCTGTACTCGTAAATAGTGATGAGCGAGCACTACCATGCTTGGGTGCTCAGTACTCATAGCTAATGATGAGTGAGCACTATCATACTCGGGTGCTCTGTATTCGTAACTAGTGGTGTGCGAGCACTACCATGCTCGGGTGCTCGGTGCTTGTAACTAGTGATGAGTTAGCACTACCATGTTCGGATACTGGGTACTAGTGATGAGCGAGCACTACCATTCTCAAGTGCTCGGTACCAGTAACTAGTGATGAGTGAGCACTACTTGGCTCGGGTGCTCGGTATTCATAACTAGTGATGAGTGGATACTATCATGCTCGGGTGCTCGGTGCTTGTAACTAGTGATGCGTGAGCACTACCATGCTCGGGTGCTCGATACTCGTAACTAGTGATGAGCGAGCACTACTATGTTCGGGTGCTCCGTACTCATAACTAGTGATGAGTGACCACCTTCATGCTTGGGTGCTCACATGCTTGTGTGGCACTCCTGAGGTTCCAGTCGCCACAGAGTATTGCACCTTATTTTTGGTGCAATATTTGCCTCTGGTAAGGAGGGAGTTAATCACCGGTGTTCCACATTCACACCTATCTTAAAGCTTAGGAGCCTTCTCACAGGGAAGATGGCTCAGAGAAGGCAGGGGGATGGCCATCATGAGGCATGGGACTTCCCCGGTTACAGAAGCCAGCCACCTGGGGATAGGGGTTCCACTTGGGGTAGAAGTAGGAGCACACTGACACAATCTTCAGTCAGTCTACCCAGTACACCAGTTCTGGGAGACGACACAACCACCACTTTCTTCTCTTCTCTTTACGGGGCCTGCGGCTTGAAGCGGAGCGCTCAGCCCAGGTTCCTCATGGCTGGAAGGGCAACTCTGACATAGGACTTTCTTCTTTCAAACACCGGTGACTGCTTCTAACTTATCCGAGGTCGATGGAGCACATCACAGCAGGTGACCAGTACTACCCGGTCGAGCGGCACAAAGATTGAATAAAGACACCTGGAACCGCAGCATCTGACTCAGACTCTTATTACAGGCACCACCGCCCTCGCACCTCGGCGCCAAAGGACATCGCCATCACTACTCCCCTCATCATCCTCCCCGGGGCCTGCTCCACCTGTGGGGAGCGACACCATCTCTGCTCCTATTACCATCTGCCCCAGGTGACAGCGACAGCAGCAGCGGCTACTCTCTGGCCGCATACCATAGGTGGGGTCATGACAATCATTCCCCCCTCCATCAGCTTTCCTTTTCACTGTACACCTCGGGGCCATGGAACCGGGCCAAGCCACCCGTGACATCGTTGAGACCTGCATCACCGGCTCGCCGACGAGTAAAGGTGAGCCAATCAACTGTCGCGGGCGGGGAGGAGGGTGCCGGCACCTCGCTCACCCCTCTGCTCGGGTCCGGCTGCTGCTGCTCAGTGGTGGCTCGAGCGGTGGGCCGGATCCCGGGGGTCTCGAGCGGCGCTCCTCGCCCGTGAGTGAAAGGGGATTGGGTTTTGGGATGAAGTATATTGTCCGTGACGCCACCCACGGTTGTGGTGATTTGTTAGCACCACCGCTGCTCGATATGGGGAACCTGGGAGTGGTGATGTGGAGCAGCCAGTTGTTGTGTTGCCCCTCCGTGGGTAGGGGTTGGTGATCCCGGGGCCCAGTGATGAGGTGGGAGATGCAGGGCCTGGTGGGCGCAGGGACGCGGGGGCAGCGCTGTGCCTTCCGGCACTGTGGTACTCACTCAGCCTGAGACGGAGACACAATTCTCGGTAAAACACACGGCTGGAAAGACGGTTCCCACGGACGGCTGCACTTGCTCTCCCAGTAGGTAACGGTGATGTCCTTTTGACCTGCACCTAATGTTTCTGTGTTGGTAGCGATGGGTTCCCACCGGTAACCCGCTCCCCGGCTTGGATATGGGCCGGAGGAGCCCTACTTTGCCCGCAGACGCTGGCCCCGAGGAACTGGTGCCCTGGCAGTGGCGGTGTTCCTCCTTAATGGTTGGACTTTTGCCGTCAGTCGGGACTTGGTTGTTTGGAGACAGATGTCCCCTTCACTGACGGATTTGGCAAATTATGGCGACTCCTAGCCTTGCCGGGGTCCGAGAGGCCCCTGCCCTGGTGCTGACTGTCCTTCGTATACTGCTCCAGACCGCCGGGCCACTACCCGTCCGCGGTCCTTCCAGCAACCTCCGAGCAGTCCCCCTCCAGACGATCACCGCTGTTGCTGACCTTGCTGACACTGTCCTGCACTTAGCCGGACCAACTTCAGGCCTTACTACTCTCACTTTTACTCTTTTCTTCTTTGCTCCACTACCACTTCACTTTCACTTCACTTAGCTTCTCCTGTTGTTTACTCCTTCACTTCCCTCAACCTTCTTCAGGTTCTTCCCGCCTCCAGGGCTGTGTACTCCTCGGTGGGCAGAGCCAACCGCCTGGCCCACCCCCTGGTGTGAACATCAGCCCCTGGAGGAAGGCAACAAGGATTTTAGTAGCCTTGGTGTTCCTAACTGGGATGTAGGGTGTGGTGGTGTGATGACCTGTGACCCCTGGCTTGCCCAGGGCGTCACATTCCCCCTTAGCAAAATGCAGACCGTCCGCGGGCTGCCCGTCCAACACCGGTTTTATTTTCTGTAAATGTATAAAAGTAAACGGTAACATATATATAAATCATGGCATCATCCCACAACGGGAGGTTCATTTCTTAAACGTTACTAAACGGTTTTACGGGTACGGTTTCCGCTCTCTCCCACCCAAGCAATCTGGCCCTGATGCTGCCCCTAAAGCCCAGGCAGCACCCCTTGACCCAAGTCCAGCACAAGTTACCCGAGCGGGATCTGTCCTTCCCCTCCAGAGGGTAGCCACCAGTTCCTGTGGTGGCTGGGCCCCAGCCTGCTCTGCTGAGGGCCCTCCCTCCAACCTGCCTCTCCGGAGGCGGTAATGCGGAAAACGGTACGGTAAAACAACTTATTTACAAGCCACTTAACGTTTGTGGTTGCCCTGCAAGTTCACGGGCTTGTCCATGGATAGTTCCGATGCTAACTTTTTAAACGGTCCCCACGGGGACAACGGTGCCGGCTCCGGCCGGTTCAATCACTGTTAATCAGGTGAAGTACACGGTAATCATTTTCCATTTTCATCATCTGTAAACTTTTTAAACTTAAACTCACATAACTCAGTGGTGGTCCCAACGGGGACTGTTGCAGCGGGCATCCGCTGCCCTACTCCGGACCTTCAGCTTCATCCGAGGGAGGGGGTGCAGGACTCACTCTGCTCTCCTGGCTGCCCCGCAGTTTGGCATCTAGGGCAAACCACCCCCTCTCTCCACAGTGCCGGGTATACTGCACAATATCCCCCGGCATCAGATTACGGCCGGGGTGCTCTTCAGGCAGGTGGGCATTCACATCCCGCCGGGCTACAAACACTTCGGCCTCCAGGCCCGGTTCATAAATATACCCGTAGCCCCGGCGGACATCAAACCGCCTCACCTGCCCCTCGTACAGCGGGCCCCGGACACGGAACGTGGCCTGGCGGAGATTTTCCTTCTCCCTTATAGCTCGGGCCACCAGCTCGGCCTTCTTCCTCTCCCGTTCACCGATCTCCAGGCCCAGCGGTACCGGCTCCCTATCCCAATACGGGGCTGCTGCGAGCTCCGGCGCATGGATCAGGCCCCGCGGGACATCCTGGACGTTGCCCACTGTCAGGGCTCTGGGCGGCAGGTCTCGCGGTGTCTTGGCCTTGGGCGCCGCCTTACAGCGACAACCCGGCGCCACCTCAGCCGAGGTGTGGGGGATGGGCACGGGGGCTTTCCGCGGTTGGGCCTTCGGCTCGGAACGGGTCACAAGCTCCGGCTCAGGGAACTTCTCAGGGACTGCCTCCGGTGCAGACTTCGGGGCCTTCCATGGCAGCACCTCCGACTTGCCACGGGCTCTGGCTGCAGGTCGGTCCGCGAGGGCGGACGGGATGGGTATCGCTACCGGTTGCGGTGGTAGCGGGCCTAGTGGCGGGGTCACTGCCTCCGGGACGGGTGGCGAAGGAGGCAGCGGAGGGAGAGGGTTTGGACCAGGTCCCTCAGCCGCAGCGACCGGTCCCTCGGGGACATAGGGGCGTGGGTCACTCACCCTCCCTTCCTCCGCCTCCTCCTCGCGTCTCCGCACGGTGGCTATAACGTCCGCCATGTCGGTCTCCCACTCCTCCATGAGGAGCTGCATCTTGACCTGCAGCCTCAGGTAGAACTGCGCGGTACGGATTTCCACCCACGCCGCGGTTCCCGGCGCGGGGGCTACGGTGCTTCGGGACGGCATCCACATTCTGCTGGCAACTCCTTCCAGGAACAGGGTGACTGCAGAGTCCTGACGTCCCTGCTTTTATAGCTGCGCTCACATGCAGCCAGCCGCCATCGCGTCCCCCTTAGCTTCTTTCTGGCCCCTCCTTTATTGGGGCGGAGTTTTGGCCTACGCGCCTCTGCTACTCGAGAAGACGCTCGAGCGGGAACTTTTCGCGCCAAAGATGGCGACTTCTGGAAATTTTCAGCCGGATACCTCCGGCGGTCACAAGGCACACTTCTACCCAACGGCAGAGCGGTAAGATCCTGTTCTCGACGCCAAGTTGTCGCGGGCGGGGAGGAGGGTGCCGGCACCTCGCTCACCCCTCTGATCGGGTCCGGCTGCTGCTGCTCAGTGGTGGCTCGAGCGGTGGGCCGGATCCCGGGGGTCTCGAGCGGCGCTCCTCGCCCGTGAGTGAAAGGGGATTGGGTTTTGGGGTGAAGTATATTGTCCGTGACGCCACCCACGGTTGTGGTGATTTGTTAGCACCACCGCTGCTCGATATGGGGAACCCGGGAGTGGTGATGTGGAGCAGCCAGTTGGTGTGTTGCCCCTCCGTGGGTAGGGGTTGGTGATCCCGGGGCCCAGTGATGAGGTGGGAGATGCAGGGCCTGGTGGGCGCAGGGACGCGGGGGCAGCGCTGTGCCTTCCGGCACTGTGGTACTCACTCAGCCTGAGACGGAGACACAATTCTCGGTAAAACACACGGCTGGAAAGACGGTTCCCACGGATGGCTGCACTTGCTCTCCCAGTAGGTAACGGTGATGTCCCTTTGACCTGCACCTAATGTTTCTGTGTTGGTAGCGATGGGTTCCCACCGGTAACCCGCTCCCCGGCTTGGATATGGGCCGGAGGAGCCCTACTTTGCCCGCAGATGCTGGCCCCGAGGAACTGGTGCCCTGGCGGTGGCGGTGTTCCTCCTTAATGGTTGGACTTTTGCCTTCAGTCGGGACTTGGTTGTTTGGAGACAGACGTCCCCTTCACTGACGGATTTGGCAAATTATGGCGACTCCTAGCCTTGCCGGGGTCCGAGAGACCCCTGCCCTGGTGCTGACTGTCCTTCGTATACTGCTCCAGACCGCCGGGCCACTACCCGTCCGCGGTCCTTCCAGCAACCTCCGAGCAGTCCCCCTCCAGACGATCACCGCTGTTGCTGACCTTGCTAACACTGTCCTGCACTTAGCCGGACCAACTTCAGGCATTACTACTCTTACTTTTACTCTTTTTTTCTTTTCTCCACTACCACTTCACTTTCACTTCACTTAGCTTCTCCTGTTGTTTACTCCTTCACTTCCCTCAACCTTCTTCAGGTTCTTCCCGCCTCCAGGGCTGTGTACTCCTCGGTGGGCAGAGCCAACCGCCTGGCCCACCCCCTGGTGTGAACATCAGCCCCTGGAGGAAGGCAACAAGGATTTTAGTAGCCTTGGTGTTCCTAACGGGGATGTAGGGTGTGGTGGTGTGATGACCTGTGACCCCTGGCTTGCCCAGGGCGTCACACAACCCTTTGCCCCGTGGGTGCTACACTTGTAATGAGTGAGCACTACCATACTCGGGTGCTCGCATGCTTGTAATTAGTGATGAGTGAGCACTACCATACTCAGGTGCTTGCATGCTTGTAATTAGTGATGAGCGAGCACTACCATGCTCGGGTACTCAGGTACTCGTAACGAGCAGTTGGATGCTCGTGTAGGCGCGACTCAAGTACCCCAGCAGAACGCAAGTTAATGGGGAACTTCCAAGAAATCTTCCGTAAAAATGCTCGAGTCCCCTACTGACCTCCATTATACTCGGATACCCAAGTCCGCCATTGATTTCCATGATAGTTGGGTACCCAAGTCACGCCCATCCAAGCATCCAACTGCTTGTTACGAGCACCCCACCCGAAAATGGTAGTGCTCGCTAATCACTAATCAAAAACTATAAAAGGTGGATGCCATGTTATTTTATGTGACTGTAAGTAACTGTGTAATGTGCAGATGATTTGCTGCATTGAAAAAGTTTTCTAGTGAAAACAAGTTATCACTTATCTAAATGATAGGTGATAACTCATAGATTGGTGGAGGATGTCCAATAGTTGGAACCCGCATCGATCGGCATAACGGGGCATTTTTATCCCCATTGCATGATGAAGCTCGATCTGGGCTCCATTCATTCCCTAGGGCGCAGTGCTCGGCTTTTTATAGCAACCACATATAGAATTAATGCAGCACCAGTTGGGCATCCGCTCCCACCTGTTGCTCCATTTTGTAACAGGGATAAAAATGTCCCAATCTTCCAATCGATACAGGATTCTAACCAATTGGGAAGTTATCACCTATCCTTGGGATAGGCAATAGCATTTTTTACCAGACAAACCCTTTTAGATCTGGATGGTGTCACACGGAGTTTTACATAAAACACACAGACTGCCATGGCGGCATCAGACGCTGTTCAGATTGCAGATTCTGACACTCTGCCCAATGGTTTCTCTGATGTACACAGGCAGACTCAGGCATCCACCAGCTGTGTGCTCAATCACAGACAGCTCACCTCTGCTAATCTGCTTGCTAGGCTTCTGGGATCATTTTAAGGAAGCTTATCATATCTGCTCCTCTCATACTTAGGTTGAAGGAGATCTTCCACAAACGCCGACTATAGTTTCTGCTGTGTTGGTCTGTGTGTTGTGGTCTCCCAGAGTTGATGGAGAGAGAGTAACCTGTGCTCGATGTTGTGCAGTTCACCTGTCGTCTTGTTGTGTCCACCCTGCTCTTGTTCTCCTCCTAATCTTTTATTGTCTTATACCTCTGTGTGTCCATGCTGTGTGATAGAGTTTTGGTTTCCCCTGTCTGTCTATTTCTGTGGGTTAAAGAACCCTCCTGTCCTGCCCCCCCCTTGGAGAGGGGGGGAGGGGGAGTATAAGATCAGGGCTGGCCAGGTTCAGGGCAATTAAGGAGACTCAGACATCCCCACCATTAGGGGTATCTCTGAGAATAGGGATAGCACAGGGCCCCCTAGTCTGAGGCTCAGATTAGGGGCCCAGGTTTCTTGCTATCCCCATAATCTCTCATGATAGATGGCTCGTAAGAAAAATTCTGCCTAGAATGGCTTTATTGGTTTATGTTGCTAGCAAATAATAGAAAAGACAAAATCAGATTTACAACTGAAGTTTCAGGTAAAAAAACAAAAATCGGATTGGCCTATGGAGAATTCATGTAGTGACTAGGACAAGTCTGGTGTACAGCGGAACACACAACAAATGGGACACCTCCTGCACCCACTTGCAGCTGTACCCTGCAGTCCTAGCCAGTGCCTACACAGGTTCCGCACCTGTCGCCGAACAGGATACCTGAGACCCTGGCAGACCCTGTAAGAATCCTGGCTAGTGAGCTGGAAGGTGAGGAGTGATAGCCTCACTGCTGCACTAATGCAACACTAGGGAAAGAAAAGACAGAAAGGGGGATAACAACAAATGACAAAGGTCAAACAAAGAACTGCTGCCTACACAGCTACTTGCGATCAGGGCTCCACCAGCTCCTTCCACCTCAAGGCCTAGCATCCAAATGAATCAGAATAACCGGCACCCTCTACTGGGAGAAGAGAGTATATATAGGGACTGGGAGTGGTCCCAAACCGGAAGCACCTGAGGAGAGGTAATGAGTATTCTGCTGGCAAGGAGAAACTGACATTAACCCTTTACTCACCAAAATATAGGAAACTACCTTTAATAAAGAGTCTTACATGGCAAATGAAGGACTATAGCCCTGAACCTGTCACTAGTCTCATACAGAAGAGAGACGGCCATGACTGGAGGTCTTAACTCCAGACATAAAATGTTCTTCAGCCTTTAGTCTACTACTTCCCCCTTAGACAATGTCTATCACGACTTCCCAGATGTCTTCTGTAGTGCTGCCACGTCAAGGCTGAGATCATCCCTATAAATCTCTTCCTATTGCTTTGTACCCAGTCCCAGTAGCACTGTACAAGGGATGGCGGCATAGAAATGTCATTGTTTATAGGCAAAACTGTCCCTATGCAAAGAAATGACTAAATTCCCTTAGACTTTTATCTGAGCCACATTTTTGGATCCGGCCACAGAATAGACTGATAATGTGTATTATTTTTATTGTTATTGGGTTATCAAACCCATATGTGTTGCTGCTATTGAGTTTGCAATCGCTCATATTTTCCCATCACTTATCTCAGTACAGTGAAACACATCCAAAATTATATAATACATGGCTGTGCTAGAGGATACTGGATGCAATAAATGATCTCATTTTGTAGAGTCAGAAACATGTTATAGTACGGGCGCAGTGATGGGAAAATACAATGGTTAAAGATGTGACAAAACCGGGGTCTATCACATTGGAACGGAAAGTGACCGTTTGACTCATTATCTTTTTTTGCTGCCGGTTGCGTTCTTTCTGCATAGACTTTAATTAGTGCCGCATTGTGCCACATGGCCTTGCGTTCCATCCGGTTTTTGCCGCATGCGGCAGATTTAGCCGATGCGGCGGCCGGATGGAACGTTGCCTGGCACGTTTTTTCGTGTGGCAAAAAAAAAAAACGCATCGTGCCGCATTCGGCCGATGCGGCACATTTTTCAATGCATGCCTATGGCGGCCGGATGCGGCAAAAACCGCATCTGGCCGCCGCATGCGGTTTTTGCCACTGCGCATGCTCAGTAGCATGCCGCAAGCGGCAAAAACCGGACGGGCCGCATGGGAAAAACTTACGCAAAGGATGCGGTGTTTTCACCGCATCCGTTGCATAGCTTGCACAGCCGGATTGAGCCGCAGAGCTCAAGCCGGATGTGTGAAAGCAGCCTAAGATGCACTTTTCCTCCGAAAAATTTGGGAGGAAAATGATGGGTGCATCTTAACTCTAGAACGCGCAACCATAAAACTCTACCATGGAAAGCAAGTAACCTAGCAGGCCTACGAGGCCCCAGGTATGCGTTCTGGGGTTAAAATCCAAATGTAGCTTACCGGAGGGTAGTGGAGAGGGTTCAAAGAAGGCAGGGCAATGCTGTGCGTTGTGCTGCGGGCGCTGCTCTCTGCGGCACTGCTCTGTGCGGCTTTGTGTGGCAAGCGGCGCTGCTCTGTGTGTCAGGCAGCGAGACTGTGCGGTGGGCGGCAAGACTGTGTGCGGCGGGCGGTGAGGTATGGGCCATTCTGAAGATGTCAGCGGCAAGCGCTTCAAATAATGGCGCCCAGAGCCGGGGCGTGCGCAGATGGAGGTCTCGGCTCAAGCTTTCATCTGCGCATGCGCCGACTCTGGCTGCCATTTCTTTGAAGCCCGCACCGCCAACATCTTCAGAATGGCTAGTGCCTCACCGCCTGCAGTGAGCACAAGCACAGAGCAGCATCGGCTGCCCCACCACAGAGCAGCACCAGCGCCTCAGCACAGAGCAGCATCGGCGGCCCTAGCACAGAGCAGCACCGGCTGCCCCAGCACAGAGCAGCGTCAGTTACCCCAGCACAAAGCAGCACCCGCAGCCCCAGCAGAGTGCCGCAGTAAGCATCTAGGCCCCCCTCTGCACTGCCCACAGCACCGTCGCACTCCAGCACCGCCCCTGCCTCATGTGATCCCGCTCCACCACCGCTGCTACCCCACCTCCCCAGTAAAAAAACACCAGATTATAAAACGGACCCCATATTTTTCTTTTACATTTTTTATTTCTAAATTTGGGGTGCTTCTTATAATTCGGTGCGTCTTATAAAACGAAAAATACGGTATATAATGTTTTTTTCCAGTTTTCCTTAACTTTTCAAAAAAAACCCCTAAAATCTTGAATTTTTCACACTAGCCTCCAAACTAATGAAGGACTCAATAATTCTGTACTGCACAAAAGACTTTTCAGCAGTTCCATTAAAATATCAGACAGGATTGTAATGAAAATTATACAGCAGGTAGTACAGGATCTATATGTAATGTCCACAGCACACCTCCTCTTCCTGTACAATGAGTAATAACACTTCTAGATACAATATAAAACACAGAATTCACCATTCAAAATAGCTGATTTTACAGCTCACTTCCTCCCCCCCCATGCTTACAGTGACTACTATAAGCATTACAAATTGTTATTTAGAGACTGTTCCCATTATACTGCAATCACTTCTGCAAACTCCTGTACTTTCTAGAAGGATACGCTTACACTAGCGTATGACTCGCACCAGTGCAAGGTGAGAAAATCTCGCATTGCACTTGGCGGCTCCATGTAAGACAATACTGCAGCTCACATTTGAAAGTTTTTCCTTAGCCCTAATCGAACTGAGGAAAAAAAAAAAATCGCAGCATGCTGCGATTGTCACCCGCACACATACAAGTCTAAGGGTGTGAGTGAAACGTTGGACTGCACTTGTATGACATCCGAGTGCAATGTGATAATCGCATTGGCTGACAATGGAGAAGATGGGGGGGATTTATACTGTGACACCCTGGCCTATCAGGTCGTCACTAGAGTTGAGCGCGGTTCGCGGTTCTCCAGTTCGCGGTTCGAGTGATTTTGGGGGGTGTTCTAGATCAAACTAGAACTCGAGCTTTTTGCTACAGCTCGATAGTTCTAGATACGTTCGAGAACGGTTCTAGCAGCAAAAAGCAGGGCTTTTTACAGCTACAGTGTGCAGGAGCCATCGCTGGCAGCCTGCCAGAAGCTGGTAACCAAGATAAACATCGGGTATCCAAGCAAAGCGCTTTGGTTAGTAACCCGATGTTTATCCTAGTTACGTGCAGGAAGCCCACACTTCCCCGCTCAACTCACTCCGCCCCCTCCTGCACGCGGCATGTACAGACACACACACACACACACACACTCACCTGTCCCCAGCCAAGCAGTCCACGACACTGACGTTCTCAGCGCCACATGACCCCGCTAGGCTCCACCCACTTCGCACTCCGCCGCCAGCACACATAGCTCCGCTCACCTGGCACTCTGCACACATGGTCCTGCTAGGCTCCGCCCACCTGTCACTCTGCACACATGGTCCCGCTAGGCTCCGCCCACCTGGCACTCTGCACACATTGTCCCACTAGGCTCCGCCCACCTGTCACTCTGCAGACATGGTCCCTCTAGGCTCCACCCACCTGACACTCTGCACACATTACCCCACTAGGCTCCGCCCACCTGGCACTCTGCACACATGGTCCCGCTAGGCTCCGCCCACCTGTCACTCTGCACACATTACCCCGCTAGGCTCCGCCCACCTGGCACTCTGCACACATGGTCCCGCTAGGCTCCGCCCACCTGGCACTCTGCACACATGGTCCCGCTAGGCTCCACCCACCTGGCACTATGCACACATGGTCCCGCTAGGCTCCGCCCACCTGTCACTCTGCACACATTACCCACTAGGCTACGCCCACCTGTCACTCTGCACACATGGTCCCGCTAGGCTCCGCCCACCTGTCACTCTGCACACATGGTCCCGCTAGGCTCCGCCCACCTGTCACTCTGCACACATGGTCCCGCTAGGCTCCACCCACCTGACACTCTGCACACATTACCCCACTAGGCTCCGCCCACCTGGCACTCTGCACACATGGTTCCGCTAGGCTCCGCCCACCTGTCACTCTGCACACATTACCCCACTAGGCTCCGCCCACCTGTCACTCTGCACACATGGTCCCGCTAGGCTCCGCCCACCTGTCACTCTGCACACATGGTCCCGGTATGCTCCGCCCACCTGGCACTCTGCACACATGGTCCCGCTAGGCTCCGCCCACCTGGCACTCTGCACACATGGTCCCGCTAGGCTCCACCCACCTGACACTCTGCACACATGGTACCGCTAGGCTCCACCCACCTGTCACTCTGCACACATGGTCCCGCTAAGCTCCGCCCACCTGGCACTCTGCACACATGGTCCTGCTAGGCTCCACCCACCTGGCACTCTGCACACATGGTCCCGCTAGGCTCCACCCACCTGACACTCTGCACACATTACCCCACTAGGCTCCGCCCACCTGGCACTCTGCACACATGGTCCTGGTATGCTCCGCCCACCTGGCACTCTGCACACATTCCCCGCTAGGCTCCGCCCACCTGGCACTCTGCACACATGGTCCCGCTCGGCTTACCTGCGGTGATGAAGTCCCGACCTCAGCGCTGTCACTGTCCTCCATGGCCGCCGCTTGTCACATCACCTTCTCTCGCTTCCGACCCGAGACTGACTAGCGGTGACGTCACGGGCCGTTCGCGATACTTGGCTGTGAAGGCGGCGGTCATTGAACTCAGTGACAGGTGCTGTCAGCAGTGCAGGAGATCAGCGCAGGTAATGTACCTCGCTGACAGAAGCACTTGTCATGCCCTGCAGTGACCTGGGCTGACCCATTGATGTTAGCTCAGGTCACTGCATTGCTCTCCCAGCCAATGGGGAACATCCTGCTCTTCATTGACTGGGACAGTGTGGATCGTCATGGCAACCCCTTGGATTACACCAGACCTGGATTTGTTTTTCTTTCTAATAAATTGGTTAAAGAGGGAATGTATTGGGGAGTGTTTTTTCAAATAAAAATATGTTTGTCGTCTATTTTTTTTTTTTTACTGACTGGGTTGGTGATGTCGAGTATCTGATAGACTCCTGACCTCACCAACCCCAGGGCTTGATGCCAGGTGACATTACACATCTGGTATGAACCCCATATATTACCCCGTTTGCCACCGCACCAGGGTGCGGGATGAGCTGGGGCGAAGCACCAGGATTGGCACATCTAATGGATGCGCCACTTCTGGGGCGGCTGCGGCCTGCTATTTTTAGGCTGGGGAGAGTCCAATAACCATGGACCTCCCTAGTCTGAGAATATCAGACCCCAGCTGTCTGCTTTACCTTGGCTGGTGATCCAATTTTGGGGGGACCCCTACGTGTTTTTTTTTTTTAATTATTTATTTAATTTAAAATAACAGCGTGGGGTGCCCTCAGTTTTGGATTACCAGCCAAGGTGAGGTTGCCAGCTGTGGTCTGCAGGCTGCAGCCGTCTGCTTTACCCTAGCTGGCTACAAAAATAGGGGGAACCCTACGTCATTTTTTTTTCATTTTTTTGGCTAAATACAAAGCTAAGCACCCCTTAGTGCCACATGAAAGGCACCAAAGGGTGCAAAATTACAAAATGCAGGAGAGTGGGACATTATTTGTCTTTCTGCCATTATAATGACAGAAAAGACTGATATGAAGTGCACAAGCACAGGAAAATCACCAGCGCGCTCTACGCTGTGAAAAGCAGTAGAAAATGGCACTGGAGTGAACATGTGACCGCCTCATGTAGGATGAAGCTATGGATCCTGGGTAAATTTATGCATTTACCCTCCTTCAGTTTTTTTGCAGTACACAAAAAAACGGAAGGCACACGGATGACAAACAGATGACATACGGACCGTCTACGGAATGGAAACGGATGCCACACGGATGCACCCGTGAAAAAAAACGGACTGTTTTTTGCAGACCGCAAAAATGGATCGGTCGTGTTAATGTAGCCTTATTCTGATCTGCCGTTTACAAACAGCAGGCAGAAATAAGTGAATAGCGCCCCCCAGCGTCAGAAAATCTCCGGGGTTTCAGGGGTAACTGAGACCCTGGAGATCCTGATTCAGGACGGTTTTTCCGGTCCCCGCTCACATGATCACAGGTATACACCGTACACCGATGATCACGTTACAGTAAATGACAGCGCCGGTAAAAAATTATTTATCTCCCATCTGGCATGAACAATCATGATAAATCTCCTACCCGGTCCCCTCCGGTCCCCCGGTGTCGCCAAAGTGCCCCCCCGATGCCCTCCCAGAAATCCAAGATGGCCGCGCGCACAGCAGCGCGCCGGCCGCATTCACCCTACTCCTCTGATTTCTGTCGCATGTGCCATGACACATGCGACAGAAAACTCCTCCCCAGGCCCTGCCAGGTCACCCCCTATAACCCCACCAGTGTTCCCCTGTGTCCCACGGTACCTGTGCAGCGTTGTTCCCCCCACGGCCCTCTCCTTCACAATAGACGCTACCGCATGCACAGAGCGGCTGTCAGCTCAGCTTCCTGTGTTCAGACACAGTGAGTGGTGGTTATGCATCTGTAAGCTAAATGGGCGGCACGGTGGCTCAGTGGTTAGCACTGCAGTCTTGCAGCGCTGAGGTCCTGGGTTCAATTCTCACCATGGGCACCATCTGCAAGGAGTTTGTATGTTCTCCCCGTGTTTGCGTGGGTTTCCTCCGGGTACTCCGGTTTCCTCCCACACTCCAAAGACATACAGCGCTATGGAATTAATAACGCTATATAAATGAATAAATTATTATTACTGCAATGCCCTGCTCATGAGGTAAGGAACATAATTGATCAGGAGAGCTATATACTACATTTCCAAATGGAGGGATTTGCTTTTATAGTTTCCCTGCTGAACGACTACCAAACATGAGAGTCCGTTATACGCCACAAGAAAACACATCTAAATAGCGAGCTCTGTTGTTAAGTATTCATTCAGCTGGATAACTGGACTTAAAGGGGTATTCCATCTCCAAGATCCTATCCCCAATATATAGTAGGTGGAATAGCAATAATATCAGCAAATACCAATATTTGGAAATGTAGAATAGTTCTCCTAATTAGGCATGCCCTTACCTCATGAGCAGGGCATTGCAGCTTTGGTAGCAACCATTACGACATGGACTCTGCTGCTGTGGACCCGGGGAGAGTGAGTGCAGATTCATTGCACCCACACTGCTCACATGAAGGGTCCGCACTCCTAGAAAATGGGGGATACATTCCCTGAGTGTCTCCCCCCCATATTCTAGACGGTCCAGAGTCGTCGTGGGACCCCTTTATTTTTTTTCTTACAATAAATTGGTGAAAGAGGAAATGTTTTGGGGACTGTTTTTTCAAATAAATTTCTTTTGTCGATTTTTTTTTGTTAGTACTGACAGTTTATGATGTTGGGTATCTAATAGACACCATGACATCACAAACTGCTGGGCTTGATCTCAGGTGACTTTACAGCTAGTATCAACCCGATTTATTACCCCGTTTGCCACTGCACCAGGGCACGGGATGAGCTGGGGTGAAGCGCCAGGATTGGCGCATCTAGTGGATGCGCCACGTCTTGGGTGCCTGCGGCCTGCTATCTTTAGGCTGTGAAGGCCCAATAACTATGGACCTTCCCACCTTGAGAATACCAGACCACAGCTGTCCGCTTTACCTTGGCTGGTGATCCAGTTTGGGGGGGACCCTACTTTTTTGTGTAATTATTAATATTTATAAAATAATTATAAAAAAAGAGCCTGGGGGGACCTCCACATTGGATCCCCAACCACGGTAAAGCTGCCAGCTGTGGTTTTCAGGCTACAGCCGTCTGCTTTACCCTAGCTGGCTATCAAAAATGGGGGGACCCAACCGTCATTTTTTTTTTAACTATTTTTTAAATAGAAAAAATTAATGGGCTTCCCTGTATTTTGATTGCCAACCAAGGTAACGGCAGGCAGATGGGGGTGGCAACCCATAGCTGTCTGCTTTATCTGCGCTGAGAGTCAAACATACCACGGAGCGCTACGTCATTTTTTTTAAAGATTTATTTTTACAGCACTGTGATGTCCAGCAATCAAAATACAGGGAAGCCCATTTTGTTTTTGTTTTTGTTTTATTTAAATAAATAATTAAAAAAAATATATATGGGCTCCCGCTGCATTTTTTGTATTGCTAGCTGTTAGGGCCAGGTGGACGGGTAGACCCAGGAGGTGGATCCACTGGGCCGAACACCTCACTGAAGGCAAGGGGTCCGGTAGCCGGAGCACTACAGGTAGCAGGACAGTCCGTTCGAAGGAGTGGAGTGAAGAAGTCCCTGGGACCACGGAGTCACCGAAGGTAGTCCGGGTGACCGAGCTCAGGTTCGGAGGCCGAGATGTTGTCAGGCAGAGTCCGGAACCGATGGAGCGAGAAGACGGGTCACCACAGGGATCAGAGATGGTATGGACTGACGGGATGGCGGACAGTCACCGTTCGGGGTTCGGGAATCGTCAGGACCGGATGGCGAGGCAGGAGCGGCTCTAGGAGAGAGATAGGTGAGTATACTGCAAGACACAAGGAGACCTGACTCCTAGCTAGCAAAACACGAAGAACAGGCCCCGCCCACTTGGACATTAAACCCCTTTATACCCTGTACCTGTGTGTTCAATATCCTGTCAGTGGACGCTGGCCCTTTAAGAGAGGGTCAATGACCGCGCGCGCGCCCTAATGCGCATGCGCGAGGCCCGGGTGCCAGAAGCCAGGGCAGGGAGCGGTGAGCAGGAGGCAGAAGAGCCGGGCTGGAGCAGGGATGCCGACGGGCGCCGGGAGCGGGGACCGGGCTGCCTGGGGACCGCAGGTACTGGAGCATGGAGGCTGTGGAGCGGGGGACGCCTGGCAGAGGAGCCGGGGAGCGAGGCAGGTGAGCCGGGGAGCATGGCAGGGGAGCCGGGGAGCGTGGCAGGGGAGCCGGGAAGCGTGGCAGGGGACCCGGGGAGCGTGACAGTACCCCCTCCCCCACGTCCCCCTCTCCGCAACCGGGACAGGAAAGCACGTATAAGGGGAGTACCCACATTCTCCCGGGGTTCCCAGGACCTATCCTCAGGACCATACCCTGCCCAGTCCACCAGGAAGAACTGTCGGCCCCGTACGGTTTTCATGGCCACGATATCCCTTACCGCATAGATGTCATCATCAGCAATAGGAGGAGGAGCAGAACTGGCAGCAACGGAGAAGGGACCAAGGACAACCGGCTTGAGCAGGGAGACGTGGAAGGAGTTGGGTATTCTCATCGTGGCCGGGAGCTGCAGCTTGTAGGAGACCTCATTTATCTTGCTGAGGACTTTAAATGGCCCGATGTAGCGAGGACCCAGCTTGTAAGATGGAAGCTTCAATCGGACGTACTTGGAAGCAAGTGTGTCGCCCTGGGCAAGCCAGGGGACACAGGTCACAACACCACCACACCCCACACTCCAGGTAGGCACATCACAGCTAACCAGAAATCCTTGTTGCCTTCCTCCAGAGGCTGATGATTCACACCAGAGGGTGGGCCAGGCGGTTGGCTCCGCCCACCAAGGAGATCACAGCTCTGGAGGCAGGAAGTACCAGGCAGTACAGTCAGGGAGGAGGAAGTGGAAGGAGTGGAGGAGTAGCCCAGGCAGGGCTTGAGTAAACAACAGAGAAGTGAAAGTGAAGGAAAGAAGAGTAGTAAAGGAGGAAAGCAAGAAGAGGTGACAGAGCAGAGAGTGTGCAAAGCCTGAAGGGTCCAGCTTTGTGGAGGGCCAGAACAGCAAGGTCAGCGACGGCGGTGACTGTCTGGAGGGGGACCGTTTGGAAGTTCCTGGAAGGACCCCGTTGGCTGTGTGCCCAGTGGTCTGGAGCAGTGTTCCGAAGGACAGTCAGCACCAGGGCAGGGGCCTCTCGGACCCCGGCAAGGCTAGGAGTCGCCAAATTTGCCGAATCCGTCAGTGAAGGGGACGTAGATCCCCCAGCAACCAAGTCCCGATTGACGGCAACAGCCCAACCTGAAGCAGAGAGACACCGCCACCGCCAAGGCACCAGTTTCTCAGGGCCAGCGCCTGCGGGCAAAGTGTAGAGCTCCTCCGGCCCAGATTGCAGTCGGGGAGCGGGTAACCGGAGGGAATC
Source organism: Anomaloglossus baeobatrachus (assembly GCF_048569485.1). Classification (NCBI taxonomy): domain Eukaryota; kingdom Metazoa; phylum Chordata; class Amphibia; order Anura; family Aromobatidae; genus Anomaloglossus; species Anomaloglossus baeobatrachus. Next base: position 750,298,914 of record NC_134354.1, on the reverse strand, counting down.
CACCGCTACCATCAGTCAAACATAGGTGCAAGGAAGAGGGACATCACCGTCACCTACCGGGAGTGCAGGTGCAGCCGTCTGTGGGACCGTCCTGCCAGCCGTTTGGTTTACCGTACAAACTGTGTCCATGTCTCAGGCTGAGTGAGTACCACAGTGCCGCAAGGCACAGCGCCGCCCCCGCGTCCCTGCGCCCACCAGGCCCCGCACCTCACAAACCATCACCGGGCCCCGGGATCACCAACCCCTACCCACGGAGGGGCAACACAACACCTGGCTGCTCCCCATCACCATCCCCGGGATCCCCACTCAGAGCAGCGGTGGTGCAATCACCACAACCGTGGGTGGCGTCACGAACTATAACAATCCCCCACACCCAACAACAATCCCCTTTCACTCACGGGCGAGGAGTGTTGCTCGAGGAACCCCGGGATCCGGCCCACAGCTCGAGCCACCACTGAGCAGCTGCCGGACCTGAGCAGAAGGGGTGAGCGTAGTGTGCCGACACCCTCCTCCCCGCCCGCGACAACTTGGCGTCACGAACAGGATCTTACCGCTCTGCCGTCTGGTAGAGGTGCGCCTTGTTACCGCCGGAGGTATCCGGCAGAAAAATTTCAGAAGCCGCCATCTTTGGCGCGAAGAGTTCCCGCTCGAGCGTCTTCTCGAGCAGTAGAGGCGCGAAGGCCAAAACCCCGCCCCGAGAGAGGAGGGGCCGGAAAGAGCTAAGGGGGACGAAAACAAGATGTCTGCGCCCGACGGAGCCGCTGGAGGAGCGGTGGTCGCAGCCGCAGCGGCACCCGCGGATGGGAATGGGCCTGCCCAAGCCCCGGTTGTACCGGCGGGAGGTGCCGCGACCCCCGCGCTCGCTCAGGTCATGCCGTTTTCCTTGCCCTATGCACCCGGAGCTGCCTGGCTACCGCAGTATGATGGGAAACCGGATGCCCTACAGGCCTTCCGGAAAAAGCTTAACCCATTGCTGGAGCTGTACCCCCTGACTGATAAGCAACGAGCGGCGATAGTGCTAGGCCAGCTAACCGGTGCGGCGGAGCAGGAAGCGGAGACCTGGGCCGAGGGGGACCGGCTCTATGTAGCCACCATCTTTGAGAAGCTACAGACTGCCTTCGAGACCCGGACTGAAGCTGAGCTGAGGATGCAGTTTTACCAGTGCCGGCAACGAGCCGGGGATAGCATTCGGGACTATGCTCTACGTCTGCAGACCGCCCTCCGCACGCTGAAGCGGGTGAACTCTATTAATGAGGCGGATAGCAACAAGATGCTGGTGGAGCAATTTGCGCAGGGGATGAGGTCCCCTGAGGATCGTAAACAACTCCGGCTGTGGGCCCTGGAACACCCTGATGTGGACTTTGCTGTGTTAAAAGAGCGGGCTATCAAAGCACTCCAGCCCCCGGCTGCTGAAGTTCTGGAACCCGTCCCGTGGCCCGTCGAGACAGCTCCTGTTGTGGCGGCCTCAGCCAAACCAACCTCTGTAATGCCTGCAGCCCCAAGCAGCACAGTCGAAGAGTTGGCAGCCCAGGTCCATCGCATGGACGGAGACCTTGCCAAAATCCTTGCTGCACTGCAACCTTTGACCAGATCTCAGCCTCCAGTGCAGATACAGCTTGCTGACAGTCCCGAGGATGTTCCCTGGATGCAGCAGAGAAGTGCTAACAACCCGCGGAGCAGACCTCCAATCTGCTACAAGTGCCGTAAGCCGGGCCATTACTACCGACAGTGCCCGTTAAACGAGCAACCCCTGGGGCCCCGGGCCAATCCTCAGGAGTAGAACATCGTGGCCCCCCGGACTGGCGAGACCGATATATCGGGGCCCGCCCTATCATCCCCGTGGCTGTGGACGGCATACCAGTGATGGCTCTCTTGGACACTGGATCACAGGTAACTACTATACCGTACAAGTTGTACCAGCGGTATTGGGCCGTAGACGAGCTGGCGCCCCCAGACAATAGCATAACGTTGATAGCCGCTAATGGACTTCCATTGACCCAGGTGGGGTATAAACAAGTGGCTATGACAGTGGGGCAAGCTGAACTACAACACCAGGGTATGATTGTGATCATGAATGAACCCAGTGATCATAACCCGAAGATAGTGCTAGGAACCAATGTGATGGAGCACTGTATGGGGGATGTGTTGGCCCTACTGCAGCAGCTGGCCGCCACGGCGGCGGGGAGCCGACAGAGAGCTGTGCAGCATGAGATCCGAGCCTTGATGTACCGCCAGCATGTAAACTCAACAGGAGGAGAGATTGGTGGAGTGAGAGTGATGGATGTTGCTCCATTGACTGTGCCCCCTAGGAGTGAGATGATGATCTGGTGTAGGGCAGCAGTAGGGCCTCAGGGGCGTGACTACCCCGCAATGATGGAGCCCATGCCTTCCGAGCACTGGCCCACTGTAATGGCCGCCCGAGGGGTGGTGGATGTGAAGAAAGGGAGAGTGCCTGTGAGAGTGTTGAACTGTGGGGAGGAAGAAGTCAGGCTTCCCCGGTATGCCACCATTGCCAAGCTGCTTACCCTGGACCCTCACACTATCCATGAAGCCAGCCCCTCCACACCCCAACCTGCCACCAACACTCCCCCACCCCAGGGGGACATAAAAGAGTGGCACCAACAGCTACATGTGGGCACTGATGATACCCCTACACATCACAGGGCAGGGGTACACAGGGTGGTGCAGGAGTACGAACAGGTTTTCAGTAAGCACCCCCTAGACTTCGGGCAGATCAAGGGGGTCCAACACCACATTCCCACAGGTGAACATCCCCCTGTCAAAGAGAGGTACAGACCTATTCCCCCTGCACATTACCAGTGTGCCAAGGATATGTTGAGGAATATGAAGGAGGCGGGGGTTATTCGGGATAGCTGTAGTCCCTGGGCCGCTCCGTTGGTACTGGTTAAGAAGAAGGACGGTACCATGCGGATGTGTGTGGACTACCGGAAGATCAACCAGATAACCCATAAAGATGCCTATCCATTACCGCGTATTGAAGAGTCTTTGGCCGCACTGAGGACCGCAAACTACTTCTCGACCCTTGACCTCACCAGTGGGTACTGGCAAGTGGCCGTGGCTCCAGAGGACCGGGAGAAGACCGCCTTCACCACCCCGATGGGGCTCTGCGAATTCAATAGCATGCCGTTTGGGCTGTGCAATGCCCCTGGGACCTTCCAACGGTTGATGGAGTGCTGTCTGGGACATTTAAACTTCGAGACCGTCCTGCTGTATTTGGATGATGTGATTGTTTATTCCCAGACGTATGAAGCCCATCTGGAGCACCTGGCCGAGGTGTTCGCGTCCCTTGCCAAGTACGGGATGAAGTTGAAGCCCTCAAAATGCCACCTGCTGAAACCCAGGGTGCAGTATCTAGGGCATGTGGTGAGTGCGGATGGTGTCGCCCCCGACCCTGAGAAGATCACTGCCATCCAAAGCTGGCCGAGACCAACTACAGTGAGGGAGGTAAGGCAGTTTCTGGGTCTGGTGGGGTACTATCGGCGCTTTATAAAGGGGTACACGAAGATGGCTGCCCCCATGCAAGATCTCCTCGTGGGACAGACCAAAGGTGGTAGACCCATCGGAGCCCCACTGTCGTGGGAGGACAAGCATGGGGAGTCCTTTTGCCAGTTGAAGGCGGCCCTGACCGGAGAAGAGGTCCTGGCGTACCCTGACTATGGGCGCCCATTCATCCTCCACACGGACGCCAGTAACGTGGGGCTAGGAGCGGTCCTCTCCCAGATCCAGGATGGAAAGGAGAAGGTGATTGCCTACGCCAGCCGAAAACTCCGGCCGACCGAAAGGAACCCTGAGAACTATAGCTCCTTCAAGCTCGAGCTACTAGCGTTGGTGTAGGCTATCACGGAGCGGTTCCGTCACTATTTGGCGGCAGCAAAATTCACCGCATTCACGGACAACAATCCGCTGACTCACCTGAACACGGCCAAGTTGGGCGCGCTGGAGCAGCGGTGGGTAGCCCGGTTAGCCAACTATGATTTCACCATAAAGTACCGAGCTGGTCGTGTCAACATCAATGCAGATGCACTCTCCCGGATGCCCCATTTGTCAGAAGAGGGGTGCGAGGATGACGACCTCGAGGAGATTGAGTTGCCTGCGTTTCACCAGCCGCCTACTGAGAGGGTACAAGTATGTCAGCAAAGGGTGGATCTGGACCCGCGGCCCAGTCAAGAGTGGCAGGACGCCCAGGACCAAGCGCCGGCTGTCCACCTTGTCAAGACCCTGGTGGAACAAGGTGCTATGGGAATAGACCCTGCCGCTCCAGCCGAAGCCCAACGCTTGTGGAAAGAACGGAAGCGGCTTTACCTACACCAAGGGAGGCTGTACCGTGAGCTGATCAACCCGAAGACCCATGAGAAAATATGCCAGTTAATCGTTCCTCAAGCTGATGTCGCTACTGTCCTACAGGCATACCATGATGGTGCTGGCCACTTCGGGTGGAAGAAGCTGGAGATGCTGTTGAGGGAGCGGTTCTATTGGAGTGGGATGCGTGAATCGGTGGAAGCCTGGTGCCGAGAGTGCGGTCCTTGTACGCTGAGAAGAAAGGACGAGACTAGCCAGAGGGCACCGTTACATCCCATAGTCACCCATCAGCCGCTGGAGCTGGTCGCCCTAGACCATGTCAAACTCACCCCTAGCCGAAGTGGATACACCTACGCCTTGACCATGGTAGACTCAAGATTTATGGTGGTAGTCCCCGTTAAGGACCTGACTGGTCGAACCGCTGCTCGAGCGTTCCAGGCCTATTTTTGCCGACCCCATGGGTACCCCGAGAAGGTGCTGACTGACCAAGGCCCGGCTTTTGAAGCAGAAGTGTTTCACGAATTCTGCCAGTTGTACGGCTGCAAGAAGATCCGGACCACTCCGTACCACGCCCAGACCAACGGCATGTGCGAAAAAATGAACCATTTGGTCCTGGGGCTCCTCAAGACGCTACCGCTGGAAGAACGGAATATGTGGCCAGAAAAGTTACCCGACTTGGTCGACATGTACAATAATATCCCGTCCAGCTCGACGAAGTGCACCCCAGCGTACCTGATGAGGGCTCGTCCTGGCCGCCTGCCGGTGGATCTGGAGATGAGGTTGGAGGCCCCGGAAGCACTCCCTTCAACGGCAGAGTGGGAAAGTCGGAGGAGGGCCCAATACCGGCAAATCCAGGAGTATGTGGAGAAAAACCTCAGTCGGAGTCGAGAACAGCAAGAGCACCGGTTCAATCAGAAGGCACCCGCAGGTCCTTTCCAGCCAGGAGATGTGGTGCTGAAACGGAAGAGGAAAGCCCACAAACTGGATGATCAGTGGGAGCAAGTCCCTTACGTCATACAACCCACAGAGTGGGACGATGGGAAGACCTACCAGATCAGTCGTGACCAAGGGGGTACCCTGGCCACCGTTTCTCGGGACCATCTAAAAAAATGCCCCCCCAGCGTTGAAGGCAGAGGCTGAAGTACCGGTTCCTCCACCAGTGGAAAAGGCGGCAGAGGTAATCCACACTGTGATGGGTGACTTCCCAGTAAACTGGCCTACACAGAACGGCGCGGTGATACTTCCAGTGATACTGTTCCCACAACCCGTGGATGAAGAAGTAGTGGAAGCGGTTAACCGTGAGCCAGAACCAGTGCCAGTGCCCAGGGATGAACCTGTACCCAGCCCCCCTACACCTCCGCCTGCTCCACACTATAGCAGAGAAGAGGAACCGATTGTTCCCTCTACCCCACTGTCTAGCAACACTGACACCGGGCCCCGAAGGTCCACCCGTTCCAACCTAGGTAGACCCCCACTTAGGTACAGGGAGACCGTTCTGTGAGTAAAATGGGTCCGCAAATGTGAAGGAGTGGTTGTTTGTTTGAAAAGTTTTGAAAGTTCTGATGATGATGAAAATGAAAATGATCCGTAGTTCACCTGATTTACCGTGTGATTTGCAACCGTCTGGAGCCGGCACCGTTGTCCCCGTGGGGACCGTTTAAAAATGCATGGGAACTATCCATGGACAAGCCCGTGAACTTGCAGGGCAACCACGGACGTTAGTGGCTTGTAAATATGTTGGTTACCGTTACCGTTTCCGCAATGCCGCCTCCGGAGAGGCAGGTTGGAGGGAGGGCCCTGAGCAGAGCAGGCCAGGGCCCAGCCGCCAAAGGAACCGGTGGCTACCCTCTGGAGGGAAGGACAGATCCCGCTCGGGTACCGTGTGCTGGACTGTGGGTCAAGGGGTGCTGCCTGGGTTTTAGGGGCAGCATCAGGGCCAGGTTACTTGGGTGGGAGAGAGCGGAAACCGTAACCGTAAACCGTTGCAACGTTTAAGAAATGTGCCTCCCGTCTTGGGAAGATTTATTAAAAATGTTATGTTTAACCCTGTTATCCCCTTTTTACAGAAAAATAAAACCGGTGTAGGACGGCAGCCCGCGGACGGTCTGCATTTTGCTAAGGGGGAATGTGTCGCCCTGGGCAAGCCAGGGGACACAGGTCACAACACCACCACACCCCACACTCCAGGTAGGCACATCACAGCTAACCAGAAATCCTTGTTGCCTTCCTCCAGAGGCTGATGATTCACACCAGGGGGTGGGCCAGGCGGTTGGCTCCGCCCACCAAGGAGATCACAGCTCTGGAGGCAGGAAGTACCAGGCAGTACAGTCAGGGAGGAGGAAGTGGAAGGAGTGGAGGAGTAGCCCAGGCAGGGCTTGAGTAAACAACAGAGAAGTGAAAGTGAAGGAAAGAAGAGTAGTAAAGGAGGAAAGCAAGAAGCGGTGACAGAGCAGAGAGTGTGCAAAGCCTGAAGGGTCCAGCTTTGTGGAGGGCCAGAACAGCAAGGTCAGCGACGGCGGTGACTGTCTGGAGGGGGACCGTTTGGAAGTTCCTGGAAGGACCCCGTTGGCTGTGTGCCCGGTGGTCTGGAGCAGTGTTCCGAAGGACAGTCAGCACCAGGGCAGGGGCCTCTCGGACCCCGGCAAGGCTAGGAGTCGCCAAATTTGCCGAATCCGTCAGTGAAGGGGACGTAGATCCCCCAGCAACCAAGTCCCGATTGACGGCAACAGCCCAACCTGAAGCAGAGAGACACCGCCACCGCCAAGGCACCAGTTTCTCAGGGCCAGCGCCTGCGGGCAAAGTGTAGAGCTCCTCCGGCCCAGATTGCAGTCGGGGAGTGGGTAACCGGAGGGAATCCACCGCTACCATCAGTCAAACATAGGTGCAAGGAAGAGGGACATCACCGTCACCTACCGGGAGTGCAGGTGCAGCCGTCTGTGGGACCGTCCTACCAGCCGTTTGGTTTACCGTACAAACTGTGTCCATGTCTCAGGCTGAGTGAGTACCACAGTGCCGCAAGGCACAGCGACGCCCCCGCGTCCCTGCGCCCACCAGGCCCCGCACCTCACAAACCATCACCGGGCCCCGGGATCACCAACCCCTACCCACGGAGGGGCAACACAACACCTGGCTGCTCCCCATCACCATCCCCGGGATCCCCACTCAGAGCAGCGGTGGTGCAATCACCACAACCGTGGGTGGCGTCACGAACTATAACAATCCCCCACACCCAACAACAATCCCCTTTCACTCACGGGCGAGGAGTGTCGCTCGAGGAACCCCGGGATCCGGCCCACAGCTCGAGCCACCACTGAGCAGCTGCCGGACCCGAGCAGAAGGGGTGAGCGTAGTGTGCCGACACCCTCCTCCCCGCCCGCGACACAAGCCAGACCAGATCTCCTGGAGAGAAACACGGAGGATCCAGGCGCCTCTTGTCTGCGTGTCTCTTCATCCGCAGGGAAGCACGTCCAAGGGACGTCTTGACAGAGTCCCAAATTGTTCTAAAGTCACGGACTACAGCATCAGCAGCAGGGACATCCGAGGAAGAGGATACGGGTAATGGGACGGAAGGCTGAAGTCCGTAAATGACATGGAAGGGAGAGCTGGAGGAGGACTCACTGACGTGGTGGTTATGTGAGAATTCAGCCCAAGGAAGAAGCGTGGACCAGTCGTCGTGATGGGCGTTAACGTAGTGACGTAAGAAGGAGGTCAAGATCTGATTGACCCGTTCCACTTGGCCGTTCGACTGAGGATGGTAGGCTGAAGAAAAGTCCAGAGTCACTCCCAGATGTTTGCAGAGAGCTCTCCAGAAGCGGGAGGTAAACTGAGTTCCTCTGTCGGACACAATGTGTGATGGAAAGCCATGCAAGCGGAAGATGTGCTGTATGTAGGCGTCAGCGAGTTCCTGGGCAGAGGGCAGTCCAGCCATAGGGACGAAATGAGCCATTTTGGAGAACCGATCCACCACGAACCATATGACTGTGTGTCCGGAGGACAGGGGCAAGTCTGTAATAAAGTCCATAGCAATGTGTTGCCACGGAACGGAGGGTATAGGCAGAGGCAGAAGACGACCATATGGTAGGTGTTTGGGCGTCTTGTTCCTGGCACACGAGGAGCAGGCTGAGACAAAAGAGGCGACGTCAGTGCGAAGGGATGGCCACCAGTAGTGACGTACAATTGTGCTCCATGTTTTCTTCTGACCAGCATGGCCGGCTATTTTCGAGGCATGGCCCCAGAGCAACACTTTTTGTCGGTCAGTCTCAGAGACATAGGTCTTCCCGGGCAGTATCTGGGCCAGGGTGACAGGGGCCACCGGAATGATCTTACTTGGGCAGATGATGGGCTGGGATGTCTCCTCCTCCTGTTCCATGGGCATGAATGACTTGGACAAGGCATCTGCTCGCACATTCTTGTCCGCGGGTCGAAAATGGAGCTGAAAATCGAACCTGGCAAAGAACAAGGACCACCTGGCTTGCCGTGGGTTCAGTCGATGAGCGGACCGCAGGTATTCCAGGTTCTTGTGATCCGTGTAGATGATCACGGGGTACACTGCTCCCTCCAGAAGGTAGCGCCATTCCTCCAGAGCCAGTTTGACTGCTAATAGCTCTCGGTCACCGATGGTGTAGTTGCGTTCAGGCGCTGAGAAGCTCTTGGAGTAGAAACCGCAAGTAACCATCTTCCCGGAGGAGGACTTCTGCATGAGCACTGCTCCAGCTCCCGAGGAGGAGGCATCCACCTCCAAGGTGAACTGTCGGTTTAACTCAAGACGGTGGAGCACAGGGGAGGAAGCAAATGCCTGTTTCAGGGAGCCAAACGCGGCGTCGGCCGCAGGTGACCAGTCCTTCGGATTAGCCCCCTTCTTGGTCAAGGCGGAGAGAGGTGCAGTCAGGGCAGAGAAGTGAGGAATGAACTGACGGTAATAGTTCGCGAATCCAAGAAAGCGTTGGATTGCCTTCAGTCCGGAAGGAGGGGGCCAGTTGAGAATGGAAGATACCTTCTCTGGGTCCATCTGCAGGCCGGTATCGGAGATTACGTAACCCAGGAAGGGAAGAGAAGACTGCTCAAAGACACACTTCTCGTACTTGGCGTACAGCCGATTCTCTCTCAGTCTTTGTAGTACCAGCTGCACGTTCTCTCTGTGGGTCTGGAGGTCCGGAGAGAAGACCAGGATATCATCAAGATACACCACCACACAGACGTAGAGAAGGTCCCGGAACACGTCGTTCACCAATTCCTGAAAGACTGCTGGTGCGTTACACAGGCCGAAGGGCATCACACAGTATTCATAGTGCCCATCGCGAGTATTGAATGCGGTCTTCCATTCGTCCCCAGAGCGGATGCGGACCAGGTTGTAGGCACCCCGAAGATCCAACTTGGTAAACACATGAGCTCCTCTAAGCCGATCAAACAATTCGGGGATGAGCGGCAGGGGGTATTTATTTTTCACGGTGATCTGGTTCAATCCCCGGTAGTCAATGCATGGGCGTAGGTCGCCCTCTTTCTTCTTAACGAAGAAAAAACCTGCTCCAGCAGGAGAGGAGGATCTCCGAATGAATCCCCTTGCCAGGTTCTCTGTGATGTAGGTAGACATGGCCCTTGTTTCAGCAGGAGACAGCGGATATATCCGTCCTCGAGGTGGTGTAGTTCCCGGGAGTAGGTCGATGGCACAGTCGTAAGGACGATGTGGCGGCAGTACCTCTGACTCCTTTTTATCAAAGACGTCCGCAAAGGACCAATAGGCCGAGGGCAGTCCCGGTAGGGACTCCGGAACCGGAGGTCGTCGGATGGGCTGTATAGTCTTCAGACAGTTCTCGTGGCAAGAGGAGCCCCATCGGGTGATTTCACCAGTACCCCAGCTGACTGACGGTTCGTGTGTCCGTAACCAGGGGAGTCCCAGCAGGATTTGATGAGACATGTGTGGGAGGACGTAGAGAGCGATGTTCTCGGTGTGCAGGGCACCGATACGTAGTTCCACCGGCTTGGTGATCCACGAGATGGTGTCAGAGAGGGGTCTCCCATCTACAGAGGCAATCACGAGGGGCTTGTCGAGTGGAGTAACAGGCACCTGGTACTTGCCCACCGTGGCCTGCTGGATGAAATTGCCTGCTGCCCCGGAATCGAGGTACGCCTCGGCCGTGAACCGCGTCTCTCCCGTTGTCACTTGAACAGTCCACGTAACCGGGTCTGAGAGAGTCCCAGCACCTAGGGTGGCCTCTCCTACCAACCCTAGGCTTTGGCGTTTCCCGGCCTCTCTGGACAGGAGCGTAGAAGGTGTGTGCCCTCTCCGCAGTAGAAGCAGAGGCCCTTGGCGAGCCGTTCTGCTCGGCGTTGTTCGGACTGCCGCAAACGGTCAATCTGCATGGGCTCGTGGACAGAGACACCAGACGACGTTGACTGAAGTACGGCGGGCTTCTGCGGAGGAGAGGAATGCCGTATCGGACGTCTCTCACGGGACACCTCTTTGGATCGTTCCTGGAATCTGGGGTCCACGCGGGTGGCTAGTGCGATCAGGGCATCCAGAGTAGAAGGAACATCGCGGCCTGCCAGCTCGTCCTTAATACGACTGGAGAGTCCTTCCCAGAAGGCGGCGGTGAGGGCTTCATTGTTCCAGCCCAATTCTGAGGCCTAAGTGCGGAAGCGGATGGCATACTGCCCCACCGTCATGGTCCCCTGACGTAGCCTGAGGAGTGATGAGGCGGATGCGGCGGCACGGCCGGGTTCGTCGAAGGTGGTTCTAAACGCCTGCAGGAAGTCCTGGATGTTAGTGGTTACAGGGTCCTCCTTTTCCCACAAGGGGTTCATCCAGGCCAGTGCATCACCCTCTAGATGGGACATCACAAACGCCACCTTAGCTTGGTCGGAGGCAAACAGGTGCGGAAGTAGCTTGAAATGGAGGGAGCACTGGTTAAAAAATCCTCTGCAGGTCTTGGGATCTCCGGAATATCGGGGTGGAGAGGCCAAGCGAAGTTTAGATGCTTCCGAGGGAGCCGCCACGGGAACCGTGACCGTGGACTGTGCAGTGGTAACCTGAGATGCCAGGGACGTGGCAGATGCTTGCAGTGTGTGCAGGCGGGTATCCACCGAGGTCATGAAGGCCAGCATGCGGGACTGAGTCTCGCGCTGACGTCCGAGTTCCTGCTGCAGGGTGCCCAGCTGGGCCGCTAGTGCTTCGGCGGGATCCATGGGCTGTTCTTACTGTTAGGGCCAGGTGGACGGGTAGACGCAGGAGGTGGATCCACTGGGCCGAACACCTCACTGAAGGCAAGGGGTCCGGTAGCCAGAGCACTACAGGTAGCAGGACAGTCCGTTCGAAGGAGTGGAGTGAAGAAGTCCCTGGGACCACGGAGTCACCGAAGGTAGTCCGGGTGACGGAGCTCAGGTTCGGAGGCCGAGATGTTGTCAGGCAGAGTCCGGAACCGATGGAGTGAGAAGACGGGTCACCATAGGGATCAGAGATGGTATGGACTGACGGGATGGCGGACAGTCACCGTTCGGGGTTCGGGAATCGTCAGGACCGGATGGCGAGGCAGGAGCGGCTCTAGGAGAGAGATAGGTGAGTATACTGCAAGACACAAGGAGACCTGACTCCTAGCTAGCAAAACACGAAGAACAGGCCCCGCCCACTTGGACATTAAACCCCTTTATACCCTGTACCTGTGTGTTCAATATCCTGTCAGTGGACGCTGGCCCTTTAAGAGAGGGTCAATGACCGCGCGCGCGCCCTAATGCGCATGCGCGAGGCCCGGGTGCCAGAAGCCAGGGCAGGGAGCGGTGAGCAGGAGGCAGAAGAGCCGGGCTGGAGCAGGGATGCCGACGGGCGCCGGGAGCGGGGACCGGGCTGCCTGGGGACCGCAGGTACTGGAGCATGGAGGCTGTGGAGCGGGGGACGCCTGGCAGAGGAGCCGGGGAGCGAGGCAGGTGAGCCGGGGAGCGTGGCAGGGGAGCCGGGGAGCGTGGCAGGGGAGCCGGGAAGCGTGGCAGGGGACCCGGGGAGCGTGACACTAGCTAAGGGTAATCCAAGCAGCTACTGGCTGCTAACCCCCACTGCTTGGTGTTACCTTCACTGGCAATGGAAAATCCAGGGAAGCATTTTTTATTTTTTTTGCCAAAAAACTACAAAAAAAGGACGTGAGCTTCACCATATTTTTGTATGCTAGCCAGGTATAGCAGGCAGGTGCTGGAAGAGTTGGATCCAGCGCCAGAAGATGGCGCTTCTATGAAAGTGCCATTTTCTGAGGCGGCTGCAGACTGCAATTCGCAGCAGTGGGGCCCAGAAAGCTCAGGCCAACCTGTGCTGCGGATTCCAATCCCCAGCTGCCTAGTTGTACCTGGCTGGACACAAAAATCGGGCGAAGCCTACGTCATTTGTTTTCTAATTATTTCATGAAATTCATGAAATAATAAAAAAAGGGCTTCCCTTTATTTTTGGTTCCCAGCCGGGTACAAATAGGCAACTGGGGGTTGGGGGCAGCTGTACCTGCCTGCTGTACCTGGCTAGCATACAAAAATATGGCGAAGCCCACATAATTTTTTCAGGGGGCAAAAAACTTCTGCATACAGTCCTGGATGGAGTATGCTGAGCCTTGTAGTTCTGCAGCTGCTGTCTGTCTGTATGGAGAAGAGCAGACAGCAGCTGCAGAACTACAAGGCTCAGCATACTCCATCCAGGACTGTATGCAGAAGTTTTTTGCCCGCCAAAAAAATGACGTGTGCTTCGCAATATTTTTGTATGCTAGCCAGGTACTGCAGGCAGCCACGGGCTGCCTCCAACCCCCAGTTGCCTATTTGTACCCGGCTGGGAACCAAAAATATAGGGAAGCCCGTTTTTTTTAATTATTTCACTTATTTCATGAAATAATTAAAAAACAAATGACGTGGGTTTCGCCCCATTTTTGTGTCCAGCCAGGTACAACTAGGCAGCTGGGGATTGGAATCCGCAGCATAGGTTAGCCCGAGGTTTCTGGGCGCCTCTGCTGCGAATTTCAGTCCGCAGCCGCCCCAGAAAATGGCGCTCTCATAGAAGCGCCATCATCTGGCGCTGTATCCAACTCTTCCAACAGCCCTGGAGCCGGGTGGCTTGTTGGGTAATCATGAGTTAATACTGGCTTTGTTTTACTAGCCAGTATTAAGCCAGAGATTCTTAATGTCAGGCACGTTTGACCCGGCCATTAAGAATCTCCAATAAAGGGTTAAAAAAAACACCACACAGAGAAAAAATACTTTAATAGAAATAAATACACAGACACATTAGAGACTCCATCTTTATTACCCCCTGTCAGCCCTCCACGATCCATGGTCTTCTGTCTTTCTCGTTCAACAAATGCAGCTCTGCTACATCACTGCTGCATGGGGGAAGACGCTGCTTCCCGTGCAGCCTTCACTCCGTGAAAGCTGCACGAGAAGCAGCGTGCAGCCTTCACTCCGTGAGTGATCAGTGCTGCTAGCGGTAACAGCGGTAACGCTGACAGACGCGTTACCATAGCAACGGTGCTCCCGGAGCCGCGGTTAGCGGTGACGTCACCGCTAACTGCGTTGCTATGGCAACGGTGATCTCCGTTAATGACCGGCTGTGTCAGCCGGTCCCTAACGGAACGGGGAGTCGACCGTGTGCTAGAGCATGTCGCCGGTACACAGCGATACACAAATGTGCACCGTGTACCGGACAGTGCAATGACAGGTCCTACATGACGCGTCATAGTCATGTGACCAGTCTGTAGCCAATGAGATAATAGCCACGTGACTGGTCACATGGCTATTTTGACGTCACGATAGGTCCTGCATCACTGCTGGCAGTGCTGGTTACCGGGAGGATTCAGCGATCATCGGATGGAATAGCGGCAGGAGACAGAGTGCAGGAGGGATCGCGGGGACCGGTAAGTGTTATGGCAATGTTTATTAACTGTATGTGTACATTTATAATGCGTTTTTATGTGTTTGTGATTGCCTCCTATTATATCCTATTGGTTCGAGTTCGGTTCGTCGAACGTTCGCCGAACTGAACTCGAACGAGACCTCCGTTCGACGAACCGAACTCGAGCCGAACCATGGCTGGTTCGCTCATCTCTATTCGTCACAGGGTATTGTGCAATCTGCCCTTCTGTGCAATATCCACCTCCTCCTTGGTTACGGGTCCCATTGGTGTTGCCAAGAACAAGCTAATCAAAATCTTAGGAACACTCTGCACCACACCCACCATACACACCAGTTCACGGCCTGAGTGGAATAGGGTCGCCCACTTGGGGGGTTAGTTAAGGGGGGGTCAGGAGTGTCAGGAGACAGTCAGTTGAGCAGTGACTCTCAAGAAGAGAGGTCATGGGGAGTGTAGTGTTGGAGGAGAGAGAGACAGAGGAGGTCAGTAGCTGGGCTCCTTGGAACTACTAGGTAGCAAACGTTGGTCTGGGCCTGGTAGGAGCTGGACCCCAGTTGCAGGGGATTGTGACAAGGGGCACGGACTGTCGAGGAGGACAGCCGGCGGCCTTGTTCCATCACCGGGCAGGGGCCAGGGCATGACGGGGTACGTGGACCCTAGGTCAGGGAGTAGCTTCAGGCGTCCTGACAATTTACCCAACGAGGACGGAGTCTTCAAGATCCGTTCTCCACCCGCTCCAAAATCCTGTGCCTTAGTGAATTCATGTTACCAGGTGACCCCTAACAATAATACACGAGCCACCATTCACAATAGGAGATGGTACAGATCATTCACTTTATATAATTTTATATAATTTCTATATAAATAGTGATATTTAAAAAAATATATATTTTTTTGTTTTATTGTGAGAACACAAATTAAATTTTTTTATTAAATCTTCATTTTAAAGATCCCTTTAATGCAGGAAGGGTGTGATGTTATTCTTTCAATTTGACCTCAACCCCATCCCATTTATCTAATTTTTATAGTCGCATTGGACGAAATATCTTATTCTTCTGCCAATTTCAGGCTTATTGAATCAATCATTAGTAGGAAGTTGTGAGATAATGAAAGATAAAAATATATATAAAATGTAAATACAAAGAGGTCCGTGCACGCTGCGGCCACATGGTGCGCGGCGCTCCGACATCCATGTATACAAACAGCATTGTTTCCAATTATATGCATCCAACATCTGCATGTAATTTACACACTGAGAAAAGTAATGGTTTGTCCCGAGGTGACACCAAAAGTCCATGACATAAGAGATGAATTAGGAGAGCTTTTCATAGATATTTCTGTGTCTGTTTATCCTGAATTTCAGTGATTTCCTGTACATGTAAGATAGTAAGTGGCTATTGGAGACCACAACCGTTTCATGTATTTACTATTTTTTATGACAGCCATGCATTCTGGCTGGCCTGTTTCTCATACAATTGGACCTAAAGGGGGTTGGGGACAATCAAACTGACCAGAAAATAATAATTTCTGAACTTTTCTAAAATTCTGAGGATATGTGCGCACGCTGCAGATTGGGTGCAGAAATTTTCTGTACCAAAAATGCACTTTGTGGCAAGAAAAGCATGCATTTTGGTGCGTTTTCAATGCATTTTTAATGCTTTTTTTTTACACGCTTTTTTTGTTAAATCAAGGCCTGGAAGGGCTAATAAAAAAACATAGGAAAAAACGCTCCAACAATTAACAAGCTGCAGATTTTCTCTGCACCCAAAACTACAAGTGCACACACCACTTCAGAATTCTTATCGACTTCGGCCGCTTTACATGCAACGACATCGCTAACGAGATGTTGTTGGGGGTCACGGAATTCGTGACGCACATCCGGCCTCGTTAGTGACGTCATTGCGTGTGAAACGCACGAGTGACCATTAACGATCAAAATTACTTACCTTATTGTTGATCGTTGACTCGTCGTTCTATTCCCAATTATCGTTGCTGTTGCAGGACGCAGGTTGTTCGTCGTTCCTTTGGCACCACACATCGCTATGTGTGACACCGCAGGAACGAGGAACATCACCGAACCTGCGGCCACCGGCAATGAGGAAGGAAGGAGGTGGGCGGGATGTTACGGCCGCTCATCTCCGCCCCTCCGCTTCTATTGGGCGGCCACTTAGTGATGTCGCTGTGACGTCGCATGAACAGCCCCCTTAGAAAGGAGGCGGTTCGCCGGCCACAGTGACGTCACTAGTGACGTCACGTGTGACCGTTCTTAGAGATGTTGAGCAGCGATTTGCCTGTGACGCACAACCGACGGGGGTCGGGGTCTTAAGTGCCCTTAAGGATAGACATGCAGATTTGGGCAACAAACTGCACAATAAACTGCACCAAATCTACAACAAAAAACTCAACATGTGCACACAGATTTTAAGGGAATCTGTCACGTTTTTGCGTTTTTTTTGTTATTAATATTGGCAAACAGGTGGCATAGAGGTGACATTAGCAATACCTGTATGCAGGGCTGCCATCAGAGCATGACAACCATTATTGGTATATGGGGTCCAGTGAAGAGGGGCGCCCGGCCAGGGCCCGGGGTAATTACTTAGCTTTATTAAACCCCGGGCCGCCGTCTTCAGTGGGCCCCAGTCACAGCCACAGCAGAGGGGCCCTGACGTATAGCTTTGACAACTAAACATGGCTAATTTGCATGTGAAGTACTTCAGGGACATCGCATGCAAATTAGCCATGTACAGGAGTCAAGGTCAGTAGAGCAGAGCAGGGTATCGGAGCATCACCCTCCAGCCCAGCGTGCAGCAGTGTAATGAGGTTCTCAGTCTGCAACCTCATCATACTACTGCAGGCAATGCAGAGCTGCGGAGGTGGTGAGGACGCGTCAGCTGGCAGGGAAAGGTAAGCGCTGTGTGAGCTGAAGACAGGAGCAGGACGATCGCCGAGGGTGGTGGGGGGCCCGTTGACCCCAGTCCCTGCTTTGCTTCAGCTGGATGTGTGTCATAGGGCGAGTAAAATGTTTTGGTTTTGGGTTTTTTTTTTTGTTTTTTTTTAATTTTGCAGTAGACAAATATACAAGGAGGAACCTAGGAAGGGGACATATATGCCAAGAGGAGAACATATTTACCAATATACCAGAAAGTGCCCAGGAGGGGGGCATATATACCAGGAGGATATTATACAGAGGTGCAGTGTGTGGGAGGGGAAAGTATACAGAGTGGTAGTATGTGGAGGCAATATACAGAGGGGCAGTGTGTGTGGAAGATATTATAAAGCGGGGTAGCTTGTGTGGGGGGATAGTATAGAGAGGGGCAGCATATGTGTGGGATTTTATATAGAAGGGCTATGAGGGGCCCATTATTCTGCATGGAGGGCTATGTGGGGCCCATTATTCTGTATAGAGGGCTCTGTGGGGCCCATTATTCTGTATGGAGGGCTATGTGGGGCCCATTATTCTGTATGGAGGGCTATGTGGGCCCATTATACTGTATGGAGGGCTATGTGGGGCGCATTATTCTGTATGGAGGGCTATGTGGGGCCCATTATTCTGTATGGAGGGCTATGTGGGGCCCATTATTCTGTATGGAGGGCTATGTGGGGACCATTATTCTGTATGGAGGGCTATGTGGGGCCCATTATTCTGTATGGAGGGCTATTTGGGGCACATTATTCTGTATGGAGGGCTATGTGGGGCCCATTATTCTGTATGGAGGGCTATGTGGGACCCATTATTCTATGTGGGGCCCATTATTCTGTATAGAGGGCTCTGCGGGGCCCATTATTCTATATGGAGGGCTATGTGGGGCCCATTATTCTGTGTGGAGGGCTATGTGGGGCCCATTATTCTGTATGGAGGGCTATGTGGGGCTCATTATTCTGTATGGAGGGCTATGTGTGGCCCATTATTCTGCATGGAGGACTATGTTGGGCCCATTATTCTGTGTGGAGGGCTACTGTATGTGGGGCCCATTATTCTGTATGGAGGGCTATGTGGGGCTCATTATTCTGTATGGAGGGCTATGTGGGGCCCATTATTCTGTAAAGAGGGCTATGTGGGGCTCATTATTCTGTATGGAGGGCTATGTGTGGCCCATTATTCTGTTTGTAGGACTATGTGGGGCCCATTATTCTGTATGGAGGACTATGTGGGGCCCATTATTCTGTATGGAGTACTATGTGGGGCCCATTAATCTGAATGGAGGGCTATGTGGGGCCCATTAATCTGTATGGATGACTTTGTGAGGCCTGCAATTAGGTTAGTAAACATAGCCCATGAGTTATTGCGTTTTTTAGTATTGTAGCAGATATCATTGGTTTTACTTAGAAAGTCATTCTCATTTTTTCATGTTCTACTGTAACATAGTTTGTTCAATTAATAATATGTAACCCACAAATAAATCGGCTGTTTCTATTGTGACTCCCCAGGGCAGTGGGATACTCGGTCCCGGGCGTGTGGTGAACAGGGGAGTGGTGGTTGCGGCCGATGCCCGGTTCTGTAACCCAGGGGGTCGATCCGAAAAAGAGTGGAAAAATAAAAGTAAAAGAAATAGAAGAGTTTTTGACTACGCCACTTGCGGGTTGCGGCTATTTTGTGGGAGCTGCCGCTGCGTGATCTTCCTGGGTCGGGTAGTATAATGCAGCTCAGGTGTTCTGGCCCTCTGCAAGTAGGGCTAGGCCCCGGAAGAGGATGATGGTGGTTGTAGTGTGCAGTGTGAGCTGATGATGCACCAATGTAGAAAGGATTCAAGCCACACAGGGACTGCAGTTTAAACTGTTTTTTACTCACTGTTCTGGTACCAGTGCCCTGGTGGTGCTGGTTTTCAGGTGTTTCCTTACCCTTTGTTCCCAGTGCCAGTTGGTGACCTGGTGAGCTGTCCTCCGTGCACACTTTAGTTTTTGATGGGTCCCTGTGGCCTAAAGCGTCTTGGGATCCCCACCGTTTCACAGTCTTTATCCATATAGCAAGCAGCCTGGACAATTTTAATGGGCTGAACTCCTGTCCCCAGGTCCCCTCTTTGCTGCTTTGCTTCGGACACTCAGGTGTGTGGGGGACCCTGATGATCCCCCTCACCTGGCAGATTTAACAGGTAGCTTGAAGCATACTCCTGTTCAAGGGTTCTGCACCCCGCCTGTGCTGGATTCTGTGAGTTTTGGTCCCGCACTCCTCTGGCAACCCTTGGTTCCTTGAGCACTGGTTCCTTACTCCACAGCAACCCTTCTCTTTTAGCTCCAGTTCTTTCTTCAGGTTTTAACACCTAAGAATACTGTCCTAAAACACTTCACTTTCTCCTTTCTCTCACTTCTGACTCCCTCAGTCTCTCTCCAACAACAAGTGACTTTTCTCCTCCCGCCAACTCCCCACCTGGCAACTAGCCCCGCCACTTTTTGTGTCTCTCCCTAGCAGATTGGATGCTTACCAACCAATAGGTGGCCATCCTTTAAATCTGTCTCTAGGCAGTTTTCCCAGGTTGGACATGGGGTTTAGTGTATGTGTGATGGTACTGGTGTGTTTACCACCACTAGTATTCCAGGGTTTGGGTTGTCCACAGTTGGTTACATATTTTGTGGCACCTGATACCTCAGGGGTGCTACATTATCTTGTATGGCAATCCAAAATATATGTAGTGTAATTATATCACTATAAGACTTATGTCACAAAATCAGAGACTTAGGGCCACTTTACACACTGCGACATCGCTAGCATTTGTTGGTGGTCGAGCACGATAGCACCTGCCCCCGTCGTATGGCCGATATGTGGTGATCGCTGCCGTAGCGAACATTATCGCTACAGCAGCGTCACACGCACATACCTTGTCCACGACGTCGCTGTGCCCGCTGAACAGTCCTTCCCTCAAGAGGGAGGTGCATTCGGCGTCACCGCGACATCACCGCGACGTCACTATGCGGCTGGCCAATAGAATCGGAGGGGTGGAGATTAGCGGGATGGAACATCCCGCCCACCTCCTTCCTTCCTTCCACATTGCCGGCGGCCGCAGGTAAGGAGATGTTCCTCGTTCCTGCGGTGTCACACATAGCGATGTGTGCTGCCTCAGGAACGACGAACAACATCGTACCTGCAGCTGCAACGATAATTGGGAATGGACCCCCATGTCATCGATTAGCGATTTTGAACGTTTTGCAACGATTCAAAATCGCTCAAAGGTGTCACACGCAACGACATCGCTAACGCGGCCGGATGTGCGTCACAAATTACGTGACCCCAACGACATCGCTTTAGCGATGTTATGGTGTGTAAAGCGGCCCTTAGGGTCCAGTACGGCACTATATAGACTGCTGTATTCTGGACAGCGTATTACAGCTCTGTACAGTTTGGAGCTGGTGCGTAATATGGCTGTGTGCATGATCCCACACTGTCCCTAATAAAGAAGAAGAGCAGATTCAGACATGGAGGATCAAGTTCAAGTCAAACTTCCCAAAATGTTCAATTTCACGCCTGTCACAGACCAAGAGGAGCCTGATATGTCATAGATTTCTATACCCCACCCTGGAGGAACCTCCATCCCCCACCCTGGATAGGCCTCTATACCCGACCATGGACGAACTCCTATCCCCATTTTTACCACTTGCTTTGGCAATGCCAACATGTACTTGGACCTGTCAATAAAGCTATTTTGAATTAGTTCTTTTTGTTGTTCCTCCCCAAAAATCCTTGCTCTACACAATTTGCCACACTGCTGAAGCATCAGAGAGAGGCTAAAATCTGTTTGCATGGCAGCGCAGACCTCCTCATAATGCTTTGCAGCTACGACATCTTACGATTATCATACCTTGCACAGATCAGGGGTTCTTAATGGAGCACAGTTTGTATGGCAGAGTCTTTTTCCAACTCCAGAGTCACTGGGTAAGTCTCTCTCACTCTCTCTCTTGTAGAGTGTTAGCTCTTTTGGTCAGCAGAATCATCTCTCCTGTAGAGCGTAAGTTGTTATGGTCAGCAGGGTCCTCTCTCTTTTCTGTAAAGTGTAAACTTTTATGGTCAGCAGGGTCCACTCTCTCTCTCCTGTAGAGTGGAAGCTTTTATTGTCAGCAGGATCCTCTCTCTCTCCTGTAGAGTGTAAGCATCTATGGTCAGCGGGGTCCTCTCTCTCCTGTAGAGTGTAAGCTCTTATGGTCAGTGGGGTCCTCTCTCTCCTGTAGAGTGTAAGCTCTTTTGGTCAGCATACTTCCTCTCTCTCCTGTAGAGTGTAAGCTCTTTTGATCAGTGTACTTCCTCTCTCTCCTTTAGAGTGTAAGCTTTTTTGGTCAGCGTACTTCCTCTCTCCTGTAGAGTGTAAGCTTCTATGTTTCAGTGGGGTCCTCTCTCTCCTGTAGAGTGTCACCTCTTACGGTCAGTGGGGTCCTCTCTCTCTCTCTCCTGTAGAGTGTAAGCTTCTATGGTCAGCGGGGTCCTCTCTCTCCTGTAAAGTGTAAGCTCTTTTGGTCAGCGTACTTCCTCTCTCTCCTGTAGAGTGTAAGCTCCTATGGTCAGCGGAGTCCTCTCTCTCCTGTAAAGTGTAAGCTCTTTTGGTCAGTGTACTTCCTCTCTCTCCTATAGAGTGTAAGCTTCTATGTTTCAGTGGGGTCCTCTCTCTCTTTCCTGTAGAGTGTAAGCTTCTATGGTCAGTGGGGTCCTCTTTCTCCTGTAGAGTGTAACCTTCTATGGTCAGTGGGGTCCTCTCTCTCCTGTAGAGTGTAAGCTTCTATGGTCAGTGGGGTCCTCTCTCTCTCTCTCTCCTGTAGAGTGTAAGCTCTTTTGGTCAACGTACTTCCTCTCTCTCCTGTAGAGTTTAAGGTCTTTTAGTCAGCGTACTTCCTCTCTCCTGTAGAGTGTAAGCTCTTATGGTCAGTGGGGTCTTCTCTCTCTCCTGTAGAGTGTAAGCTTCTATGGTCAGTGGGGTCCTCTCTCTCCTGTAGAGTGTAACCTCTTACGGTCAGTAGGGTCCTCTCTCTCTCCTGTAGCGTGTAAGCTTCTATGGTCAGTGGGGTCCTCTTTCTCCTGTAGACTGTAAGCTTCTATGGTCAGTGGGGTCCTCTCTCTCCTGTAGACTGTAAGCTTCTATGGTCAGTGGGGTCCTCTCTCTCCTGTAGACTGTAAGCTTCTATGGTCAGCGGGGCCCTCTCTCTCCTGTAGACTGTAAGCTTCTATGGTCAGTGGGGTCCTCTCTCTCTCTCCTGTACAGTGTAAGCTTTCCAGTATTGAGATTTGCACAAATTTGTTCACTACAAATCAAATTTTGGGGGAAAATT
The DNA here is from genome assembly GCF_048569485.1 of Anomaloglossus baeobatrachus. Lineage (NCBI taxonomy): Eukaryota > Metazoa > Chordata > Amphibia > Anura > Aromobatidae > Anomaloglossus > Anomaloglossus baeobatrachus. The sequence continues at coordinate 750,276,479 of NC_134354.1, read as the reverse complement.
CAGCAAAGTTAGCAAATTCAAATGTCAAAACATCCACTCATCTTTAGTCTCTAGCGTGTAAGATGTTATGATTTTAATTGGTAGCTTTGTTTCTGAGCCTGATGTAATACGATTCATCAAACATTATTACATCACTTAAACTTTCTAAGGACTAAAAATATGTTTTCATTTCAGAGGAGAAGTTGCTGTAATTACCATCCAATCACTAACAGACCTCCTCAATCCGCAACAGACTCACTGACACATAAAATAACATAATAAACACCAGAAGAATGCTCATCCTGTGATGTAATAATATTAAAATATGAAGGAATAACTGGGTGATTTACAATTTCTATTTATTGAATTGTGAAAATGAATAAAACATGAGAAAAGTAATTAAAATAATCTCACAGTAAAATACTGTATTGGCCGTGGCCGTCGGATGTCATTAAAGGAAAGTCAGAAGAGTAAAACAGAAGCAAAAAACATCAACATTTCATAGAACTATAGTAGTATGATAAACTTAATACATTGCTTACTTTATTTTTAATTCTATTACATGGACAAAAAAAATAACTAAAAACTAAAATAACAAACAATCCAAACAGGAGAGAAAAACTTACAGAGGCTCAAACAATATCGAAGTGCGAGATTTTAAAAGATGGGGAACACTAAGCATAAGGAAAAAAGAACAAATAATAATGCATCAATGGAGGGTACAAAACATGAAAAACATTGAGGGCAAGCAATGGTGGACATTACAGGGCTCCGCAAGCAGTAGAAATGCTGGGCTGTGACGAGCGGTAAAACTTCGACCACAGCCCAGTCTCTCGGGAAGACTGAGGTTCATCTCAGTGATGTCGGGTCAACTGGAAGTTGACGTGACATCAACGGATCTCAAAGGTCGTAAAGGGTTCACATGATGGGGATGAGTGGTCCACTATAGCGCCTCTCAGAGGCACAATTGACTATACAGTGGAACATTGGAGTAAGAGTAACTTGGTTTGAGAGCGTTTTGCTTGGCAAGAAAACCTTTTTACAAATTTGTAACCTGGTTTAAGAGCAATGCTTTGCAATAAGATCAAATACCCACCGTGCACACTTTCGATTCCGCCCTTTCACCGTGTTCTGACCCACTCTAGAGGTAACTTTCTATACATATGTACTGTATACTGTACACAGTATACAACATGTCTATCAATTTGCATTTGTAGATACAGTATTGTACTTTCTTATTGATAACCAGTGCAGCACATTGCTTGTATTGTATCTCCCGCACACCAACAATTCTATTGTAAGCTGACGTACAGTTTAATTTGTTTTATATGTTTTTACTGTACAGTATTTTTTTATTATTGTACTATAATAATTTTATATGAATACAGGACATTATTTTATATTACTGTAATAATCTTGTATAAATACTGTAAATATTTTTGGGTTGTGGAACGAATTGACTGCGTTTCAATTATTTCCTATGGGAAAATTCGCTTTGATATAAGAGTAACTTGGTTTAAGAGCAAACTCCCGGAACCAATTATGCTCGTAATCCAAGGTTCCACTGTACAAGATATTTGAGAAAAGCCTTCTTTATGAGCCTTACATCGATATATGGCTACTATGCTGTGTAGTGGACCACCCCTTTAACTTTGAGTCAAAAAGTATCTGTCACCAGGTTTTTGCTCCCCCATCTGAGAGCAGCTTAATGTAGAAGCAGAGATCCTAATTCTAGCTATGTGTCAGTTAGTGGGCTATTTGCTGTCTTTTTGATAAAACGTTTGTTGCAGATCTAGCAGTTATCTGAATGCTGAGCTCTGTATGACCCCACCCAGGGGCGGACATATCACTGGTGCAGCACAGGGCCCAAGAGGTAAGGGGGCCACCAGCACTTCCAAAGCAGGGTGATTTGCAGCTCTTTGGCTGCAAAGGGCCCATATACTGTCCTTGCACAGGGGACCTCTTCTGTCTGTGTCCGCCAGTGACCCCACAAACACAACTGACTGGCAGATTTCTGTGTGCACTATACATAGGCAAAAAGGTGCAAATCAGTGGAGGGGGCTGGATTATAAGTGGCTCATGAATATGGAGGACTACACAGCATCAGGTTTACTAGTCCTCTAGAGATAATCTCTTGACAATAAAACAGTGATTTTATTCAAACTACAGCAAGCAGGACAGAAATTGGCACATCACTGTAATCAGGGTCCTTTTCTCTACTTTTACATTGCTGTCCTATCTTTAGGATAGGTCATCAACATCTGATCGGCTGGGGTCTGACACCCCCCACCCCCGCCCATCAGCTGTTCTTGGTGCTGACAGCGGCATCAGAAAGCCGGAAATGCTCAGTTCCAGACCTGCCCCGCTACTGATAGCGGCCTCAGTCGGGTACTGCACATCCACCTCCTATTGATTTGAATGGAAGGCGGAAGTGCAGTACCCGGCAGCAGCAGCTATCAGAAGGCGGAGCAGTTCCGGAACTGAGCATTGCCTGCTGCAGTCACTGGCTTAGGAAGCAGCTGACCAGCAGGAGTGCTGGGTGTCAGACCCAAGTGGATTAGTCATTGATGTTCTGTCCTAAGGATAGGCCATCGTAATACATATATGAATATGTGACGCCATGGACAAGCCAGGTAGTCACAGATAGGGCCCCGCATTACACCAGTCCCCTCACTAGGTAACACCAGCCAACCACATTAACCCATTGACCCATTGACATTGAACCCCCGCTTGGAGTGCTGCCCCCAACACCGGCAGTGGAGCCCGTCCTATCCGCCTGTGAGGACCCGCCTGTAGAAGCATCCCGCGGATGGCCAGTCACCCGACCGGCGCCAATACCGCTCCCGTAGAAGATTAACCTCCGGAAGGTGCCCGGCCCCGGAGTGAACCAGCCGGTCCCGGAAGAAGCCGCGCCCCAGCTAACCAAGGCCCCGGCAGTCCGCTCGGCTGAGATGGAGGTGGATGTTGACCGGAAGAGGGCCCAGCGGGCAAAGCTGGCCGCTCCCAGGATCCAGGCCTCTGCTGAGGCGTCGCGGGGTTGCCCCATGCAGAAGGTGATGGTCGTAGCCGGCACGGGGAGCTCCAGCTGGGCCATACCCCAGCACAGAGTGACCCGGAGCAGGCAGACGCTCCGTATTGGGAGCGGCAGCAGAACCAGCTGGGCCAGGAGATTGTGGCCCGGGAAAAGAGGAGAGCGGAGGTGGTGGCCCGGACCATGTGTGAGGACAACCTCCCCAGCGCCACTTATTGGGTACGGGGCCCGATGCACGAAGGCCAGGTCCGGCACTTCGACCCCCGACGTGAATGGGGATTTATCTTCGAGCCTGACCTGGTCGCAGAGATCTTCGTGTCGTCCCTCGTGTCTTCAAGGGACGTCTACCCCCCTCTTCCAATGGGCCACCCAGACCAGGACCTGGAAGCCGGGGAGCTTGTTACCTATGTTACCTATACCCGGCATTGCGGGGAGCGGGGATGGTCCGCCCTCGATGTGAAGAGGAGGGTGAGCCGCAGTTCCCCCACTCATTCCCCTCCCCCGCCATACAGTCCCGAGGATGAAGAAAAATGTTGAGAGGTAGCGGTTCCTGGCTACCATACTGCCTGTCCCCGTTGGGACCAAGTTAAGTTCCCGTTTCAAAAAGGTAGAAATAGAGACAAGGCCGAGAACTTGCAGGCCACCCAAAAATGTTATTGGGCCTTGTAAATAATCCCTGGACCACCTTTTCAGGTCCTACAGTCTCCGGGGAGACTGGTTGGAGGAAAGACCTGCGGGATATTTGTAGGCCGAGGTCCCGTCACCATGCAGACCGGCAGGGCCGGCGTCAGCACCCGGCAAACCCGAGCAAATGCCGGGGCCCTGGAGAGTCGGGGGGGCCCACTCGGCCTCGTCAGTTCTCCTGTCCCTTGGCCGGGGCCCACTCGCCTTTACAGTTCTGCTGCCCCCGGCCGAGTTCCGGGGACCGCAGTCCTCGGCAGCAATCTGCGGCGCCGTCACTTTAAGGCGCGCAGACATCCTGGTTTGAACTTTATCTGTGGGTGGAGCTACCGCCTTCTCAGTCCCACAGATGAAGGAGGCGAGCTTCTGTCCGGCGCTGTGTGGGCCCCCTCTCCACCGTGACCTAATAGGGTAAGTGCCCTCCCCGCCTCCCGATTATGGGCCCTGGTGAGCTGCTTCTTCCACCCCAGATGTATGCCCTGCCAATCCCCCCCCCGCCGATGCCGCGTGTGCTGGCCCCGCCGATGCCGCGTGTGCTGGCCCCGCCGATGCCGCGTGTGCTGGCCCCGCCGATGCCGCGTGTGCTGTCCCCGCCGATGCCGCGTGTGCTGGCCCCGCCGATGCCGCGGGTGCCCCACAGAGCAGCAGAGTTGTGTGTGTTTGTATGTAGCAGAGTTGTGTGTGTTTGTCTGTATGTAGCAGAGTTGTGTGTGTTTGTCTGTCTGTATGTAGCAGAGTTGTGTGTGTTTGTCTGTCTGTATGTAGCAGAGTTGTGTGTGTGTTTGTCTGTCTGTATGTAGCAGAGTTGTGTGTGTGTTTGTCTGTCTGTATGTAGCAGAGTTGTGTGTGTGTTTGTCTGTCTGTATGTAGCAGAGTTGTGTGTGTGTTTGTCTGTCTGTATGTAGCAGAGTTGTGTGTGTGTTTGTCTGTCTGTATGTAGCAGAGTTGTGTGTGTGTTTGTCTGTCTGTATGTAGCAGAGTTGTGTGTGTGTTTGTCTGTCTGTATGTAGCAGAGTTGTGTGTGTTTGTCTGTATGTAGCAGAGTTGTGTGTGTGTGTGTGTGTGTGTCTGTAAGTGTATATGACTGTATAGATTTGTCTGTATGTATTTTTGTGAGTTTGTCTTTAAATATGTATATGTACGTGTTCATATCGGTGTCTGTGTGTGGATGGGGCCCACTCGGACTCTTCCGCCCGGGGCCCACAAAAACCTGGAGCCGGCCCTGCAGACCGGTGACAACCCTCCGGGTCAGGGGTCCCCTGGACGTGGGGCCTCTGAGAGAGACTGCTGGATAAGGAACCCATTTCCTGGACTGGGGAAAAGGGGTGCTGACCTATTTTTAGAGGCAGCATCAAGGTTTAGGTTTGCTTGGGTGGGCAAAATGAAAAGGACCCGGTCCCGTCCCGTTTCCGGTTAATAAAAATGTTTCGTAACATTAAAGTAAACTGCCTCCCGCAATGGAAGAACATAAGCTTTCATATAATGGAAATATGTTATTATACTTGTAATGTGTTATTTTTATCTTTTACAGTTCAAAGCAAAATAAACCGGTGGTGGTCGGACAGTCCCGCGGACGGTCTGTGGTTAACCAAGGGGGAGTGTGATGCCCTAGACAAGCCAGGTAGTCAAAGATAGGGCCCCGCATTACACCAGTCCCCTCACTAGGTAACACCAGCCAACCACATTAAACCCTAGTCACCTCCCTCAGTGTTTGATGGACACACCAGGGGGCGGAGCCAGGCGGTTGGCACGCCCACTGAGGAGTCCAGAGAGCCTGAGGCAGGAAAACAGTTCAGTTTGACAAACAGTGCAGTTTTAGAGTTCAGTCGAGGAGGTCAGACCTGTGTGACAGGCCTGTAGCAGACTGACAGGTGCCAGGGTTGGAGCCCGGGCACCTTTGGCTAGGAGGCATACGGAAGCCTCTGTCTGCAGGAGTCGGGAAGACGGCTCAGTGGAACTGTGGTGGACCGAGACAAGGTAGTTGCCCGCCGGTACCGACCCGGGGAACTGACTCGGAAACCGGAGCACAAGAGGGGGTACTCAGACCCTGAAATGAGGTCTAGAAACTACTGGACTGAGTTAATTAACTGATTGTGGGCTGGACTTGAGGTCCTTTTCCACCCAAAGTCCCTCATAGAAGACAACAGCCCAACGAGGGGGATAAGCAGCCAACGCCACGGTTCAGAGATCCCACGGGCCAGCGTCTGCGGGCAAATGGACTCTTCCGACATCCACAAGCCAGGGAGCGGACTCCTGACGCTACAAGCGGAGGTAGTCCAACAACTCAAACAGGTGCAGGAGAAAGGCAGAGACCACCAACCGGCTGGGGGAACCCGACTGCAGCCGGCTGCGGGCACCGACCACCATCACCTTGGTTTACCAGAGTCTCGAGTGTTTCATTTATAATAGTGAATACACCAGTGCCCTCCAGCCGCCCATCTCCCTGCACCACCAAAACACCCCCAACGGGTCCCAGGGCCACCATCCCTGCCCACGGACGGGTTAACAACTTGCTGCATACCATCTTCCCCGATAGATGGTATGCAGCGGCGGTGTCCACCTTCACCACATCCCGTGGGTGGCATCACGAACTCAAAACACGGCTCCGGCCATACACCTACATCCCTATACCACAAATCCCCCTTTTTCAGTTGGAGTGACAGCAGGACCCCCGGGTCCGGAGACCCTCGAGCCACAAACAGGTCCGAATCTGAGCGGCTCGGCTCCCGGCGAGCACGGGGCGGTACATATATACAGTACAGACCAAAAGTTTGGACACACCTTCTCATTCAAAGAGTTTTCTATGTTTTCATGACTCTGAAAATTGAAGATTCACATTGAAGGTATCAAAACTATGAATTAACACATGTGGAATGAAATATTTAACAAAAAAGTGTGAAACAACTGAAAATAGGTCTTATATTCTAGGTTATTCAAAGTAGCCACCTTTTGCTTTGATTACTGCTTTGCACACTCTTGGCATTCTTTTGATGAGCTTCAAGAGGTAGTCACCGGAAATGGTCTTCCAGCAGTCTTGAAGGAGTTCCCAGAGATGCTTAGCACTTGTTGGCCCTTTTGCCTTCACTCTGCGGTCCAGCTCACCCCAAACCATCTCGATTGGGTTCAGGTCTGATGTGGAGGCCAGGTCATCTGGCGTAGCATCCCATCACTCTCCTTCTTATTCAAATAGCCCTTACACAGCCTAGAGGTGTGTTTGGGGTCATTATGCTGATGAAAAATAAATGATGGTCCAACTAAACGCAAACCAGATGGAATAGTATGCCACTGCAAGATGCTGTGGTAGCCATGCTGGTTCAGTATGCCTTCAATTTTGAATAAATCCCCAACAGTGTCACCAGCAAAGCACCCCCACACCATCACACCTCCTCCTCCATGCTTCATGGTGGGAACCAGGCATGTAGAGTCCATCCGTTCACTTTTTCTGCATCGCACAAAGACACGGTGGTTGGATCCAAAGATTTCAAATTTGGACTCATCAGACCAAAGCACAGATTTCCACTGGTCTAATGTCCATTCCTTGTGTTCTTTAGCCCAAACAAGTATCTTCTGCTTGTTGCCTGTCCTTAGCAGTGGTTTCCTAGCAGCTATTTTACCATGAAGGCCTACAGCACAAAGTCTCCTCTTAACAATTGTTCTAGAGATGTGTCTGCTGCTAGAACTCTGTGTGGCATTGACCTGGTCTCTAATCTGAGCTGCTGTTAACCTGCGATTTCTGAGGCTGGTGACTCGGATAAACATATCCTCCGCAGCAGAGGTGACTTTTGGTCTTCCTTTTCTGGGGCAACCCTCATGTGAGCCAGTTTCTTTGTAGCGTTTGATGGTTTTTGCCACTGCACTTGGGGACACTTTCAAAGTTTCCCCAATTTTCCGGACTGACACCTTCATTTCTTAAAGTAATGATGGGCACTCGTTTTTCTTTACTTAGCTGCTTTTTTTCTTGCCATAATACAAATTCTAACAGTCTATTCAGTAGGACTATCAGCTGTGTAATGTGTATTCACCAGACTTCTGCACAACACAACTGATGGTCCCAACCACATTTATAAGGCAAGAAATCCCACTTATTAAACCTGACAGGGCACACCTGTGAAGTGAAAACCATTTCCGGTGACTACCTCTTGAAGCTCATCAAGAGAATGCCAAGAGTGTGCAAAGCAGTAATCAAAGCAAAAGGTGGCTACTTTGAAGAACCTAGAATATAAGACACATTTTCAGTTGCTTCACACTTTTTTGTTAAGTATTTCATTCCACATGTGTTAATTCATAGTTTTGATGCCTTCAATGTGACTCTACAATTTTCATGAAAATAAAGAAAACTCTTTGAATGAGAAGGTGTGTCCAAACTTTTGGTCTGTACTGCGTGTGTGTGTATATATATATATATATATGCTGTGTGTGTATGTATATATATATATATATATATATATATACACATATATATATATATATATATATATATATATATATATATATATATATATATATTATACACACGTCTTTCCCTGTATTCTCTCCCATTCTTCAGTTCAATTTGGACAAAGGTGACTTTTTTTAAACCAAAATGTATACCTCCAATATTGTCTAATAAATAATATAAACTCAACCAACCACTGATCCCCCACCACTCTTCTTTATGTATGCCAGTGTTTGGCTGCAGAGATTACATATCTGTTTAATCAAAAAAAGCATCAGATTAAGGTAGGACGGGCATGTGACTGTTGCAGTTGATCACTGGAAATGGAAGCAAAGAAATTGACAACTATTAGCAGCCGCGGCCGGCTACTATACATCCACCTCCCATTCAAATCAATAGGAGGCGGATGTGCAGTACCCCGGACCACGTAATCAGTGGGGGTGTCAGACACCGGCCAATCAGATACTGATGACCTATCCTAAGGATAGGTCATCAATGTAAAAGTAGTGGACAACCTCTTTAAGCATAACTGCATTAAAGATAACATAGGTAGAGATAGTTGACCTCGGGGAGATCAACATCCAACACCGCAGAGACACCATCATGTGTTTCTCAACGCAGTGACACTAGAACAAGGCCCACTGGGAAAATATGCAAAACAAGAATGCTGCGGAGGCAATAAACTAGCCAGGTCTTTCACCGGGAAGGAATAACCACGGGAAGTGCAGTCTCCAGTCAAGGAAACCGCCTATGCCAAAACATGGTATCCATCCACAGACAGCTGTTTCGGGGTATTTGCCCCTCATCAGTGTGGAGTAGGAAACTGGCTAGTGGGAGCAATGCCTAGTAGAAGACCACATAGGTACAGATGGTTGACCTCGGGGAGATCAACATCCAACATCACGGAGACACCATCACGTGTTTCTCAACACAGTGACACTAGAACAAGGCCCCCTGGGAAAATATGCAAAACAAGAATGCCGCGGAGACATCATCACATGTTTCTCAACATTGGCAAGAAACTAGCCAGGTCTTTCACCGGGAAGGAACAACCACGGGAAGGGCAGTCTAGGAAACCTCCTTTACCAAAACATGGTATCCATCCACAGACAGCTGTTTTGGGGTATTTTCCCCTCATCAGTGTGGTTGTTCCTTCCCAGTGAAAGACCTGGGTAGTTTCGTGCCAGCGTTGAGAAACATGTGATGATGTCTCCGCGGCATTCTTGTTTTGCATATTTTCCCAGGGGGCCTTATTCTAGTGTCACTGCGTTGAGAAACACGTGATGGTGTCTCCGCAGTGTTGGATGTTGATCTCCCCGAGGTCAACCATCTGTACCTATGTGTCTTCTACTAGGCATTGCTCCCACTAGCCAGTTTCCTACTCCACACTGATGAGGGGCAAATACCCCGAAACAGCTGTCTGTGGATGGATACCATGTTTTGGCATAGGTGGTCTCCTTGACTGGAGACTGCCCTTCCCGTGGTTGTTCCTTCTCGGTGAAAGACCTGGCTAGTTTCTTGCCAACGTTGAGAAACATGTGATGATGTCTCCGCGGCATTCTTGTTTTGCATTAAAGATAAGTAATACCAGCTAGGTATAAGCTATTACCAAAAAGTTAGGTTTTAAATACGCTATAATATTATGTCATTAAAAAAAAAAATTAAACAAAAAAAATAAAAAAAATAACAAAAGTATTCATTTATAAAATGGGTAATGAGTTCTCTTAATTTTCATTGAAGCCGATTTGATCTTAATTGTCGTGTTGTTTTCCATCCATGTATCCCACTGGATGCCCGGTATGTCCACGCCTCTAGTCACTCGGTGGACACCGTTCAGATTGGCTAGTCCGCACTGGCTGAACCACCAGCCGCTCCGGCTCTTGTGCTGGCTGCAGCTGGTAACTTTGGTGCCATTGAAGGAACAGGAAGGATCACAGTTATCATTGTCCACATCATATGTGCTAAAGGGCAACGCATTTTGATTATCCTCTTTCTTGCTTCCTCGTATAGCATCACCTTAATATTAAAAGACAGTCAATTAATTATTAGCAACATATTTGAGCAGTCTTAAGGCCGCTTTACACGCTGCGATATCGTGACCGATATCTCTAGCGGCGCACCCGCCCCCATCGTTTGTGCGTGACGGGCAAATCGCTGTCCATGGCGCACAAAATTGCTCGGACCCGTCACACTACTTACCTGCCTAGCGACGTCGCTGTGGCCGGAGAAACGCCTCCTTTCTAAGGGGGCAGTTCGTTCGGCGTCACAGCGGCGTCACTAAGCGACTGCCCAATAGAAGCGGAGGGCCGGAGATGAGCGGGACGTAACATCCCGCCCACCTCCTTCCTTCCTCATTGCCGGCGGCCGCAGGTAAGGTGAGGTTCCTCGTTCCTGCGGTGTCACACACAGCGATGTGTGCTGCCGCAGGAACAACGAACTACATCGTACACGCAGCAGCAGCGATAATTAGGAATAGGGGGGCATGTCACTGATTAGCGATTTAGCACGTTTTTGCGACGATTTCAAATCGCTCATAGGTGTCACACGCAACGACATCGCTAAAGCGACCGGATGTGCGTCACAAATTCCGTGACCCCCAACGAGATCGCTTGAGCGATGTCGTAGCGTGTAAAGCGGCCTTTAGTGTATAATACATATTAGAAGGGTTTCTCCCGGAACATTTTATAAAAAAAAGGTACATTATAAATAAATCCTTAAACACCTTCAATTGAATCATGTTCATTTTGTCTTGGGAGGTAATCTATCTGATCTAATACTAGAGATACCAGATGTGCTGAGGTAAGAAGAGACTGCTCACACTGTTATCCATTCAGCCTATCTGATCTAATATTGTAAATTGAAGGAGTGCTGAGAGAAAAGAGAAGTGCTTTCACTGCTGCCCACCCTGTCTATCTGATCTAAAACTGGGCATACCATAGTTGCTGAGGTAAGAAGAGATTGCTCTCAATGCTATCCACCCTGTATATTTAATATAGTACCCCCTGTATTATACCATAGGTGCCAGGGTAGTAAGAGGCTGCTCACATTGCTATCCACCCTGTCTCTCTGATTAATGCTGGAGATACCAGAAGTTCTGAGATACCAAGGGTCACCGTGCACTGCTGTCCAACCTGACTTTCTGATCTAATACTAGAGATACTATGTGTGCACAAGGACTGCTCACACTGCTATCCACCCTGTCTATCTGATCTTATACTGGGGATACCATAGATACTGAGATGAGAAGAGGCTGCTCACATTGTCATCCACAATGTCTATCTGAACTAATACTGGAGATACAATAGATGCTGAGGTAAGAAGAGGCTGTTCACATTGATATATACCCTGTCTATTTGATCTAATCCTGACGATACCAGAGATTCTGAGATACCAAGAGTCAGCTTGCACTATAGTACCAACCTGTCTTTCTGATCTAATACTGGAGATACCAGAGGTGCTGAGGTACGGAGCGGGTTGCTCACATTGCTGTCTACCCTGTCTTTCTGATCTAATACTAGAGATATCAGGGGTTCAGAGGTAAGAAGAAGCTGCTCACACTGCTACCTACCCTGTCTATCTGATAATTTAATACTAGAGTTACCAGGTGACCTGAGGTAAGTAGAGGCTGCTCAAACTGCTGTCCACCTTGTCTGTATGCCAAGCTGCTGTTGTAACCTGGGAATTGCCTATAGCAAGTAATGTCAAGCTATCTCCAGATAGCAGCAGCAGAACGTCCTACTACAGATGCTCACAAGCACCTATTTTACTAAAATTCTAGGCCAGCTTTCTGTCAGAGTAACAAAACGACGGCCATTTTAATGTACTTACCTCAACAATGGTGTTATTTCATAAGTAACCCTTTCCAAAAATCTGCTGTATTTGTATAGCACAACTTGGGAGTGAGTGCATGCAGTCAGTTCAGAGGCTGAACTCTCCCCATTCCCGGCAGATGATGGTTGTGCTATTCAGCCATCATCTGCCTCTAACAGCTGCTGTTAATGTTTTAAATTCCGCTGTTGATCTCTGACAGCGGCATTTCAAGGGGGGTGTGCAGATCCATCCGCTCATTGCACCCCTTAGACAAGTTCCATGGTAGCCATGCTCTCCTGAAGACACCTGTGACTGCCATGATGGTTGGGCTTCATAGGAGACTGTTTTTTTTTTTACTATATAATGTATAATAAAAGTTATAGTATCAATAAAAATGTCAGCTTGCACTCAAAAAACGAAGCTCTTATGCAACTCCATTGACAAAAAAATAATAGGAATTTACGGGTCTATTCACCATTAAAATAATAAATAAACTGGACGAGTTTGGTATTTTTATCACATAACAAAAATCATAAAAGCAAAACCCAAAAAATAATGGTGTAATTGCATTTTTATTTTTGCAATTTCACCTGGATTTTTTTTTTCCCAAGTTTTACAGTACATTATATAGTAAAATAAGAGTTGTCATTCAAGATTACAATTAATCTGGCAGAATACAAGACTTTGGATGGCTATGTTGCAAAAAAATGAAAAAGTTATGGGTCTCGGAAGAAGGATAAGAGAAAAAACAAAAAAAAAAATTGAAAAATGAAAAATCTTCCAGTCTTTAAGGGGGTTAATGGAATTGAGGAATTTATTTAAAGGGCTTTTTTGCATTAATTTTTTTTTCTATTCCTGGAGAACCCCTTTAAGTGAAAGGTTACACAAATTACAAAAAGGGTGGGGACAGGCAAATTTTCACTAGAAAGACCATTCCTGGCATAATGGCGCTTATAATGAGTGGGCAGCTTGTCAGGAACCACCTTGACAAAAACCCCTTCTCTATGACCTCCATAGGCATGAATAGGACCTTTTGAATGGTTCTTCAGTCCAGCATGTCCATAAAATTCTAACTTTATTACTGATTAATCTATTAAAAATTGGTACACTGAGCCATAGATGGATGTGAGTATGCAACGCGTTTCGAATTGCTCCAGTTCTTTGTCACAAGATGTCATTTAAAACGCGTCTAGTGTCCTTGAAATTTCTTCAAAGCCACTGAGGTACCTACACTATACTGAGATTATCAAGCAGACTGATGCAAGTTGGATGAGCGTTTTTGTGAAGGTTTGATAGACAAACCTTTAATCGGCCATGCTTGACAACTGCCAAATCTTCGCAGCTTTTTGTAAATTCTAAATAAGTAAAACATCAGAAAAATACTTTACCTGCTGTTCCAAAGTAGCGTCCGACATGCATTATAAAGGCAGTCTTCTCATCCTCAATCCAAAAGTTATCATAAGTGGCATATGCCGACGAGCCGTCTTCTGCCTCTAAGGCGATGTTCAGCATAAAGCTGGTGTTCTTCTGGTTCAGAATGCAGAATGTTTTCCTTAAACCGAGCCAGAATTCACCTACAAATAAAACCAAATCCAAAAATAAAAAATCTAATATATACTGTAAAGCTGAGTGTATGTATGTGTGTATGTATCTGTGTGTATGTATGTGTGTGTGTGTGTGTGTGTGTGTATGTGTGTGTATGTATTATGTCCGCTAAAGGAATCCGCACCGTCGCATTTATAATTACAAATGTTTGCACAGACGCCTCCTGTGACCCAGGGAACGTCATAGACTATGTTTTGAGGGCAAAATTTAACCCTGCAGTTTACAGTTATTCGCCAAAAAAACCTGCCTCCATTAAAGTCAATGGAGCTGGCAGCTACAGGTCATTAATACGAGCTGTGATTGGTTGCTATAGAAACGAAGGACAGCTTATGTGTGAGTTAATATAATTTCGGCGGAGAGACAGCTAGAGAGACAGACATAAACAGACAGACATAGACAGACATAGGAACAGACAGAGAGAGAGAGAGACAGATAGACAGAGACAGACAGAACCAGACAGGGAAAGAGACAGACAGGGAAAGAGACAGAGTGACAGGGAATGAGACAGACAGGTAAAGATATAGACAGACAAAGACAGACAGAGGCAGACAGAGAAAAAGACAGACAGAGATAGACAGACAGATGGGGAAAGAGATAGACAGACAGACAGACGGGGAAAGAGACAGACAAGGAAAGATACAGACAGACAGAGGCAGACAGGGAAAGAGACAGAGACAAACAGACGGATACAGACAGGGAAAGAGGCAGACAGACAGGGAAAGAGGTAGATAGACAGAGAAAGACAGAGATAAAGAGAGACAGACAGGAAAAGAGACAGACAGAGAGAAACAGACAAATAGAGGCAGACAGACAGGGAGATAGAGACAGAGACTGGGAGAGAGAGAGGGAGGGAGAGAAACAGAGACAGTTACTATCCCGGGCAACGCCAGGTATTACAGGTAGTTACATTATAAAATTGTGAAAGTAAAACCAATAAGAGTATTCAATTTAGATATTCCTGTTTTATTAAAAAGAGTTGATTATAGAGTAACCTTCTGCTGGAGACCACAGTGGTCATCTGTAGTTGATGGATAAACCAGGAGCAAGTGTTTAATTTTTCAGCAGCACCATCACGGGATAAATGATGCATTACATGATGCCCAACTGAAGCCAATACGCTGACCATGTAACACATTGACATTTGGGGTCATATAGTGAGATTTTTTTTTTTAATGCCCTTCAGTTAGATCTCGAGCCATGGTGATTTGGTGGATGAACGCTCTGTAGAAAGATCAATCTTGTGCAGCCTAGATAGGTCCACCAGGGTCTTCTCTGCCATTATCTAGATAGTATCAAGCCATTGGGTTGCTGGTCTTCCTCTTTGCCTTGTTCCTTCTATTCTTCTGACCATGATGTCCTTCTCCAGTGATTGCTCTCTTCATGTGATGTGTCCACAGTAGGCAAGTCATAGCTTGGTGATCCTTGCTTCGAGTGACATGTTTGGTTAGATTTGTTCCAAAATTTGTTCTTCTTGCCATCTATGTATTGATAACAGATAGACAGACACTCTTTATAGCTGCTCCCAATTGTGCTTAATTCTGAAGTTCTTTTTAGTCAATTTTATTAACTCAGAATCAATGAACAAGGTATTTGTAAATGGATATTATGAACTCTGCGTAATTTAAAGCAGATCTGTCACCAGATTATACAATGCAAATTACATACATAAATCAAAAGATCTCTTGGCCCTAATAAGACCAGTGTGCTTAGTTTAAAAATTCATGTCAGAATGGCTGTATTTCCCCTTTATGGGAATTTAACCCAATCTCCACCCACCTATTTGATTGACCGATCCTCAATGTCCTTCCCCTTTGCTGCTGCTGATATCTCACACTGCTCAGTAGAAGGTGTAGTTCTCAGGTCGGGTGTGCAGAAGCTAAATACTCCTGGAGTAATGAGCTCTTTGACGCTTTAGCACATAAAATAGCCAGTTTATAAGAGCCTAAAGCGGGCTTTACATGCTGCCACATCGCTAGCGATGTCGTGAGCGATAGCACCGGCCCCCGTCGGTTGTGCGTCACGGGCAAATCGCTGCCCGTGGCGCACAATATTGCTAGGACCAGTCACACGGACTTACCTGCCTAGCGACGTCGCTGTGGCCGGCGAACTGCCTCCTTTCTAAGGGGGTGGTTCATGCGGCGTCATCACAGCGACGTCACACGGCAGGCGTCCAATAGAAGCGGAAGGGCGGAGAGTAGCCGAAAGAAAGTGACGCCCACCTCGTTGCCGGAGGACGCAGGTACGGTGTTGTTCGTCGTTCCTGCGGTGTCACACATAGCGATGTGTGCTGCCTCAGGAACGATGAACAACCTGCGTCCTGCAACAGCAATGATATTTCGGATTAGAACGACGTGTCAACAATCAACGATAAGGTGAGTATTTTTGATCGTTAGCGGTCGTTCGTACGTTTCACACGCAACGACATTGCTAACAAGTCCGGATGTGCGTCACGAATTCCGTGACCCCAACGACATCTCGTTAGCGATGTTGTTGCGTGTAAATCCCACTTAACAGTCAGCAACGGTCACACAGAGTTTTGCACAAACTTCACAGACTGTCATGGTGGCATTGGGTTCTATTCAGATTGCAGATTCTGACACTCTGCCGGATGGTTTCTCTGCTAATCTGCTTGTTCCTGTAATCACATGTTGTGGTGAGACCTATCTCACCTGCTCCTCTCCTATATATGCTGGTGGAATCCTTCTACTCATGCCAGTTATAGCTTATTCTGTTGGTCTGTGAGAAGTGGTGTCCTAGACTCTGGTGAAAGTGTGTCGCCCTGGGCAAGCCAGGGGACACAGATAACAACACCACTACACCCCACACTCCAGGTAGGCACACCTGCTAACCAGAAATCCTTGTTGCCTTCCTCCAAGAGTCTGTTGATGCACACCAGGGGGTGGGCCAGGCGGTTGGCTCCACCCACCAAGGAGCTCACAACTCTGGAGGCAGGAAGTTACCAGGCAGATTCGCCCGGGGAGGGCAAGAGTGAAGTCCAGTGAAGGGCTAGAGTAAACAACCAGAAGTGAAAGTGAAGGAAAGGAAAGTGGAAAAGGAGGAAAGCAAGAAGTGGTGACAGAGCAGAGAGAAGGAGAAGCCTGAGAGCCCAGCTGTGTGTAGGGTTAGAACAGCAAGGTCAGCGACGGCGGTGACTGTCCGGAGGGGGACCGTTTGGAAGTTCCTGGAAGGACCCCGTTGGCTGTGTGCCCGGTGGTCTGGAGCAGTGTTCCGAAGGACAGTCAGCACCAGGGCAGGGGCCTCTCGGACCCCGGCAAGGCTAGGAGTCGCCCAATTTGCCGAATCCGTTAGTGAAGGGGACGCAGATCCCCCAGCAACAAAGTCCCGATTGACGGCAACAGCCTGACCATTACCGGGGAGACACCGCCACCGCCAAGGCACCAGTTTCCCCAGGGCCAGCGCCTGCGGGCAAAGTGTAGAGCTCCTCCGGCCCAGATTGCAGTCGGGGAGCGGGTAACCGGAGGGAATCCACCGCTACCATCAGTCAAACAGGTGCAAGGAAGAGAGACGTCACCGTCACCTACCGGGAGTGCAGGTGCAGCCATCTGTGGGACCGTCCTACCAGCCGTTGGTTTACCGTACAAACTGTGTCCGTGTCTCAGGCTGAGTGAGTACCACAGTGCCGCAAGGCATAGCGCTGCCCCCGCGACCCTGCGCCCTCCAGGCCCTACACTTCACATCTCTTCACCGGGCCCCGGGATCACCAACCCCTACCCACGGAGGGGCAACACAACACCTGGCTGCTCCCATCACCATCCCCGGGACCCCCACACTGAGCAGCGGTGGTGCCATCACCACAACCGTGGGTGGCGTCACGAACTATAATCCCAACAAACACCCCCCCCCTTTTCACTCACGGGCGAGGAGCGTCGCTCGAGACACCCCGGGATCCGGCCCGCAGCTCGAGCCACCAGGAGCAACTGCCGGACCCGAGCAGAAGGGGTGAGCGCGGTGTGCTGACACCCTCCTCCCCGCCCGTGACAACTTGGCGTCACGAACAGGATCTTACCGCTCTGCCGTCTGGTAGAGGTGCGCCTTGTTACCGCCGGAGGTATCCGGCAGAAAAATTTCAGAAGTCGCCATCTTTGGCGCGAAAAGTTCCCGCTCGAGCGTCTTCTCGAGCAGTAGAGGCGCGAAGGCCAAAACTCCGCCCCGAGAGAGGAGGGGCCGGAAAGAGCTAAGGGGGACGCGATGGCGGCTGGCCGCATGTAGCTGCGGCTATACAGGCAGGGACGCCAGGACTCTGCAGACTGACTGGGTTCCTGGAAAGCATAACTGCCGAGATGTCCGCCCCACCTAGTTCTGCGGAGACTACCGAGCCGGTGTCTGGAACAGCAGCATGGTTGAGAGCCCGGGCGGCGGGGATCTGCCGTCGCTACCAGAGTCAGATCGGCGGGCTGATGGAGCAGTGGGCCGCGGAGGTGGAGGCCCTAGTTGCTGTGGCGCGAGTGTATGGAGTGGAGGCCGTGATGGAGGAGCTGGAAAATGACCCACGCCCCTGTGTCCCCGAGGGACCGGTCGCTGCGGCTGAGGGACCCGGTCTACCCCTGGCTCCTGTGTTACCTCCGTCCTGCTCGCTCGCGCGCTGCACCGCACCTGGCCCGTCGGGTGTGCCTCCCTATGTGACGGCAGCGGGGGCAGAAGATAGCGACTCCGGGCCTGACACCGATCCTGTGTCAGAGGAAGAGGAGGGAGTCGTTGCCCTGTCTGGCATGGAGGCCACTTATATTCCCCGAGCCGGGGGCAATGGGTATCGAGCGGCCCTTCCACGCCGTGCTTGCTACGCACTGGAGGGGCTGGTGCCCGTGTCCTTCCACCCCGAACCGGGTGAAGAGGACGAAGACATCGAGTAGGGCAGCGGATGCCCGTTGCACCGTCCCCGTTGGGACCACCATTGTTTGAAAAAGTTTGAAAGTTTTGAAAAATGAAAAACACTGATTGACCCGAGAAGTCACCTGATTTGTTGTTGATTTGCAACCGGCTGGAGCCGGCACCGTTGTCCCCGTGGGGACCGTTAAAAGTTAATGCATGGGAACTAGCCATGGACAAGCCCGTGAACTCTGCAGGGCAACCACAAACGTTAGTGGCTTGTAAATATGTTGGGTACCGTTACCGTTTCCGCAATGCCGCCTCCGGAGAGGCAGGTTGGAGGGAGGGCCCTGAGCAGAGCAGGCCAGGGCCCAGCCACCAAAGGAACCGGTGGCTACCCTCTGGAGGGAAGGACAGATCCCGCTCGGGTGACTTGTGCTGGACTGTGGGTCAAGGGGTGCTGCCTGGGTTTTAGGGGCAGCATCAGGGCCAGGTTGCTTGGGTGGGAGAGAGCGGAAACCGTGACCGTACACCGTTGAAACGTTAAAAGTAAAATGTGCCTCCCGTCTTGGGAAGAGTTGATTGAAAATGCTTATGTTATGTTTAACCTGTTATCCCCTTTTTACAGAAAAATAAAACCGGTGTAGGACGGCAGCCCGCGGACGGTCTGCATTTTGCTAAGGGGGAATGTGTCGCCCTGGGCAAGCCAGGGGACACAGATAACAACACCACTACACCCCACACTCCAGGTAGGCACACCTGCTAACCAGAAATCCTTGTTGCCTTCCTCCAAGAGTCTGTTGATGCACACCAGGGGGTGGGCCAGGCGGTTGGCTCCACCCACCAAGGAGCTCACAACTCTGGAGGCAGGAAGTTACCAGGCAGATTCGCCCGGGGAGGGCAAGAGTGAAGTCCAGTGAAGGGCTAGAGTAAACAACCAGAAGTGAAAGTGAAGGAAAGGAAAGTGGAAAAGGAGGAAAGCAAGAAGTGGTGACAGAGCAGAGAGAAGGAGAAGCCTGAGAGCCCAGCTGTGTGTAGGGTTAGAACAGCAAGGTCAGCGACGGCGGTGACTGTCCGGAGGGGGACCGTTTGGAAGTTCCTGGAAGGACCCCGTTGGCTGTGTGCCCGGTGGTCTGGAGCAGTGTTCCGAAGGACAGTCAGCACCAGGGCAGGGGCCTCTCGGACCCCGGCAAGGCTAGGAGTCGCCCAATTTGCCGAATCCGTCAGTGAAGGGGACGCAGATCCCCCAGCAACAAAGTCCCGATTGACGGCAACAGCCCGACCATTACCGGGGAGACACCGCCACCGCCAAGGCACCAGTTTCCCCAGGGCCAGCGCCTGCGGGCAAAGTGTAGAGCTCCTCCGGCCCAGATTGCAGTCGGGGAGCGGGTAACCGGAGGGAATCCACCGCTACCATCAGTCAAACAGGTGCAAGGAAGAGAGACGTCACCGTCACCTACCGGGAGTGCAGGTGCAGCCGTCTGTGGGACCGTCCTACCAGCCGTTGGTTTACCGTACAAACTGTGTCCGTGTCTCAGGCTGAGTGAGTACCACAGTGCCGCAAGGCATAGCGCTGCCCCCGCGACCCTGCGCCCTCCAGGCCCTACACTTCACATCTCTTCACCGGGCCCCGGGATCACCAACCCCTACCCACGGAGGGGCAACACAACACCTGGCTGCTCCCATCACCATCCCCGGGACCCCCACACTGAGCAGCGGTGGTGCCATCACCACAACCGTGGGTGGCGTCACGAACTATAATCCCAACAAACACCCCCCCCCTTTTCACTCACGGGCGAGGAGCGTCGCTCGAGACACCCCGGGATCCGGCCCGCAGCTCGAGCCACCAGGAGCAACTGCCGGACCCGAGCAGAAGGGGTGAGCGCGGTGTGCTGACACCCTCCTCCCCGCCCGCGACAAAAGTTGTACTCATTGCTTGGAGTGGTTGTGGCATTTAACCCCGTTGTTTTGTCTTCCTTCCTGCTCTTGTTTTTCCTCCTGAACCTCTTATTGTCTTGACCTTTGCATGTGCATGGTGTGTGATATAGTTTTGGTTTTCCCGTGACTGTCTTTTTCTGTGGGTTTCTACAGGGCCAGGAATGAGACTCCGGCATCTCCACCATTCGGATTATCCCTGAGATTAGCAATAGCATAGGGTCCCTTAGCTTGAGGGACAGCTTTGGAGCCTCAGTTCCCCGCTATCCCAAAGTCACCGTGACAGCAACAGGCATATTAGGCAAGGGACAAAACAAAGAGATACACCTTGTCACTGGTTGTTAGAACATAAAATTGCCAGTTTGTGAGAGCCTAAGTATCTAATTCTTAAAACTTATTTTCAATAGCAGTAATGTAGTTCCAAAATTCATTTAGTCAGTGTTTTCCTTCCTTAGCATTCCAGTGCAGCTGTATATATTTTAGCAGTACATTGCCTTTTCAGTTTGCATTTGTTCACATTTATCTGTTTCGATGTGCACGTCAGTTATTTATTTATAGTTGCCCATAACAAAGGACTACCTGCCCATAACAAAGTACTGCCTGCTCATAACACAGGATGACTTGACCATAACATAACAGAAGACTGCCCACCTAGAAGACTGCCTGACCTTGAAAAATAACTGCATGCACATAACACAGGACTGCCTGTCCATAACAAAGGACTGTCTGCCCATAATAGAGGATTACCTGCCCAAAACAAAGGACTACCTGCCCATAACCAAGGACTACTGCCCAGAAAACAGAAATGCCTGCCCATAACAAAGGACTTCCTGCCCATAACAAAGGAATACTTGCTCATAACACAATACTGCCTGCCCATAACACAGAACTGATTACCCATAACACGGGACTGTCTGCTTATAACACAAGACAACCTGCCCATAATATAACAGAAGACTGCCCACCCATAACAGAAGATTGCCCACCCAAAAAATTGTATTGCCTGCACATAACACAGAAATGCCTGCCCGTTGCTAGTAGTGTAACTTGAAGCTTTGGGGCTCCAATGCAAAATCTCCAACACAGGGCTCACAACTAACAGAAGTGTCTAAGCCTATGTCCGCACGCTGTATTTTTTAGGTCACCACAAAAATGCACCCTGTGGCCAAAAAATACGCATCTTGTGGCCAAAAAAAGCAACAAAAAACGCAAATGTTTTTTAGTGCATTTTGATGCATTTTTAGTGCATTTTTGATGCGTTATTTGACCGTGCATTGAGGTGTTTTTTATCACTAATGAGTGAAAAACTCAAGGAAAACGCAAAAAGAAGTGGCACGCTGCATTTTTGTGGTCACAACAAAAATGCGGCCCAAAAAAAAAAAGCAACGTGCTCACAGTAAATCGGAAATCTCATAGACTTTGCGGAGGAAGGGAAAGCATGCAGTTTGTGGTGACTGAAAGGTCACCACAAAATGCACCAAAAAAGCATCAAAAACTGCAGTGTGCACATGGGGCCTAAAAGTAATTGTCTTGTCATAACTGCCAATAGGACATTTTTGGCCTCTATAGTCTCAAGGGCTCGGGTGAAATTGCAACCTCTGCACCTATACAGTTACGCCTCTAAGCTTTGCCTTTCCATTAACACTGGACTGCCTTGTGATGATGTGACGCCCTGGACTATCAGGTCATCACAGGGTATTGTGCAATCTGCCCTTCTGCACAGTGTCTGCATCCTCCTTGGTTACGGATCCCTGTTCTTCGGTGTTGCTAAGAGCAGAGCCAGTCAAAACCCTAGGAACACTCTGCACCACACCCACCAGACACACCATTGGGGGGCCTGAAGGGAATAGGGCCGCCCACTTGGGGGGTTGGTAGGGGAAAGTCAGAAGTGTTAGGAGCAGTAGAAAGAAGTGTGAGGAGCAGTGAAGAGGGAAAGAGTGTGGAGCGGTGACACTCGAAGTGAGAGGTCACAGGTTAGGAGCAGGGCTCCTTGAGACTACCAGGTGGCAGACGTTTGTCTGGGCCTGGTAGGAGCTGGAACTCCGGTTGCAGGGGATCGTGTGAAGGGGCACGGATCTGCCAAGGAGGGCAGACGGTGGCCTTGACCATCTCCAGGCAGGGGCCAGGGCACGACAGGGTACGTGGACCCTAGGCCGGGAAGTAGCTTCACGCAGCCCGGTAATTTACCCGACGAGGGTGAAGTCTTCAAGATTCATCCTCCACCTGCTCCAAAATCGGGGTACTAGCGCAATGAGGGGATAGGACTTTCCCAACACATAGTCCAGAAAATCCCAAGCATGAACCCTGAGAGCAAGCTCACTCCGTTAGGAATACGGGTGAGCAGGACTCAACTAATTCCATACTACAAGGCCCAAATAGAGAAGAGAGTGCCACGGAAAAGGTCACAGGCTAACAAGCAACACCAAGGGGCACG
Source organism: Anomaloglossus baeobatrachus (assembly GCF_048569485.1). Classification (NCBI taxonomy): domain Eukaryota; kingdom Metazoa; phylum Chordata; class Amphibia; order Anura; family Aromobatidae; genus Anomaloglossus; species Anomaloglossus baeobatrachus. The sequence goes on along the minus strand of NC_134354.1, from coordinate 750,253,742 downwards.
GATCCATGCGTGCTCCCTCCCTGCTGCAGCGGTGCTCAGAACTCTGGTTTACAAGCTGTCGGTGTCAGTATTCTTGGACTGAGTGAGTATGCAGAAAACCCTTTCCTCCCCAACGGCACCCCTTCACTACCACCACCACCAGGCCCCGGGGCAAAACCCCCTATCCACGGAGGTGTTAAACACCTTGCTGCCATACCACTGCCACCGGGCTTGCCCAACAGCAGCGGTGGTACTCCATCTTACCATGCACCATGGGTGGCGTCACGAACTTCTAAACCCCCTGTACATATTCCCCCTTTTTCACTTCGAGTGTCCGCGCGACCACCCGGGTCCGGAGACCCCTCGAGCCACCACGGTTCTGGATCCGAGCGGCTCGAGCTGTCACGGGGGCGGTACAATGATAACACAGGACTTGTACAACACAGAACTACCTGACCATAAGACAGAACTACCTGCACCTGCCTAAAACACAGGGCTGCCTGTCTATAAACATAGGGGTTTAAAAGTATTTCATTTTTATATTTAGCCATATTTTCCATGCACTTATTAAGCTGCTGCACGCGTATAGACCTATGAGACACAGGGGCTGAATGAGTCAGTGCAAAACAGTCTGGCCAAAATGTGGTGAGAAACTTTTTCGTGCAAAGGAAATTAGAGGCTTTTAGATAATTGCTTTACAGGCATGAGCAGAGGCATTTCTATATATTCTACATGTTCTCATGTAAAAACTGTACCATTATCATTACCAGAATCAGCGGGCCCTTGCTGCGTCCAATAACTGGCTGCAACGCTCAGGTTCTAGCCAGACTGAAGAAAAGGAGAGTAGGCTGCCAACGGACACAGAGAGCGATACAGTGGAGTGGTGACGATCAGGGGTGGACACACCGCTGGTGCAGCCGGTGCAGCTGCATCGGGGCCCGGAGGTGGAGGAAGGGCCCTGCAGGGTAGGTAATAATGAGGGCAATCTGGCCTGTTGTTTGGAGCCTGAGGCTCCAGGAGGCCCATGGTCAAATTTCCCTCATTATAATCGGAATAATAATAATAATAATTTTTATTTATATAGCGCCAACATAATCCGCAGCAGAATGCAAGGCTGGGAGCAATCCCTCTACTCCACTACACAGTTCAGACAGCAGAGCCACAATAATCCATTCTCAGCTTCCTGCCTGATGCTTTCTCTGTTACACAGGCACGTGAAGCTTGGAGATGTCAGCACACCACACATGCCTGTGTCATTCTTGCAAGAGAAGTGGTGCTGCAGGGAACCATGTGGAGAGATTATGGACTTTTTTTTAAAATACACTGGGAAGAGGACAATTGGGAGGATTGGGATTGGAGTAATGGGTGAAAGAGGGATTTCAGGGCCTTGTAATGAACAGGTAGAGGAGGACTTTCTATATATCAATGTTAAAATGAATTGGATGGTGGCGAGGATGCCAAGTCCATCATTGTGTCCTACTCCACAATTCATTATATTGCCCTAACAGTGTCCTCTCCAATCCACAATTCATTATATGGCCCTGACAGCATCCTCCTCATCCCACAATTCATTATATGACCCTGATAGCATCCTACTCACACAACAATTCATTACATGGCACTAATAGCATCCTCCCCCAAACCACAACTCATTATATGGCCCTATTAGCATCCTCCTCAGCGAACAATTCATTATATGGCCATAATAGCATCCTCCCCACCCCTCAATTCATTATGTGGCCTTGATAGCATCCTCCTCACTCCACAATTCATTATATAGACCTCATAGCATCCCCCTTCTCCCCACAACTCATTATATGACCCTTATCTCATCCTCCACACCGCACAATTTATTATATGAATATATATATATAAATATATATATGTACATATATATATACATATATACATATATATATATATATATATATATACACTGTATATATATACTGTATATATGTATATAATGTTAAGTCCATCATTGTGTCCTACTCCACAATTCATTATATGGCCTTGATAGCGTCCTCGCCTACGCCAAAATTCATTATATGGCCCTGATAGCGTCCTTGCCTACAACACAACTCATTATATGGCCCTGATAGTGTGCCACCCCCTTGGTAGCAGCCGAGCTGCTTGGATCTGGGTTCTCAGTGGCTCGAGGGTCTCCGGAACCGGTTGTCGTGTGGCTGCTCAAATGAAAGGGGTATTTACAAGGGATATTATAGAGTTCACGACGCCACCCGTGGTGTACAGCAATTTGGGAAGTACCAACCCCTGCCGCTGGGAGTACCCGGGGTGGTGAAGTGGGGCAACAAGGTGTTGCTACCCTCCACGGGTAGGGGGAAAGTCCTGGGACTCGGTGTTTGGGTAAACGCCGTGGGGTGCAGGGGCCACTCTGGTACTCACTCAGTCCATTAGGCAGACACCACTGCTGCTGAGGGGAGCTAGTTCGGGTCCCTGCCTGGTGATCCGTGACCTGCCTCCTGGCACTGTTTACTTCTCTGGTGGTCCCGGTAGTGTGAAACTTGCCGGGTCCCGCTCCCCACTATGGCTAAGTGTGGGAGCTTGCTCTCAGGGCTCACGCTTGGGATTTTCTGGACTGTTTTGGATGGGAAGTCCTATCCCCCTCGTTGTGCTAGTGCCCTGATTTTGGAGCGGTTGCGAACGGATCTTGAAAGCTCCGTTCTCCTCGGATAATTTATCGGGTTGCCTGAAGCTACTCCCCGACCTAGGATCCACGTACCCCGTCGTGCCTCGGTCCCAGACCGGTGATGGTGCAAGGCCGCCGGCTGTCCTCCTCGACAGATCCATGCCCCTTGCCATGATCCCCTGCGACCAGGGGTCCGACTCCTCTAGGCCCAGACCTAGACACCGTCTGAACCTATACAGGAGCCCCGCTCCTGACCTCCTCTCACTTTCACTACTCGCTCTCGACGCTCTGACACTGCTCACTTCCCCTTCCTAACCCCCTAGGTGGGCGACTCTATTCCATTCAAGCCATCCACTGGTGTGTTTGGTGGGTGTGGTGTTGGGTGTATCTAGGGTTTGATTAGCCGATGGAGGCAACACCATATGGTTAGAGACCCAAAACCAAGAGGTGGATGGAGGTGGATACTGCACGAGAGGGCAGATTGTGCAATACCCTGTGACGACCTGATAGTCCAGGGGCGTCACAATAGCGCTTTCGCCAACCACACAATTCGTTATATGGCCCTGATAGCATCCTAACCAACCCCACATTTCTTTATATGGCCATCATAGCACCCTTCCCAGCCCACAATTCATTATATGCCCTCTTAGCATCCTCCCCCAGCCCACAATTCATTACATGCCCTCATAGCATCCTCCCCACAATTCATTTTATGGTCCTCATATCATCCTGTGTGGGGAGGACAAAAGACAGGAACTAAGGCCATGTGCACACTGTCAGGAAAAATTCTGCTTCAAATGCTGATGTGTTGGCAGGAAGAACACTGCAAAAATGTGTTTTTACATGCATTTTTGCCTATATGTTCCTTCACTCATTAGTATGGGTGAGATATGCCGCAAAAAAAAGTTACAAAAATTGACATGCTGCAGATCTGAATTTCCCTTTGCTTATACTGTACTGTAAAATGCTACCTATTTTCAGTGACAAAATGTAACGTGTGTACATAGCCTTAAAATGAATGGGGGGGAGTCAAAGAGAATGATTAATTTATAATTATTGGGAGGCAGAGATTATAGTTAATGGGGGGCACAGTGCTGATTTATTTATCACTGTATATTGTGAATGCTGTGTGGCTAATTGCATATTAATGGTGAAGTACATATTTCTAGTCAGGGGTGCAGTATGGGGGATTTTTTATTCAGGAGGCAAATGTATATATACAATACATATGACCTTATTATTGTCAGGGCTGCAGTGATCAGTGTGACAAGACGAGTCGTGGCTGAAATAAGTCAACATGAAGGTCTGACCAGATGGAGAAGAAACAACTGAAAACTAATCAGATAGGATGTCAGTGGTCACTGCATGTAATTCTGTATTCTGCATTGTATGACTTGGAGTTATGCTATTATTTGTTAATCCCTAAAGCCTGCTTTACACGGGACGACCAATTGTGCGATTTCACAATCGATCGTACCCGCCCTCGTCGTTTTTGCGTCACGGGCAAATCGCTGCCCGTGGCGCACAAACTCGTTTAAACCCCGTCACACGCACTTACCTTCTGGACGACCTCGCTGTTGGCGACGAACGTTCATTTCCTGAAGTGGGAGGGACGTTCGGCGTCACAGCGACGTCACACAGCCGCCGGCCAATAGAAGCGGAGATGCGGAGATGAGCGGGACGTAAACATCCCGCCGACCTCCTTCCTTCCGCATAGCCGGAAGGTGCCGTGGGACGGAGGTAAGCTGCTGTTCATCGCTCCTGGGGTGTCACACGGAGCGGCGTGTGCTACCCCGGGAACAATGAGTAAGCGGCGCCATTTTAATTAAACGAGATTATGAAACCGAGCGACGAGTACACGACTCACGATTTGTGAACGATACTGCGTCGCTCGGAGGTGTCACACAGCCCGACGTCGCAAGCGATGACGGATGTGCGTCACGAAAACCGTGACCCCGACGATCTATCGCACGATAGATCATCTCGTGTAAAGCAGCCTTTAGGCCACATTCTCACATTCGTGTGATATATCCGTGTACTGCCAGATTTTTTTATTGGACAGCACATATAGAGTTTAATAGATCCATTCACATATCTATGAAAATCACAAAGCCAAGAATGAGAGCTGCGAGACGTAAGCGGGCTTTACACGCTACGATATCGTAAATGAATTATCGTCGGGGTCACAGTGACGCACATCTGGTATCATTAACGATATCGCAGTGTGTGACATTTATGTGCGACCTAAAATGATCGCAAAAGTGGCAAAAATCGTTTGTCGCAGAAAGGTCGTCCTAAAATAAAAAATCGTTTTCTTCTAATTAGCTATGTTGTTCGTTGTTCCTGCGGCAGCACACATCGCTATGTGTGACACCGCAGGAGCGAGGAACGTCTCCATACCTGCCTCCACTGCCAATGTGGAAGGAAGGAGGTGGGCGGGATGTTACATCCCTCTCATCTCCACCCCTCCGCTTCTATTGGACGGCTGTCGTGCGACGTCGCTGTGACGCAGCAAGAACCGCCCCCTTAGAAAGGAGGCGAATTGCCAGCCAGAGCGACGTCGCAGGACAGGTAAGTGCGTGTGACGGGGGTAAGTGAAGTTGTGCGCGACGAGCAACGATTTGCCAGTGTCGCACAACTGTCGGGGGCGGGTACGATCGCTTGCGATCTCGCTAGCGAGATCGCAGAGTGTAAAGCCCGCTTAAAGGACCCGCTACACGCAACAACGTATCTAACGATATATCGCCGGGGTCACGGATTCCGTGACGCACATCCAGCATCGTTAGTGACGTTGCTGCGTGTGACACCAACGTGCGAGTGTTAACGATGGAAAATACTCACCAAATTGTCCATCGTTGACACATCGTTCATTTTCAAAAAATCGTTGATTGTTGAGGATGCAGGTTGTTTGTCGTTCCCGAGGCAGCACACATCGCTACGTGTGACACCCCTGGAAGGAGGTGGGCGGGATGTTACGGCCGCTCATCTCCGCCCCTACACTTCTATTGGGTGGCTGTTTAGTGACGCCGCTGTGACGCCGCACGAACTGCCCCCCTTAAAAAGGAGGCGGTTCGTCGGACACAGCAACGTCGTTAGGCAGGTAAGTCCGTATGACGGCTCCAAACAATAATGTGCGCCACGGGCAGCAAATCGCCCGTGACGCACAAACGACGGGGGCGGGTGCCATCGCTAGCGATATTGCTGCGTGTAAAGCCCCCTTTAGAGCATGTGCTGTTCAGATCCGATTATGAGCAATGGGACATAATCGGTCTGTGTGCTGTCCAAGAAAAAAAAATCAAGCAGCACACTGACACTTCACATGGATGCAGGAAAGTAGCTTTATGTATAGCACCATTCGTAATTACATGGTTTACTTTTTAATTACATACAGTTGAAATCAGAAGTTTCCATCCACTCTCTAAAAAGACACATCTGCAGGTTTTTCCCTCCCTCTCTATAAAGATACATCTGAAAGTTTTTCCCTCCTCTTTCTATAAAGAGACATCTACATGCTTTTCTCACTATCTGACATGAAATCAGAATAAACCTTTCCCGTTTTAGCTCAATTAGGAACCAAAATTATGTATATTTGCCAAATGCCAGAATAATGAGAGAGAGAGAATGTTTTAAGGCATTTTTATTACTTTCTGCCAAGTCAAAAGCTTACGTACATTTCATTAGTATTTGGTACTATTGCCCTGTAACTGTATGACTTGGGGGAAACATTTTGTATCTCCTTCCACAAGCTTCTCACAATAGTTGGTAGGAATTTGAGCCCATTCCTCTTGACAGAACTGGTGTAAGTGAGCCATGCTTGTAGGTCGTCTTGCTCACACCGGCCTTTTCAGCTTTGCCCATAAATTTTCAATAGGATTGAGATCAGGGTTTGTGATGGCCACTCCAAAACATTGACTTTATTATCCTTAAGCCACTTTGTAACCAGTTTGGCAGTATGCCTTGGGTCATTATTCTTTTAGAAGACCCATTTCTGCCCAAGCTTTAGGTTCCTGGCTGATGTCTTGAGATGTTCTTCAGTATTGCCACGTAATCTTCTTTCCCATGATGCCATCTATTTTGTGAATTGCACCAGTACCTCCTGCAGCAAAACAACCCCACAACATGATGCTGCCAGTCCTGTGTTTCACAGTTGGGATGGTGTTCTGAGGCTTCAAAGCTTCTCCCTTTTTCCACTAAATGTAACGATGATCATTATGGCCAAACAGTTCAATTTTAGTGTTGTCAGACCACAGGACATGTCTCCAAAAATTAAGCTTTTTGTTCCTGTGTTCATTTGCAAACATTAATCTGTCTTTTTTATGTTTCATTTGGAGTAATGGCTTCTTCCTGCAGAGTGGCCTTTGAGCCCATGTTGATACAGTACTTGTTTCACTGTGGATAATGACACAATCTTACCAGCTTCCATCAGCATCTTCACAAGGTCTTTTGCTTTTGTTCTTGGGTTGATATGCACATGTCTGACCAAAGCACATTTATCTCTGGTACACAAAACCTGTCTCCTTCCTGGACGATATGATGGCTGGACATTCCCATTTTGTTTTTACTTGTGTATAATTGTTTGTACAGATGAATGAGGCACCTTTAGGTATCTGGAAATTGCTCCCAAGGATGAACCAGACTTGTCCAAGTCCACAATTCTCTTCCTGAGATCTTGGCTGATTTCTTTTGACTTTCCCATTATGCTACACAGAGATGCAGTGTGTTTCACGTGTGCATTAAAATACATCCATAGGTGTGTCTCTAATTAAATCAGATGTTGACAATAAACCTATCAGAATCTTCCAAAGATATGACATCATCATATGGGCTGACCCATATACCTTTTTACCTTTTACCTTTGATGGCGAGGGTCTATGAGACCTCCCCATTACTAATCTGTAAGTGAAAGTAATTAAACAGAAACACTAAAAAAATCTTTATTCGAAATAAAATACAAAAATGTCCCTCTTTCACCACTTTATTAACCCCCAAGAGACCCAGGTCTGATGTAATCCACACGAAGTACATAAACGAATGCTGTAAGGTTCAGGCAGAGAAAGAATGAGCCACGCATTCAGCGGTGACATCACTCAGGTAATTTGCGGTCAGAGCGATAGGTTCCCATGGTCCTTTACCAATGACCGCAGCAAATCTGACATCAGGGGACTTTGGGTGACCTCACTAAACTCAGTTTCACAGACCTGCATCTCCTGGCAGAAAACCGCGGTTTCTTTGACAAGGGATGCAGATTTGGTGCTGAAATTTTGACACTATGTTATGATCTATGTGTTATGTGTTTTGTCATTGTGCTTTCCCATCCCCTATGTGTCTACCCTAATTGTGGTGAGGGAATCCTCTGTACCCCATTGAGAACCACTCAGCATGGGCCCTTAGGCAATTTTGAGATGGGCAATACCCGGTTAGCCTTCGTATGTAATGCTAATTTTTCTTTATACTACTACAGCTTAAAATATGGTTAAAATTTTAACGTTAAATGTTAAGGGTCTAAACTCAAACATTAAGAGGCGAATGGCATTAGGTGAGATGCGGACCCAGCGAGCTGATGTGGTTTTCTTGCAGGAAACGCACTTGAACCTCAATGGGAACTGCAATTTCGCTAAACACCTTTACCCCACGATTTTTCTAGCCTCCCAGGAAAGGAAAAAAGCCGGTGTGGCGATTTTGATATCAAGAACCTGTCCCTTTCAAGTTACTACCTCCCTGGCAGACCCACAGGGTAGATACCTTATCCTACAAGGGACATATAAGGAAGTTCCAATCCTTTTGTGTAACATTTATGCCCCTAACACCTCCCAGATCCTCTTTTTGAACCGGGTATTCCTCAAACTCACACGCCTTCCCTCCTCAGCGTGGATTGTGGGTGGAGATTTTAACACTATTTTCTCTGACTCTTTAGACAGGTTGACCATTAACAATCAATTGTCGAGCCCGTCTCAGCGTAAATTGACAGCTGCCTTTCGAAGATTAATCCGCAGGTTTGCCTTATTTGATTTGTGGCGAGTTAAACATCCCTCAGAAAAAACCTTTACCTTCTACTCTCCCCCTCATGGTACACACACCAGGATCGATTTCTTCTTTGGCAACGTTCAAGCCCTTAGATTGACGAGCAGTGTAGATATTGGTGCAATAACGTGGTCAGACCACGCGCCAATGACTCTCACCCTAGATCAGACAACTTCACGTACAAGAGTCTGCCACTGGAGGCTCAATGAGTCCCTCCTCAAGAGAACTCCCTACAGAGACAAACTGGAAGCAGGGCTGATAGAATACTTCGAGAACAATGAGGGGTCAGTGCCTAATTTTTCCACTGTTTGGGAAGCCCATAAGGCCATCTTTAGAGGGCAATGCATAGCATTAAGCTCCCGTATCAAAAAAGATAGACTATATCAGAGAGATCAGCTCCTTAAAAGTCTCAGAGACTTAGAAAATAGGATGACCCTTAACCCATCAATACGTACCCTTAGAGGTATAGTAAAGACTCGTGCCCAACTGAAGGACCTAGAGGTCAATATAACAGAAAAATTACTACTCTATAGCAGGCATAAATACTATGACAAAGGAAATAAATCTCACTCTCTTTTGGCCCGTCAACTTAGAGAGGATAGGGGGAACTCATCCGTTTATGCCTTGAGAGATTCGGGGGGGGAATATTTTTTATGACCCCACTAAAGTTGCAAAGATCTTTCAGGATTATTTGTCGAGACTGTACTCTTTGTCTAGCCCTCTTCCTACAGACCCAGGAAGACAGAGGGAGCTAATCCACTCCTTTCTTGAGCAGTGTAAGCTGCCTACTCTTACTAAGAATGCTGTAAACACACTGAATAAAGAAATCACGTGTGAAGAGGTAGGAGAGGTGCTTAAATTACTTCCTAATGGAAAATCACCGGGTCCAGACGGTCTGACATATTTTTACTACAAGGCATTTGCGGATCGACTTACCCCTTATTTGGTTAAATTATTTAATAGCTTCCTCACGGGCTCCCCTATACCCACAAGTATGTTACATTCTTATATTACGCTTATACCCAAACCTGGGAAGGATGCTATGGAATGTGCCAATTACAGGCCCATAGCACTCCTTAATGCTGATTTGAAAATCTTTACTAAACTACTGGCTCTACGTCTTTCAGTCCTGCTCCCTCACCTAATACACAAAGACCAGGTGGGTTTTGTCCCATGTAGGCAGGGAGGGGACAATACTAGGAAGATCATTGACTTAGTAGAGGTTGTTAATAAGACAGAGAGTGAAGCACTCCTTCTTAGTTTGGATGCGGAGAAGGCGTTTGACCGTCTGGGGTGGCCATTCATGTTCGAAACATTGCATCAATTTGGAATTTCAGGTCCATTCATTACTGCCCTGAAAAGTCTATATTCATGCCCCTCAGCTTCGGTCAAGCTTCCTTATGCCACATCTCAACCCTTTCAAATACACAATGGCACTCGTCAGGGATGCCCTTTGTCCCCCCTTCTCTTTGTTATGTGTATTGAGCCATTGGCTGCTGCTATTCGCATTGACCCTAATATACGTGGAGTAATGGTGAGAGACAAGGAGTTTAAGCTATCCTTATATGCGGATGATGTCCTATTGATTTTGTCCCAACCACATATCACCCTCCCGAATTTGCATTCCTTATTACTACAATTTGGAAGGTTGTCAGGGTATAAGGTCAATCAGAGCAAAACGGAAGCTCTGCCTCTTAATATTCCACAGGTGCGGGTCTCCTCCTTACAGGAAAACTACAACTATAAATGGAAAAACATATCCTTGACATACCTGGGGATACAACTAACATCTAAGTATAAGCTATTATACCAGCAGAACTATCCTAGCTTATTTACTGAGATAAAAAGGCTCCTGCTCAATTGGAACAAGCTCCCATTGTCTCTGTTTGGAAGAATCTCTGCAGTCAAAATGTCTGTCCTGCCGAAGCTCCTTTACCTGTTTGAGACCCTTCCGGTGTGTGTACCATACAAAGAATTGCGCAACATTCAGTCTGTTATACTTCAATTCATTTGGGCCCACAAGAGACATAGAATTAAGAAAGCGACTTTGTTTGACAGTAAACTGAGAGGAGGCCTGGGAGTCCCTGATATTACTAGGTACTATTGGGCAGTACACTTACGTCACATCCCTGCATGGTCTAATCGCAGTGCCTTCTCTAGATGGATGGAAATAGAGAAGTTATGGCTCGCCCCAATACACCCCAATTCCTACCTCTGGGGCACCTCATCAGACAAGCCTGACCCACAAACCCTGGGCCCTATAGCCTTCACGAAGAGGATATGGGACTGTTGTGTCAAAAAGTTTCCACTTCAATCCGAACACTCTCCCTTGACTTCTTTTCTTTTTAATCCCAGAATGCCGGACGGTATGCAGGGTACAGCGACTAAAACGTGGTTTGACAGGAAACTCTTTTGCTTTGCTGACATAGTAGACGCACGTTCCAGAGTCCTTCTCCCCTACGCCACCATAGCTGCTAAATTTAATCTCCCTGGCAATTCCCAATATCGCTATTTACAAGTTAGACACCTGATGCACTCCCTTTTTACCTCATTAGAAGTCTCTATCCCTACACTTTTTGAGAGATTGTGCAGAGCTGGGGTCTCTACTAAAGGCCTCATCTCAGATATATATCGTATTTTAATTACCGTATTTTTCGCTTTATAAGACGCACTTTTCCTCCCCAAATTTTGGGAGGAAAATGGGGGGTGCGTCTTATAAAGCGGTAGCGGGGGGGGGGGGGGTCCTGTCTGAGGCGATCGGGCGGGTGCCTGTGGCTGCATGCAAGCGCCCGGGTACCTGTACTTGCATGCAGCGGCAGCCGGGTACCCGTGGCTGTGTACGGGCGGCAGCGGGTGCTGTGTGGGGTCGGCAGCCAGGTACCTGTGCTTGCATGCGGTGGCAGACGGGTACCCATGGCTGTGTGCGGGCGGCAGCCGGGTGCTGTGTGCGAGCGGCAGTCGGGTGCCCGTGCAGGTACTCGGCTGCCGCCCTCACACAGTCACCCATCTGCCGCCCGCACACAGCCATGGGTACCCGGCTGCCACCGCACGCAAGCACAGGTACCCGGCGGCTTGTACGCGGGGTGGGCGGGCAGCCTGCTGGCTGCCACTCTGTGCATGCGGGGCGGGCGGCTGTGCAGCTTACCAGTTGTCCGCGGTCCCACTTTCAAATGATGGCGCCGGTGGAGCTCTTGGATGAGAGCTCCATCTGCGCACGCGCTGCTCCGGGAGTCAGCGCGTGCGCAGATGGAGCCCTTGGATGAGAGCTCCATCTGCGCATGCGTCGCTCCGGGCGCCATTACTTGAATCGGGACCGCGGACACACTCCACCACTGAGCCGTCGCCGCCGCTCCCACTACTGAGCCGCCGCTGCCACCACTGAACCGGGACCGCGGACACACGCCACCACTGAGCAGTCCCTGCCGCTGCCACCACTGAGCAGTTGCCGCCGCTCCCACCACTGAGCCGCCGCCGCCGCTGCCACCACTGAACCGGGACCGCGGACACACGCCACCACTGAGCAGTCCCTGCCGCTGCCACCACTGAGCAGTCCCTGCCGCTGCCACCACTGAGCAGTTGCCGCCGCCGCTGCCACCACTGAACCGGGACCGCGGACACTCACTGCACCGGCCTGCTGCACGGCTCACACGCCACGGCTGCTGCCGCCACCACGGACCCCACGGATCCTGCCACCGCGGACGCCACCGCGCCTGCAACCACGGCACCTGCAACCACGGACCCCGCTGCCACTGACCTGCCGCGCCTGCCAGCACAACCTGTGCCTCCTGTGACCCCGCTTCACCACCACTGCTGCCCCCCTCCGGTAAGAGAACACCGGAGTATAAGACGGACCCCATTTTTCTTTTTTTTACCTTTTTTATGTCTAAGTTTGGGGTGCGTCTTATATTCCGGTGCGTCTTATAAAGCGAAAAATACGGTACCCCCTGCCCAGAAGACAAGCCAAAGCATACATATATGAGGAAATGGGAAGATTTCCTTGGTGAGTCCATTCCCTTGTGTATGTGGAAACGGATCTGGGATACTGCCTCTAAGACATCCTCATGCTATGTCTATAAGGAAAATCAGTATAAATTACTTATGTATTGGTATCACACCCCAGCACTACTACATAAACTAAACCCAGCTATACCTGACAATTGTTGGAGGTGTGGAGCCACAGGAGGAGACATACCGCACATATTCTGGGTATGCCCCAATGTCCAGCGTTTCTGGAGGTTGGTGCAATCCCTTATATATAAAGTAACTAACCTTCGGGTTTCCCTGGATCCTAAATTCTATATATTAAATATACCACTTGTTCAGCTGGGGAAAAGAGTGAAGCGGTTATTGTTACATATAACTACAGCAGCTAGATGTCTGATTGCCCGTAACTGGAGATCGGCCCATCCACCCTCACTTACAGATCTGCATTCTCGGATCCAAGATGTGAGAAGGATGGAGTATCTATCTGCCTTGTCAAATAATACAGTAGATCATTTTGAGAGTGTTTGGTCACTTTGGGACACTTATTGGGCCAATAAAGAATAATAGTGAGGTATGGTCTTGATGGAAGCCTGATATATTCACCCTCCCCACTCCACCCCCCCTTCCTTAAACTTCCCTGTTTAGTCTTGTATTGTTTGTCTTGTCACATCCCCTGTTTTTATTGTATCAGTGGATAATAAGATATGTATACTGATTTTTGGTTTACAGTTATTGCTCACATGCTTGTGAGACATACCTATGCATCCATGTACTTTTTCCATGTCTGTTAAAAAATTTAATAAAACATTCAGTTATAAAAAAAAAAAATTTTGACACTATATTCCTGAACCCAATCTACACCTCCTGTCAAAAAAAATGCATCACCACTGCATCATACCACATGCGGTTTTGATGTGTTTTTTTTGCCAGCAGGTGTAGATTGGGTGCATGAATGTGGTGTAAAAACTGAATCACCAAATTTGCAACTCTTGGCCCAAAAAGGCAAAAAAAAAAAGTTTTTCACACGATTTTGGTACAATTTTCGGCCAGTAGGTGTAAATTTGGTGCTGAAATGTCTGCACCAGATTTCAGCACTAAATTTGCAACTCTTGGAAGAAAACTCAGGGTTATTTTTGTGCCAAGAAAAGAAATGCAAATTTCATGAAGACATTTTTACACCATATTCAATCACCCAATCTATACATCCTGGCAAAAAAAAAGCATCAAAACCCCATGAAGTATGATGTGGTAGTGATGCAATTTTTTGCCAGAAGGTGTAGAATGGGTGCAGGAATATGGTGTAAAAATTTCCACCCCAAATCTGCATCTCTAGGAAAAAAAAACGTGGTTTTCTGCCAGGAGATGCAGGTGAGTTCACTGAGTTTAATGAGGTCACCTGAGGTCCTCTGGAGTCAAGTTACTTGCGGTCATAGGTGGAGGACTCCAGCTGTGACTGCAACTAACCTGAGTTAGTTGCACACGGCTCATTCATTCTCTGCATGGAGCTCACAGTCATGTTGCATGATCGCATGCAGTGCCTTCAGATGTAGCACAGCTGGAATCATCGTGGGACCTCGTGAGGATTACATCAGACCAGCAGGGGTGTTTTGGGAGTTAATAAAGTGGTGAAAGAGGGTGTTTTTTTGTATTTTTTTCCAAATAAAGGATTTTTTCGGTGTTTGTATTTATTTACCTTTTCTTACTGCCTAGTAATGGGGGGTCTCATACACCATCCCAATTACTAATCCAGGGTTTAGTGACAGCTGTGGGCTGCCATTAACCTCTTATATTAGCACCACATCAGGACAATCGGGAAGAGCCGCGTTAAGCGCCGGGCTTGTCGCATCTAATGGATGCGACAATCCGTGGTGGCTGCAGGCTGCTATTTTTAGACTGGGTGGTGGCCCAATAATCATAGGCTTCCCCAGTCTGCGAATACCATCCCCCAGATGTCGGGCTTTATCTCGGCTGGGCATCAAAATTGGGGGGGACTGCATGCTGTTTTTTTAAATTATTTATTTAAATAATTTTAAAAAAAAGCTGCATGCAGTTCATTCTCTTTTCATACACAGCCAAGATAAGCGCATGGCTGAGGCCTGCAGCCTGTAGCTGTTTGCTTTATTTGTGCTGGTATCAATACAGAGGGGACTCTATACCAATTGTTTTATTTAGTTGTTTATTTTTATACACAGCGCCTGTGATTGGAAACGTCAGACACGCTGCCACGCAGGTGGGGGTGTGTCTGACTGCAACCAATCACAGGCGTCGGTGGGTGTGAAAAGTAGTGCATGTGCAATGAATGCTAATGCGCGACACCAGAAGGGAATGTGCAGGTCGGGAAGCAGTTACAGCCGCATCTGATCCTCGATAAGTACAGCACGCTTGCTCCCATCTCCCTATCCTTCTACCAACATTTTTAGTCGCTGGATTCTGGTCCCCATAGATGTATATGGGGAACAGAAACCAGCCTGGAACCGTATTTTAAAAACCGGATCATCGGGATCCTCCGGTTATCTGCGAGTCTGCTCATCACTAATTATAATGTAAAATTAGTACCACTTATAAAACGCAGATGAGTTCAAATGTCAAATTCAGCTTTAGCTAATTCAACTTTGCTAAATGTGCTCCTATAAGAGAATGGTAGAAACAGTGCGTGCAGTATGGATCAAAGATACACAGTTACCTGACAGTTCTCCGAACCCATCCATGTAGTCCGGCCAAGTTCTCTGGAAATCAATGGTTCCATCAATTCTTTTTTGAAGAACAGTCCACCCTCCGCCTCTATAATCCATGTCACAGAAAGCCTAGAGCGACATAATGATGAATGAGATGTATTATCTATATCTTCCCTGCCATGCACTGGTTTATTAGTTATCTTAGCTTTTGGGCCATAAGTCACCGTGATTCTTGAAAGACTCTACCTTTACACGAGGTTGTGCTGGATCTTTATGATAAGTCATCAATATTGGATCTGACATCTGGTTTCCCCCCCCTGCCAATCATCTCCTGATGCTGCCAGATGAATATACAGTGTATAGAACCACAGCAGCTCCCTGGTGGCCGTTCTCGGGTACTGCAGCTCATCTGCTATTGGCCGAAATTGGAGCAGAGCTACAGTAACTGAATTTTTTATTTTTTAACCCTTTAATTTTCAATGGGGCAAAAGGGGGATGATTTGACCTTTTTTTTTTTATTATTTTTTTTTAATTTTTCAAAACTGTTTTTAAACTTTTTTTTTATTTTACTAGTCCCCCTAAGGGGGCTATAAGGATGAGCAGTCTGGTCGCTCATTCATTTCTCCCAATCAGAGCAGCATCGCTGAGATCGGGAGAAATGCTCATCTCCTGTAACCTGCAGTACTCGGCTGCTGGTTACAGGACCTGAGTCATGTGAGCTACAGGAGTCATCACATGACCCTGTGCCACCATGACAACCATCGCATCCTCGTGATGACGGCATGTGACTTCCGGTGGTGGCCTGTGAGTATGCGATTACCGCGATTGCCGTTAAAATGGCGCTGTCACATCTTGACAGCACCATTTAAGGGGTTAACAGGTACTGGTGGGTAAAATTCCACTCGTACCTGCGAGGCACACATGTCAGCTGTACAATTCAGCTGACATATGTGTGGATCCCTACCTGCAGCAGCAGGTGTGGATTAACACTATGACCACAGGTCATTAAGGGATTATATCTTTGGATCCTGTGATATATCGGCAGCCAGTGTAATCACTGGCACAGAGCAGAAGCATCTGAGTAGTGGTTAGCCAGGTAGGTGACCCTGGCTGCTACATTAAGGATGGACTGTAAAGAAGAGAGTCTAGTTAGGGGGAGCCCAATTCATAGAGAGTTACAGTAGTCAAGGCAGGAGTGGATCAGGGCCACGGTGAGGGTTTCTGTAGTTTCCATTGTGAGAAATGTTGTTCCTGAAGTGCAAACGACAGGAGCGGGCAAGAGATAGTATATAGGAAGTGAAGGAGAGATCGGTGTCAAGTATAACACGCAGACAGCGAGCCTGCTGCCTGGGAGTTATCATGGTGCCGCACATAGAGAGGGAGATGTCTGGTTTAAGAAGGTTAGAAGATGGAGGGAGAAGAAGAAGTTCAGTTTTTGAAAGGTTAAGTTTCAGATAGAGAGCAGACATGATGTTGCAAACTGCAGCCAGACAGTCACTGATGTTCTGTAGTACAGCCGGGGTGAGGTCACAGGATGAAGTATATAGTTGTGTGTAATCAGCATAAAGGTACTGGAAGCCAAATCTACTGATGGTCTTTCCAATTGGGGCAGTGTAGATGGAGAGAAGAAGAGGGCCAAGGACTGAACCTTGAGGGACCCCAACAGTGAGAAGAAGAGGAGAAGATGTGGAGCCAGCAAATGATACACTGAACAAGCGGCCAGACAGGTAGGAAGAAAACCAGGAGAGTACAGTGTCCTTAGGCCAATTGAATGGAGCATAGAGAGAAGGAGATGGTGGTCAACAGTATCGAAGGCTGCAGAGAGGTCAAGAAGAATAAGCAGAGAGTAGTCACCATTATGTTTTACTGTCAGAAGGTCAGGGGTAAGGGGCGGAAGCCAGACTGTAAAATATCTAGAAGAGAGTGAGAGGAGAGTTATCAGGGGATGCGGGAATAGACTAGGCACTCCAAGAGTTTGGAGATAAAGGGGAGGTTGGAGATTGGTCTGTAGTTGTTTGTGCAGGATGGGTTTTTTTTAATAATGGAGTAATGAAAGAGTGTTTGAGGGAGGAGGAGGGGAAGATACCAGAAGAGAAAGAGAGATTGAAGATTTTAGTTAGGTGAGTAGTGATGATTGGAGAGAGAGACTGGAGTAGGTGTGAGGCGAAGAGATCAGTAGTGCAAGTGGTAAGACGAGAAGAAGAGAGGAGCCTGGAGACTTCTTCCTCTGTGACTGGGTCAAAAGTGGAAAGTGAGCTGGATGGGATGTGGGGAGGGATGGGAATCACGATGCTTGGTGACTGGGAGCTGATCTCTTGGCGGATGTTTTCTATTTTCTCCATAAAATACGAGGCAAGGTCATCAGCATGAAGGTCTGTGATAGAGGTCTGTTCTTTCGGACTGAGGAGGGAGTGAAAGGTGTCGAAGAGCTTTTTTGGATTGTTGTATAGTGAGGAGATCAGGGTGGTGAAGTAGGTCTGTTTGGCGAGGTGAAGGGAAGAGTTGTAGGTTCTTAACATGAACTTGTAGTGGATGAAGTTTTCTGGTGTGCGGGTTTTACTCCAGAGACGTTCAGCACTCCTAGAGCATCGCTGGAGAAAACGAGTTATGATGTGAGCCAGGGCTGTTTTACTCTGTGATTGGAGGTTCTGAGGGTGAGGAGCACTACTTGGTCTAGGGTTCTTCTGAGTGTGCGATTGTAGTGATTTACAGCCAAATCAGGACAGGAAAGTGAGGAGATAGGGGACAGTGATGAGTGTAGAGAGTCTTTAAGTATCTGAGAGTCAATAGCCTGAAGATTTC
This sequence comes from Anomaloglossus baeobatrachus, assembly GCF_048569485.1. Taxonomy (NCBI): domain Eukaryota; kingdom Metazoa; phylum Chordata; class Amphibia; order Anura; family Aromobatidae; genus Anomaloglossus; species Anomaloglossus baeobatrachus. The sequence goes on along the minus strand of NC_134354.1, from coordinate 750,235,631 downwards.
TGAAGGTGTGATAGGTGGGAGTGTGCTAGGGTGGACGAGGGTTTGTGAACCTGAAAGAGAGGATGTTGTGGCAAGAGAGGAGATGGGGTGAGTTGTCAAAGTGAGAAATTGAGCAGAGGCGGACAAAGACCAGGTCAAGGATGTTACCGTCTTCATGTGTCTCCGAGGATGAGAGCTGTGAGAGGTCAAAGGAGGTGGTTAGAGATAGAAGCTGGGATGCAGATGGGGAGGTCGGGCTGTTCATGGGGATGTTAAAGTCTCAGGATAAGGGTTGGTAATTCTGAGGACATAAAGTGCGGCAGCCAAGTTGAGAAGTGGTCAAGGAACTGGGTGGGTGACAGTTGCATCTAAACAGAAAACCCTCTATGTTTCTATGCAACCATCGCCCCTTACAAAAATCCACAAATCTGCAGTTTTTCAACCCAAGAGGATGTGTGTTGATATCACAAATAGATATAGTGCACTACAATACAAAAGTACTGCAGAGTATTAAAAATGTGAACAAATGACCAGACAAAAGATTTAAAAATGATTTTAATAAAGTGTATGTTTTTTTTTTATAAACCTAAATTTTTTATAAATGAAAAAGACATTGGTATGACTGTGTCTGTATGGACTCAGGCTGCAATATTTTCACATTTGACTCTGTTGTCTCATGCAAGACTTTATAACCACCAAGCTTATTGCCTCCCTGTAAGTAAAATTGTTGAACGGTCATCTGTGTATACCTGCTTTACTTCTGCCATCCTTGTTCAAATAAACACTATCATCAAGGTTGCTCTATCCGATAATATTCCACATGTCAACTATAGGCTCAACCGAGCTCTACCATGTACATGTACCATGTTTAATAGACTGCTGACTATTATCAGATTTATATGTTGGTATTGACGGCTGCCATCTAGCGGCAAGTCAACTTTAGATTAGAGCTTAAACATATAGGGTTAAGGTAGAGAAGGGAGGAGTGGCAATTGGCGGGAAACAAGACAGGAGGGAAGGCTCGAGAGGGGATCAGTAGAGAATAGGGTTCAAGTGAGAGAAGACGTGGCCGCGGTGCTAGGGCCAGTCAGGGAACCTTGATGTAATCTCGATAGGTCCAGACAAGAACCAAAAAATACTTATGAACCACTCCACCACTTACTGCAATTCCTGGTATAGGGAAGGAGATGCACGGATCAGAGTCCAGCTGGTCACCAGAAGAAGCAATCCAAAAAAAATCCAAGAAAAATTCAGTTCCAAAGGAAAAAAATTTCCAAGCCTTTATTTCATATTTTAAAATTCCATGGTTCTCCATTAAAAGGGAAACAGATGATGCGTTTCAGATCCAACAGATCCTTACTCAAACAGAGAGGTCCGGAGCCTATGGCTCACCCTGTCGGGCTTAGAGAGTTGTCCAGCTAGAGAGCCGTCGAGGCACAGAATTGGACAAAGGTGAATGGAGGAAGGGGGAAAAGAAACACAGACTCCGGAGCTTGAAGACGAGGTCCAAGATAGCGAAGAGACAGGTCAAAGAGCAATACCCGATACCGAGAGAAAGAAAGTCATGTATGTCATAACTGTGTGAAGAACAAAAGTGAACAATCTTGGTTGGCCAAGTAAACTCCAGTGTTGCGTGTGTTACTAACTGTCTATGACAACGACAATCAGTGGGGTGATAGACACCGGCCCGGAGAAACCAGTGTCATGCACCCCACCCAAAGTCATATCTGCTCATGTGTGGCGCCTGTGAGGCTTCAGTCGCCAGAGGGTATTGCATCTCGCTTAAGGTGCAGTACTCATCCCGGGTTTGGAAGAGGTCAGTGCCGATTCCACTTCAAAACACAACACACAGCAGTAGCCCTCTCCACTGGGGACTGGGCAAGGGTATGGTCTTAAGGTCGCCACCAAACACTGGAGCTTCCACACACTAGTGACAGGGACCCAAGGTAGGAGAGTTGCAGCCAGGGGAAGAGAGCAGTGACACATACAGTTAGGAAAGAGAAGGTCTGTAGCCAGCAGACGGGGAGGTCATACCTGGATGAGGTCCGGGACGACTAATCGACAAGAGAGGAGAATCACCAGTGAAGTCTTTGGAACAAAGGAGTCTATACAGTCGCCAAGGGGTGAGCTTGATAGCTCCCTCAGGACCGGTGCAGTCAGGGTGCAGAGCCCTAGAGTGATCTACACTTCACGTTATGCCATCAGAAACCGCCGGGCAGGGGGATTGCAGGTTTCTTTGCCCCCTCAAGTTCCCGGGGCACAGCAGCAGAGAGAGCCAGGAGTTGTGATCATGGTCCAGCTCAGCACGGACTCATGCTGCCTACTATATGGGAAGAGAACTAACAAACCGAAACAGGAGTTCCTGGAGGACTATAGGTCCCTGGGATTCATCTTACATCACACAGCAAAGAAAGGGCTCACATTTCACAACACCAGTTTTGGTCTCGGAACTATCCGGGATCAGCTGGAGCCCATCATAGTGAAAACCGACACTCCAAGGGTGAATACAGGTGCAGTGAGTAAAAAGAACTTTGAACCGCAGCCCCTGTGTCTTCTCTGTCATTGCCGATGCCGTTGTCCCGCACTCAGGCGCCATCGGCTACTATCACCACCATCATCGTCCTCTCTGGGGCCTAGCTCTACCTGTGGAGAGCTGAAACACCCGAGCTGCGTTACCATCCACCCCGGAAGAGAGCGACATCCCGCAGCGGTGGCTTCCATCTTAGCCGCATACCACAGATGGCGTCACAAGACAACTACTCCCACCATCTCCCCTTCCTTCACATCTCCCTTTCGAGATGGTTACTGCTCTACAAGAGTTGCTGAAGAATATGCAAATACCCGCACGCATACCTATCAAGAAGAGAGGGGACAGATCGAGCAGAGACGATCGAGACCCGCTGGAGAGTACCAGTGTTGGAACTGTGGAAATCAGAACCATTTATTCCGACACTGTCCGGAGAGGAAGACGTCTCAAGAAAGACCGCCGTTAAACTAGTGCCTCCCTCCATGGATGGGCACATGGCGGGGAGACCAACTGAGCTTAGAGAAAACCAACGCCCTGAAGATATAGCAGCCAGCACGCCGACGATCATGGCCGAATTTGAAGGGAAAGAAGTAAGATGCTTGATGGATACTGGGTCCCAAGTGACCACCATGCCAGAACAGTTCTTCTACCAACATTTTGGACAAACTGTATCCATTGACAAAGGGGCACATATCAAACTGAGGGCTGCAAACAATCTTCCCATTCCGGTTGTAGGAGTCGTGTGTATGAACATACGTGCATGTGGCCAGAACTTAGGCAAAAAAGGGATTGTGTTAACGGAGGGCCGGTACGACAGAGAGGTGCCGGCTATCGTGGGTATGAACGTCCTGAAAGAATTAGACCAGTTGCTCTTCAACAAGGGGGGCTGTGATTACTGGAAAATGACAGTTGCTAATAGGCCCGCCCAAAAGGTCTTCCAACACCTTATCCGTGCCCGAGGACTGTGGAGGAATGGTGGGAGCCGCTACCCGGTGGGGAGGGTTCGAGTCCCAAGACAGACAACAATTACTCTACCTCCAAATCGTGAGACAGTCCTCACCTTGCCAGTCGGAGCCCACCGTACACTCGAGGGGATGGAGGTGTTGGTGGAGCCTTACCGTGGTGAAGAGAACGGAGATGAACCGTTGGTGGCTCGCACTTTAGCAACAGTAAGAAATGGAAGAGTCCCTTTCCGTTGCGTGAACACCGGTGAACAGGCCTACACCTTGACCTCGGGAGTTGTTCTGGTCCATGTCTACCTGGCGCCTGAAGAGGTGGCGACCGCAGAATCGATTGAATTGCAGCCCATGGCAGGGGAAGCCTGGACTTGGGCTGTTTCTATGGAAAGAAAAGAGAAACCCACTGATCAGTGGAACAGTCGCGTCATCTTAGGGCAGATGGGAGTGGACCTGAGCCCCTTCGCTTCGGAGCAAGCCCAAGCCATAGAAGACTTTATTTGGGAGAATCAAGCCACGTTCTCCCGTCACGCAGAAGATTTTGGCTGTACTGACAAGATTCAGCATGAAATACCCACGGGAGATGCCCCACCGATCAGGGAAAGGTACAGACAAATACCCCCAAAGTACTACCAAGAGGTGAAAGAGCTCTGGGCGCAGATGCTGAAGAGCGGGGTGGTAAGAGAAAGTCAGAGTCCATGGGCTGCCCCAATCGTGCTGGTCAAGAAAAAGGATGGGTCTACCCGCTTCTGTGTTGACTACCGCAAGCTTAATGGATGCACGGTTCGTGATTTCTACCCTCTGCCCCGGATAGAGGAGTCCCTGTCGGCGCTGGGAAAGGCACGTTACTTCTCCTCCCTTGATCTGGCCAGCGGATATTGGCAGGTCCCTGTGGCAGAGAAAGACAAGGCCAAGACCGCATTTATTGTACCCATGGGACTCTTCGAGTTCAATCGCATGCCGTTTGGACTAAATAATGCCCCAGGAACTTTTCAGCGCCTCATGGAAAGTTGCCTTGGAGACATGAACTTCGAGGCCACGTTGATTTACCTGGATGACATAGTAGTGTATTCTGCAACCTTCGAAAAACATCTAGAAAACCTGGGTCAAGTGTTTCAGCGGTTACGGGCCCATGGGCTTAAACTGAAACCAAAAAAATGCCGGATCTTTCAGGAAGAGATTGAATATCTCGGACACAAGGTGTCGGAAGCCGGCGTACAGCCCTCCGATGGGAAAGTGAGAGCAGTGCTACAATGGCCCACACCCAGCACAGTGCGGGAGGTTCGAGCTTTCCTGGGGCTAGCCGGATATTACCGTCGCTTTATCAAAGATTTCGCGAAGGAGGCAGAACCTTTGCACGAATTGCTCCGAGGGACTGCGAAAGGACCAAAAGCACAGAAAATTTGCTGGGGACCAAGACAAGCAGAAGCCTTACACCGATTGAAAGAGGCCTTGGTTAGCGCCCCTGTGCTTGCCTATGCAGACTATAACCTCCCTTTTCGGTTGTATACAGACGCAAGCCTCTACGGCCTGGGTGCAGTACTGGCCCAGGTACAGAATGGTACTGAACGGGTGATTGCATATGGAAGTCGGACGTTACGGGAAGCCGAGCGCAACCCCGAGAATTACAGTTCCTTTCGGCTGGAGTTACTGGCACTAGTATGGGCAATAACCGAAAGGTTCTCGGAATATCTCACGGGAGCCCAAATTGAAGTCTATACGGATAATAATCCCCTGGCTCACATCTCCACCGCCAAACTGGGAGCAATGGAACATAGGTGGCTGGCACGACTCTCCAGATACAATTATCATGTGCAGTACCGCTCCAAGTATGAAAATCAGAATGCGGATGCCCTTTCTCGTGTTACCACCGAAGCCCCAGTGGGGGAGAGAGATGAACAGTTGGAGGAAGACGAAATTCCGGACTTCAGTAAATTCACCGCTCAATTGGTAGAGGCTCGTATGCTGGAAATTACGTCGGGCACGACATCACGCCTGCTTGGCCAAACCAGAGAGGAATGGGTGAAAATCCAGTCATCTGACCCAGAACTGCTTCAAGTGAAAGAGTGGGTGATCCAGCAGCGCAAGCCTAGAAAGGAAATACGGGCCACGCTGTCGCACGTGGCCCTCCAGATTCTCAGCCAGTGAGATAAGCTGTCGGTGCAAGAAGGGATGCTGTATCGGAAGGTGCACCTAGCTACAGAGTTGGAAGTGCGGTGGCAAGTAGTGATACCCCAGAAGATGGCAGTACCATTGGCCCGAGAGGCGCATGAGAAGGGAGCCCATTTTGGACCGGACAAGACTTACCAGTGGTTGCAAAGAATAGTATACTGTCCTCAGATGCTTCGGGCAGTAGAGAAGGCCTGTAAACTGTGCCGTTCCTGTGAGTTAAGTAAAGCTCCCCCACAGCGAGCACCAGTACAGACTATTGCAACCAAAGAGCCATTGGAAGTACTCATGATCGATTATCTGAAGATTGGTCACTCCCACCGGGGCTATCAGTTCTGCCTTGTGATGACAGATCACTTCTCCAAATTTGCGGTGGTGACGCCCACCAGAGATCAGATGGCTGAATCAGCTGCTCGAGCCATCAGTGATGACTTTATCCGGGTGTACGGCTGCCCCAAAAGAATACATTCCGACCAAGGGGCTTGCTTTCAGGGCGGTGTCATGAGAGAGCTGCAAAGGATTTACGGAATGCAGAAGTCAAGGACTACGCCTTATCATCCACAGGGCAACGGAGCCTGCGAGAGATTTAACCGGACCCTCCTACAAATGCTACGCACGTTAGAGGATGATCGTAAGAATCACTGGCCCGGCTATCTCGCAGAACTCGTGTGGGCGTACAATAATCGTGTCCACTCCACCACTGGGTACACCCCGTACGTGCTACTGTTTGGAAGAGCCGGAAGAGGCATAGAAGAGCTCAACCTGGCTCCCCCCGAGATCAGTGAAGGTCAGAGTGTGGGTTCCTGGGTTGACTGTCACCGTCGACGGCTGGAGACTATCCATCGAATTGTCACCAAGCGACTGCAAGAAAAGACACATCCACAGCGGAAACCTGTGTGTGAAACCCCGTTCTTGCCAGGGGACCGAGTACTAGTTGCAGAGAAGCACCCGAGAAACAAGTTGAGCGAGCGCTGGAAAACAGAGCCGTACATTGTGATCAGAAGAATCTCGCCCCACGGATCAGTATACGAAGTGAGAGGTGAGCGAAGAGGCGACACCCTCATCCTGCATCGTAATATGCTGAGGCCCTGCTATTCAGAAGACAGGACCAGACAAAGTACCTCGGAGACGGTGCCCGTGCCCGTTCCTGTTACCCTCGAAGAGGGCTCTGACGATGAAGAATGGTGGCGGGCCCCGGCCAACCCAGCAGACTGGGAGAGATCCACGCCCCCATCCGTTCAAGACACAGGTGCCACCCCTGCAGAGCAGGAGTCACCAATCGCCAGAGATGGGGACGAGAATACTGTACTCCCTGATACGGCGCCGACGTCTGGTGACTTAGCCGTAGTACCACGCCGGACTGAGCGGGCTAATGCTGGTATTCCCCCTGATCGGTACTTGGCAGATGAATTTGTGTGTTCTGTCACTGGATCCTGTTTTAAGACATTGGCTCCCAAGCAACAGGTTGTGAAGCAGGGCAGGAGTTGCCACCGTGTGCCCCTGTGCAGAGCGCCTCAGCAGAGTATCGACTGAGACGGCTGAGGTTAAAGAGGTGGGGAAAGTAAGACTTGTTAACATTTACATATATAGGTTAGAAGACTGTGGACTTTTCCTTGTTATGCTGCCATCTGCTGTCAAAACAAAGAACAGCGGGCACAAACCCCCTGCTGCTTGATTTACTTGGTACAGTCTGAACAGGATGTGAAGAGGAGCTAGTTTTGTTTGGTAGCTGTTTATGCTGAGGTGTGTGTGTTCGGACGTGCTAAAGAAGGCAAGGCCGCATTCTGCCCTACTGAACAAGGTCCAAGTACCTGAGTGTTGCGTGACATCTCCCCAAGACACAGATCCAAGAAAGGCTGGATGTGGAGCGAGGTGCCAGACAGCACGGGCAAATTACAGAGACAGGACAAAGACTGAACTTTAGAGATGTCTGCGGCGGAATACGGGCCCCAACGGTGACGAGGTACCCCACGCTGAAACCTGCAGTTAAGTGTGCACACTACTTTTAGTTAGGGACAGATAGGAAAAGACTCTGCACTGTGTTATACGAGTAAGATAACAAGGACCCTGCGTTTTTTTTGTTTAATAAGGATTTTTGTGTTTTGCTTTTGGGAGTACAATCTGAGGCTTCCTATCCTTGACAAGCTATTCAAAGTGATTGTATGTATATTACATTATATCTACTGCTGTGCACCTTCCCGCTTTTCTCTCCCTCCGTTCCCGCACTATTCCTCCACCTGTGTTGTGCAATATGTTATTAAATTTGCATTGATTAACCCCCGTGGTTCCGTGCAGTCCTTGCGTATCCCGTTACCTGCAGGTTATTACACCTCCTCATAGTACTTTATGTCCACTTTTTCAACTTTTGACAATTTACAACTTTTTCAAAGTTTGTGTACAATATGCAACTTTTGGGATGTTTTTGCTCAATTTTCCACTGCTTGGAGCTAAGTTTACTGCACAAACTGATGTAAATCTGATCCTGGGTGTATAAATGCATGCACATGTGTATGATGAACAGATCAGAAGAGATCTAGTAACACCAGGAGCTTTGCTGTGACAGACACCTGTTTCTGTTCCCGGACATAAAACACTGATGTAATTTTCTGGCACCACAGCTGGAATTCACAGCGAGAAATACAAGTTTACGAGACTTTGAGAACAGAACGTATGATTTGCTCTTCCAGTATATAATTTATAACTAACAATTTACAGCGCTCCTCCGGGATACAATATTATAATGTTGCAATGGACTTTACTGGTCCTGAAGGGAGAAGTATTTTTTGGAGGTGTTGTGAATGTGATAACAAGTCGTTAACGCTGCAACTATGTCCACAAAGAACTTCGGGGAGCAGCAAAGGATTAACTGGATAACTTATTTAAAGGGAACCTGTCAATAGATTTGGTGACTATAAGCTACGGCAACCACCAGTGGGCTCTTATATACAGCAATCTAGGATGCTGTATATAGGAGCCCAGGCCGCTGTGTAGAACGTAAAAATTACTTTATAATACTCACCTAAACGGTTGGTACAGTACAGACTGGTCAGATGGGTGTCTCCATTCTCCAGTACCAGCGCCTCCTCTTTCGGCCATCTTTGTCCTACTTCTTCTGAAGTCGTGGTGCATGACACGTCCTACGTCATACACACTCGCCGGCATTGAGGTCCTGTACAGGCGCACAACAATACTTTGATCTTCCCTGCTCAGAACGGAGACGCCCATCTGACCAATCTGCTCCGCACCAACCGTTTAGGTGAGAATTATAAAGTGATTTTTATGTTCTACACAGCGGCCTGGGCTCTTATATACAGCATCCTAGAATGCTGTATATAAGAGCCCACTGGTGGTGGCCGCAGCTTATAGGGGCCAAATATGGTGACAGGTTCCCTTTGTTAAGGCTGCTTTACACCTTAAAATTTCTCGCCCCCATCGTTTGTGCGGCACGGGCAATTTCTTGCCCGTGTCGCACAATGTTGTAACCTCCCGTCACACGTACTTACCTTCCAAACGACCTCGCTGTGGGTGGCGAACATCCACTTCCTGAAGGGGGAGGGACGTTCGGCGTCACAGCGACGTCACACAGTGGCCGGACAATAGAAGCGGAGGGGCGTAGATGAGTGGAGCGTAAACATCCCGCCCACCTCCTTCCTTCAGCATTGCCGGCAGGACGCAAGTAAGCTGCAGTTCATCGTTCCCGGGGTGTCACACGGAGCGATGTGTGCTGCCTCGGGTGCGATGAACAACAGGACGTTCGATTTTTAGAAAATGAGCGACGTGTCAGCAATGAACGAAAAGGTGAGTATTTCTGCTCGTTCACAGCTGTCACACGCTACGATATCACTAATGATGCCGGATGTGCGTCACTTACGACGTGACCCCACCGACATCTCGTTAGATATATCGCAGCGTGGAAAGCCCACTTTAATGTCTATGATTGGCCGCAGTGAAGAGCTAATCAGTGTATGATGTCGCGGGCGGGGAGGGCACTGCGCTCACCCACTGCTCGGGTCCGGCTGCTGCTGCTGCTCGCTCGGTCGGTGGCTCGAGCGGTGGGCCAGATCCCGGGGACTCGAGCAGCGCTCCTCGCCCGTGAGTGAAAGGGGGGTGGTTTGGTTTAGGGATATTGTCCGTGACGCCACCCACGGTTTGTGGTGAGGTTGGGACACCACCGCTGCTCTGTACGGGGATCCCGGGAGCGTTGACAGGGAGCAGCTGAGATGTTTTCTACCCTCCGTGGGTAGGGGGGTTTTGGTGGTCCCGGGGCCCGGGGGTGAAGGTCGGAAGGTGGGTTGCGGGGCTTGGCCGGGTGCAGGGTCGCGGGGCAGCGCAGTGCCAGACGGCACGGTGGTACTTACTCAGCCAGTAACACACACAGAGTCTCTGGTAAAACAAACGGCTGGATGGACGAGTCCCACAGACGGCTGCGGCGGTCACTCCCGGTAGGTTGGCGGTAACTGTCTCTCCCTGCACCGGTGTTCTGTTCTCGGCCCTAATGGCTTCCCACTGATAGCCAACATACCGCTGGGGAGCGGGCTAAGGGAGCCCTTCCTTTGCCCGCAGGCTCTGGCCCTGGGAGCTCTAGCTCTGGCGGTAGCTTTATCTCCCTCACGGTTTGGACGGTTGCCTTCAGTCGGGTCTTTTACTGCTGGGAAACCCCGGAGGTTCCTGTTGCTGATGGATTTGACCGATTTTACGGCGACTCCTAGCCTGGTCGGGATCCGTAGGCCCTGCCGGATGGTGCTGACTTCTCTTCGCTCCCCGGTTCGGTACCGGCGGGCCTCACGGTTGTGCGTCAATCGGCCTCTCCTGCAGACGGTCACCACCGTCTGCCAACCTTGCTGTCAGGTGCCCGGGCCACGTACCCGGACACGGCCAGTCAGTTCCTCCACTACTACTTCCTCACTCTCCAACTCCCCAAACTGATCTGTCTTCCTTTTCCCGCCTCCAGGATTGTGAACTCCTCGGTGGGTGGAGCCAACTGCCTGGCTCCGCCCCACCTGGTGTGGACATCAGCCCCTGGAGGAAGGCAACAAGGGTTTGTGTCTGACCTTGATGTTCCTAACCGGGGTGTAGGGTGTGTTGTTGCAGTACCTGTGACGTCCTGGCTTGTCCAGGGCACCACATATGACATTACGGACAAGTTGATTTGAGAGTGCTAAATAACGGATTCCTTGTCTGATAGCCAAACACAAAACTAATTAAATGTAAAGTAAAAGAAGAATGAAAGTTTGGGGAAAAGCAAAGTATCATTAGAAAGAATGGGTGTGCAATCAGAGGCATTCAATTCTCCCCAACCCCAATAATAAATAATGTGCAAATGTACCTTTTAAAAAAATGTATTGCCTTTCTGTGTTGACCGTGCATGGGCTAGCCCACATTTGTAAAAGGGACGCAGTATCGCTATGCCCATTCTGGTAACAGTCACGACAAATGGGTTCCTGGGTGATCGTTTAACAGAGGAGGTGTCATTTTGGGGAGCCCTTCACTGACATGAGCTGAGACACAACATGGATAGATGACTGGCAGCGGTAGGTCTATGACACCAAGGCTGTGAGTGAGCACATGGGTCATCCCCCAGCTTTGGCAGATAACTAAGCCACCAGCCATCGAGAAGCACGCCTGTGGTGAATGATGGAGAGCTTGTGAGAAGTTGTGGTCAGCTGTACAACGGTACATTTTTCAAAACTTTTTGTTACGCTAAAATTGTGACAAAGGGATTCAGGAAGATTGTAAGCACAAAGAAAGGCGTCAGAAAGACCACTGAGAGTAGCCAAAAGACTTGTGAATCTGCTTTAGAGACTACTATGTCTAGGAGCTAAAGTTGGGTCCTTGTGGGATGAAGCATAGCCTAAGACGGGCTTTACATGTTGCGACATCGCTAGCAATTGCTAGCGATGTCCAGCGCGATAGCACCCGCCCCTGTCGTACATGCGATATGTGGTGATTGCTGCCGTAGCGAACATTATCGCTACGGCAGCGTCACACGCACATTCCTGCTCTGCGACGTCGCTGTGACCGCCGAACAATCCCTCCTTCAAGGGGGAGGTGCGTTCGGCGTCACCGCGATGTCACTAATCGGCCGGCCGATAGAAGCGGAGGGGCGGAGATGAGCGGGACATAACATCCCGCCCACCTCCTTCCTTCCGCATTGCCGTCGGGACGCAGGTAAGACGATGTTTGTCGCTCCTGCGGGATTACACACAACGATGTGTGGAGCTGCAGGAATGACAAACAACAACGTACCTGCGGTCGACCCAACATTATGGAATGAACGACGTTACACAGTTCAGCGATATTGTACGCTTCTGTGCTCGTTCATCGTTGCACCTAGGATTTACACGTTGCGATGTCGCTACCGGCGCCGGATGTGCGTCACTAACGACGTGACCCCGACGATATATCGGGAGCGATGTTGCAACGTGTAAAGCCCCCCTAAGACCAGAGATAGAGCATTGTCTTGCCCAATGGCCTAGTAGATGGCTTGTGAAAATTTCCCCAAATTTACCTAAACAGCGTGTTGCCATCAGACTACACTGTTATGTCCTGAACTTTACAGCACTGTGTTATGCTAGTTATGGCTCTAGTCAACAATTGCCAAGGCAAAGGGTCATTGAGTAGCAGTGGTGTATTGTGAAGTGCCACTGTCCGCTGTGCTGTGTCCTTCAAGAAATGATGCACCATAAGCGCTTTCACCCCCATTTTAAGGACTGCAAAGAGCATTTAGCCAGTTGAGAGCAAACACATGCAGATAGGCAGAAAGAGAAGAGATCTACTGACCCACATAGAAAACAATTGCAGCATAGATAGATAGCAAGCTATTAACTTGCAAAGGTGCCCTGTTCCAGAAATTTGGGATCGGCCACAGAGGATCATGCAAAACACTCCAGCCCGTGCATCTGTCTATGTAGCTTGTCCCAGGTGAAGGAGATCAGCCCATATGCCCGAGTTTACCCTATAAGGCCTGTTTCAGACGTCAGTGATTCTGGTACGTTTGTGCTTTTTTTCTACGTACCAGAATCACTGACATACGCACATGTGGCGCCCTGGACCAACCAGGTCGTCACAGGTACTACAACACACACCCCCACCCTGAGACAGGCACATCAGCCAGACACAAAATCCTTGTTGCCTCCCTCCAGGGGCTGATGTCCACACCAGTGGGGTGGAGCCAGGCGGTTGGCCCCACCCACTGAGGAGTACACAGTCCTGGAGGCGGGAAAGGAGTCAGATCAGTTAGGGAAGTGAAAGAGAGAGGAGTGAAGTGAGGAGTAAACTGACCGTGTCCGGGTGTGTGGCCCGGGCACCAAGAGCAAGGTTGGCAGACGGTGGTGGCCGTCTGCAGGAGAGGCAGATCAACGTGGAATCGTAGGACCGGGGATGGGCGGTGGCCCGCCGGTACCGAACCGGGGAGCGAAGTGAAGCCAGCACACACAGGCAGGGCCTGCGGACCCCGACCAGGCTTGGAGTCGCCATTAGAGGTCAAATCCGTCAGTGACCGGAACCTCAGGGGTTTCCTAACAGCCAAGACCCGATTGAAGGCAACCATCCGACCAGCAAAAGGAAATACAGCTACCGCCACAGCTAGAGTTCCAAGGGCCAGAGTCTGCGGGCAAAAGGGCTCGTCCGGCACATAAACACGCTGGGGAGCGGGTTACCGGTGGGAATCCATCGGTACCGAACATCCACAAAAGGTGCAGGGAAAGGCAGCCACCACCAACCGTCCTGGAGAAGTCACAGCAGCCGGCTGCGGGACCCGTCCATCCAGCCGTTTGGCTTACCAGAGACTTTGCGTACATTTGTGGCTGAGTGAGTACTACCGTGCCGTCTGGCACCGCGCTGCACAGTCCAGGCGACCCTGCACCTTGCCAACCCTGACTCCCCGTCACCTCACCGGGCCCCGGGACCACCAACACCTACCCACGGAGGGGGAAACAACATCCCAGCTGCTCCCTGCCATCGCTCCCGGGATCCCCGTCACCAGCAGCGGTGGTGCCCAACTTCACCACAACCCGTGGGTGGCGTCACGGACCAAATCCCCAAACCAAACTACCTCCTTTCACTCACGGGCGAGGAGCGCCGCTCGAGTCCCCGGATCTGGCCCACCGCTCGAGCCACCAAGCAGCCGTCGCAGCAGCGCCGGACCCGAGCGTTAGCGAGCGCAGCGGCGTCCTTCCCCGCCCGCGACAACTTGGCGTCACGAACAGGATCTTACCGTTCTGCCGGCTGGTAGAAGTGCGCCTTGTGCCCCACTGGCGGTGTCCGGCCGAAAAATTTCAGAATCCGCCATCTTGGGCGCGAAGATTTTCCCGCTCGAGCGTCTTCTCGAGCAGTGGAGGCGCGAAAGCCGAAGCCCCGCCCCTGAAGAGGAGGTGCCGAGAAAAGACCAAGGGGGGGCGGATGGCGTCCGGCTGCATGTAAACCGAGGCCATAAAAGCAGGGACGACAGGACTCTGCCGCCATTTGGTTCCTGGAAGATACCGCTGGCAGCATGCACCGTCCGTCCGGTAGTCCCGCAGTCCCCGAGCCCGCGCCCGGCACCGCAGCGTGGGTAGAGATCCGGACCGCCCATCTGAGCAGCCGTCTGCAGGTACAAGTGCAGCTCCTCCTGTAGGAGTGGGAGGCCGACATGGCGGATGTGGTGGCGGCCATACGGAGACGCGGGGTGGAGGAAGACTTGGAGGAGCGGGTAAGTGACCCACGACCCTGTGTCCCTACGGGATCGGTCACTGCGGCTGAGGGTCCTGGTCTGCGCCCGCTCACCCTGCTGCCTCTCCCGTTGCCCGTGTTGGCTGCTGCCACCCCGCCACTAGGCCCGCTACCCCTACAACCGGTAGCGGAACCCTGCCTGTCCGCCCGGGTGGACCAGCCTGCAGAAGTGGTCCGCAGACGACCCGCACCGCTTCCGTGGAAGCTCCCGAGGGCAGCGTCAGCCTGCGAAAACATATCGGCGGCACCGGAAGTGACCGCACCCAGTACCGTTCTGGCTCCGGTGATCCGTTCCGTCTAGGAGGAGGAGGCTCAGCGGGTGAGGACCCCTGTACCCATACCCCACGCCTCGGCTGAGGCTGCGCCGGGTCGTCGCTGTGAGGCAGCACCCCAGGCCATGACACCGCAGGACCTTCCACAGAGGACGCCCGTAGTAGGCACTGTGAAGGAGGCCCTGCGGGGCCCGACCCGCGTGCAGGGGCAGGCAGACGCCCCTTACTGGGACAGGGAGCCGAGCCAGCTGGGCTGGGAAATTGCGGAGAGGGAGAAGCGGAAGGCTGAGCTGATAGCCCGCACGATTCAGGAAAAGGAGAACCTCCGCAGAGCCACCTTTCGGGTATGGGGCCCGATATACGAGGGTCAGGTGCGAAGATTCGACCCCCGCCGGGGGTATGGATTTATTTTCGAGCTGGGCCTGGAAGCCGAGGTATTTGTGGCCCGTCGGGATGTCAATGCCCACCTACCAGAGGGCCACCCGGGCCGTAACTTGCTCCCAGGCGACCTAGTGACATACACGCGGCACTGTGGAGAGAGGGGCTGGTTTGCCCTTGATGCCAAGCTGAGAGGAGGCCAGGAGGCCCAAGAACCGGCCCAGTCCCCTCCTCCAGCCTGTGGTGTGGACTTGAAGTAAGGCAGCGGTCCCTCCGTTGCACCGTTGTCCCCGTTGGGACCACCAGTACCGTAACCTGTTAAGTAAATGAGTAAATGAATGAATCAACCGAGAAAGTAACCTGATTGACACTGTGATTGATCCGGCCGTTGCCGGCAAGTTGTCCCCGCAGGGACCCTTTGTACCGTTGGCATGAGGAACTCTTCATGGACATGCCTGAGAACTTGCAGGGCACCCATGAACTGGTGGGATTGTAAATAGTTGTGTGGGATGGAAACCGTTGCCGCCTCCGGAGAGGCAGATTGGAGGAAGGGCCCGCAGCAGAGGAGGCTGGGGCCCGGCCACCACCAGGACCGGTGGCCATCCTCCGGGGGTCAGGGGTCCCCCATGGACGTGGGGTCCCCTGAAGTGACAGCCGGGTGCGAGACACCGTACCCGTTCCCGCTCGGGCAGCCTGGATCTGGACTGGGGTCAAGGGGTGCGGCCCACTTCTTAGGGGCAGCATCAGGGCTAGGTTGCTTGGGTGGGAGAGCGGAAGCCGTCCGTCCGTTGTTATTAAAAATGTAAATTTATGTGGTTTGTAACGTTTAAGTGACCTGTCTCCCGTAAGGGAAGATTCAAAAATGCATAAACTGTGTTGATGTTTTTATATTTTTGCAGTTAATAGAAAAAAAAATAAAACCGGTGATGGATGGGCAGCCCGCGGACGGTCTGCATTTAACCAAGGGGGAATGTGGCGCCCTGGACTAGCCAGGTCATCACAGGTACAACAACACACACCCCCACCCTGAGACAGGCACATCAGCCAGACACAAAATCCTTGTTGCCTCCCTCCAGGAGCTGATGTCCACACCAGTTGGAGTGGAGCCAGGTGGTTGGCCCCAGCTACTGAGGAGTACACAGTCCTGGAGGCGGGAAAGGAGTCAGATCAGTTAGGGAAGTGAAAGAGAGAGGAGTGAAGTGAGGAGTAAACTGACCATGTCCGGGTGTGTGGCCCGGGCACCAAGAGCAAGGTTGGCAGACAGTGGTGGCCGTCTGCAGGAGAGGCAGATCAACGCGGAACCGTAGGACCGGGGACGGGCGGTGGCCCGCCGGTACCGAACCGGGGAGCGAAGTGAAGCCAGCACACACAGGCAGGGCCTGCGGACCCCGACCAGGCTTGGAGTCGCCATTAGAGGTCAAATCCGTCAGTGACCGGAACCCCAGGGGTTTCCTAACAGCCAAGACCCGATTGAAGGCAACCGTCCGACCAGCAAAAGGAAATACAGCTACCGCCACAGCTAGAGTTCCAAGGGCCAGAGCCTGCGGGCAAAAGGGCTCCTCCGGCACATATACACGCTGGGGAGCGGGTTACCGGTGGGAATCCATCGGGACCGAACATACATAAAAGGTGCAGGGAAAGGCAGCCACCACCAACCGTCCTGGAGAAGTCACAGCAGTCGGCTGCGTGATCCATCCATCCAGCCGTTTGGTTTACCAAAGACTTTGTGTACATTTGTGGCTGAGTGAGTACTACCATGCCGTCCGGCACCGCGCTGCGCAGTCCAAGCGACCCTGCACCTTGCCAACCCTGTCTCCCCGTCACCTCACCGGGCCCTGGGACCACCAACCCCTACCCACGGAGGGGGAAACAACATCCCAGCTGCTCCCTGCCATCGCTCCCGGGATCCCCGTCACCAGCAGCAGTGGTGCCCAACTTCATCACAACCCGTGTGTGGCGTCACGGACCAAATCCCCAAACCAAACTACCCCCTTTCACTCACGGGCGAGGAGCGCTGCTCGAGTCCCCGTATCCGACCCACCGCTCGAGCCACCGAGCAGCCGTCACAGCAGCGCCGGACCCGAGCGTTAGCGAGCGCAGCGGTGTCCTTCCCTGCCCGCGACACACACACATTATAATCAATGGCTCTGCTAACATATCAGTGATTATTCACTGACCGTGTCTCCGTGCGGTGTGCACGCGTGTCCGTGATTGCCGCACGGAGACATGTCCGTTTTTTTCTAGCATCACTGATATCCCACGGACCACGCAGTGGTGTGATCCGTGTGTCATCCGTGAAACATGTGCCAGAAAAAAACGTGCTTATAAAATAAAAAAACATTTTTACTCACCCGGCTCCAGCGACGCTCTCTGCAGCCTGTGCTGCCTGCTGCTTCTGAGCCGGCTCATTAATGTCGTGCATATTCATGAATGCACGACACAGCCGACCCGGAAGCAGCTGCTGCGGGGGTCAGCGCCGGCCGGATGCTGCACTGCGGAAGTGTTTAGCACCAAGGAGAGTGGGAGCGGGCACAAGTGAGTTGATTGCTATGTGCAATAACGGACCACGAAGAACGGAGCCTGGATTGCAATGCACATAGACAACACACGTGTGCCGTAAATAACGGAACACGGAAGGACATGTGCGTGTTTTACACGTCAGTGTTTTTCACTGACATGTGAAACGGGCCTAAGAGACAATGTGGTTTGTCCCACAAAGAGGCTTAGCATCCCTTTGAGTAAAGACTGCATTCACTAAATAGGGGAGAATAAGCAGCCCAAGATGGGCTAGGGATTTGCACACCAGAGGGAGTCTGTAAGCTGATTTCTGACTATAAAGAGAAAGCTTGGGAGACTGGTGCCTGAAGGACGTACAGAAACGTCATATTCATGTGAGTAGACAATCATTTATAAGTTGCCGGATGAGCTGCAACAATGCACTGCTGCTAATAGAAATGACCAAGAGAGTGTACCGCCCCGGGGCTCGGCCGGCTGCCGAGCCGCTCGGGTCCGTGCTCATCGGTGGGTGGCTCGAGCTCCTTCCGGACCCGGGGGTCACGTCGCTCTGAAAGGGAGTTGGCGCTACGTTTAGGGATTTCGGTGGGGAAGGTTCACGTCCGGGGCCATGGAGTTTGAAGGTGTAAGTTCGTGACGCCACCCACAGGTAGTGGTGAATGTGGACACCACTGCTGCCGTTAACTAGGCTCCCGGGGACGGTGTTATGCAGCCTGGTGTTGACCCCTCCGTGGGCAGGGGGTGATGGTCCCGGGGCCCAGTGGTTGTGAGGTGCGGGCAAGATGGTGTGGTGCGGTGCGTGGCCCGAGGGCACTGTTGTACTCACTATAAACAGATACACCGGAGTCTCTGGTAAACCAGAAAGGATGGTGGTCGGTGCCCGCAGCCGGCTGCGCTTTGCCCCTTTCTCAGGTTGGTGGCTCCCGCCTTTCTCCTGCACCTCTTTGTAGAACTTGACTGCCTATGCTTCAGCAACGGTTTTGCTCCCCGGCTTGATGTGTGTCGGGGAACCCGTTTGCCTGCAGGCGCTGGCACGTGGGATCTCTCTGCCTGTGCGGTGGCTTTTTATCCCCCTCGGTGGGCTGTTGCCGTCTTTCGGGTCTTGGGACGGGAAAGGACCTAAGGTCCAGACCTCAATCAGTGAATTTGACGTGGTACCTGGTGCTCCAGTTTCCAGTTGGCTCCCCGGTTCGGTTCCGGCGGGCCACTACCCTGTCCCGGTCCCTTATGGTTCCACCAGCCATCTTCCCGGCTCCTGCAGGTGGCAACCACCATCTGCCTCCTTGCCAGAGGTGACTGGGCTCCAACCCAGACACCTGGTGTTAGACTGTGGCAGATCTGCACTTGAACTCCACTCCACTCCACTGTACTGTCTGAACTAAACTCACTGTTTTTCCTGCCTCAGGGCCTGTGAACCCCTCGGTGGGCGTGGCCAACCACCTGGCTCCACCCCCTGGTGTGTACATCAAACCCTGAGGGAGGTGACAAGGTATTTTAGGTTGGCTGTCACCTTATTAGGGGTTGGTGTTTGTGCAGGGGGTTTACCGGTGACTACCTGGCTAGTCCAGGGCATCACAAGAGGGGTTGCCACAAGCTTATTGTTTACTGTGCTACATTAAGTTTGACACAGAGGCTGTGCCAGTAAAAAGGAAGAGCTGCTGAAGAGGTTACCAGCAGGCTGTGACAAGTGTTACTAAAGAGTAACAAGAATCTGTAAAATCTGTTAAACAGTTTTATATGCAAACTGTCTACCACGGTTCAAGCCAATCTGTTGTGTATGTGTGGCGCCCCTGACCTGGTCAGGCACCACTGACTACTGCACCCATGCTGGGTCAGTACAAAACAGGTAATCCCAAAGGATGACTAGGGTGTGGACACACACAGACACTTGGTAACCAGGACACACAGCTTAGAGGGGACCCCTGGGCAGACAGGAAGGGGGCGTAGCCCTTGCATCCCAGCTAGTGTTGGGTAATGGGTAGTGGGACTGGAGACAGGGAGTGTGCAGTGGCAGCCAGAGGAGTAGGAGTGGAGCAGCCGTGTCTGAGGTGTGGAGTAGATCAGGACATGCTCAGACCCTGCACCTGCAGTGGCTGTTGACAGGGAAGAGCGGCTACCGAGTGGTGCAGCCTGAAATCCACCTAGTGAAGAGGTGGCTGAGTAAGGAGACTACCGGTAGACTGAGCCCGCATGGGGAAACAGATCCCTAGAGCAAGTACCCATTTTCTCGGCCTGCAAAACCTGCTGGTGAGGGTACTGGATGTACTTCACCGAACCACACAGAGTCCGCAGCATCAGCAGCAACGAGGGAGCCCATAAGGAGGATTGAGCCTGGAGCCATCTTAACCTTGGTCCACACTGCCAGCAAACGGGCCAGAAAGGGGAGAACGGCAGTTGCGACTTCCCTGGGTGATTCCCGCAGTACTACCAGTAAGGCGTCACCACAAACAAGAAGGGCTAGGAAGGCGAGTCAGCAGTCACCCCTACATCAGCCGGAGGGATACCTGGTTCCACCTGGTTCATCATAGCATCGCCCGGGTTGTCTCACCCCTGCCATCTGAAAGTGAGTAAAAACCCTGAAAGACATCACTGCTTGTGTGTGAGTTCTTCTGCGACCTGTGGTACTACACACTTACACCGGGCCTTGGGGTCAGCCTCACTTTCGGGAGGCCACAACATCAAACTGCATTTACCATCAGCCCCAGAAGCTCCCTAAACTGCAGTGGCGGTCACCCCCTGACCGCAATTACCGAGAGTGGCGTCACGATTCCTATTGAAGTTAACCTGACCTGCCTGTTGTCAGAAGAATCCCAGCACATGAAGTCCCTGAAGACCTGAGGCGACCTGAAGGTAATGGGGCTCCACATATGCTCTATGACCGCCATGCTTATTGCCATTTAATTGGGTTGAAAAACCGCACACAACCTGTGAACTAGTGTGGAGCTGTTTTTGCAAAAATCCAGACCATTTTTTTTTTGTCAATCCTCAACAACACCTTTAAGTTTTGACTAATAAAATTCCCTGCCTAGATAAATGATCCGGTAACATATACAGATACACATTATACATAGCCAAAAGTTCACAACAGCGGTCAGCTTGAGGGCTGGGATATTTCTTTATGTATGACAGGCTCTGGATTTAATTTCATGATTAATTTATGGGAGACCAGAACTGTTTGCATCCTACACATTACAGCAGAACACGGGGATATCTGTTCTTAGGTAATTACCTCGAATGAGAAGTGACTTCCTTCTGGCTGGATAATGTATATTCCACTTGGAGCTTTTGAATTTGTTCCAAAATTGTCCTTGATATCAGTGCAATCAAATCCTGAAAAGAAAAAAAAAGGAAAGGTCTCTGCTTTACTAGTATAAGTAGTCACCGAGAAAGCACCGACTTTCTGCATATTGTCATTTAAAGAGAATCTGTCAGCGGGTTTTTTATATGTAACCTGAAAACAGTATGCTGCAAGGGTTAATGCATAGAGTTCAGGGATGCCTGTTTTGTCAAGGTCCGATTTGTTGCTTATTTGTTGATGGACCCTTATCATTGCAAGGCAGTACGGCATGTCACCTTCTCTGATTGACAACTCACTGCCAATGTACAATCTCTATAGAGAGCCAGGTGTGGGTGGGGACAGCTCCCTCAGCTCTGCTACATGTCTAAATCTAAAAATTCTGATTGTGTCACAATGGTTGCACCCAGTGATCTAAGTGATACATCGTTGGATTCAGAATCTCTTTGCCTACATTATGATGCTCTCAGATGAGGTAGCAAAAATCTGCTGCAGATTCCCTTTAAGGGAATGTGCTTATAGCACCTTTTATAAACCATTGTACCTGCCCAGTTTTCAAAGACTAAGATGCTTCAGAAGAATGCCTCGTTGGCGTCCTTGCCATCACTTTTGAACAGGTACAGTATATTTTTTTGTAATTTAAACTTTTAAAATGATAATTCTTTAAACCTTTTCCTGATTTACAAAGTGCAGGGCTCTTTGGCCCATATAAAAAGACTATTACTAGTAAAGACTCGAAATAATTGGGGACCCTGTTGGAGATCTTGTATTAGGGCCCACAATCTTCAAGGTAGTAATTAAAGGAAATTACAAAGGCTAGAATATTAAGTTGTTTTTAGTGCATTTTCAGGCGGGTTCAATTGGAATACACCTGAAAAAGACATTGTTTGCGGATATCCTAACATGGCAGAAATGGGACTTGATGGGTAACAGGTGGGTTTCTATGAACTTAATTCGTGAGAGCATCGCTGTGCTCAGGTACGCTCGGTGCTCGGCCCAGTGCGAGCCTTGTGCAGTGTTTGATTGGGCCGCACTGGAGGTAACAACAGCGTGATTGGATGTAATGTGCAACTCCCCAAAAAATATTGAAGAGCCTCGCCCACACGCCCCCGGAAGTGATCTGTTTATGGCTGGCTGCATGTGGGCAGGGACTCAAACTGCCCAATTAGTGACTCCCATTGGGGTTCGGGTCAAGTTCTGGTCCCAAACTGAAATTGATTCAATGTTGACCCAACCGGACCAAACTTTCACGGGTCTGTTTATCTCCAGTAACAGATTATTGTATATTCTATGATCACATCTCATACACGTTTTCATGACTATCCATCTAAGGGTGCATCCACATGGGACAAAAATGCTGTGGATCTTCCATGCAGTTTTGGATGTGGAAAGACCTCATAGGAATACAGTAGCAGACAAGTAGATGAGATCTCAACCAACCTCATCCCCACACGACTGAAATTTTTAGTGCAGAAATTGACCCTTTTGAGCTGAAAGGAAGTACATCTGTCTCCTCTGAAAACGGAAAATACAGAGACAGAAACCAAACTGATCGGACACCGCTGACATCTGTTGTACAGTGGAACAAGCGAATTGTCAAAGCCTGTGATATGTGATCATAGCTCATATAAATGATATAAATGTTTCGGTAATTGGCTAATACTGAATCGTATCGATCTAATATGAAATATCTTACAAGTTTTTCTTTGGTTTCTGACTTTTTACCCACCCTTGTAGAGAAGAATGAAAATAAAATGGCATCAATGTTATACCCTATTTTTTGTTTTATAATCGCACTAGATTAAAAGACGCACCCCACATTTTGAGATAAAAAGAAAAAAGGTAAAAATAAATATGAGGTCCATCTAATAATCTGGTGGTGTTTTACTGGGGGAGCAGCGATAGTGGAGCGGGTCACAGGAGGCAGGGGCGGTGGTG
Source organism: Anomaloglossus baeobatrachus (assembly GCF_048569485.1). Lineage (NCBI taxonomy): Eukaryota > Metazoa > Chordata > Amphibia > Anura > Aromobatidae > Anomaloglossus > Anomaloglossus baeobatrachus. Next base: position 750,212,894 of record NC_134354.1, on the reverse strand, counting down.
GAGTAGGGCAATGCTGCGGGCAGTGTGGTGGGTGTCCTGGATGCTCGCTGCAGGCGCTGTGAGGCAAGATCGACCAGAAACTGTCGGCAGTGAGGGCTTCAAAGAAATGGCACCCGTAGTCGGCACGTGCGCAGATTGAGCTATCGACTCAATGACAAGCCGAGATCTCATCTGTGCACGCGCCACTTCCGGGCACAGTTTTCCTTAAGTCCGCTGTTGGGAGATCAATGGGCCGGAGGCGGCTCACGGGCAGAAGAGATCTTGTGCCAAGAGCTCAATCTGCGCAAGAGCCAACTCTGGGGAACATTATTTGAAGCCCGCACCGCCGATATTTTTAGGATGACCCCTGTCTAACCACCTTTAGCGAGCACAGAACAGTGTCCGCAGCATTGCCCGTGCCTCCGGTGACCATTCTCCACCACCCCCCCGGTAAACTACATTCGGCTTATAAAATGCACCACTCATTTCCTCCCAAATTCTAGGAAAAGTGTGTCTTATAATCTGAAAAATACTGTATATTATCATCCTTTCTGCATTATCTATCATCATCGTATTTGTATATTTAAAGAGAATCTGTTCCCAGATTTCACCACAATACAAATTGCATGAACAAAAATATAAAGATAATATTTTAGTTTTTTTCTCCCATTTATCATGAGCTAAACTCAAAGATCTAAGACTTTTTGTATGGACATACGAGGCCTTTTTCTCTCAAATATTTTTCAGAAATTTGTCCAAATCTGTGTGGGTGAGCACTTCTCCTTTGCTGAGATAATCCCCCCACCTCATAGGTGCAGCATATCAAGATGCTGATTAGACAGCATGAATATTGCACAGGTGTGTCTTAAGCTGGCCAGCATGATTCTTACACAGGTGTGCCTTAGGCTGGCCAGCATGATTATTGCACAGGTATGCCTTATGCTGGCCACAATATAAGGCCACTGTAAAATGTACAGTTTGACTGTATCGAGAGGTTCGGGAGGGACGGGGCATACAACCAGACATCTTGTGTGACCACCATTTGCCTCACACAGTGTGAAATCATCTCCTGTGCATTGAGTTGATTGAGCTGTTGATTGTGGTACACTCCTCTTCAATGGCTGCGAAGTGGCTGGATATTGAACACACGCCGATCCAGTGTAATGCATGCAGTTTGCATTGTGAAATCTGGTGACAGATCCCATTCAACATTCGACAAAACAAACTCTTACCATGTGTCTGAAAGGGCCTATGAGGAAAAGGATCATTGTGTTTTTTCAAGACTTCTGCATTCAAAAGAAGAACCTTATTGGTTAGTTCACTCACCTATAGGTAATAATGAGAACATTAAGTACACGGCACCATAGAGAATGTTATAATACAGGGTAGATGAAGATTCATAGTAATGGTAAACATTAGGCAGTATAGCATTAGGCAGATTTGTCATTCAGAAATTAGGAGACAAATCCCAATGAAACATAAAGGCTATGGACACTTTTGCACTGATATTTTTATTGTTCGTTTGCTTCCTACATGCAGATTCTTTAACAGCATCTTCTACAGTTTTGATGCTGTAAGAATGTGCAACTCCTGTACATGGCTGGCTTTTCTGCTGCATGGTGTAAAACTGCACAAAAGTGGGAATTCCTGGATTGGTCTGAGGCATTCCTAGGTGGGATTTAAATATCCCTACACTACTGAGTAATGTTGGCAAGTGTTATCAGGGAGGAAAGCATCCAAGTCTTCAGGAAGGGCAGATCATTCAGGCTGTACTGTATAAGAGTATACATAGTAAGGAAAGCACACGCTGTCATTGTATAAGTAGAGGGGATAAATCAGAATGGTTGTATAAAGTGTGTAGACATGAAAGAGAACTTATAACAGAATAAGTAAGTGGAGAACAAACGCTTGTTATCATCTGTCTCTGACTGCACAAGGGTGTCCTGTCACGCTAGATATGGGGAAGTACCAAGCGAATGGCGTAAGGGAAATCCTGTGTCTAGGGAAAGGGGAGATGGTGACCCCTGACCGAACCTCCAATTGGTCTCTGGGGTCCATCATCACCCTAGATAGGTTCCGCACTTATGTGCCGAGCCGGATACCTGACCCTAGGTATCCCTAGTGCTGGACCATAAATAGGGAACAGATGGGATGAGCTCTTCGTCAACCCCACTAAACACTATAGAAGACACAAGGAGGACATACGGGGAAAATGCATTAACTACTTATCCACAAAGTTTCAGCAACAATACTACAGAGGAGTATGAGCCACCTACTTGCAACCAGAGCTTGAATAAACTGAAAATACAACCAGCACCTGTCCAGGGAAAATCAGGGTATTTAAACCCAAGGGGAAATACAAATGATTAGCAGCTGAAGGGAATAGGAGCTCCCCTGGGTCTTAAAGGGAAAAGGATAAAAACCCAGCAGAGGAGCTACCCAGCACACTGAATACTGATAAGCAGGAACAATAGAAAGTTAGGGAGCATTTTGCGCAGCCAAACACTGTGACGTTCTATTGCCGGACACCACAGGACTGTCTGTCACCCGCAACAAGTCCAGGAATGAAGCTGTGTTAGTACATGTGAGCTAGTGAAGGAGCACTGCAGCATTCTAGATGCACAGACATTACATCCAGGCTATATTTCTAGAAGGGACAAGTTGACTTAAGAAAGGTTTAAAACAGGAGCACATTGTAAACTGTATATCATGTGGTTTAACAAAAAATGACTGAAGATTGCTGTCTGAATCTTAGGGGTACTTTACACGTTGCGACATCGCTACCGCTATATCGTTGGGGTCACGTCGTTAGTGACGCACATCCGGCACCGGTAGCGACATCGCAACGTGTAAATCCTAGGTGGAACAATGAACGAGCACAGAAGCGTACAATCTCGCTGATCTGTGTCACGTCGTTCATTTCCATAATGTCGATGCGACCGCAGGTACGATGTTGTTTGTCGTTCCTGCAGCTCCACACATCGCTGTGTATGAAGCCGCAGGAGCGACAAACATCTCCTTACCTGCAGCCCGACGGCAATGCGGAAGGAAGAAGGTGGGCGGGATGTTATGTCCTGCTCATCTACGCCCCTCCGCTTCTATTGGGCGGCCGCTTAGTGATGTCGCGGTGACATGGAGGGATCCCTTGGAGGGATTGTTCGGCAGTCACAGCAACGTCGCAAGGCAGGTATGTGCGTGTGACGCTGCCGTAGCGATAATGTTCGCAACGGCAGCAATCACCACGTATCGCATGTGCGACGTGGGCGGGTGCAATCGCGCTGGACATCACTAGCATCGGCTAGCGATGTCGCAGCGTGTAAAGTACCCCTAAGTGCAAGTCTTTTATTTCAAGTTTACCACTAGCAAAAGTGCCCATAGCCTTTAAAGGAGCTATCCATATTTTTGTTGAAAAACTCAGATTCCCCTAGTAATCAGCAGTAATTTACAAGGGAATCAGGCAACACAGGGTAAATGAGGAACTATTGTGGTAGTATTTAATCTTTGCAATCTCCAAAATGAGCAAAGCATACTTGTTGGTGATAAATCCAAAAAGGCAGATGAACTGGTCATAGTTTGTTAATGAACTAGAAAGAGCGTTGTACAAGTATAAGGAGTATATAAACTTTTCTCCTTGCGAAGACTGACAAACCAATCTGGCTGTCAGTGAGGAGGATTATAGCCACAATGCTCCTCTGGGAAATATTCAAATTATCTCTTCAAGGAGGAAGTAAACAAACTCTACCGCCACCTATTAGAGGTAGCAATCCTCAAAGTCAAAACTGGCCCTTTAACGAGCCTTTTCATGATATCGGTACCGATATCGCTAGTGTGGGTACTCGCCCCCATCGGTTGTGCGGCACAAGCAAATTGCTGCCCGTGGCGCACAACATCGGCCGGACCCGTCACACTACTTACCTGCCCTGCGACGTCGCTGTGACCGGCGAACCGCCTCCTTTCTAAGGGGGCGGTCCGTGCGGCATCACAGCGACGTCACTAAGCGGCTGCCCAATCAAAGCGGAGGGGCGGAGATGAGCGGGACGTAACATCCCGCCCACCTCCTTCCTTCCTCATTGCCGGCGGCCGCAGGTAAGGTGAGGTTCCTCGTTCCTGCGGTGTCACACACAGCGATGTGTGCTGCCGCAGGAACAACGAACTACATCGTACACGCAGCAGCAGCGATAATTAGGAATAGGGGGGCATGTCACTGATTAGCGATTTTGCACGTTTTTGCGACGATTTCAAATCGCTCATAGGTGTCACACGCAACGACATCGCTAAAGCGACCGGATGTGCGTCACAAATTCCGTGACCCCCAACGAGATCGCTTGAGCGATATCGTAGCGTGTAAAGCGGCCTTTAGTGTATAATACATATTAGAAGGGTTTCTCCTGGAACATTTTATAAAAAAAAGGTACATTATAAATAAATCCCTAAACACCTTCAATTGAATCATGTTCATTTTGTCTTGGGAGGTAATCTATCTGATCTAATACTAGAGATACCAGATGTGCTGAGGTAAGAAGAGACTGCTCACACTGTTATCCATTCAGCCTATCTGATCTAATATTGTAAATTGAAGGAGTGCTGAGAGAAAATAGAAGTGCTTTCACTGCTGCCCACCCTGTCTATCTGATCTAAAACTGGGCATACCATAGTTGCTGAGGTAAGAAGAGATTGCTCTCAATGCTATCCACCCTATATATTTAATATAGTACCCCCTGTATTATACCATAGGTGCCAGGGTAGTAAGAGGCTGCTCACATTGCTATCCACCCTGTCTCTCTGATTAATGCTGGAGATACCAGAAGTTCTGAGATACACACGCTGCAGCAGCGATATTTGAGAAGGGACCCCCATGTCACCGATGAGCAATTTTGAACGTTTTTGCGACGATTCAAAATCGCTCATAGGTGTCACACACAACGACATCGCTACAGCGGCCGGATGTGCGTCACAAACTCCGTGATCCCAACGACATCGCATTAGCGATGTCGTAGCGTGTAAAGCGGCCTTTAGGAATATTTCCCAGAGGAGCATTGCAGCTATAAAGGCCGCGTTACACGCAGCGACATCGCTAACGATATATCGCTGGGGTCACGGAATTCGTAATGCACATCAGGCCTCGTTAGTAACGTCGTTGCTTGTGATACTTACCAGCGACCGCTAACGATCCGAAACGTGTAAAAAAACGTTGGTTATTGACACGTCGTTCGTTTTCCAAAAATCATTGCTCGTTTGGTACACAGGTTGTTTGTCATTACTGAGGCAGCACACATCGCTACGTGTGACACCTCGGGAACGACGAACAACAGCGTACCTGCTTCCTCCGGCAACGAGGTGGGAGTGACGTTCATGCGGCTGCTCTCCGCCCCTCCGCTTCTATTGGTGGCCCACTGTGTGACGTCGCTGTGACGCCGCACGAACCTCCACTTAAAAAAGAGGTTGCTCGCCGGCCACAGCGACGTCGTTAGGAAGGTAAGTTAATTTGACGCCTACCAGCAATATTGTTCGCCACGGGCAGCGATTTGCCCATGACGCACAAACGACGGGGGCGGGTGCGATCGCTAGCAACATCGCTAACAATGTCGCAGCATGTAAAGCGGCCTTAAAGGCCACTTTACACACAGAGATAACTCTTTGACAGATCTGTGGTTGCAGTGAAATCATGGACATATTGTTCCATTTGTACACAGCCACAAACATGGCACTGATTGTCCACAATTTCACTGCAACAACAGATCTGCCGCAGTTTTATCTCTGTGTGTAAAGTGGCCTTAAGACTCTTCACTGGCAGCCACATTGATTTGTTAGTCTCCGCAAGGAGAAAGGTTTTCCACTTAGCCCCCATTACAGCTTCTTATACAGCCAGATCAGATCTCATAATTTGCACTGATGAGGGGCAATCACCCCGAAACACTGTGTCTGCAAATTGAGGTTCTGATTTGACATAAATCCTAAGGGCGGCTTTGCACGTTGCAACATCGCACGTGCGATGTCGGTGGGGTCAAATCGAAAGTGACGCACATCCGGCGTCACTTTCGACATCGTAGTGTGTAAATCCTAGATGATACGATTAACGAGCGCAAAAGCGTCGTTATCGTATCATCGGTGTAGGCTCCGACTTCTTCAAAATTACGCTGCCGCAACAGGTACGATGTTGTTCCTCGTTCCTGCTGCAGCACACATCGCTGTGTATGAAGCCGCAGGAGCGAGGAACATCACCTTACCTGCCGCCGCCGGCTATACGGAAGGAAGAAGGTGGGCAGGATGTTTACGTCCCGTTCATCTCCGCCCCTACGCTTTGATTGGCCGCCTGCCGTGTGACGTCGCTGTGACGTTGTACGACCCGCCCCCTTAGGAAGGAGGCGGCACGCCGGCCAGAGCGACGTCGCAGGACAGGTGAGTGCATGTGAAGCTGGCGTAGCGATAATGTTCGCTACGCCAGGAATCACAAGATATCGCTGCTGCGACGGGGGCGGGGACTATCGCGTGCCACATCGCAGCATCGGCTTGCGATGTCGCAACGTGCAAAGCCCGCCTTAGTCATATGAAAAGGCTCGTGAAAGGGCCACTTTTGACTTTTAGGCTTGCTACTTCCAATAAGTGGCGCTAGAGTTCATCAAGTATAGAAATTGCAACACAATTGTAAAAAAGAAGTATTTGCACCTGATTCAAGAGGAAGTCCAGAGATTTTTGATGTTCCTCCATCATGCTCTTCAACATCTTCTTTGTACTTCTTGCATAAGTTAAAAGAGAGTTTTGCAGATTTTCTGAAGTGAAATAATATTTTGTTTCACGGGTTACAGCTGTGATTTATATGTGAGGAAACATGTATGAACACTTAATGCATTTAGATGGAAATTATATGAAAAATTTGCAGAATATATAATAAATGAGAATGCTGCAAGTCATCACAAAGCTGCACTCAAAAGCACATCATGGAAAGAAGCTCAAGGTCGGACTGCTCTATCTCCAGCTCACCGGAGGAGATATGACTGCTGCTGTCGAAGAGGTGCATATCCCCTTCAGTCATAGCATAAACTGTTGGATCGGTCTGGGTCCAACATCTGCCACCTCCACTGATCAGCTGTTATCGGTGCAGCAGGCGCAGCAGGAAGCCGGAAATGCTCAGTTCCAGAGCTGCACAGTCAACTAATAGCTGCCACGGCTGGGTACTGCACAGTTACCTCTTATTGTTTAGCTTGATCGGTCAGGGTCCAACACCAGGCACCTACATCAATCAGGTGTTCTCGGTGCCAGCGGTGGCAGTAGGCTACCGAAATGCTCAGTTCTGGAGCTGCCCCATCAACTGATAGTGGCCATGGCCAAGTACTTCACAGCCACCTCCTATTGTTTTGTCTGATCGGCTGGGGTCCAACACCCGACACCTCCACCGATCACCTGTTATCGGGGCCAGCTGTGACAGAAGGCAGCCAGAAATGCTCCGTTTCAGACCCGGTCAACTTATAGTGGCCATGGCCAAGAAGTGCACAGCCATCTCCTATTGTTTTGTCTGATTGACCAGGGTCCAACATCCAACACCTCCACCGATCAGCTGTTATCGGTGGTGGCAGTAGGTAGCTGGAAATGCTCAGTTCCGTAGCTGCCCCATCAACTAATAGCGGCCACGGCTGAGTATTGCACAGCTACCTCCTATTGTTTTGCCTGATCAGCCAGGGTCCAACAACCGGCAACTCCACCAATCAGCTGTTATCGGTGTCGGCAGCAGCAGCAGGCACCTGGAAATGCTCAGTTCTGGAGCTGCCCCATCAACTAATAGCAGCCACCTTCCAATGTTTTGTCTGATCATCTGGGGTCCAACACCCAACACCTCTGTGGCGCCCTGGACAAGCCAGGGGCCACAGAGAACAACACCCACACACCCCACGCTCCCGGTCAGGCACACCGAAGTCAGACACAAACCCTTATTGCCTTCCTCCAGGGGCTGATGTTCACACCAGGGGGTGGGCCAGGAGGTTGGCCCCGCCCACCGAGGAGTTCACAGTCCTGGAGGCGGGAAAAGTAAGGCAGTTTTAGTTTAGTTTGGAGTAGAGGTGAGAGAGGAGTAAAGTGGCAGTTAAGCAGCCTGAAGTTGGTCCGGGTGTGTGGCCCGGACGGATCAGCAAGGTTGGCAGACGGTGGTGATCGTCTGCAGGAATGGCCTATCAGAGTCTACCGTAAGGACCGTGGACGAGCGGTGGCCCGGTGGTACCGGACCGGTACACAAAGAGAAGTCAGCACCATCTCGCAGGGGCTTACGGACCCCGGCAAGGCTAGGAGTCGCCGTGAATTTGCCAAATCCGTCAGCGAAGGGAACCTCCTGGGTTTCCCAGCAGCCAAGTCCCGACAGAAGGCAACAGTCCAACCGTGAGAGGGAAACACAGCCACCGCCAAGGCTACCGTTCCCAGGGCCAGAGCCTGCGGGCAAAAGGGGCTCCTTCAGCTCCCATCCAAGCTGGGGAGCGGGTTACCGGTGGGAACCCATTGGAACCGTTTACAGTACATAGGTGCAGGGAAAGGCAGTCACCATCAACCTGCCGGGAGAAACAACACCGCAGCCGTCTGTGGGACCCATCCATCCAGCCGTGTGTTTTACCGAGAACTGTGTCCTCATCATTGGCTGAGTGAGTACCACCGTGCCGCGCGACACAGCGCTGCCCCCGCGACCCTGCACCTCACCAGGCCCCGTAACCCGCCTGCCATCCATCCCTACCCCATCACCGGGCCCCGGGACAACCAACCCCCTACCCACAGAGGGGAGAACTAACATCCAAGCTGCTCCCTGTCATCACTCCCGGGATCCCCGTCCAGAGCAGCGGTGGTGTCACCAATCTCACCACAACCGTGGGTGGCGTCACGGACAATCACCAAATCCCCACCATCCAATCCAAATCCCCTTTTCACTCACGGGCGAGGAACGCCGCTCGAGTCCCCGGGATCCGGCCCACCGCTCGAGCCACCACCGAGCAGCAGCAGCCGGACCCGAGCAGTGGGAGAGCGCAGCATCCCCTCCTCCGCCCGCGACACCTCCACCGATCACCTCGCCTCAGTGTTGTCGGCGTCAGACACAAATTCTCAGTGCCAGAGCTGCCCTGTCAATTAATAGCGGCCAATAGTGGCCGCGGTCGGGTACTGCACATGCAAATCAATAAGAGGCGAATGTGCAGTACCCAACCACAGCAGCTATCAGTTGACGGAGCAGCTGCTGAACTGAGCATTTACGGCTGCCTCCTGCTGCCACCGACACTGTAAACTGCTGATCGATGGGGGTGCAAGATGTCGGACTGAGGCCAATCAGACATTGATGACCTATTGTAAGGCTAGGCTATCAATGTAAAAGTAGTGGACAACCTCTTTAAGTGCACACATTAAAGAAACCATTTAGAGAAGAGTTTGAGGCACAATTCACAATATGACATGATACCAATGGTAATAATATGTTATAATTCAATGGGGGGGTGGGGGGCAGAGAATCAAAAATATAAAAGTAACAGAAAATTATTGGGCCAAAAAGGCAATAGGGATGGATATTATGTGCTGGGCGGGCAGCTATCGGACTAAACAAGAGAGGAATAATGTAAGTGGCCTCAGCAGTCAGGACAACATGTCATCGTTCTAGAGACCCTTTGAATGTTGGTGGGACGACTCAGAGGGATTTTTTTTTTTTTTTTAAATCAATCCCCAATTACTTTAGAAAAACAAACGGACAACCCTTTTTAAATGTCTCCACCATCTACTCTATACTCCTCTGTATACAAGAGCAGTCCTATAATATATTCTACAGGGCGCAGTAAGACAAAAATTTACTTACTGCACATGCCGAATTTTTGATCTCGTACTATTAATGACATTTCTCTGCATGTCTGAAAACATTTGTCCGGATTTGTTGTTGCTTCTTTGCTTTTCTTCTTTATTGATGATGTGACATTTTTGAGAGCCTCCTCCATAACACTGGTTGATACTGACCCGACCTGACCCTGCAACGTAACGAGAACATTATACAGACAGGAGGCCAAATATACGCAATGCACAGGGTTGTTTGTCCATTGAAAAATTTACTGGATAAGAGATTAAACAGAATCTGTCAGCAGGTTTTTGCTATGTAGTCTATAGGGTGCTTTACACTATATATACAGTTAGGTCCAGAAATATTTGGACAGTGACACAAGTTTTGTTATTTTAGCTGTTTACAAAAACATGTTCAGAAATACAATTATATATATAATATGGGCTGAAAGTGCACACTCCCAGCTGCAATATGAGAGTTTTCACATCCAAATCGGAGAAAGGGTTTAGGAATCATAGCTCTGTAATGCATAGCCACCTCTTTTTCAAGGGACCAAAAGTAATTGGACAAGGGACTCTAAGGGCTGCAATTAATTCTGAAGGCGTCTCCCTCGTTAACCTGTAATCAATGAAGTAGTTAAAAGGTCTGGGGTTGATTACAGGTGTGTGATTTTGCATTTGGAAGTTGTTGCTGTGACCAGACAACATGCGGTCTAAGGAACTCTCAATTGAGGTGAAGCAGAACATCCTGAGGCTGAAAAAAAAGAAAAAATCCATCAGAGAGATAGCAGACATGCTTGGAGTAGCAAAATCAACAGTCGGGTACATTCTGAGAAAAAAGGAATTGACTGGTGAGCTTGGGAACTCAAAAAGGCCTGGGCGTCCACGGATGACAACAGTGGTGGATGATCGCCGCATACTTTCTTTGGTGAAGAAGAACCCGTTCACAACATCAACTGAAGTCCAGAACACTCTCAGTGAAGTAGGTGTATCTGTCTCTAAGTCAACAGTAAAGAGAAGACTCCATGAAAGTAAATACAAAGGGTTCACATCTAGATGCAAACCATTCATCAATTCCAAAAATAGACAGGCCAGAGTTAAATTTGCTGAAAAACACCTCATGAAGCCAGCTCAGTTCTGGAAAAGTATTCTATGGACAGATGATACCAAGATCAACCTGTACCAGAATGATGGGAAGAAAAAAGTTTGGAGAAGAAAGGGAACGGCACATGATCCAAGGCACACCACATCCTCTGTAAAACATGGTGGAGGCAACGTGATGGCATGGGCATGCATGGCTTTCAATGGCACTGGGTCACTTGTGTTTATTGATGACATAACAGCAGACAAGAGTAGCCGGATGAATTCTGAAGTGTACCGGGATATACTTTCAGCCCAGATTCAGCCAAATGCCGCAAAGTTGATCGGATGGCGCTTCATAGTACAGATGGACAATGACCCCAAGCATACAGCCAAAGCTACCCAGGAGTTCATGAGTGCAAAAAAGTGGAACCTTCTGCAATGGCCAAGTCAATCACCAGATCTTAACCCAATTGAGCATGAATTTCACTTGCTCAAATCCAGACTTAAGACGGAAAGACCCACAAACAAGCAAGACCTGAAGGCTGCGGCTGTAAAGGCCTGGCAAAGCATTAAGAAGGAGGAAACCCAGTGTTTGGTGATGTCCATGGGTTCCAGACTTAAGGCAGTGATTGCCTCCAAAGGATTCGCAACAAAATATTGAAAATAAAAATATTTTGTTTGGGTTTGGTTTATTTGTCCAATTACTTTTGACCTCCTAAAATGTGGAGTGTTTGTAAAGAAATGTGTACAATTCCTACAATTTCTATAAGATATTTTTGTTCAAACCTTCAAATTAAACGTTACAATCTGCACTTGAATTCTGTTGTAGAGGTTTCATTTCAAATCCAATGTGGTGGCATGCAGAGCCCAACTCGCGAAAATTGTGTCACTGTCCAAATATTTCTGGACCTAACTGTACACATTGCTAGCGATGTCGAGCGCAATAGCACCCGCCTCTGTCGTTTGTGTGACATTTGGTGCTCGCTGCCGTAGCGAGCATTATTGCTACAGCAGCGTCACACGCACATACCTTGTCAGCGACGTCGCTGTGACCGTCGAACAATCCCTCCCTCAAGGGGGAGGTGCGTTCGGCGTCATAGCAACGTCACTGCGGCGTCACTAAGCGGCCGGCCAATAGAAGCGGAGGGGTGGAGATGAGCGGAACATAACATCCCGCCTACCTCCTTCCTTCCGCATTGCCAGTGGAGGCAGGTGAGGAGATGTTCGTTGTTCCTGCGGAGTCACACATAGCGATGTGTGATGCCACAGGAACAACGAACAACATCGTACCTGCAGCAGTAACGATATTAAGGAAAGGAGCGACGTGTCAACGATCACCGTTTTTGAACGATTTTGCGATCATTGATCGTCGCTCCTTGGTGTCGCACGCTGCAATATCGCTAACGACGCCAGATGTGCGTCACAAACACCGTGACCCCGACGATATATCGTTAGCGATGTTGCAGCATGTAAAGCACCCTTAAGAGCAGCATAATTTAAGGGCTGAGACTCATGGGACTGTGCTTTGATATTTCAATACAATCAGTGTTTTGTCAACAGGAGATTATCACTACAGGACAACTGACCTTGTGCCCCCAAGACCAACTCCTTACCCAGCAGTGTACCTAGAAAGCTGCCAATCAGTGGTATGGACTGTCTGGTGTGAATTCTTTACACATGCACTTGGTCTATACCAATTAGGCCAGGCAGTAGGCAACTAGGGATCTCTGGTTAAGAGTTCACCCCAAGACATATTTCCCACAATCCCTTGTCAAGAGGTTAATTAAGTATTTAATGGAAAGGTCCTCCTCAACATGGACGTGTTATACACTGGTGAATATCTGAGTTCTGCTAAATGTACAAAACTGAGAAAATTGTGATTCTATCACAACTGCGGCACCCAGTAAACTAAGTGATGCATCACTGGAATCAGGGTCTCTTTGCCTACATCATGCTGCTGTTAGATTACATAGCAAAAACCTTTAATGCTATATTAAAACTAGAAGATAAAACATGTGTGACTAGTCTGTATTAATAAAGTACAACTAGGATCTCATTATTATTATTATTATTATTATTATTATTATTATTATTAATAATAATTATTATTATAGTGTAGTGTGGCGCCCCAGGACCTGGTCGCCACAACAGCATTGCCCTCCCAAAGGGTTAATGCTGAGCCTGGAGGTAATTGGGAGATCTATTGGCCAGTAAGTTAATACCCAACACAGTTCTCCCTCCGGCCAGCAGAGGGAGCTCTGAACCTGGAACTTCAGGGAGCATTCCTTAAGTCTGGCTGAAGGGAGGAAGTAGTGGTTAGTCTGGACACAGGAGTGAAAGAGTGCAGACGCAGAGTAGTGCTGCCTTGTGAAACTGGGGCCTAGAGCTGGGATAGCTTGGCCCAGTGAAGCAAGGGGAGCAGAGAGGCACAGCAGAGACTCGGACATCGGAGTCTGTAGTTGCCAGGGCATAAAATCCATCCCTGGTAGCTGAATCCGGAGGGCAGGAGAGCTGCAAGCTCCCTGGCCCAGAAGCAATCTGAAGGTACAGCTGCATCCCAAGGGCCTGGTGTGGACTCCAGCAGAGAAGCACCAGAGAGGGCCTGCGCAGTCTACCACACAGAAGAGGGGACGAACAACAAGTCCCAGCAGCAAGAGGGCAATTGCTAACCCCAAAGTGCAGTGTCCTAAAACAGCAAAGAAAGATTAAGGAGTAGGCCTCATACTCAACTGGCCAAAGATCACCCCAGGCACTTCCAGGCCGGCCGGACCATCTTTACCATCTGTGACGGTCTCCCTGGACTAAACTTCTGCCGAGTAAAAGAGGAGAAGGTAAAGAGACTACTGTTTGTGCCTGTTTCTTTCATTGCTTGTCGGCCCTGCACCGTGCTAGTCACACCACACCATAGACTTCCACAAGCACCAACTGTGTCCCGGGGCACCGCTCCACCTGTGGGGAGCAGTACCACCATTGCTGCCACTTCATCACCCCGGAGGCCTTACACGGCAGCGGCGGCTTACTAGCCGCATACCACAGGTGGCGTCACGAACACAAACTTAAAGTCATCAGCCACATATTATACTGACACCCACCAGGGCCACGGAGCCGGGCCCAGCCACCACTGACTACCACCGGACTAGTCCGGCCCGGCACCGGGTGTCCCATAGCCCTGGGGTGGGCGAGTCAACTTTTGGCGTCACGAACAGGATTTCGTGCCCGGTCCCACCGGGTACTGTGCGCCTGCAGGAATTGTGCTTAAAAGACTGTGTACTGGTTGTAAATTGCCGCCGCCATTAGCCGCGCCGAGCGCAGGAAGAAGGGGGGCGTGCCTGACAAAGAGCGCGAAGGGAGCGCGCCATCAGAGCAGAGCGCTGTTAACCCCGCGCGACCCAGAAGAAAATTTGAAAAGTGAACGGAGCCTGGTAAGGTTCACTAAGGGGGAGGAAGATGTCCGACTCAGAGGGAGAGCAGGTGGCTGCCATCGCCCAAGGCGCCGCAGCACCGGCCGAAGCAGTCCCAGTCGCCGTCGCCCCAGCCCCCACTGTAGCGCCGGTAATGCCGATCACCATGCCGTACATACCGGGAGCAGAATGGCTGCCGCAGTACTCCGGGGAGTCCCATACCTTGAGTGACTTCAGAGAAAGCCTGCACAGCTTATTCCGGGTGTATCCGCTGACTGAGAGCCAGAAGGTGGGCATAGTAATGGGACAGCTAGCCGGCGCAGCCCAGCGTGAAGCGAAGTCCTGGCCTGATACAGATAAAGGGACAGCAGCCCAGATACTGGCCAAGCTAAAGAGTACTTTTGACACCCGCACCGCAGCAGAGATAAAGATGAGATTCTTTGGGTGCAAGCAGCGGGCCACAGACAGCATAAGGGACTATGCCTTAAACCTGCAAGAGGCCCTGAAAGCAGTTAAACAGGTGGACCCAGAGAGTGTACGTGAAGAAGACAAACTCCTAACTGAGCAGTTCATAGAGGGGCTCCTGTCAGACGCCCACAGGACCCAGCTGCGTATCCTGGCCCTGCAGAACCCTGCTCTGGACTTTGCAAAGTTTAAGGACCAGGCCATCAGGGTACTGAGAGAATCTACACCGAATGACCCAGTACCCCTCCGGCCTCTTGCTATCACGTACCCCGGGGTGGTGCCTGCAACACGAGCCACTGCAGGGGCTGAGGCGCAGTCCCTGGATAAGGATCCCACTGCAGAGCTCAGACAGCAGTTCCAGGAGCTGACCAAGACTGTGGCTGCCCTTGCCAAGACCGTGCAGTCTCTACAAATGACCCCCTCGCCTGCAAAAATCGAGTTGGCCTCCAGCCCAGATGACGTCCCATGGATGCGACAGAGGAGGATTCCGCCGACCCGAGGCAGAGACACAGACCGGTATGATTCAACAGGACAACCGATCTGCCGCCGCTGCAGCCAGGCGGGCCACATTGCACGACGCTGTCCTTTAAATGGGCTGAGCCTGGGGCCAGGAGCCAACCCCCAGGTGTAAGGAAGCCCGGCTCAAACCCCAGCCGCAGCAAGTATGTGGGAGGACGACCGGTCCTTCCCATTGTGCTGGATGGGATCCCTTTGAATGCCCTCCTGGATACGGGGTCCCAGGTAACAACCATCCCCCACAAACTGTACAAAAGATATTGGGCTGATTCAGACATTGACCATGGCCCAGATGATGATTTAACAATTGTGGCCAGTAATGGTCAGCCCTTACCTCAAATTGGGTACAAAGAAGTAACCATTAAAGTGGGGCGGGTGGAATTGCCATGTCAGGGGATGATAATTGTAGATATAGATCGCAAAGAATCTGACCCACTGCTAACCATTGGTACAAATGTGATAGAAAATTGTATTGCCGAAGTGATAATTTTGTTGCAACAGGCGTCTGAAACTGCCAGCTCCGGGCAGCAGCATGCCCTACAGAGGGAGATCAGAGCCCTGATGAGGAGGCAGCAGGTAGAGCTGGCCGGAGGAGAAATTGGCAGTGTGAGGGTAAGTGACCCCCTCCCCATTGCAATACCCCCAAGAAATGAAATGTTGATATGGTGTCGGGCAGCAATAGGCCTCAAGGGTCAGGATTACCATGCCTTGGTAGAACCGGTGTATTCAGACAGTAGGCCTGGAGTCCTGATAGCCAGAGGGGTAGCGGACGTCCGCAAGGGGAGAGTGCCCGTCCGTGTCTTGAATTGTGGGGAGGAGGAGGCCAAATTGCCCCGGTACGCCACTGTAGCAAAACTGTACACTGTCAGCAACAATACCATTAAAGCAGTGGAACCCTTGATCCCGTCCGACCAGGCGGAAGACAATGGCTCCAAGGGGCAGCTGGAAGACTGGTGCCAAAAATTACATGTAGGCACCGACTCCACCCCCTCGCACCAAAAGCATGGGGTTTACCGGGTGGTACAGGAGTACGAGCGGGTCTTCAGCAAACACCCCCTAGATTTTGGGCAGGTGAAAGGGGTTAAACATCAAATCCCCACGGGTGATCATCCCATTAAAGAGAGATACCGCCCTGTACCCCCCGCACAGTATCAGTGTGCCGAGGAAATGTTACGAGAAATGAAGGAGGCTGGGGTTATCAGAGATAGTTGTAGCCCCTGGGCAGCTCCACTAGTGCTCGTAAAGAAAAAAGATGGTACAATGAGAATGTGTGTAGATTACAGGCAAATTAACCGCATTACACATAAAGATGCTTATCCACTGCCCAGAATAGAGGAGTCACTAACAGCCTTAAAGTCAGCTAACTATTTCTCCACCTTGGATCTCACCAGTGGGTATTGGCAGGTTCCCGTGGCAGAGGCGGACAAGGAGAAGACTGCATTCACGACACCAATGGGCCTCTGTGAGTTCAATTGTATGCCATTCGGGCTCTGCAACGCCCCAGGGACATTCCAAAGGTTGATGGAGTGCTGCTTGGGCCACCACAACTTTGAAACCGTGCTGTTGTACCTGGATGATGTCATAGTCTACTCCAAGACTTATGAGGACCACCTGAAGCACTTAGCAGAAGTGTTTGAGTCCTTGTCGAAATATGGCCTGAAGATCAAGCCGTCCAAATGTCACCTCTTGAAGCCAAAGGTACAGTACCTGGGTCATGTGGTCAGCGCAGAAGGTGTGGCACCTGACCCGGAGAAAGTCACTGTAATCAAGGACTGGCCAAGACCCACCACAGTGAAGGAGGTGCGGCAGTTCCTTGGACTGGTGGGCTACTACCGAAGGTTCATTGATGGTTTCACCAAGATAGCAGCTCCCCTTCAAGATCTCCTGGTGGGCCAGCCAAAGCAGGCTAAGAAGCAGAGCCCTCCATTTGAATGGAGCAGCCAACTAGAAACATCCTTTGTCCAGCTGAAAGGGGCTCTCACGGGAGAAGAAATTCTGGCCTACCCTGACTACAGCCAACCGTTTGTACTGTATACAGACGCCAGCAACGTGGGACTGGGAGCAGTTCTGTCCCAGGTACAGGGAGGCAGAGAGAGGGTGATAGCGTACGCCAGTAGGAAGCTTCGGCCCACAGAAAGGAATCCAGAAAACTACAGTTCCTTCAAGCTGGAGTTCCTCGCTATTGTTTGGGCAGTGACTGAACGCTTCAAGCACTATCTGGCATCGGCCAAGTTCACCATCTTCACGGACAACAATCCGTTGACACACCTGGCAACAGCCAAGTTAGGTGCGATGGAACAGCGATGGATGGCCCGGCTGTCTAACTTTGACTTTACCATCAAGTATCGGGCTGGCAAGAAGAATAACAATGCTGATGCGCTGTCCAGAATGCCTCACTTACCCGAGTCTGGAGAAGACCTGGATGAACTCGAAGAGATAGAGTTACCGGCTTTCCATCACCAAGGTGTTTCCCAGTGTGAGCATGCTGTGGGAGTGAAGCGCTCAAGCCAGCACGAGGTCTCGGTCAACCCATTACTCCACCATAATTGGGAAGAGACACAGAACGGTGACCCGGCCGTGCGATTGGTCAAAGAGAAGCTAGCGCAAGCTGAGACCCATCTTGGCCCAGACGCTCCAGAGGAAGCCCAGCAGCTGTGGAAGGAGAGGGGACGACTGTTCACCTACCAAGGCAAGCTCTGCAAGAGATATGTCAACTGGCGAACAAATGAACTTGTCTGGCAGATAGTGGTTCCGCAGAGGGATGCTCCAATGGTCCTAGCAGCGTATCATGATAACGCAGGACACTTCGGGTGGAAGAAGTTGGAGGCCCTACTCCGTGATCGGTTCTATTGGGTGCACATGAGAAAGATGATCGAGAAGTGGTGCCGAGACTGTGGCCCGTGTAACCTGAGGCGGAAGGATGATGCCAGCCAAAGGTCTCCCCTACAGCCAATTGTCACAAAGCAGCCCCTGGAGTTGGTGGCCCTGGACCACGTGAAGTTAACACCAAGCCGGTCAGGCTATGTGTACGCCCTCACCATTGTGGACCATTACTCTCGTTTCCTGGTAGTAGTGCCTGTGAAGGACCAGACAGCCAGAACAGCAGCTAGAGCGTTCCAGGCATCCTTTTGTCGACCTCACGGTTATCCGGAAAGGGTACTGACTGATCAAGGTCCTGCATTCGAGGCCGAAGTGTTCCAAGAGTTCTGTAACATGTACGGCTGTAAGAAAATTCGAACCACACCGTACCACCCCCAAACCAATGGACTGTGCGAGAAAATGAACCATGTGGTTATCGATATGCTGAAGACCCTACCGCTGGAAGAAAGGAACCAATGGCCAGAGAAGTTGCCAGATCTGGTAGACCTGTACAACCATATCCCAGTAAATTCGACCAACTGCAGCCCCGCTTACCTGATGCGAGCCAGACCTGGCAAGTTGCCTGTAGACTTTGAGATGGGGACTGTGTCGCCTGAGGCGGTTCAAGAAATAGAGGATTGGGATACAGAACGGCAGCAGCGGTACCGTAAGGTCCAGGAGTGCGTAGAGAGGAGCCTGTCTCAAGCAAGAACGAGACAAGAGCAGCATTACAATCAAACAGCCCCAGCAACTCCCTTAGCACCTGGAGAACAAGTCCTCAAGAAGAAGCGGAGGACGCATAAATTGGATGATCAGTGGGAAAACGAGCCCTACACCATTATCCCATCCAACTTTGACAATAGTAAGGTATGCCTCATAAGCAAGGATGAAGGCAAGACCTATCAAGCAATTTCTCGAGACCGCCTGAAAGCGTGCCCTGAACGGTGCAGAATCCAAAGAGAAATGGAAGAAGTACAAGGAAGTCCCCAAAGTCAAGAGAAAGAAGGGGAGATGATTCAAACCATTCTTGGAAAATTCCCCAAAACTTGGACCCGAATAAACAATGCCATAGTGGTACCAGTTTTGACGTTTCCGCAGTTGGTCGAGCCAGAAACAGAAAAGGTTCCGGATCCACCTAAAGAACCGTCCGCTCCAACACGAGATGACACGCCAGCAGTGGAACAGGAGGATCAACCCCCTGTCAGTGGTGAACCTGTCATACCCTTGGCGACTCTTAGACCACATAGGCAACCATCACGCTTACCTATCGGGGTTAGGCCCACCTGTAGTGCTGAGGTAGAAGACGCACCACGTAGTCAGGGGCAAACACCAGAGCTACGCAGGTCCCAACGCAGCACTCGGGGACAACCCCCTCCAAGGTATAGAGAGTCAACTGTATAAGGGAAAAAGAAGGAGTATTTATTAGAATGTACATAGTTATGCAAAATGTCTGTAAGGTTGTGTACAAAATGTTTTTCTTTTTCTTTGATTGCGAAAATGGACAATTGGGCCACTGGACTATGGGTGGCCAACACCTAAAAATTGTTCATAGTTAGCACCAGTGTGCTCAACACCCCTGAAGAAAAACCCGTCCGGCGTGCATAGAGTGGGGTCATCAATGCTCTGACGCACGCCCAGAGCCTACGTTGGGGGTTTGATCGCGGCGGGTCCCCCATGGAGCAGTGTAATGGACACCCGGCAGGGAGCCACACTGGACTCTTATAGTAATGTTTAAGTTTGTAACGTTAAAGTATTTGCGCCTCCCATAATGGGATGAAATGTTCTAACATGTCATGTTTGTTTCTACAGTCCGGGAGTACTGAATTTAACTAAGGGGGAGTGTGGCGCCCCAGGACCTGGTCGCCACAACAGCATTGCCCTCCCAAAGTGTTAATGCTGAGCCTGGAGGTAATTGGGAGATCTATTGGCCAGTAAGTTAACACCCAACACAGTTCTCCCTCCGGCCAGCAGAGGGAGCTCTGAACCTGGAACTTCAGGGAGCATTCCTTAAGTCTGGCTGAAGGGAGGAAGTAGTGGTTAGTCTGGACACAGGAGTGAAAGAGTGCAGACGCAGAGTAGTGCTGCCTTGTGAAACTGGGGCCTAGAGCTGGGATAGCTTGGCCCAGTGAAGCAAGGGGAGCAGAGAGGCACAGCAGAGACTCGGACATCGGAGTCTGTAGTTGCCAGGGCATAAAATCCATCCCTGGTAGCTGAATCCGGAGGGCAGGAGAGCTGCAAGCCCCCTGGCCCAGAAGCAATCTGAAGGTACAGCTGCATCCCAAGGGCCTGGTGTGGACTCCAGCAGAGAAGCACCAGAGAGGGCCTGCGCAGTCTACCCCACAGAAAAAGGGACGAACCACCGGTCCCAGCAGCAAGAGGGCAATTGCTAACCCCAAAGTGCAGTGTCCTAAAACAGCAAAGAAAGATTAAGGAGTAGGCCTCATACTCAACTGGCCAAAGATCACCCCAGGCACTTCCAGGCCGGCCGGACCATCTTTACCATCTGTGACGGTCTCACTGGACTAAACTTCTGCCGAGTAAAAGAGGAGAAGGTAAAGAGACTACTGTTTGTGCCTGTTTCTTTCATTGCTTGTCGGCCCTGCACCGTGCTAGTCACACCACACCATAGACTTCCACAAGCACCAACTGTGTCCCGGGCCACCGCTCCACCTGTGGGGAGCAGTACCACCATTGCTGCCACTTCATCACCCCGGAGGCCTTACACGGCAGCGGCGGCTTACTAGCCGCATACCACAGGTGGCGTCACGAACACAAACTTAAAGTCATCAGCCACATATTATACTGACACCCACCAGGGCCACGGAGCCGGGCCCAGCCACCACTGACTACCACCGGACTAGTCCGGCCCGGCACCGGGTGTCCCATAGCCCTGGGGTGGGCGAGTCAGTAGCGCCCCTGAGACACTCAGGGCACTACAGGGAACTGCATCCTCTTGGGGATGCAGGACCTACCCCCTGGGACTTGGAGTACCAGTGCCGATACCACCAAAGCACAACCAAAATCCTAAATTCTCCACTCCACACCAAGCATAGAGGGTTAACCATGTAAGGGGATGATCGCCATAGAAAGGAACGAGTCCCTGGGATTAGCCAGCCTAGTGGGAGGGGTCAGCAGTCAGTCAGTAGTAGAGAGAGTGTGGCACACAGGAGAGGTATGCGGATGTGCCTGAGCTGGGTCTGTGCAGCGGTGACCCGGGGGCACAGGAGAGAGATCGTCAGGACAAGTACCGGAGATATCGCTGCGACCGGAGAACGCACGGGGAACAGGGCTCTAGATCAGGTGCCAGTTCTACACGGCTTGATAAATACCTGCCCGGTGAGGACACCTTCAAGGACGTCACCGAACCAAATAATCCGGGGGCATAAGCAGTAAACTAAGATCGGGGTTCGGACACTTACCTCTCCAAAGGGTTCGCATTGCCTGCCGTACGAAGAAGGAGACTGTACCCCAAAAAGGACAGTCGGCCCCAAGTGCTCCATGCTACGGGGACCCAACTAACGGAGAGTGTCGGGGACAGAGCAACCTGGGTCACTACATTGGCACTGATATTCCTGGGACCTGAACCAGTAATCCAATGGCCTGAGTGAGTACAGACTGTTAAAGACAACCTGGTGTGGTCTCCGTTATTGCCCTCCTTATAATCTCCCAGGCACGGCCCTATCTGCAGGGGGCCTAACACCATTGCTGCAATCACCCCAGCTCTGGGAGTACCCACATTTAGCAGCCACAGTTCTCCATACTTAACCGCAACCCACAGGTGGCGTCACATGACATTAACTCTATTTTCCCCTGTAAATATCCCTCCTTATAAAAAGGGGCCCAGGGCACGGAACCGGCAACGGCCACCAAAGTGACATCCCTAACGGTATATTCTGCCGAGACCGAGTACCCCCTTCCCTGGGCGCTACAATAGCACCATTTTTTCCATGATGCCTTACATATGAAAAGGGGTAAACATAATAAATCAAGTAAAATAATCATGAACAATACAGGGCACAGACTGGTACAAGAGAACAGAGGACCCAGCCCACGAGGGCTCACAGTCTACAGTGGATGGGTGAGGATGAAGTAGGTGAGAGTAGAGCGGGTCGTGTGACGTTATAGTGGACTGAGGGTTACTGCAGGTTGTAGGCTTGTCGGAAGAGGTGAGTCTTCAGGTTCCTTTTGAAGGTTTCCACGAAAGGCGACAGTGATATTATATTTTAGGGTAGAGAATTGCAGAGTATGGGGGGGAAGCACGTGAGAAATCTTGAATGCGATTGTGGGAAGTGGAGATAAGAGGGGAGTAGAGAAGGAGATCTTGTGAATATCGAAAGTTGTGTACCAAGAGACTAGGTCACAGATGTATGGAAGAGACAGGTTGTAGATGGCTTTATATGCCATGATTAGGGTTCGAAACTGAAATCTCTGGGCAATGGGAAGCCACTGAAGGGATTAGCAGAGAGAAGAGTGTTAAAAAGGAGACCACGGAGCAGGAGGTTGTAGTAGTCGAGGCGGGAGATGATAAGGGCATGCACCAGTGTTTTTTGAAATTCTTGGTTAAGGAATGTACGGAAATAATTTTGAGTTGCAGTCAGCAGGAGGTTGAAAGCATTTAGATATGTGGTTTGAAGGAGACATCAGAGTAAAGGGTTAACCAGAGGGAACAAACTTGTGGAACTGGGGACAGTAAGCAGCCATTGACTTCAAGTCTGTTGGAGGGGTTGAGTGAGGTGGGGGAAAGATGATGAATTCTGTTTTGTCCATGTTAACATGTAGAAACTGAGCAGAGAAATGGATGAAAGAGAGGAAGGACATTAAAGGATTCTGGTTAGTAAGGAGGTGATACTGAAAGCTATAGGAGTCTATGAGCTGTCCCAGGCGGAGGTTGTAGATAGAGAAAAGCAGGGGTCATAGAACAAAACCTTAGGGGACACCGACAGATAGGGGATGAGATGAGGAGGTAGTGTGAGAGTGGGAGAAGCTGAATGTCCCATTAGTTAAGAATGAAGAGATCAAAGATAGGACCAAGTCTGTGATGCCAAGAGATGAGAGAATCTGTAGTAAGAGGGAATGCTCTAATGTGTGGAAGGATGAGGACAGGTCCAGGAGGAGAAGGACAGAGTAGTGTCGCTTGACTTTGGTTAGTAGGTCATTGGTCACCTTAATTAGGGCAGTTTCGGTAGAATGGTACAGTCGGAAGCGAGATTGTAACCGGTCAAAGAGGGAGCAGCAGGAGAGGTCGTAGGACAGCTCATGATGGACATACTGTTCTAGTAGTTTTGGGGCATAAGGGAAAAGCAATAAGGGGCGATAGCTAGATACAGAGGATGGCTCAAGGGAGGATTTCTCAAACATAGGTGTGATGGAGGCATGATTAAAGCATGAGTTGAAGACACTAGTTGTTCGTGATTTGTTGAAGAGATGAATTAGGGTTGGGGTGAAGACTGTGGTGAGGTTTGGGATAAGGTGGGATGGAAGCAAGTGAAGTGCACAGGTGGTGAGACGTCATCTTGAGAGTAGAGTTTGATTCTCTTCTTTATCTTCATCTTAGAAAGTGTTATTCCTCATGTCCATGTAAGTGGCTGTTCAGACATCTATGCAAATTGGTCAGGAGAGTTTGTATCAGTAGACCTACAGACAGTATGTGTCCATTGGAGTTCATGATCGGACTGATGTGCACGGACGTGCTGTATTAGCATTAAGAGGTGTACTGAATGTTAAAACGCCCTCTCAAGTCAAAACCGAACACAATAGTGTGAGCTTATGTTCAAGCTTGACAAGGCCACTAAGCTAGCCGGTCCCCTGCACTCACCAATCTTCCTTTCTGTTCTTTTCAGTCTCTAGTAGAAGTGAGGCTATACCCACTGGATGTGATTATTAGACATATGGGAGGGTGACCGATCCACAACTGGCTCCTGGTGCCTTTCTTTGTATTTAGAGGTTCCCTATTTCAACCTCACAGACATGGTACCCCCGCTTTCAGAGTTTGTAGAATCCAAGTGGTCTCTTTTCTCATTTAGTGACTTCTCCTAAATCTGCAGTTTTGCAAGATACTCCCAAACCTGGCATACTCCGAAGCCTCCAAGTGGCAGCCTTCTTTTATTGATGGCCAGTCTTCCACACCAGTGACAGACATGGTGGCAACCCATTCCTCTCCAAAGAGCAATGTCAACAATCCGAACCTTCGAAAGTGCCTGTTTCCAATTAAGGGCTGTTTTGGAACAAATAACTTCCACCTCTGATATTCCATCTGTGACTGACTCCAGACTTTAATACCCTCTCTCTCAAGTTCTTTGTCCAGACATGATGTCATTGTGCGCCATCAGTCACCATATACCCAGTATCCATCACTTATGCCTAATTGTTCCAATTGTTCCAGGATAACCTTTTTCGCCCAAGAACACAGCCTGGATCTAGTGGTCAGAAGTTCTCACTTTACATCACAATAAACACCCCACTCCCACAAATGAGAAACACAACATAAGGGCAATAAAAAAATAGAACAATAAGTTTACTGTGGAAAATAAAAAGGGTGACACACCCAACAAAGATTAACGCCAACATGGCACAACAAAAAAAATCATTAGTAGGGGCGGACCGGACCAACATTTGGCAACTTGTAATGTAAGAAACAGTCTGTCTCCACCATCTTACACAAGGAATCTTGTTTTAAAAAGTCACCTAAAGCTAAAACAACTGCTACACTTAGGGGATTGGACATTTATGATTGTTGTTTCAGAGAGAACAAGACCTTTTACCTGTTATGCTTGTCTGAATTTGGTGAGGCAAAAGAAAAAAAATGACTCTATACAATTGAGTCTTCGGGAGGTTAACTATACAGAGCTATACATTGCTCATTTCCGGACATTTGTGCAAACTAAGCAGAAACTAAAGCCAAAAAACACCTTCTCTGACAACGTGGGACATTTAAAATGTCAAAAAAATCCAAACACAATTGGCAGCAAATTGCTAAATCTTCCTAACAAGAGCAACAACGCAGAGCTGGGAGCAGTCGCAGGGCAGGTCACGCAAGGCCACTGACAACATGTTCTCCCATAACATAAAACAAGCACATCAAAAAAATGCCCTGAAACCACAAAAAGACATTAAAAACTGTTCTCATAGCTCTATAACCAGGAACTCAAGCGAATAATATGGGACATATTATGCTGGGACTACAAGGGAACTTCTGCCTTCTGGAGTGCGAACGACAAGGCTCCATTATCCTGACAGGTTGGTGTCCTGCAGGTGGCATTATGGTTGGTGGCCGGTGTCTAGAGGTCCATGATCACATGAGTGGACAATCATGTAGAAGCAGGGCACCACTCGCGTGAACCTGGTATGGACTTTCTAAAAGGCACTGTCTTTCCTACTCACATAAATGGGTTTAGAGCTATCAACACAATACCACCCGGGGTGTTGAGTTGCTATTGACAGGGATCAGAGGGACCGAGATTTATTGCCGCAGCAGAGGCTGAAGAAATGAGGGAGGTGTGACAGGAGCTGAGGAGAGAGCAAGGCCTTCCACTGTAGAGGCCTTGAGGGTTAGATAAAAGTCGGTGAAACCCATCAACAGGGGTGTACACAGAACTAACGGAACCTTATAGCAAAATTCTTAATTAGGCCTCACCAACAACCCCCCCCAAAAAAAAAAAAATTCAGCAGACAAGGTGGGGTTACAGCACTGTCAAAGCATGGCATACATCCCAACATTTAAGGACAGGGAGGACATGTATTGCAACACTTACAAAGTAATTTTGCCCCTTTTTAGGCCCCATAGTGTTCTCACTATGATACCATTTTCATGGCCTCCATAGAGTATGATGCCCACCAAATTGTCTGCCACACACAAGATGATACCACCAGAGTGAATTCCCCCACAGCCCCCCCTAGGCCCAGTATGATGCCCCCACATTGCCCCAACATAGTAAGATGCTGCCACCTTGCCCCCATGGTGCCACTGGAAACAGTATTATGTTTCCAAAGACCCCCCCACACAGTATGATGCCTCTACAGCCTCCTACACAGTATGGTGACACCCACAGCCCCACATACAGTATTAAGGCCCCACACACAGTATGGTATCCTCATGGCCCCCATATCAAACAGTATGATGTCCTCCTAAATAGTGTGATGGTCTCAATAGCCACCATACAGCATGATGGCTCCCACAGTCACCATCACATATTATGAGGACTCGTAAGCAGTATTATGCCTACAGCCCCACTACCCATTGTGATGCCCCCCTATAGCTCCACCACACACAGAATGATGTCTCCATAGCCCCTTCTGTCACATTATGTGGTCACACAGCCTTCAATTACTAACTGATAAAATAAAAATATAAAAATACTCCTAGTCATGTTTGTCTATATACTGCCCCAGTCTGTGCAGAGTGTGGACTGAGGCACCACGCAGAAGACACAATCTAGTAGTGATGTCAATGTACCTGCTGCTCTGATACTCAGATGCACAAGCTGTATGGTGGAACAGAGTCAACTATGCCCTGTTCCACTATTATACAGAATTCAACCGTATCTGCATACTAAAGATGTAAATGCCATCACTGTCCCTCAATTTCAGCAATATTGGTCAACCATCTAATACATATGAGTACTTCCCAACTGGGAAAATAGGCTATTACTGGCAAAGGCTCCATCAAAACACACAGTAAAGGGGGCTTTACATGCTGCGATATCGCTAACGATTTATCGTCAGGGTCATGGTGTTTGTGATGCACATTCGGCGTCGTTAGTGACATCGCAGCGTGTGACAGGTACGAGCAACCTTAAACAATCGCAAAAGGGCAACAATCGTTGGTTTTGGAGAGGTCGTCCAAACAGAAAATATCGTTGTCTGCTTAATAGCGATGTTGTTCCTCGTTCCTGCGGCATCACACATCGCTATGTGTGACACCGCAGGAACAACGTACATCTCCTTACCTGCGTCAACCGGCAATGCGCAAGGAAGGAGGTGGGCGGGATGTTACGTCCCGCTCATCTCCGCCCCTCCGCTTCTATTGGGCGTCCGCTTAGTGACGTCGCGTGACGCTGAATGCACCTCCCCCTTGAAGGAGGGATTGTTCGGTGGTCATAGTGACATCGCTGACCAGGTATGTGTGTGTGATGCTGCCGTAGCGATAATGTTCACTACAGCAGCGATTGACGGGGGCAGGTGCTATCGCGCTCGACATCGCTAGCAATCGCTAGCGATGTTGCAGCGTGTAAAGCACCCTTAAGGCTCACCCAATCCAAGAGATCTTGTGTATGGAGAAGTTGGGTAGTGAATCATGCATTGAGCAAGGGGTTGGACACGATGACCTTGGAGGTCCCTTCCAACTCTACTATTCTATGCTTCTATTAGATACATGTCAGCCAAACTAATGGTTGTATCACAGGTATCTAATCTGTATGGTCACCTTTACTATCCCGATACTCATGAAGCAGGGAAGCTAAGTACCTCATTTAAAGTGATACTATGAAATACATGAGAAACTATCAGTGTCATTGATCATTTCTGTAAAGTTTCTGTCCCTCTCACTAGAGACGTTATGCTCCATCATGGCCAGGAAATGGGTTTCCTTTCAAATTGCTTGTAAAAGCAGGTAACTGCACTCCATCTCTAAGGCTATGTGCGCACTTTGCGTCGAGGTACTTGCAGTTGTAAACGCATCCTCTGGCTGAATTTGTCTGTCACATTTTGTTTGGATCACAGAAACGCTGAAAATACGCATGTGTTTTACCGCGTTTTGACCGCGTTTTACATGCTTTTTCATTGTTTAAATTCAAATGCGTTTTCATTGCAAACACACGACTAACTAAAATTTTAACATTCAAACACTAATAAAAAAATGTAAAAAAAAAGAATAAAAATATCATGATTAAATTCATACACAAAATAGCTCATTTTATTAAAATGCTAACTGTGATCTTATATTTATGGCTAAAATTACTTTAAAATATTGTTTTCCATTAATTTAATTGTCGGACTATATGTATGTGTAAAGGGACACATCATTACTTCAATTTAATGACAAAAACGCATGCATTTATTTGGTCAAAAAAGCATGTATTCTGCAACAAAATAGCATGTAAAACGCTTGGATTTTGATTGTGTGTGCGTTTTGAAAGATCTTATTGACTCCAATGTTAGCAAAACGCTGCCAAAATGGCAAAAACAATTGACATGCTGCTTCTTCAAATGCAGAGTTTTTGACAAATTTTCTGCACCTAAAACGCTGCGTTTTTACAAGCATTGTGCGCACAAGAAAGCCCTATTTCCCATAGACTTTGCTTAAAAATCAAAACGCATGCCTTTTTGCATTAAAACGCAGCAGTTCAAAACGCTGCGGAAACGCATGAAAAAACGCAAAGTGCGCACATAGCTTAAAAAATCCTCTCCATTCTCAAGGACAAAGAATTCTATAGTTTATGGGATCCTTATCTTGGTTAGTGGTTACTTCTATCGGAGGTGGTCGAATTCCTAGAAAAGAACCGCAGTGCTTACAAGCTCTTTCCTTTAAAGCAAGGGTCCCCAACCTGTGGCTAGGGCGCCACATTTAGGCCCATGATGTGTGGCTCGCGGCTGTCTGCCAGCTTTGTGCGTTACCAAAAATCTAGCAAAAAGCTATGAAGAGCAGGTCTCCTGAGGGTCACTTTTTTGAGGATCCCCACATAGAAGTGCAGATCTGGATGGTGGTGAAATAAATATGCTAAGGTGGAGATATAATGATACTGACATTTACAAGAGTTCTTGAAGCTGGATGCAATAGTGTGGTGAGCGTGTTTGATGCGAGAATACCAAATAGGGTATCCCTGAAAGGATACTGCCTATAACAAAGGGGGACACAAGGTCTCGGTCTGCTTTCTGTGGGGACTGTCATTATACCCATTATACAGGTGCGATGGGTGTCACTATGCTTGGGGTTGGGCACTGGTTGTGTCTCGAAGCTGAAAGTGGGTATCAAGTCAAGAAAGGTTGGGATTACTGCATCAGAGCTTTTCGGTGCTGCTCTGAAGCTGGATGGATGACATTGCACTCCGATGCTGCAAAGTGAAAGATGATGAAGAGCCAAAAATGTTACTAATGCACAGAGAGAGGACAGTTTGGGCCCCCAGCACAACCATGACGCTAGTCTAAATTGTCAATCATCAGGAGCGCACTCCCCCCCCCCCAGCAAGCAGAAATCCTGGATGTGTGCTCCTGAATATACTGTAGGTTATGAGAAAACCAATGTAGCGTTTGTCACTGGTAATGATGAGTCGGTGAGCAGGAGTGGACCCACTGGACCACAGGGGGTACCCGGGAGTACCCTTTAGTGGGAGGTGTGCTGTTTCTATTTGTCTTAGTTAAAACTGTTATTTAATGTTTTTCATGCTTGTCTCTGCCGCCATCTACTGGTCAGACCTTTCGGCTCCTCTGTTTCTTTTGTCCAGCCCATGGGAGTGTCTGATGACCCTCTTGCATCACATCCTGGTATGTTCATTCCAGCCAGAGTTTTGTGAGAAACACATCCCTTATAGGAGCGGCTTAAGCAAAGTCTTCTGACCACGTAGTACCTTCAGAAACAAACAACACTGAAGAATTACAATGCCAAGTACTTGGATTACTGCACTCTGCATGTCCTAACCTTTGGAGAAAATAAACCACCATTGTTTCATCTCAGCATGTGCATGTTTCACTCTGGAGCGCTCTGGTCCTGTCTGCCTCACCTACAGGAAAAACGAAGGTAAGATTCTCACAACCTCTCACAACTACGCACCTTCCATCGCCTTTAAGTGGGGACAGAACAGTCAGAAGACTGCTTAAGAGCCCAAAGCTAAAACTTCCTGGAGAGCCCAATCAGTCAGAAGACTGCTTAACAGCCCAATACCCCGGCTACAGATCCCTAAGAGCCCTGTAACTTCCCATGTAATCTGCCTAGCAACAAGCCTTATGTACTAGTCTGCCTGCAACAGTGCATGCCTGGACAAGCCTAAGGGGAAGCTCTCCCATCTGCCACGTCCTGTGTCACCTCTGCTTGCATTGTAAAGGGACAATTTATGCACCTGCTGCTTCTTTCTTGCTATACTCCTTCTATAGACTTGCAGTACATTATACCTCATTACTGCACATTGCTGGACTGCGAACCACAAGTTTTGCTAAAGACACCTTGGGAATCTCATCAGGGAGTCCTTGCAGAGCTGCAGAACAATTTTCGGACCCCTATTCAAAAGTCAAGTTTCTTAAAGAGACAGTACACCTTAAATCAAAATGGCCGAAAAAGACCTCGGACAGTTCCCCACTGCTGAAACAGAGCAAATACAATCTGATACTGTCCATTATGAAGCCCAGGAGGCAGAGCCCACGCTTCCAGCAGACCAAGTTGTCCGACTGAAGCGCTCTTCCAAACCCACGATAAAGGCCACTGAGAACTATCACACTATAAAAGATGAGCTATGTGAACACCTGGAGGAACTGTGGGAACGAGTCACCTATTACATGTCAAGACTTGAATCCTCATCAGGTGATGCCACATGCTTACTAGCCACTATGGAACGGCTGAACACAGCTCACGAAAGATACAAGAGACCTGAGCAAGGCAGAAGAGGTGGACAAGGAAAGAGATGCTAAGGTGCAAGATGCCATAGACAAGGCCGAACACCGTATCTCTCTCCAGCAAGAAACTAGATCACACCGATCAACCTCATCTAGACGTTCCTCTCGGTCATCCGGGTCATCATCCTCAAGAAGCTCAGCCCTGAGCGACAGGATACTAGAGGCCCACATAAGAGCAGAGGAATCCAAAGTGAGACGTTCCTTCACAGAAAGAAAGGTAGAGGAAGAAGCCAAAAGGGCAGAAGCCCTTGCAAAAGCAGAAGCCGCTAAAGCAGAAGCCAAAAAGGCAGAAGCAGAAGCCCTTGCAAGAGCAGAAGCCGCTAAAGCAGAAGCCCTTGCAAAAGCAGAAGCCGCTAAAGCAGAAGCCAAAAAGGCAGAAGCAGAAGCCCTTGTAAGAGCAGAAGCCGCTAAAGCAGAAGCCCTTGCAAAAGCAGAAGCCGCTAAAGCAGAAGCCAAAAAGGCAGAAGCAGAAGCCCTTGCAAGAGCAGAAGCCGCTAAAGCAGAAGCCCTTGCAAAAGCAGAAGCCACTAAAGCAGAAGCCAAAAGGGCAGAAGCGGAGGCTCGGATAAAGATTCTTCGGTCACAGATGGAAGAGGAAGTTGCACTGGCTAAAGTGAGACTACTTGAGCAAGCATTGATCCAAGGTCCTGATCCAGCTCACTCGCCACCACTGGAAGCAGACAATCCAGTTGATCGCACAAGAGACTATGTACTGAATCAGTTACCTGTAGCAACCCCGGTTTGCAGTACCGTCCAAGCCGACAACACCGAAACCTCCAACTTACCTCTACCAGTGCCAGTACCACCTAAAGCACCTGAGCAAATTAATAACAGTCACCAAGAGGTGCCCTCTCAAACACAGTCACCATGGCAAGATGGCAACCAAGTGTTTCCTGACCCACTTCCACAGCTCAAGCAGTGGTCATCAGAATCTACAGAGGCTAAACCACAGCTCAACCCTACAGCAACGTCATTCTACCCGGGAACATCTCATCCATTCACGCCAGGCAGCCCATACGCCCCAGGGGCATCACGAGTCGTCATGGCAAAAAGTGGTGAGAAATCAGATATGTCTGAGTTTGCCAGGTTCATGGTGAGCAGTGAGCTAATCAACACTAGTCTCACGAAATTCGATGATCGTGCAGAGAGCTACAGGGCCTGGAAAGCAACTTTCAAGGCAGCCATCGCCAATCTCAACTTAACTGCAGAACAGGAGCTCGACCTCCTGATCAAGTGGTTGGGCCCAGGCTCTACAAACCGTATCAAGAGCCTCAGAACCGTCTATGTGGGACAAGCAGAAGCAGGTCTCGCTGCTGCATGGCAAAGACTGGAACGCACCTTTGGCAGCGCAGAAGCAATAGAGAAAGCCCTATTCAAGAGACTGCAGGACATCCCAAAGATCAACCTTAAAGAAGTCCACAAGCTTCAAGACCTAAGTGATCTGCTCATGGAGCTGGAGCTCGCCAAAAGAGATCCTCGTCTGTCTGGGCTGTGCTACCTGGATACAGCCCATGGAGTGAACCCAATCGTGGTGAAGCTGCCATACAGTCTGCAGGAGAAATGGGCAATGTCAGTCTCAAGGTACAAAAGAGTGCATGACGTCACCTTTCCCCCATTTATTCAGTTCTGCAAGTTCATCGATGAGCAGGCCCAGATGAGGAACGACCCCAGCCTCGACTTGCTAGAGTTCAACACTTCGGCAGCTGCAATATCATCATCATCAAGGTATGAAGGTGCCATACACAAACGCAGAGACATTAAGAACACTGTGAGTGTCAGGAAGACTGAGCTACCATCACCTGCAGCACCCACAGATAAACAGTACACCATCTCATCACGAGATAAGTCTTTCAATCAAGAATGTGCCATCCATAAAAAACCGCACTCACTGAACAAGTGCAGGGGGTTTAGATCCAAAACCCTACAAGAGCGCAAGAAAGTCCTCACAGAGCTTGGGATCTGTTTCAAATGCTGCGCATCACTTGAGCACATGGCCAAGGACTGTAAATCCATCGTCAAGTGTGAGGAGTGTCATAGTGAAAAACATGTTTCAGCCATGCACCCAACCCAGCTAGCTAGAGACACACCGGCTGCAGTCACCACCACTCCCACTCCAAGTCATGGCGGGGAGCCCAAGAATCAGACTGACACCACCACAGCCATCTCCTGCTCATGGTCAGAGGTATGTGGAGAGGGCCAAACACAGAAATGTTGTGCCCGAATATGCCTCATCAAGGTTTATCCCGAGGGACATCCAGAAAAGGCAATGAAGGTGTATGCCATCATAGACGACCAAAGCAACCAGTCCCTGGTAGGAACCAAATTCTTTGAAGCCTTCGGAATTAATGGACCATCAGAACTCTACACCTTGAACACCTGCTCGGGTCGCATAGAGACTAGCGGCAGAAGAGCCCAGGGATTCATTGCTTCTCCTATCAATGGGAAGACTGAAATACCTCTACCAACGCTTGTTGAATGTGACCAAATACCCAGCCACAGGAATGAAATTCCTACCCCAGAAGCTGCATTTCATCAACCACACCTAAGACACCTCGCTAGTGTTATCCCACCTCTGGACAATAACGCAGAGATTCTACTCCTGCTCGGCAGAGACAATCTAAGGGTACACAAGGTGCGACAGCAGTGTAATGGGCCTGACTATGCACCATATGCCCAGAGACTGGACTTGGGATGGGTAGTCATAGGAAATGTGTGCGTTGACCGATCAGGAATTGATTCCTTTAAGACTTACGTGTATGGAGATGGGCGCACAACCTGCCTAATGCCATGTCCTCATCACTATGGAGTGAAAGAGAAGTCTCCAGACACAATACAGCTACCTGACATCGCTTCTT
Organism: Anomaloglossus baeobatrachus; assembly: GCF_048569485.1. NCBI lineage: Eukaryota > Metazoa > Chordata > Amphibia > Anura > Aromobatidae > Anomaloglossus > Anomaloglossus baeobatrachus. The sequence continues at coordinate 750,179,350 of NC_134354.1, read as the reverse complement.
CTCTGCATATCGACAACTTGGGAAGATCAGTCTTTCTCACAACCAAGGACGACGATAAAGTAGCCTTGTCAGTAGAGGACAAAGAATTCATCGGAATAATGGACTGTGAGTCTTCTAAAGACAAAACCAACCACTGGGTCTCTCCATTACCCTTCCGATCTACCAGGGTAAGACTCCCAAACAACTTGAGATCAAGCTCAGACCAAATTTAACTCTCTTCAGGGTTCCATGAACAGCAAGCCTGAAATGAGAGAACACAGCGTCGCCTTTATGGACAAAGAAGTCTGCAACAACCTAGCAGAACCTGTACCAACTGAACTGAATCCAGATCACGCAACCAGACCTATGTCTATAAGTTCCTTTGCTAACTCTTCTTGGCTTACAGGTCCAGAGTTCCTGCTGAGACAGTCAGAAGAAGGTGTCCAGGAAGCCTTCAGCATCCTTGATCCAGACGACGATCCAGATGTCCGAGCTGAAGTCAATACCCTGGCCACCAGTGCAGAAAAAACTTCCAACCTCAGTTGTCAACGTTTTGAACGTTTCTCCAGCTGGATGAGGCTCGTCAGGACTGTCGCTAGGTTAGTGCACATCGCCACATGCTATCATACGGAACTTAAAAACAAAGACTGTCATCGCTGGCATGCCTGCCACAAACTCCTTTCTGCTGAGGACATCTCCCATAGCGAGTCCCTCATAATACGCCACCTCCAACAGAGTGAATTTGCCATAGAATGGATGTGTTTATACAACAAACAGCAGATTCCATTAAGAAGTCCTCTTGCCAATTTAAACCCAGTCATCGACAGTTTCGGCTTACTGAGAGTTGGCGGTCGTTTGAACCAGGCTCATCTTGGAGTTGCAGAACAAAATCCTCTCATCATTCCCAACAAACACCATGTTACAGTTTTGCTGATCTGACACCACCATGAAAAGACTGAACACCAAGGCAGGCAAATTACAGAAGGTGCTTTACGGTCTGCAGGCCTCTGGATTATTGGGATGAAGAGACGTGTAGCACAAATACTACACGATTGTGATTGTATGCACTGTCGTAAAGCAAGAGGAAAACAACTGTACCAACAAATGGCTGACTTGCCTACAGACAGACTTTCTACAGAGCCACCTTTCACCTACGTGGGCCTAGACGTTTTCGGACCATGGATGGTGTCCACACGCAGAACTTGCGGAGGCCAAGCAAACAGCAAGCGGTGGGCTGTGTTATTCACCTGCATGAGTGTTCGAGCCGCTCACATTGAGGTGTTAGAGTCCATGGATACCTCCAGCCTAATCAACGCCTTGAGAAGGTTCCTTGCCATCAGAGGACCAGTGAAACAGCTGAGGTCTGAGCGTGGAAGCAACTTCGTCGGTGCATGTAGAGAACTGAACATCGACACCAAACCTATTCAAGATCAGCTGGTAGAGAAAGGTTGCACCTGGATCTTCAATCCCCCTCACAGTTCTCACATGGGAGGCTCCTGGGAGAGGATGATCGGGATTTCACGCAACATTTTGAACTCCATGCTAATGGACGTCAATTCCTCAAGACTCACACATGAGACTCTAGTCACTCTTTTAGCTGAAGTCTCAGCCATTATCAATTCAAGACCCCTTGTGCCGGTGACCATGGATCCAGAAACACCAACCATATTGACTACTACTATTCTTATTACCCAAAAAACTGACAACGCAGTAATGCCCAGTGGAGAGTTCACCCACGCGAACACTTATCAAAAACACTGGAAACGGGTTCAATACTTGGCTGACTACTTCTGGAACCGATGGGGGAAGGAATACCTCACCATTCTTCAAGGAAGAAAGAAGTGGCGACATCCCAAGCCGAACCTCAAAGAAGGAGACCTAGTCCTCATGAAAGATCAGACCACAGAAAGGACTGACTGGCCTATGGGACTGATTACTAGGATACTGCCTAGCCAGGACGACAATGTTCGGAAGGTGGATCTAAAGGTCATCAGGAAAGGTGAGACGAAGACCTTTGCAAGGCCAATCCACGAACTTGTTCTGCTGTTGCCCATAGAGAGCGTCCCTACGGGATGAACGCTACCGGACCTGAACTTTGAGCCATCCTTCTTGTTTTGGACTCAATTGAGCTTGTTTTTGCATTTAACATGCCTTTCCATTCAGGTTGTATTATGGACTCAATAGTGAAATCCCCAAAGTGAATTTCAGACGGGGAGTGTGCTGTTTCTATTTGTCTTAGTTAAAATTGTTATTTAATGTTTTTCATGCTTGTCTCTGCTGCCATCAACTGGTCAGACCTTTCAGCTCCTCTGTTTCTTTTGTCCAGCCCATGGGAGTGTCTGATGACCCTCTTGCATCACATCCTGGTATGTTCATTCCAGCCAGAGTTTTGTGAGAAACACATCCCTTATTGGAGCGGCTGAAGCAAAGTCTTCTAACCACATAGTAGCTTCAGAAACAAACATCACTGGAGAATTACAATGCCAAGTACTTGGATTACTGCACTCTGCATGTCCTAACCTTTGGAGAAAATAAACCATCATTGTTTCATCTCAGCATGTGCATGTTTCACTCTGGAGCGCTCTGGTCCTGTCTGCCTCACCTATAGGAAAAACGAAGGTAAGATTCTCACAACCTCTCACAACTACGCACCTTCCATCGCCTTTAAGTAGGGACAGAACAGGAGGGGCTTAACTAAGCACCTGTCGAAGCAGACGCCAGGTGCCACTCCCAGGATAGTGACCAGGATTGTGGCAGCTGACTCCCAGGGCACAGACAGACACAGGTGCGAACAGGCAGATTCTCTAGAACTGAGGAAGGTAGAGTTTCTGAGGCTGACAGGTGTAGCTGGGACAGCTGAGGCAGATAGTACGGCCAGGAAAGACAGGCAGAGTTTCAGAGGGCACAACCAGGATAGGGTGATATGCATGGGTAGGTGGATACTGGCACGGATAACGGACAGTGAACAAGGGGACCTGACAACTAGCCAAATACAATGACAACACTAACTAACTGACCATGTTGCTCATGTATCTCCCCTAGTGGGAGAGTGCCTTAAAGAAGGGGTTCACCCATATTTATTATTTGCTAGATCGATATTATATTGAGAAACTATGTTTCTCTCAAATACCTTATTTTTGCAATAATGCCTGTGAGAGGCGCTATTGCAGTCCACTCTTCCTGATTGCCTGACCCCCAGGCTCCCTGACCTCGGGAATCCGGTGATGTCACATCAACTTACTGTTCACCCAACCTCACCGCGGCCGGCCCCAGTCTTCCTGGGTCACTGAGCGGTGGGCGGTGTTTCACCGCTCGTCACAGCCCAGCGTGTCTCCTGCTTGCAGCGCTCTGCTGTGAGGGAGGAGGGGGCAGGGAGCTGATGGGCTGTCACGCTGGGCTGCCCACAGCCAATCACTCACGGAGACTGCGGCCGGCCACGGTGATGTCTGGTCAGCAGGAAGTTGATGTGATATTACCGGATCCCCAGGGTCACGGAGCCTGGGATCAGGCGATGGGGAAGAGCAGTCCACAATAGCGCCACTCACAGGTACTATTGCCAACATAAGGTATTTGAGAGAAATATTGTTTCTCAACATAATATCGATCTAGCAAATAATAAATATGGGGGAACCATGCTAGGATTTCATTGCAATTTTCAAAAATCCCATTGTACACCAGTTTGTCTGTGAGTCATCTAAATACTTCCATTTTATACTTTTTAATGCTCCCTTTACACTGTCTGTGGTACAGGTCTATATGGCCATCTGTGTGTCCTGTGTGTGTTCTCTGTGTGCTATCCCTGTGACATCCAAATAGCACATGGACAGCATGAACTTGTTGTCTTACCTGTCTCCAGCAGTGCTGTCAGACTTGCTTTGCAGTCAGTGCAGTGAATATTCATCAGACATAATGAGCGGGACCCGGAAGAAACAGCAGTGCCAGAGACAGCAGCGTTGGGACAGGTAAGTGTAAAATTCCATTTAATGTCGGTGAATGGGTGTCCTACGGTAGATGTCACACTGATGTCACATGAATCACATAGATGTGAAGTCCGTGTGACACCCGTGCTGGCCAAAAACGGACATGTCGCCGTTTGCAGCAGGAATATGTGAGCAAACCCATTGATTTAAATGGGGCTACACATGTGCCCGTGTCTCTGGTACGTGTCGAAATGGACAACACACGTACTGAAAACACGGATGTGTGAGGACAGCCTAAAGCATAAAAGAAGCTTCGAAAGTTGTATTTTGGGGGGGGGGATGAGAAAAATGTATGCTATATTGGAGGTACAAATGAATGCATGGACAAAAAAATTGATGAAAATTTAATCTAGCACACTGATGAAGTGCAGAAGTTTTTTTTACTATGCACAAAAATAAAATGTCTGAATAAGTCCTAAGGCTGGTGCTTCGCCTAAACTGTACTGATTTATGGCTACACATAGATTGCTCCAATAAGACATAGTTGTAGCTACACCTTATAGAAACCTAGTAGTGTCTTCTGTTTCTGTATCCCAATTCTGTACTAGATGTATCCGGGATTCCAAATAGACAAAAAATATATCATCATTCCAATTTGAAGCTTCAAGTATTAAAATGTTCCAGCTTCTGAGTCAATGGATTTAACAGTCAGCGGAGCAGGAAGGCTGGCATCACCCAGCTACGTGTGTGCTTCAGTTATATTTACTTTCCATGGCTTTAGGCCACCAGTATAAAATGTCATTGTATGAAGACTTTTATGTCAGTTATTGGGACCATAACTTCATTAACTGACTGTCATGATCCAGGCCGGATTTTCCCTGCTGTGGTTACACCCAGCTCTGGCCTGGTCATGTCAGGGGTTAACTTCCCTTGCCTTGTTCTGGATACCAGGACACTATATATTGCCGCTCTACCTATGGCTCAGTGCCAGTGATATTTCTGCCTTGCAGCATGTATACTGTCTCTGGTGATCTGCCTCCCTACTACTGTGTCCTGACTTGTACCCTCTCCCGTTCGTCTGCCTGTCCCGGTCCCTGACTTCCCGATCTTGTCTGCTGTTTGTGTTCCCTCTGCATACCTGATCTCCTGGCTACCGACTCGGTTTTCCGTTCTAACTTTGATAATGATCCTCCCTTTGCAGTGACTTGACTTTCCTGGCTAGACCCTGACTGTGTGACTACTCTATTGCCCCCTGGTGGTTCGCCTGTTAACTGCCTGCTGAACTTACTCTGCTGTACTTCAGCTGTCTTTCCATTACATTGTTTCTTTCTCTCTCCTTCACTACTCTGCTGCCACCTAGTGGGGATTACGCTGTAAAACATCTTACTAGCCTTTGTACAGTGTGACACTGACTCGTTAGAAGAATCCTTTAAAGGGAACCTGTCAGGTCCCCTATGCCCCCCGAGCATTCACAGCTGTATAACCAAAGTCCCTCCCTAACCAGTCCTGTATAGTGTTAGTCACCTAACTGTATGTTTAAAAAAAGTATTTATAACCTCCAGTGTTCCAATGCTAATTAGGGCCTTGACTAGTTGATGGGGTGTTATTTCCGCAGACTAGTCAGCCCTCTTTCTATGTTATCACACCCCTGTAAAAATAACATGATTTCAACGAGTCGGCATCACCAGCTCCGGGAAATCTTGCGCATGCGCACAGATCATTTCAGCAGTGTGACGGCGCTTCTGAAGACGGATGTAGAGAGGTGCACTGCGCATGGTTGGAGATACAGAAGCTGTTCTTCCAATCATGCGCAGTGCTCCTTTCTACATCCGTCTCAAACAAAGTGCAGTGCCGCTGCCAAAATGAGCTGCGCGCATGCGCAAGATTTCCAGGAGCTGCGATGTACCGGCTTGTGGAAATCATGTTATCACACCGAAAGGAGTGTGATAACATGGAAGGAGAGCCGACTAGATTGGGGAACTAACGTCCCATCCACTAGTCAAGGCCCTAATTAGCATTGGAACACTGGAGGTTATAAATGCTTTTATTAGACATTCAGTGTGGTGAATAACACTATGCAGACTATACAGGACTGGTTAGGCCAGGTTCACATTTCCGTTGTTTTTCATCAGTCACATGCGTTGCTTGATGCTTGTGACTGATGCGTTGTACAACGGATGACAATAATAGAATTAATTGTCGGATTCCGTTGTAAAACGTGAGAGAGAGAGCGATCAGCTGATCATTCACAATAGCCGGCCGCCGGCTTTTGAGAGTGAACAGATGATCTCCCGGCGGCCGGCTAATGAGAGCGATCAGCTGATCGATCTCATTAGCCGGCCGCCGGGTGATCAACTGATCGCTCACATTAGCCGGCCGCCGGGTGATCAGCTGATCGCTCACAGAAGCCGGCCGCCGGGCGATCAGCTGATCGTTTGGCCGCCGAGAGAGAGCATGTGCAGCGGAATTAAAAGGATTCCGCTGCTCAAAAAACACTACATGTTGCTTTCCTGCCGCCCGACGGTCAGTCGTTCCACGACTGATCAGTCGGGTCGGAGGATGCAACACAGCGTCATCAGTCACAATCCGCCGCTCATACAAGTCTAGGGGAACAACGGAATCCGCCAAACGGATTCCGTTGTTTACCAGAGCCGCGATTTTGACTGATACAAATTGACGGAAATGTGAACCTACCCTTAGGTAGGGACTTTGGTCATACAGATTTGAATGCTGCTGGTTTGGAGGGCATAGGGGACCTGACAGCTACCCTTTAAGAATAAAAAAAAAGCAACTTAGATGCTGTCACTTTTATCCCTGAAAATATAATAGTATCTAACCCTTATTTTAAAGATTTGATGCTGATTTTGAGGATTTCTGCTTTCAATGGGTGGCACTAGAAATCCTGTTCTCTTCCTCTTTGAAGAGGCTATTTGTATATTTAATTTCCCAGAACAACATTGCATGGCCTATAAGAGTCTCCTTATACCAGCATCGCAAAGAGGGATGCTACCTGTTGGACCCTGTCAGAGGCCTCTCACCCAGCCAAATCAGCTCTCCTGCTTTGCACTGATGAGGGGTAAAAAATCTGAAACACGTGTCTGCAAATAGCGTGTCTGGTTTGGCAAGACTCGTTAACGGGTCGACATTGACTTTTTGGATTGCTACTTCCAATAGGTGGCGCTAGAGTTCAAGCCCTCTTCTTCTAAGAAAAGACTACTTGCCTATATAACCCATATTTAACTCCCCCCAAAAAAATACAATAGAAAGAAATCAAAAAGTTGCATGTATGTGAAAATGGAGAACCATTAAAAACTACAACTCGGCAGGCAAAAAGCACGCTCTCACACTGGTTTCCTAACAAAAAAAAACTTCAGAATTTTGTGATACAAATCTTTTTTTTTTTTTTACAAAGTTCAGAATTTTTTTAAACCATAAAGTATTAAAACTACAATAGTTAAAAAAAAACTGTACAAGTTTGATATCCCCATAACGATACTGCCCTGAAGAATCGTGCGTCAGGGTCATTTTTACAATACATTGAACATCATAAATATAACTAAACCCAAAAAACAATAGCAAAATTGCCTTTTTTACCCTTTTTAACCCTTAAGTAATTTTTTTTACCACTTTTAAGTACATTATGTGTCAGAAATAAATAAATAGTATCATTCAAAATTACAAGTTGACATAAAAATAATAAAGTTATAGGTGTTGGAAAAAAAAGAGCAAAAAAACCAGAAAATCATATAAAGGTTTTTAATAAATACAAATGTCATGTCTGAGCGAAAGGCATAAAAAAAAAATTAGATCAGCTACAAAAAATATTAAAGGGGCTGATATTTCCCATTCTGGTTGTATGCAGGTGAATTCGCTTTTCGGAACTCCCATAGAAGTGAATGATCAAAGCCGCTTATGCACAGGCAAAACGTCATATCACCTGAATATGCAATAAAAGTGTATGATGAGACGACCCCGACCCATCTAATATATAAAGCTGAGTGTATGTATGTGTGTGTGTGTGCGTATGTATTTGTGTATGTCCGCTAACAAAACACCTCATTTGACTCGGGGAACATCATAGACTATATTTTGAGGGGAAATTTTAACCCCACGCTTTACAGTTATTCGCTGAAAAAACCTGCCTCCATTAAAGTCAATGGAGCTGGGAGTCACAATGTTCAGCCACGCCCTTGAATTTAATGTTGGCGTGTCACAATGCAGCCAGGGAAAGAGACAAACAGGCAGAGAGAGACACAGACAGACAAAGACAAGAGACAGGGAAACAAACAGGAAAACAGACAGGGAAAGAGACAGACAGGGAAAGAGACAGACAGGGAAAGAGACAGACAGGGAAAGAGACAAAGACAGACAAGGAAAGAGACAGACAGAGACAGACAGACAAGGAAATAAACAGACAGACAAGGAAAGAGACAGACAGACAAGGAAAGAGACAGACAGACAAGGAAAGAAAGAGACAGACAGGGAAAGAGACAGACAGGGAAAGAGACAGACAGGGAAAGAGACAGACAGGGAAAGAGACAGACAGGCAGAGACAGACAGACAAAGAGACAGACACAGACAAAGAGACAGAACGGGAAAGAAACAGACAGGGAAACAGATAGAGAGACCGACGAAGACAGACAGGGAAGGAGATAGAGAGACACATAGGGAAAGAGACAGACAGGGAAAGAGACAGACAGACAGAGACAGAGAGACGAAGAGAGAGAGAGAGAGATAGAGACAGACAGAGACTGGGAGAGAGACAGAGACTGGGAGAGAGACAGAGATAGTTACTATCCCGGGCATCGCCGGGTACTACAGCTAGTTATAGATAAATGAGGCATTGCTACACGTCTATGACTGTTTTTGATGATGGGGTAGATATGCATTTTAGTTTTACAGATATAGCAGAAGTGATGTTGGCAGATATCAGCACCATATGTGATTATTATGTCCAAATAGAAAAAACTTTAATACTGTCATATGCTACCTAAATAAAAGTACCAATATAACAATACCAAGATTCTCGGTTTCCAATTTAGCAAACCTAATTGGAGAAACTAGCAGCCAGATTTAGCTAAGGAGCCTGGTGGAGGACCCATAAATGGTGGAGACCCTGGGGCATTGCCCCTTTCCTCTGAGTGTCTAAAGGTGGGTGCATTTATTGGCATCAATGTTTTTTATGTCTATAAAGTAATGCCTGCTTTTACAAATCTATACCTTTATATGATTGTTTATGACTTCTTTAAGCCATATTTATAAATACAGAGAACCCCCTTAAGATTTTCGGCATGTATCCATGCTGAATTACAGAATGATAAGTTATTAGTTTGGCACATAGGATATTAGATCGTCTTACCTTTGCGTTGGGGATGGAATATTCCTTGGTCATCATGCTTTCTCCTCTATGGAAAACAAGGTGGCAGAAGATCAGTGCAGCAGCACAGAGGCGCATCATCATCTCTATTTGAAGAAATGCAAACACTTGAGGAACCTTCAGATTTCCTTCTGAAAACCCAGCAAGACCGCAGATGCTGGAGATGAAGGTTGCTGGATAGAGAGCTGTAGAAGTAACGCCAGCTCTCCCGCCTGGATTTAATCAGAACTAGAAGAAGAAAAAAAAAAAAGAAGTCTCACGAGCGGAGCTCACAGCTAATTTCGAATCTGAAAAGAATGCACTTGTTCTTAATTAGCGCAATTCGTTAAACGACAGAACGAGCTTTATTGTAATTGCATTCACCAGATAAAATTAACAAAAAAAACAAGCAAAAGTCATCACGTTCTTAATTCTTCTTCTTTTACTGTATAATGTGTTATATCTGTTTCTAGGAAAGCTTCTTAAACATGCTGCTGTAAGGACTGGGAGCTGTTGAGTTCCTTCCCTTGAAGACACCAATCGCGCTATTGTATTGTCGTGTAATCCTGCATTTCTTGTACATATTGTGCCATGTGAATTGTAATGTAATGTATGTGTATATATATAGTAAGATTGCACCCAGTTCACATACTGTATAGCGGGGATTTTAACTCACTTTAGACTCAGGAATACTGTCTCTTCAAGAAGTCTAGCAGTTTATTAAAACATCTAAATATATCATTGCCTTATTCTGTCTGTCTGTCTTGCTCCAAAATTACGTAATTACAGTGACAACCGTCGCCACACCACGCGCGCTAAAGAGCCTGCGACCAACGGCTCAGCTAACAGCCCGAACTACGGGCCGACAGGATGACGCCCAACACTTTTCCCCGCACCCACGCAGAGCCCCAACTCCCTGTTGAGTGCTGCACCCCCGGGAGCCCACACCGGTAACCCAGCTGACACATACCCACAGCTCGCCTCCGCCCCCCGCACACATTACCCCACTCGGCTCCACCCCCCCCCCGCATTCCGCCCTTCACATGTATACACTGAACACACACACACACACGAATAGTCACCTGTCCCCAGCCATGCAGTCCCCAGCACTGACGTCCTCAGCGCTATGGCCCCGCTCGGCTCCACCTCACCCGCACTCCACCCCCCGCATGTATACACTCAACACACACACACGAATAGTCACCTGTTCCCAGACCTGCAGTCCCCGGTACTGACATCCTCAGCGCCATGACCCCGCTCGGCTCCACACACCCCGCACTCTGCCCCCCGCACACATTACCCCGCAGGATGGGGGCACATGTCAGGATGGTGGCTGCACCATGATGGGGGCACAGACCAGCATTGGGCCACATCACAGCATCAGCACATTCTTACTTAACTTTACACTGTTCATGGCCTTCTTTCATTACAAGCTATGGACATCATTAAACATTAGACTCCTCTATTAAAACTGTTCCTTCTGTTGTTTGTCATTTTAAAACCAATAAACAATTATAAGAAAACTAAATTAAACCCAACCCAGTCCATTCATTACATTATTATTCCATCTGCTAACCTACATACACATTCTAGACTACCCGATACATTAGATTCGGGCCACCTTCTAGTATTGCATAAACTGCTCCTTAAACAAAACATGAGCTTCTTGCAGCTTTACAGGCAAAATAAACAAACATGGTTTTCCAGTCCGTTTAAGGCCTAAAACACACTTCCGCAAAAAAAAACGTACGTGTCTTACGATCCGTTTTTCGGGTCCGTGTTCCGTTTTTTTGGGGCGTTTCTCCGGTACGTATGGCATCTGTGTGATGGCGTATGCGAGCCGTGTGTTCGTGTAAAATGTCCGTGTGTGCGTGTAAAATGCCCGTGTATGTGTACGTGGAATGTCCGTGGGGAATGTCCGTTTGTGTGTTGCACAATGTCGTTGATACATGTCGACTGACAGCAGACAGAGTTGCGCGATGAGAATGAACTCGGGTGAACTTCACCCGACTTCATTGTCATGCCGCGGCTCTGTCTGTGTGCCGTGTACTGATTAGTGGTCACCTGTGAAGGATTCACCAGTGACTGCTAATCCCCCGAGTGACTGAAGTGAGCAGCCCTCTCTCATACTTACCGCTCCCCGATCACCAGCGCGGCGAGGAACAGCTGTGCAGAGAATACGCGGCAACAATTACTTTGAATATGCCGGCCGCTCATTAATCAATCTCGTATTCCCTGCTTTCCCCACCCACAGACGCCTGTGATTGGTTGCAGTCAGAGACATCCCCCCATGCTGAGTGACAGGTGTCTCACTGCACCCAATCACAGCAGCCGGTGGGCGTGTCTATACTGTGCAGTAAAATAAATAAATAAATAATTAAAAAAACCGGCGTGCGGTCCCCCCCCCATTTTAATACCAGCCAGATAAAGCCATACGGCTGAAGGCTGGTATTCTCAGGATGGGGAGCCCCACGTTATGGGGAGCCCCCCAGCCTAACAATATCAGTCAGCAGCCGCCCAGAATTGCCGCATACATTATATGCGACAGTTCTGGGACTGTACCCGGCTCTTCCCGATTTACCCTGGTGCGTTGGCAAATCGGGGTAATAAGGAGTTATTGGCAGCCCATAGCTGCCAATAAGTCCTAGATTAATCATGTCAGGCGTCTCCCCGAGATTCCTTCCATGATTAATCTGTAAATTACAGTAAATAAACACACACACCCGAAAAAATCCTTTATTAGAAATAAAAAACTCAAACATATACCCTGGTTCACCACTTTAATAAGCCCGAAAAAGCCCTCCATGTCCGGCTTACTCCAGGATGGTCCAGCGTCACTTCCAGCTCTGCTGCATGGAGGTGACCGGAGCTGCAGAAGACCCCGCCGCTCCTGTCACCTCCACGCAGCTAATGAAGGCAATAGCGCGATCAGCTGAGCTGTCACTGAGGTTACTCGTGGCCAACACTGAATACAGCTGATCGCGTGGGGGGCGTGTCTGACTGCAACCAATCATAGGCGCCGGTGGGTGGGGAAAGCAGGGAATACGAGATTGATTAATGAGCGGCCGGCATTTTCAAAGTAATTGTTGCTGCGTATTCTCTGCACAGCTGTTCCTCGCGGCGCTGGTGATCGGGGAGCGGTATGAGCTGGGGGAAGAAAAAAAACGAGCGCCAATGTAAGTATGACTGAGAACAGCAGAAAAAAAGGTAAGTATACTGAATTTAATTTAAAAAAAAAACAAAAAATAAGATCGCTAGTGTAAAAACGCACACGCACGAAACGTGCTGAAGACGGACATACTCCGTGTGCGGTACGTGCAGGCACGGACCCATAGACTAAAGCGGGTCCGTGCCTGCGTGCTGCCGGCCAAAATCGGACATGTTGTCCGTGTAGAAAAGCGCACACACGTACTTACCACACGGTCACACGTTCCGTGTGATTTTACGTGTGTGTGCGATCTACCATTGATTAACATGGGTCTCCGTGTGTACTTGTCTCCGGTACGTGCAAATACGTACCGCACACGTACAAATTACACGGATGTGTGTTGCGGGTCTAACTGTGGACTCACCCACAGTGATCACACATAGATTTGGATACAGTCCTTCACATTAGCGCATTAGTAACTGACCCAGACAGTATACACTGTGTGCAGAATTATTAGGCAAATAAGTATTTTGATCACATGATACTTTTTATACATGTTGTCCTACTCCAAGCTGTATAGGCTGAGAGCCAACTACCAATTAAGTAAATCAGGTGATGTGCATCTCTGTAATGAGGAGGGGTGCGGTGTAATGACATCAACACCCTATATAAGGTGTGCTTAATTATTAGGCAACTTCCTTTCCTTTGGCAAAATGGGTCAGAAGAGAGATTTGATGGGCTCTGAAAAGTCCAAAATTGTGAGATGTCTTGCAGAGGGATGCAGCAAAAAAGGCGCAAAATAACTGCCCATGAATTGAGGAAAATCAAGCGTGAAGCTGCCAAGATGCCATTTGCCACCAGTTTGGCCATATTTCAGAGCTGCAACGTTACTGGAGTATCAAAAAGCACAAGGTGTGCCATACTCAGGGACATGGCCAAGGTAAGGAAGGCTGAAAAACGACCACCTTTGAACAAGAAACATAAGATTAAACATCAAGACTGGGTCAAGAAATATCTTAAGACTGATTTTTCAAAGGTTTTATGGACTGATGCAATGAGAGTGACTCTTGATGGGCCAGATGGATGGGCCAGAGGCTGGATCAGTAAAGGGCAGAGAGCTCCACTCCGACTCAGATGCCAGCAAGGTGGAGGTGGGGTTCTGGTATGGGCTGGTATCATCAAAGATGAACTTGTGGGACCTTTTCGGGTTGAGGATGGAGTGAAGCTCAACTCCCAGACCTACTGCCAGTTTCTGGAAGACAACTTCTTAAAGCACTGGTAAAGGAAGAAGTCGGTATCGTTCAAGAAAAACATGATTTTCATGCAGGACAATGCTCCATCACACGCATCCAACTACTCCACAGCGTGGCTGGCCAGTAAAGGTCTAAAAGATGAAAAAATAATGACATGGCCCCCTTGTTCACCTGATCTGAACCCCATAGAGAACCTGTGGTCCCTCATAAAATATGAGAGCTACAGGGAGAGAAAACAGTACACCTCTCGGAACAGTGTCTGGAGGCTGTGGTGGCTGCTGCACGCAATGTTGATCGTAAACAGGTCAGGAAACTGACAGAATCTATGGATGGTAGGCTGTTGAGTGTCATCATAAAGAAAGGTGGCTATATTGGTCCCTAATTTTTTGGGGGTTTTGTTTTTGCATGTCAGAAATGTTTATTTCTAAATTTTGTGCAATTATATTGGTTTACCTGGTGAAAATAAACAAGTGAGATGGGAATATATTTGGTTTTTATTAAGTTGCCTAATAATTCTGCACAGTAATAGTTACCTGCACAAACAGATATCCTCCTAAGATAGCCAAATCTAAAAAAAAACACCCCAACTTCCAAAAATATTAAGCTTTGATATTTATGAGTCTTTTGGGTTGATTGAGAACATAGTTGTTGATCAATAATAAAAAAATCCTCTAAAATACAACTTGCCTAATAATTCTGCACACGGTGTACATGTGCTGCCCCGTGCTCGGCCGCAACCGAGCCGCTCGGGTCCGGACCTTCAGTGGGTGGCTCGAGGGTCTCCGGACCCGGGGAGTCCTGCGGTCACTCCGACCAAAAAGGGGTTGGCGGTTTGGGAGACGTAGGTGTATGGCCAGAGCCGTGTTTTAAGTTTGTGACGCCACCCACGGGATGTGGTGAAGGTGGGCACCACCGCTGCTGTTACGGGGCACCCGGGGGAGATAGTATGCAGCAAGTTGTTAACCCCTCCGTGGGCAGGGATAGTGGCCCCAAGACCCGTTGGGGGTGTTTTGGCGGTGCAGGGAGATGGGCGGCCGGAGGGCACTGGTGTACTCACTATTAGAATGAAACACTCGAGTCTCTCGTAAATCAAGATGATGGTGGTCGGTGCCCGCAGCCGGCTGCAGTCGGGTTCCCCCACCTGGTTGGTGGTCTCTGCCTTTCTCCTGCACCTGTTTGAGTTGTTGGACTACCTGCGCTTGCAGCGCCAGGAGTCCACTCACCGGGTTTTGGATGTCGGAAGAGCCCGTTTGCCCGCAGACGCTGGCCCGTGGGATCTCTGAGCCTTGGCGGTGGCCTTCTATCCCCCTCGTTGGGCTGTTGTCTTCTATGAGGGACTTTGGGTGGGAAAGGACCTAAAGTCCAGACCACAATCAGTTAATTAACTCAGTCCAGTAGTTTCTAGATCTCGTTTCAGGGTCTGAGTACCCCCTCTGGTGCTCTGGTTTCCGAGTCGGTTCCCCAGGTTGGTACCGGTGGGCCACTACCCTGTCCCGGTCCACAACGGTTCCACCAAGCCGTCTTCCCGGCTCCTTCAGACAGAGGCCTCCGTATGCCTCCTAGCCAAAGGTGCCCAGGCTCCAACCCTGGCACCTGTCAGTCTGTCACAGGCCTGTCACACAGGCCTGACCTCCTCCACTCCACTCTCAAACTGATCTGCCCTTTTAGAACTGAACTGTGGTTTCCTACCTCAGGCTCTCTGAACTCCTCGGTGGGTGTGTCCAACCGCCTGGATCTGCCCCCTGGTGTGTCCATCCAGCCCTGAGGGAGGTGACTAGGGTGATATGTGGTTGGCTGGTGTTACCTAGTGAGGGGACTGGTGTTGTGCGGGGCTCTATCTGTGACTACCTGGCTTGTCCAGGGCGTCACACTCCCCCTTGGTTAACCACAGACCGTCCGTGGGCTGTCCGACCACCACCGGTTTATTTTTGTTTTGAACTGTAAAAGACAAAATAACAGATTACAAGTATAATAACATATTTACATTATATGGAAACTTATGTTCTTCCCTTGCGGGAGGCAGTTTACTTAAACGTTGCAAACATTTTTATTAACCGGGAACGGGACGGGACCGGGTCCTTTCCATTTTGCCCACCCAAGCAAACCTAAACCTTGATGCTGCCTCTAAAAACAGGTCAGCACCCCTTTTCCCCAGTCCAGGAATCGGGTTCGGGTCCGGGTGTTGCCCACACGGGCCGGGTAATAAGTCTCTCACAGGACCCACGTCCAGGGGACCCCTGACCCGGAAGGTTGTCACCAGTTTGCATGGTGACGGGACCTCGGCCTACAACATCCCGCAGGCTCTTCCTCCAACCAGCCTCTCGGGAGACTGCAGGACAATGAAAAGGTGGTCCAGGGACTATTTACAAGGCCTAATAATGTTTTTGGGTGGCCTGCAAGTTCTCGGCCTTGTCTCTATGTGAATGGGGGTTAAACTGAAACGGGGAGTCAACAAAGTCCCAACGGGGACGGGCAGTATGGTAGCCGGGAACCGCTATCGCTCAACATTTTTAATCTGGTGAGAATTCGGTTAATTGACATTCATTCAAACAATCAACATACAACACCCGTAGATTGCAGTCTCCCTGTATCTGAGTAGGGGCTGACCGAAGTTAGGGCGTGTGGACCTTCTGACCCCACTACTCTCATGTGGGGCAGGTAGAGGAGAGGGGACGGCAGGTCCCTCTTCCTGAGTGTCAGGTATGGCTGGCACAGACTTGCGGGGGCATGGTGTCCAGGACTACAAACCTGAAACTGTAATAGTAATGCCAGGCCTGAATTATTAGTGCAGTTTCTAAAATTAGAAAAGTGTAGAAGGACCTTTGGTGAGATAATAGTCAGGACATCAAAGGTCCTTTACTCTAGTGAGAGTGGAACATTTCCCCTGAGCAAGCTGCTTTTTGCGGCTATACGCGTGGGGCTTCACCCACAGGACTTTCCTTCACTACCCCCTTGCTTGTCTTATGGCATCCCGCCTTCTCACAAGGTCTGCTCTGGCCTATGTACCTTTGCCTTTATTATAGATTGCAATTTTTCAAAAAAACGGCATAGTAATTGCATCATCCTTGGCCAGACACTAGGATCATTGTTTACATATTCTATTGTGAGTAGTCCCTCTATTGATCTCTGTGTATATCTATATGTCTACCTTCTTTTAACCTTATACGCTTTCATACACATGTTCATGGATGGACTTGGTTTATACCATTTCTAGAGGACATGTAATTGCACATATATTGCTGTGCACATATTTATGTGATACAATTGTTTAAATTGTTAGTAATCATTTTACTGTGGTTTTGATATGGGGGCTGTTACACCTCGACTCATTTCTGGGTGTGTTTTTTGGTTTTAATGCTTTTAACTTTGTTACAATAAAGGATATACTTTTTATATATATTGACTTGGATGTGCTCCCTATTTTTGTGCAGTACTTTCCCTCCTCTTACATTATGGTCCTTTTACTGCATGGGTGAGCACCCATTATTTATTACTTCTGGCGGTGCGCCCTTCCCCCTTTTTCTAGTCAGTCTAATGGGGGCTTTACACGCAACGACGTCGTCAGGTTCACGGAATTCGTGATGCACATCTGGCCTCGTTAGTGACGACGTTGCGTGTAACAGCTCTGAGCGAGTGTTAACGTCGTTCATTTTCAAAATCTCGTTGGTCGTTGTGGACGCAGGTTGTTCGTCGTTCCTGAGGCCGCACACATCGCTACGTGTGACACCCCGGGAACGCCGAACAACTGCGTACCTGCGTCCTCCGGCAACAAGGTGGGCGTGTCAACAATGCGGCTGCTCTCCGCCCCTCCGCTTCTATTGGACGCCGCTGTGACGCCGCACGAACCCCCCTTAGAAAAGAGGCGGTTCGTCGGCCACAGCGACGTCGCTGGGAAGGTAAGTCCGTGTGATGGGGCCTAGCAATATTGTGCGCAACGGACACACCACGGCCCCCCGAAGAAGACATCGAAACGTGCGCGTCGGGGCACGTTTTGCTCGGGTTCCACCTCCACATCATGGGTGAGTGCAGTGCAGGGACTAATTCTACTTTGTATATTTAATGACTGTTACCTGTTTGGATATGATTAATACATGGTTCATGGTCTGATTCTCCGGTTATTGGACTCCTTATAGTTGTTGTCCCCTTGAGTGCCTACTGTAATATGTGTGCACACTTTGAGACATTGGAGTTATATTGTATCTATTGTCCGGAGTCTTCATCAGACCATGTCCCTCTGTACTATCTTGCTACACTGCTCCCCTGATGGGATATGGATCCTTGGTTTATTGTACTTCAGTGACATCTCCTTTTGAGCCTGATCTGTATGTAATGTGCTTGTTTATGTCTCTATGTCACTTTTTTGCTATTTATTCAATTTAATAAATATTTGTCATAATTTTGCAAAAAAGCAGTGACTGACGTCATTTATGTTTTGCTGGTCTTTTGTATGACCTTTGACTACCACTCCCTCTGTTCTCCTATTCATATATTGTGCGCAACGGGCAGCGATTTGCCCGTGACGCACAAATGACGGAGGCAGGTGCTTTCACGAGCGATATTGCTAGCGATATCGCTGCATGTAAAGCAGCCTTTAGACATGCAGCAGACAAATAGTTAAAGGCACAATTACATGTTATCAGCATACAGATGGTCAATAGCAGAGATGTACGCAATCAACAGAAAAGTGGTTAACTGCCAGGCAGCAGTGATGAATAGGCAAACTATTTTGTAGAGATTATACACAGTTATAGCAGACTTGTGTGAACATCACCAATATTAGCAGAGAAACGTTTGTTATGCTTACAGAAGGAAAAGATGGCACTCATTTTTTGATGTCTTGGTTCCATTTGGCCCACCAATGGAAACAAGAAAGGCATTCACCAGTTCATTTAACACCTGGGTGACCAGTGAGAAGAGAAGAATGGACCTAAAATAAGACCTAGTGAAGAGATTTTGAGGCTAGAGAACATTTTTTAGGTGGAGAATTGGAAGAAGAGGACCTGTAGGTTTCTCTCTTTAGGATTGTAAAAGAGGACAAAATCAAACTGTGAAAGTCAATCGAGCTCCACAGGAATTCAGTATAAGGGCAGACAACTGACGATATTCCAAATTTTTCTATGTATAGAAGTTTAACACTAGAACTAAATGAGGTAGTCATTTTGACTACTTCGCACTATGTAGTTCTAGTAGGTGTCACGAGTCCAGTAGTTCTAGTGTTAATCTATCAAAATATAAATTTATTGAAACAATATTAAATACCGAAAAGAAAAAAATCAAAGGCCAGAATTGTCACTTGTCTTCTCAAAAATTGCTGCTTATCCAGTTGCCGCTCTTCCTCCAAAAAATACAATTAAGCGCTTGCAAAACTTTATAGATAGCTCAAAATAGTATCATTAAAAATTGCTGCTTTGCCTGCAAAAAGCAAGCCCTCACCCTGCTTTATGCATGATAAAATAAAAATGTTATGGGTCTCAGAATAATGGTAACGCAAACAATTTATTTTACAAATATCAGAATTTTTTGCCATCACTAAAATTACAATAAGAATGAACAAGTTTGGTATTACCACAATAGCACTAGAATAGAAATTGCTGCCTGGAAGAAAAGGCGCTGCCCGGAAGGGAATGTGCTGCCCGAAAGGGAAAGAATTGCCTGAAAGAGAAGGCGCTGCCTGGAAGAGAAGGCGCTGCCCAGAGGAGAAGGTGCTGCTCGGAAGAGATAGTGCTTTCCAGATGAGAAGGCGCTGCTTGGAAAGGAAGGCGCTGCCAGGATGAGTTGGCACTGCAAGGAAGAGAAGACGCTGCACGGAAGAGAAGGTGGTGCTCGGAAGAGAAGGTAATGCCCGAAAGAGAAGATGTTGCCCAGAAAGGAAGGCGCTGCCCGAAAGAGAAGACGCTGCCAATAAGAAAAGAAGAGAAGGCACTACCTGGAAAAGAAGACGCTGCTCGGAAGAGAAGATGCTGCCTGGAAGGGAAGACTCTGCCCGGAAGAGAAGATGCTGCTCAGAAGAAAAGGCGCTCCCCAGAAGAGAAGGCGCTACCCGGAAGAGAAGTCGCTGCTCGGAAGAGAAGACGCTGCCCAGAAGAGAAGACACTGTCCCAAAGAGAAGGCACTGCCAGGAAGAGAAGGCACTGCCTGGAAGAAAAGGCGCCGCCTGGAAGAGAAGGTGCTGTCCAGAAGAGAAGGCGCTGCCCAGAAAAGAAGTCACCGCTCGGAAGAGAAGACGCTGCCTGGAAGAGAGGACACAATCCCAAAGAGAAGGTGCTGCCAGGAAGAGAAGGCACTGTCTGGAAGAAAAGGCGCCACCTGGAAGAGAAGGTGCTGCCCAGAAGAGAAGGCGCTGCCCAGAAGAGAAGGTGCTGACCGGAAGAGAAGGTGCTGCTCTTAAGAGAAGGCGCTGCCTGGAAGAGAACGTGCTGCCCTGAAGAGAAGGCGCTACCCAAATACCCAGAAGAGAAGGCGCTGCCCAGAAGAGAAGATGCTGCTCATTAGAGATGATGCTGCCCAGAAGAGAAGTCGCTGCTCGGAAGAGAAGATGCTGCTCGGAAGAGAAGACGCTGCCCGGAAGAGAAGGCACTGCCCGGAATAGAAGGCGATGCCCGAAAAAGGAGATGCTGCCTAGAAGGGAAGGCACTGCCCAGAAGAGAAGAGAAGGTGCTTCCCGAAAGAGAAGACGCTGCCCAGAAAAGAAGACGCTGCCCGGAAGACAAGATGCTTCCCGCAAGAAAAGGCGCTGCCTGCAAGAGGAGGCGCTGCCCGGAAGAAAAGGTGCTGCACGGAACAGAAGGCGCTGTCCAGAAAAAAAGGAAAAAAGAAAAGGTGCTGCCTGGAAGAAAAGGCGCTTCCTGGAAGAGAAGACGCTGCCTGGAAGGAAAGGCGTTGGCTGGAAGAGAAGGTGCTGTCAAGAAGAGAAGGTGCTGTCCTGAAGAGAAGGCGCTGCCCAGTCGAGAAGGCGCTGTCAGGACGAGAAGGTGCTGCCTGGAAGAAAAGGCGCTGCCTGGAAGAGAAGACACTGCCCGGAAGGAAAGGAGCTGGCTGGAAGAGAAGGCGCTGCCCTGAAGAGAAGACGCTGCCTTGATGAGAAGGCTCTGCCCAGATGAGAAGGCGCAGCTCAAATGAGAAGGAGCTGCAAGGAAGAGAATGCGCTGCCCGGAAGAGAAGGCGCTGCTTGGAAGAGAAGGCACAGCCCAGATGATAAGGCTCTGCTCGGAAGAGAATGCGCTGCTCAGGAGTTAAGACGCTGCCCGTGAGAGAAGGTGCTACCAAGGTGAGAAGGCACTGCTCGGATGGGAAGGCGCTGCCCAGAAGACAAGCCGCTGCCCGGAAGAGGAGGCACTGCTTGGAAGAGAAGACGCTGCCCGGAAGAGAAGACGCTTCCCAGAAGAGAAGGCACTATCTGAAAGAGAAGGTGCTGCCCAGATGAGAAGGCGCTGCTCGGAAGAGAAGGTGCTGCTCGGAAGAGAAGGCACTGCAAGGAAGAGAATGCGAAGCCTGGAAGAGAAGGCAGTGCTGAGAAGAGAAGGTGCTGCCCGGATGAGAAGGTGCTG
The DNA here is from genome assembly GCF_048569485.1 of Anomaloglossus baeobatrachus. Taxonomy (NCBI): domain Eukaryota; kingdom Metazoa; phylum Chordata; class Amphibia; order Anura; family Aromobatidae; genus Anomaloglossus; species Anomaloglossus baeobatrachus. The sequence continues at coordinate 750,158,147 of NC_134354.1, read as the reverse complement.
GCCAGATGAGAAGGTGCTGCTCGGAAGAGAAGGCGCTACAAGGAATAGAAAGCGCAGCCCGGAAGAGAAGGCACTGCTCGGAAGAGAAGACGCTGCCCGGAAGAAAAGGTGCTCCCAGCAAGAAAAGGTACTGCCCACAAGAGAAGGCACTGCCTGGAAGAAAAGGTGCTGTCCGGAAGAGAATGCGCTGTACAGAAAAAAAGGTGCTGACCAGAACAGAAGGCGACGTCCGGACGAAAAAGTGCTGCCTGGAAGAAAAGGCGCTGCCTGGAAGACAAGACACTGCACGGAAGAAAAGGCACTGGCTGGAAGAGAAGGTGCTGCCCTGAAGAGAAGGTGCTGCCCGGACAAGAAGGCGCTGCCTGGAAGAGAAGGCGCTGCTTGGGAGAGAATGCGTTTCCGGGAAGAGAAGACACTGCCGGATGAGAATGCGCTGCTCTGAAGAGAAGGTGCTGCAAGGAAGAGAAGGCGCTGCCTGGAAGAGATGGCTCATTTATATCTCTACAGGATGACAGGATCCTCTAATATGCCTCACGAGGACTAGACATATCATTATCCTCAGGCATTTTATTCTAATTGGAGACTGCTGGACAAGTGGCCTTTATTGGGGGACGTTTTTCAGTCCCTTGACACCTGATGAACCCAATCCCTGGGGGGAAACGCGTCGGGTTGTTGAGGAGTTTTTGGTGACTTAAGGCCTGGATCATTCCATCTTGGGATTACACTTACTTGATAAGTCTATCACTGATAGATTGGGGTGCAACAGGGATAGCCGCCGAGGAATGGGGGCGCCATAAAACCTAGCGCGATTTAAGTTCCGTTGTGAGGCAGGTTGAATCCAGGGTGAAGCCCTCGCCACGTTTGACTATATCAAGTAATGTTCTTACTATAAAGTCACTCCCTGGTGCCCCCACTGCCTACCTGTCACAAATTACCCTTTTGTAGTATTTACACACCACTTTTTTGTTTGTGGTATGTTTCCTGGGGATTTTAGTACATACAAATAAAATATCAGTGTTTTTAGAGGTTTTTTTGGTTTGTCCTTAAGAGAAGGTGCTGCCTGGAAGAGAAGGCGCAGGTATCAGTGACCGTTCTAAGGCTGGTTTCACACATCAGTTTTTTGCCATAGGCGCAATCCGGCAAAAACATGAAAAAACGCATCCGCCGTCTGTTCCTGCCGGATGCGTTTTTTCTCCCATAGACTACTATTAGTGCCGGATTGCGCCGGATGGCCTTGCACTCCATCCAGCTTTCGCCGGATACGGCAAAATTTGCTTGTCCAGCGGTCGGATGGAACGTTGAAGGGAACGTTTTTTGTCCCCTTCAAAAAAAAAGGATCGCGCCGGCGCCATACGGCGTTTTTTTATAATGGAACGTCATCCGTCATATGCTGGAATCTGGCGCCGGTTTCCGTTTTTTTAAACTGTATCAAAACGGATCCGTCAAACAACGGAAGAAACGGCTGGAAAAACCTGATGCAACTGATCCGTTTTTTTGCCTCATGGCAAAAAACTGATGTGTGAAAGCAGCCTAAGGCTGGTTTGGCTAGTTTCACACATCCGGCTTTTCGCCGGTTTGCCGGATTCGGTGCATGCTAGTACAGTGTATACAGTACAATGGCAGCGCCGCAATTTCCGGGTCACATGCTCCGGTCACATGACAGCATGTGACCGGCGCTTGTCACGCTGCCATTGTACTGTATACACTGTACTGGCGTATCCGGCAAACCAGCGAAAAGTTGGATGTGTGAAACTAGCTTTTCACACATCAGTTTTTTGCCATCAGGCACAATCCGGCAAAAACCTGAAAAAACGGATCCGGCGTCTGTTGCCGCCGGATACGTTTTTTCCTCCATAGGCTTCTATTAGCGCCGGATTGTGCCAGATGGCCTTGCGTTCCATCCGGCTTTCGCCGGATCCGGCAAAATTTGCTTGTCCGGCGGCCGGATGGAACGCTGAGGGGAGCGTTTTTTGTCTCCGGCGAAAATCCATCGTCGTACAGCTTGTTTTATAATGGAAGCCTATGGACGCCGGATCTGGTGTAATGCGGCAAAAACGGATACTGACGCCGGATACGGTTTTTTTGAACTGAGCATGCTCAGTATTATAATGGATCTGTCAAAAAACTGAAGGAACTGATGGAAAAACCTGATGCAACTGATCCGTTTTTTCGCTGGATCCGTTGCATCAGTTTTTTTGCCAGATTGTGCCTGATGCCAAAAACCTGATGTGTGAAAGCAGAGCTGGCTCTGGGCATCACAGGCAGGTAGTTAGCAATGACTCAGGAACATAGTTAAAACTTAAAATCAACCCCTTTTCTCAGCAGCCAGTGACTGACAAATCTTAATGATGAGCTGCTGAGCCTACAAGCTAATTTTTGTCACTTGCTCCCTCCCAGCGCAAATGCGCATGCGCCACCTATTCTCCGACTCCATGTGCCGCTCCAGACTACAAATGCTAACAGAGCATGCGCACTCGTCTCGCACTATTCGCTACTGGAGCATGCGCAGGAGACTTCACCATTCTCCCCCGCCTCTTTTCGTCCGGTGCATGCGCAGTACCCTCCTCTCGCCACCCAAGTACTCTGGGCAGAGCTCCGGCTCCATGGTAACCGGGAAGCCGAGACACACGTCAGGCGCTGCGGACGGTCAGTACCGCGGGCTGCTGTCCCCCGGGCGGACTGTGCCGCTCACCGATGGCCGACCCCCTGCACCCGAAATCCGGAGTAACCCATGAGTGGCCGTGCCCCTCCTCGGAGATGAGCGCACTGTGAGCAGTGACAGGGGCGGCAGGGAGCACCATGCTGAGCCAGCGGAGCCGGAGCTGCTCGTATCCTTTATGTGACCCCTGCGGCTGTTATCAAGGGTTATAATAGTGCGGTGATGACGTCATCTGCGGGTTATCCCCGGAGCGGTCCCCACAAAGTCTCTTTTGTGGTTTTTTTTTCTGTAATTTCCAGATTTTTTCCATTACATGTATATAAAGGAGCTTGTGTGGATTGTAAGGAGGTGAGTGACTGGTCCGGTATAACGCCCGGGCATCCTGGAGAGCGAGAGCTGATAACGGGGTCTGCGAACCAGTAACGGGGTCTATGGACTGATAACGGGGTCTGCGAACCAATAACAGGGTCTATGGACTGATAACAGGGTCTGTGAACCAATAATGGGGTCTATGGACTGATAACAGGGTCTGTGAACCAATAATGGGGTCTATGGACTGATAACAGGGTCTGTGAACCAATAATGGGGTCTATGGACTGATAACGGAGTCTGCGAACCAATAACGGGGTCTATGGACTGATAACAGGGTTTGTGAACCAATAACGGGGTCTATGGACTGATAATGGGGTCTGCGAACCAATAACGGGGTCTATGGACTGATAACGGAGTCTGAGAACCAATAATGGGGTCTATGGACTGATAAAAGGGTCTGCGAACCAATAATGGGGTCTATGGACTGATAAAAGGGTCTGCCAACCAATAACAGGGTCTGTGGGCGAATAACAAGGTCTGCGAGATGATAGCACGGTCTTTGGGCCAATAATTGGGTATGCGGGCTGATAACAGGGTCTGCGGAGGAATAATGGGGTATGTGGGCTGATAACAGGGTCTGCGGAGGAATAATGGGGTATGTGGGCTGATAACAGGGTCTGCGGAGAAATAATGGGGTATGCAGGCTGATAACAGGGTCTGCGGAGAAATAATGGGGTATGCGGGCTGATAACAGGGTCTGCGG